>NC_137933.1:2568781-3168781 GCF_963969265.1 Rhamphochromis sp. 'chilingali'
CCCCCATTTCTCCCTGTCCTTTCCTCCCTCGATCCCCATCAACCTTAAGCCCCGCCCTCGGATAATAGACTGCCTCGACATACTGTTTGGCGTGTGGGGAATGAGCCGCAGCTTCGAAGCCGTGACCTGATCTCTGCACCTACCTCCTCCTGCTAACCCTATTCTTCCCCTTCCCCCGGTAAATATTATCCCAGTTTAGGATGAACCCATGTGGGGCGGCCCTCCCTAAGCAGAGCCCCGTTGTCTTTAGACTACTGCAGGACAGCAAGCAGCAGGCATTTCATATCACGTTAGATTTCATTACTGCAGATGCGCTGACATGTCACAAAAATGTCTTAATATATGAATGTGATTCGTTTTCTTCTTCTCAAGCTCAGTGCTCCAGTTGATTTCTCCACCTTTTTTAATGTCTTGTATCATATATCTGCTACTAAATCTGAATTTAAAGCTTTGCCTCTGTTATTTTAGCGCCCCTCACCTCCTCTTTAGTGCAATGTACTGTTTTGGAAACTACGTGGATGTATCGAGCACATTGCGGACGTTTGCTCCGGTAGTGTCATGCTGTTTGATGTGATTTCTGTGAAAATGACGCCGGACTCTTTTACATTTGTTGAGCTTCAGTTAGTGGAAAGGCCAGGGGAGTGTAGCTAGCATGTGGCACGCAGCCTGGTAAACTTTGTCGGCATCGTCACTGCATTTGCAGCAGGTGACGGGTTCGTGACAGCATGCCGAAGATGGACCTCTGACGTCCAGGTGGTTGACTTGAACTGGACTAAATGTGGAACACTATCATCATTTTAGGAACCCTGAACAGGAAGCCTGTGCATTTGAATCATCATGTTCTATTTTAAGTGGCTGCATACCGAGTTACTCATGCTCACGTTGAACGGGACTGAATACAGAATAAATCTAGCAGGCTTTTTTGCTCAGCATTAAGAAAACATGCATTAATTTCCAACATATTTGACCACTATGCAGAAACTAGCACATGGCTGTTTGGGTTTTTTCCTGTAATGCGACTTCTATAGCAAGTGAAGGAAAAAGAAGTATGAGTAAAGTAGCTGATAGCAGTCTTGTATGACATTCCTATTATAGTCAGTAATCTTATAATGTGAAGTTTCCTGTTGTCTAGCCAATTCTGCTTTGCATGTAACCACAGTACTGTAGTTAAGACACACTGAGAAAGATGTTTTTCAAGGTTTGATTTGCTTAATAAATCATGCACTTACGTGTAAGAGCTGATCTAGTAAACATGCTTACTTATTTAGGATTAGGCTTTTGCTGCACATACAAAATTTGGACCTCTTTTGCCAGTTTGGGACACCGGGTCTGTTTAAGAAC
Organism: Rhamphochromis sp. 'chilingali'; assembly: GCF_963969265.1. Classification (NCBI taxonomy): domain Eukaryota; kingdom Metazoa; phylum Chordata; class Actinopteri; order Cichliformes; family Cichlidae; genus Rhamphochromis; species Rhamphochromis sp. 'chilingali'. The sequence goes on from NC_137933.1 coordinate 2,570,123, forward strand.
CAAAAAGTGACGTGGAGTCTGAACCGAACCTAATTTAGTGTGAAGTTGCTCCTCTGGCAAACAACAAAAATCAGCGGCTTAAGCTTCTGGCCAACTTACGAATGCCTCCTCGACCTGTGGAGACCGCTTCTCATACGCTCACTAACAGCTCACCGTCGTGTCCGCCTCCTCATTAACCAAGCTTTGTGTGTCTCTCGAGGAGGAGGACAGCCATGTTGCCCCTGTCACATAAAGCCTACGCACACCAAGCTGCCTCTGACTTCAACACAATGCATGGCTTTGTGTACGACTGCACCTCCACATTGTATCGCCTTATGTAGCTAACATTGTCATTACCGTTTATGAAATCTTGATGGTTGGTTAGGCTTGGCTAACGAATACAACATGCTTAACGAGTTAGCTCAGTTTAATCCGCTAACTGGCAGGCTCCTGCTAAAAGCCTTCAAGCTGAAATTTCAGGTTATCGCAGACATATACAAAGCCCGAACTTGGTGTATGTGTCTAGCAGAAGAGGGTAAATGGGTAACTCCAGAATGTGTGAGCTTTAGCTGGCCGTGCCAATGGCGTTTTATCGAACAGACGGCACTGTCCACTGGGCCTCTCCAGACTTGACAGCAGGAAATCTGTGGACAAAGCAATTTCTTTCTTCTGACAATATGATTTCTTGTTTCATGTACCTTTGTTGTCTTCATTTTTCCCTGTGTGTGTATGTGTGTGTGTTTCTTTGTTTTTTTTAAATATGTGTTTTGATTTCTTTCTTTTTTTAACTATTGAATTCTATAACTGACTGTAATTTCAGTGTAAACACATAAGTGAGAAATTATGTCATTTCAATGAATTTGGAGCGTTAAATATGAGAACGGGTCAAAATGAACGGTTTTGTTCTGTACAGATTGATAAATTGTACAATTGTGTCTATATCTTAAGTTATCAATTCATCTTAATAAAGCGCACCGGTCAAAAAGCTTTCTGGATTTTACTTTTTTTTTTAATTGTAGATTTTTATTGTACTGTGAAGTCTTACTGCCGTCAGGTATAACATTATGGCCACTGACAGGTGACGTGAATACTACTGATCATCTCATCATAGTGTCAGTGAACATTTTTCCCTCAGAGTTACGTTAGAAACAGGAAAAATGGGTAAGCATAAGAATTTGAGCGGGTTTGACGATGGCCACATTGTGATGGTTAGATCTGTGTGACCTTTGAGCCTAGGTCATCAGCTACATGACTGGGCTTCCAAACTGAAGCTCTTGTGTTGCCAGCCAGTGGTCAGTATACTGACGTCAGATCTCAACGTTGGTTCTATGACATCGCCTGATATTGACTAAACATTGTTTCAATGTTTCCTTGCTATCTGTGTAGCTTTTTAAAATGTCCAAAAAAGGAACAGTGGTGGCGTAAAGCTTTTTTTATGCATGTGAGGAGCAAAGGCTGGTGCAATTCAATCGATGAACTGCTCTGGCTCAAAATGCAGAAAAGTTATGCTGGTTTTAATCAAAAGCTGTCAGGACACACCGTGCACAGCAGTTTGTTGTGTATGGGGCTGCAGAGCCGCAGACCAGTCAGGGTGCCTGCGCCGAAATATCCACTGCAGAAAGTGGCAACAATGGGCACACGAGCATCGGGACTGGACCATGGTCCGAGCATTGAGGCCTGGGCTGATGAATCACACTTTCTTTTACTTCACAGGATGGCTAGGTGTGTGTGTGTCGCACACCTGGGGAACACCTGGCACTATGGGAAGAAGGCAAGCCGGCGGAGGCAGTGTGATTCTTCATGGCTTCGGCATCTTTCAGCAGGATAATGCATCTTGCTACGAAACAAAAAAGACAAATTCAATCCAGTTAAGGAAGTCCAATACATGGAGGCTCTACCTGGCAACTTAAAGAATCTGTTGCTAACATCTTGGTGCCAGATACCACAGCATATCTTCAAGGGTCCGGTGGACTCCATGACTTGATGGGTCACAGCTGTTTTGGCAGTAAAACAGCTGTCTGTTTTTGCTTTATAAAGCATTTATAAATGAAATTGAAAGTACAGTTATTTTCTCAATAGAAAAATGACACAGACAAAGCACAAAGAGATGCAGAACATAAAAATATTTATTTCCAGATGCAAACAGAACACTGTAATGTAGGTAGGGTCAGAGTAATAATATGATCTCTCTCTCCAGCGTGTCCTGGGTCTGCCCCGGGGCCTCCTGGTGGGACATGCCCGGAACACCTCGACCAGGAGGCGCCCAGGAGGCATCCTTGTCAGATGCTCGAACCACCTCAACTGGCTTCTTTCGATGTGGAGGAGCAGCGGCTCTACTCTGAGCTCCGTCCGGATGTCCAAACCCCTCACCCTATCTGTAAGGGAGACACCAGCTACGCTTTGGAGGAAGCTCATTTCCGGCGCTTGTATCCGCAGTCTCGTTTTTCTGGTCCCTACCCACTGCTCGTGACCATAGGTGAGGGTGGTGACGTAGATCGACCGGGAAATTGAGAGCTTGGCTTTTACACTCATATTTATTCAATACAGTAACAGTTTTACAGGTTAGAGATTTTAAAATTCCATAGAAATGACCACTGAAGTATTAAGTTAGTAGTAAACTAAGGAAAGGAGACTAATTAAACCAAAAATAATGAATGTTTTAGTTTGACCCCAGTCCCATCCACTAACAAAGGAGGCTTGTCTGTGTTATTTTTCTGTTGTGAAGATAGCTGAGACTTGTTTGATGAAGAGTGAAGTATTTAGCCTTTAGCACAGTATTAACCCTTTCACGCATAGCGGTCACGACAGTGGACAGCTATTCAAAGGCTGTTTTCTTGCACTTGTGTCAGTGTTGATGGCATACTTGCACATAAACCACTACATTGGACATGTGTCACTCCATACCAGTGGCGGTCCTAGCCTGTTTGGCGCCCTGGGCGAACACTCCCTCTGGCGCGCATATTAAACATATTAAGGATTGCACATTAACATAAAACTGTTGTCGGAACCATACTGAATTTCACCAGAGAAACAAACACACACACACACACATATGAAGAGAGAGAGAGTATGCATAGTATGCAAACGGCTACCAAACAGCCATCATAATCTGTCATACAATGAGAACAGGACAAATCAACTGACAATGACTCATTAATATTGTGCTGAACACAGTCCAAAAGATTCAATAAGCTACATCAGTGTCTACTGTTTACTATCATAGCCAAGTGGCTAACGAATGTAAACGGAAGTTTTCGCTATCCCTACTAATTGATGTTATCTTGTTGTATCTGTTGTGGTCAGTGCCATCCTCTATGCTGTTGCATGGTGGGGCAGCAGGTCGAGGGTCACAGATGCCAACAGGCTAAATTAACTGATCCAGAGGGCCAGTAATGTTGTGGGGATGGAGCTGGTTAGGGTGGTGTCTGAGAGGCAGATGTTGTCCAAGATAAAGACAATGTTGAATAACACCTCCCACCCACTCCATGACATGCTGGCTAGTCACAGGAGCACGATCAGTGAGAGACTGAGGTCACCAAAAAGCACCACTGAACGACACAGGAAGTCATTCCTGTCTGTGGTCATCTCCCTGTACAACTCCTCCATCTAACACACTGTAAACACTGCAACAGTTTCACCCTTTTTGCACACACTCTTTTCTGCTCTGTAATATTCTTCTCAATTTTCTTGATATTTATTTATAATCACCTCTGTTAATCCTTGATGCTTATAATTGACTGATCTGTATATATTAGTGTTATTTCTTAAATGTGTAAAATCTGTAACATAATGTATTATTTGGAGTTTAGTCTGTTACTATTTTTTACCATTTCTTCTTGGAGCAACTCGGTTTAATAGGTGGATGTAACACCTCACGATATCTTTTCAAATATAAGTCGATGCCATGATCAGGGATTCTTCCTGTCCAGAATTTGACCACAAGGGTGGTCATTTCAATTTGAAGAGATGATTCTACTGTCCACTCTTTCCATTTTGGTTGGCCAGAGTTTGAAGCAACAATCTCCATGAAACATCGAAGAGGAGCTTCCTGGAAAAAACACAGTTCAAAGTCCCTTCTGTTTGGGAGAGAGATGAAAGAGTAAATGTCCGAGGATTCACCCAAGAGGACTGAAAAAGCAATTCCTCCGCAACATAATCTCTAGTGGGAAGTTCTCCTTCTCCAACATATTTCAATCTGACTCATAAATTGCCAAACTTGGAGGCATAGGGTGCAGGAGTATAGGGCGGCATGATAGATTCTGAGACAGGGCACAGTAGGAGCAGATGGGCAAGGATAAACTAAGAGTTCCCTCCCTTACCCCTTCCACTCGTTTTGGCTGTTCAGAAACGAAAGGAACAAACTTCCTTACTAGACCCCCACCGTCTGTCTTACTGTATGAGTGTGAGACATGCTACAATCCAGTGGCACCAAGGCATTATACAATAAAATAATGTGATTAATACATAAATAAAAGAAATTCCTATACACGTATTTCATCGTAATTATTGTTATTTAACTCTGTCATGCATGAATTATGACAACCTCAATCAGGATTTTTTCTTAAGTATTTTTATTAATCTTTTCATGCCAGAATAAAAATACTTAAGAAAAAAATCCTGATTGAGGTTGTCATAATTCATGCATGAAAGGGTTAAGCATTTACCTTAGCAATGCTTACTAGTGTCACATTATAAAGTCTTACCTTTATTTTAAAGCTTTAGTTACTTATTCGTTTGCATATTAATTATTATATATCAAGCTGCAACATATAGGGAAGTAGCTCATCATCCCCTGGACCTTAGCTCTTTCACTCACTAATCACTAATGTCAATTGTCAACATGTATCAGCCTGAACATTTGATATTCAATTCAATTCAATTCAATTCAATTTTATTTATATAGTGCCAAATCACAACATAAGTCGCCTCAAGGCGATTCATAGATACAGAGAAAAACCCAACAATCATATGACCCCTATGAGCAGCACTTTGGCGACAGTGGGAAGGAAAAACTCCCTTTTAACAGGAAGAAACATCCGGCAGAACCAGGCTCAGGGAGGGGCGGGGCCACCTGCTGTGATTGGTTGAGAAGGAAGACAGGATAAAGACATGCTGTGGAAGAGAGACAGAGGTTAATAACAGATATGATTCAATGCAGAGAGGTCTGTTAATACATAGTGAGTGAGAAAGGTGACTGGAAAGGAAAAACTCAATGCATCATGGGAATCCCCGGCAGCCTACGTCTATTGCAGCATAACTAAGGGAGGATTCAGGGTCACATGGTCCAGCCCTAACTATATGCTTTAGCAAAAAGGAAAGTTTTAAGCCTAATCTTGAAAGTAGAGATAGTGTCTGTCTCCTGAATCCAAACTGGAAGCTGGTTCTACAGAAGAGGGGCCTGAAAACTGAAGGCTCTCCCTCCCATTCTACTTTTAAATACTCTAGGAACAACAAGTAGGCCTGCAGTGTGAGAGCGAAGTGCTCTAATAGGGTGATATGGTACTACAAGGTCATTAAGATAAGATGGGGCCTGATTATTTAAGACCTTGTATGTGAGGAGCAGGATTTTGAATTGTGGATTTAACAGGAAGCCAGTGAATGGAAGCCAAAGCAGGAGAAATCTGCTCTCTCTTTCTAGTCCCTGTCAGGACTCTTGCTGCAGCATTTTGGATCAGCTGAAGGCTTTTCAGGGAGTTTTTTGGACTTCCTGATAATAATGAATTACAGTCGTCCAGCCTGGAAGTAATAAATGCATGAACTAGTTTTTCAGCGTCACTCTGAGACAGGATATTTCTAATTTTAGAGATGTTGCACAAATGGAAGAACGCAGTCTTACATATTTGTTTAATATGTGCATTGAAGGACATGTCCTGGTCAAAAATGACTCCAAGGTTCCTCACAGTGTTACTGGAGGCCAAGGTAATGCCATCCAGAGTAAGAATCTGCTTAGATACCATATTTCTGAGCTTTTCAGGGCCGAGTACAATAACCTCAGTTTTATCTGAATTAAGAAGCAGAAAGTTAGCGGCCATCCAGGTCTTTATGTCTTTAAGACATTCCTGCAGTTTAACTCATTGGTGTGTGTTATCTGGCTTCATGGACAGATAGAGCTGGGTGTCATCTGCATAGCAGTGTAAATGTATGCTATGTCTTCTAATGATGCTGCCTAAGGGAAGCATGTATAATGTAAACAGAATTGGTCCTAGCACTGAACCCTGTGGAACTCCATAATTAACCTCAGTGTGTGAAGAGGACTCTCCATTTACATGCACAAACTGGAGTCTATTAGATAGATATGATACAAACCACTGCAGCACAGTACCTGTAATACCTACAGCATGTTCTAATCGCTCTAATAGGATATTATGGTCGACAGTATCGAACGCTGCACTGAGGTCTAGCAGGACAAGCACAGAGATGAGTCCACTGTCAGAGGCCATAAGAAGATCATTTGTAACCTTCACTAAAGCTGTTTCTGTGCTGTGATGAGCTCTGAAACCTGACTGAAACTCTTCAAATAAACCATTCCTCTGCAGATGATCTGTTAGCTGTTTGACAACTACTCTTTCAAGGATGTTTGATATAAAGGAAGGTTGGAGATTGGCCTATAATTAGCTAAGACTGCTGGGTCTAGAGATGCTTTTTGAGTAAAGGTTTAACTACAGCCAGCTTGAAGGCCTGTGGTACATAGCTGATCATTAGAGATAGGTTGATCATATTTAAGATCGAAGCATTAATTAATGGCAGGACTTCTTTGAGCAGTTTTGTAGGAATGGGGTCTAAAAGACACGTTGATGGTTTGGAGGAAGTAATTATTGAAGTTAACTCAGAAAGATCAATTGGAGAAAAAGAGTCTAACTTAACATCAATGGTACTAAGAGTAGCTGTAGATAATATTACATCTGTGGGATGATTACTGGTAATTTTTCTCTAATGATAAAAATTTTATTTGTGAAGAAGTTCATGAAGTCATTACTAGTTAACGTTAAAGGGATGGTTGGCTCAAAAGAGCTCTGACTGTTTGTCAGCCTGGCTACAGTGCTGAAGAGAAACCTGGGGTTGTTCTTATTTTCTTCAATCAGTGATGAATAGTAAGATGTTCTGGCTTTGCGGAGGGCTTTCTTATACAGCAACAAACTATTTCTCCAGGCTAAATGATGATCCTCTAAATTTGTGACACGCCATTTCCTCTCCAGCTTACGAGTCATCTGCTTTAGGCTACGTGTTTGAGAATTATACCGCGGAGTCAGGTACTTCTGATTAGAGACCTTAGTTTTCAAAGGAGCTACAGTATCCAGAGTCGTACGTAGTGAGGAGGTGAAATTATTAACAAGATAATCGACCTCTGTTGGAGTAGCGTTCAGATAGCTGCTCATCTCTGTGTTGGTACAGGGCATTGAAGATGATAACAGTGGGTGGATTATATTCTTAAACTTAGTTACAGCGCTTTCAGAAAGACGTCTACTGTGATAAAGTCTACTCTCCACCGCTGTGTAATCAATTATTGTAAATGTAAATGTTATCCATCAAGACTATCAAGGTTAAACTCTTTGTGCATGAGAAAGCCTTACTATGCCTTCAAGAATAACAACATATTGTTAAGAATATTGTGAGGCATTGAACCACAGGAATTGGTCTGTCCACCCACAGAACTACTATTCTGTATGGTCTCTCAGGAGCTGTGTGATGTCTCCTGTGGACCCCAAGTAGCCTTAGTGATGGAAATGATGGTATGATTATTCCTCACTAAGTACTCTGATCTAATAGGATAATCAAAAGATTCCCACTGACAGTTCCAGGATTTGTAATGTGGATAGCAGGATAAACTGAAGCAAATAAACAATAAACACAATGTGATTAAAATAGATCTGCAAATCATGCCATTAGAATAAATTACTACTAATAATTCAAATCTGGCCAATTACACCTTCAACTTTTATTAAAACCCAGCAATTCATTATCTTCCACCTACCATAGGCCAACAGGCAGCATTCACCCTGGACAGGTCGCCAGTCTAAGCTAACACAGACAGACAGACAACCAGAATTTGGGAATTTAGAATTAAAATAACCCAGCTCCACTAACTGCATGTCTTTGGATTGTGTGAGGAAGATGGAGTACCCAGAGAGAACCCATGTAATAACAGGAAGAACATGCAAACTCCACACAAGAAGACCAGATGGTGGATATGAACTCATTGGGCAGGCGTGCGGCCCCCTATTAAGACCTGATTAGCAAACGGAATCATTTTTACAGGAAAAGGAGGACTCCCAAACTTCTGGGTAAACATTAAACATTAAAAACAGAAACATTCCACCACATGACTGCAGCTTTATATCTCTGGATGAAAGGTGAAAACAGAGTTTGTTTGTTTTTTAAAATCAACATATGACACCACTCTCCTGAGCTGTCATGACTTTATTCATTTCAGGGTTTTCAAAAACAAAAAAACAAACACACACCCTCCCCCCCAAAAATGTAAGCAGCACTACATACACCTATACACATGAACTATTGTTTGGATCAAACATATCAAACCACTAAAAAAAACAAGATAAATCAGAGCAAATAGAACAAAAACAGGAAACCAAATCATTGGGATAGCAAACTGTACACATAAGATTGTCAACATGTCCTCTTATTGCTGTTTGCTACAGCCGAACTTTAGTTGCTTCAGACCCTTTTACTTTTGCGCACTTTGTAAATGCAAATTTATGATGAAACAATGTATTTGTAAGACAAAATAAAAATGTATTTGTGAATCCTTAATTCATTCCTTTGTGTAAGCAGTTGGTCTTCATGAGTTTCAGCCAGTTAAAAGCCTGGTTTAAGTCTTCAGCTTGTTTTAGTTAACTGGTTGGGTTAAAATAACATTAGTTGAACTCATTCAAACATTTCTAAGCATTAGGTGATGAATAAATATAACTGAAAATCTATCATTTCATCAATTATAGTGTAAATCTATAATCTGTAAAAAAGGAGAGCAGTCTGAATATTTAAAGTGATTGTATGTCTATCATTTTAAAGTTACTGCTACGTTGCATAACACATTTTTGTCAGAGCTACATGAAAACACATTTAATTGTGTTTAGTAACAAAACTCTAGCGACTCTACAATAAAATCAGGGAAGGGGGAAGTTGCCTACAGAACTGTTATAACCACAACTTCCAACCTAAAATATATTTATATTTCCAAGAAGTATGTTCCAAATGGCATGTCCACAGTAGCATGGCAATTATCAGCAAAAGAGCTTAGCCATCTGACCATGATCACAATAAAAGCCAAAGAATAAGGGTATTCCTCACTAACCATTATGCCCTGAATCACCTTTTTACATGCATGTATAATAAGCTCAACATAAAGAAAAAAAATTACAACTATAATCACGAGGTGTACAGTAAGTGTACATCAAATACACCACTTTGTCTACAGTACATACAAAAAATAACGTTTCTGAGCAAAAACATGAACCCCAGCAGGATCTTTAAATATGTAAACACGAAATAAGAAACAGTGTGTATAAAATACTATACAGGTGCTGTAAGTCTGAAGATACTCCAGTTATCTTTTTTTCTGTCCTTTTCTCAGTCCTTTTTTCTGGGGAAATAAAAGGATAGAGAGCCTTTTCTTCGGAGGAGTCCATTGGATTTCTTTCCCACAGCACAACCGTAATGCCCACATGATGTTCATTTGGACCTAACATGCTAGTAAATAAAGTAGTCTTTGCAGATGTACAGTGGGCCTCAGTCCTTTCTTTGGCACAGCCATTGCAGTCTTTACGTGAGCAAGTCAGTTTCTTTTTTGACATTCATCTTCTGAGTCGAGATGTCTCAAAAACCGCTGAAACGAGTATATTTATGTGTATATGTACTTGTATTACCCCGCTGCTGGCAATTTTGGTGTGAAAATAAGAATATAAAGATGTACTGGTGACTGACACAAAACAGCTCAGACTGGTTGGTTGGTATATCATAGTAAAATGTCAAACAGCCGTCTAGCAGTCTGGACACTGCAAAACAAAAAGAAAAACAAACAAAACAAACAAATAAAATGCTACTTAGAAAATAAATAAGTAAGTATTAGTCCCAGCAACACATTTTCTCCATCCTTTAAATATCAACCTGTATTTACTCATCAGTGTCAAAACACTTTCTACTTTCATACTTCAGTTTCTTAGTTCTGAGTGCACTGGATCCTGTTGGGGGGCCCTAGAGCAGGGAACTGGTGGGGCTGCCGGGCAGTGGGGGACTGCAGCTGTTCAGGGTGAGGCTGTGGCTGTGGGAGGGGCTGGGGCGCATTGGCAGCAGGTCGTAGTGGCTCGGGATGTGGCTGTTCCTGGGGAGGTCGTATGGGTTCTGAGGGTAACTGGGAACCACTGCAGCACCACTTGCCGGCACAATACTTATGGTTGGTTCTGGGGGAACAAAAACCAAGAGAGTGGGTCTTTTATTTCATTTATATAATTTACACAATCCGGTTGTTCAGTCTGACGTCACTAGCCGTGTCTGGGCCTAAACTCCGCTGCAGGTCCACATATCAAACGATCACTATGGCATTACTGAGAGTTGAAAAACTGTCTAAAGTCTTTCATCTTTAATAAAATGATCAGCGTTCTGCTCTACCAGGTGTAACAATTGAGTTTAACATCCAGGCATCCATGAAAACGGAATTTATGACATTTAACGGAGTTAGAAGTTAGCAGGAAGTTAGCTCGCTAGCTTCTATCTAAATACAATATAGCATGTCCTGACTGCGGGGTTTTGGAAACAAATTAAAACGTACAGCTCTGTTATCACTTCCAGCATAAATGAAGACAGAAAACTAAACAGCAGTGACGTTTGTAGGGTTACTGAAGTTGGGCTAGCTGGTATATAATGATGTGCTACGTGACCGCTAGCGACACAGCTATGTTAGCATAATATAAACAAGCTAACTTTTTTTCCACTCGATAAAAGTTAACGTGAGTGTTCTCGGTGGTCAGGAACAAATGTAATCGCATGGCAGGATGCTGTAAAAGGACCAAACTTCATCCAGGAGAACAACTGAGATAATCCATCCACAATACGAGGTTAGTCATTCATATACTGCTGCATGGGCTGGGCTGTAGTTACATCCTAAGGTTTTAAAAAAACTGAGCTTAAATAAATGATTAGCGGTAATAAAAGCCGAGGGAGGTCAACAGTGATCACTGACTGTTTTAGGAGCTTTTTGAGATCAAATAGAAGAAAATACAAAACATTAAACATGTTAACAACACAAAAGCCATATTAAACGCAGACTACTTTAACCTACTACTTTAACTTTAACCTTAGTTAAAACCATAAATTTTCACTGTTATGCCGATGACACCCAGCTCTACCTTTCTTCTAAACCCAATTCATCCCTCCCACCTACCTCCCTCTCAGACTGTCTTATTGAGATTAGATCCTGGTTCTCCTCCAATTTCCTCAAACTTAACAGTAATAAAACTGAAGTTTTACTTGTTGGTTCACCATCTATCTTAACCAAATCCCACAGCTTTTCCATTAACGTTGAAAATTCTCCCACCCTCCCCTCCCCTCAGGTTAAGAGTTTGGGTGTCATACTTGATAATACTCTTTCATTCCAGTCTCACATTAATTACATAACCCGGTCTGCTTACTTCCATTTACGTAATATTCACCGACTCCGTCCCTTCCTTACTCCCCATGCTGCTGCCATCCTTGTCCATAGTCTTATTACGTCCCGTATTGATTACTGTAATTCCCTCCTATTTGGTCTCCCTAAAAGGTCCCTTCATAAACTCCAACTTCTTCAAAATTCTGCAGCTTGGATTATAACCCGTACTCCGTTAAGTGCTCATATTACCCCAGTTCTTCAGCAGCTTCACTGGTTGCCCATAGAAGCCAGGATAAATTTTAAAATCTTACTTCTTACATACAAGTGTATCCATAAATCTGCTCCTTCATATTTGTGTGACCTGCTCCATATCACCACTGTTTCCCGCCCTCTTAGATCATCATCTGCTATTCATCTTTCTGTTCCATCCTCGCACCTTATTACTATGGGGAACAGAGCTTTCAGTCGCTCTGCTCCTCGGCTCTGGAACTCTCTTCCTCCTGCACTAAGAAATATTGACTCCCTCTCCGTATTTAAGACACAGCTCAAAACACATCTGTTTAAACTGGCTTATTCGCTTTAATGCTGATTTTATCTGTTGTCACGCTCTGTTTTGTAATTTTAACTTATTTTATGTTTTTTATGACTATTGTTCCTTTTATTAATTGTGTGTTTTGTAAGGTGACCTTGGGTTTCTGAAAGGCGCCCTCAAATAAAATGTATTATTATTATTATTATTACTTTAGGCCCGGAATTAGGATTCGTCGCGTCATCACTGAACAACCAGATACAATGCTGTTGTCAACAAAGAAAATAAGTTTTCTTCTGCCTTATTTCAATCAAGTCCAAACTTAGTAAAATGTACTACAGGCATCAAATTCAAACACTTGAACCACAGAGTGTCATAATTCTGTGATAATGTCATGATCCCCCTGGTGTCTGGCCCCATTCCAGATTGCTTGAAAACAGCCAGTGTCTTTCCTTGTTAGATCCCACTGTTTTTATAATTATAGACCAATTTCCAAACTCCTGTTTATTTTCAAAATCCTTGAGAAAGTTGTTGCTCTTCAGCTCCTTCAAATTATTGTAGGAAACATCTTTGATAAATTCTCTTGTGGTTACAGATAAAACCACAGCACTAAAACAGCTTTACTGAAAATGATATTGTAATGCACTCAGATAAAGGTGAGCATTCCATTCAAGTTCTGCTCGACTGATCTGTAGCCTTTGATACTGTTGATCAAGCTACTTATTAACAGACTACAAAACTGGGTTGGCACCACTGGTACTGCCCTCAGATGGTTTTCTTCATACTTATCAAACAGATACTTCAGAATTTCTATTAATCAGTGTATGCATTCATCTGTACTGCTTGCATGTGGAGTCCCCCAGGGCTCAATCCTTGGACCAATTCAGTTTTTTTTAATATATGTTACTCCTGGGCCATCTCATTAATGGGTTTAGTTTAATGTAGATGACACACGGTTTTGACATACCCTTCTGTCAAACCCAACAACCTTAACAGCTTCCCCTGCCTCAACAAACGTTTCTCTGCCATTACTAATTGGATATGCTCTAACTTCCTCCATCGCAATTCTGGTAAAACTGAGGTTCTAGCACACGGCCAAGACACATTCTCCAAGGAGGTTAGTCAGTACATTAGCCCATGCAATCCTCCATAACCACAACTGTGCATTAATGTACAAGGATTACCTATAAGTCTGCTGATTGCTGATTGGTTGACAAGTGGGCTGGAAAAGGGAAGGGAGCAAAAGTGAAGATCACTAGGAGCAAAAAAACTTCAAAAATAAAAATATGTCTGTGAAGGTTCTCAGTCATCCAGGTCATCGTAGTCAAAGGAGCTTGCAAAGAAAAGCGTCTGGACTTCTTTAAGTTGCTTGAAGACGTTTCACCTCTCATCCGAGAAGCTTCTTCAGTTCTAAGGTCAAATGGTGGAGAGTCCCAGATATAAACTAGTGGGAGTGACCCCCCACAGAGGGACAAAAGGACCCCCTGATGATCCTCTAATCGCCTGAGCCAAGGTGTGAAACTGGGTGTGGGTCCCAATCAGCCAGAGTTTCGGGTGAACTCGTTGTGAAACCTGGCCCCACCTTATCATGCGAATTCCTTAAAAATACTTGAAAGCACATGGTTCAGTTCCACCTGCTGAACTATACATTTTTCTGTGATCTAGTTTTATTAGTGTAGTGCGGTGACTCGTACAGAAAGGATAGCAAAGATGCTGTTTGTTGGGCTGCAAGACGCTAATTAAGCAATGAAAAAAATGGCAATACTCACTATGTTTTAATAGACTTCTCTGGACTGAATCATACGTGTTATTAACCTCTGTCTCTCTTCCACAGCATGTCTTTATCCTGTCTTCCTTCTCTCACCCCAACCAGTCACAGCAGATGGCCCCGCCCCTCCCTGAGCCTGGTTCTGCCGGAGGTTTCTTCCTGTTAAAAGGGAGTTTTTCCTTCCCACTGTCGCAAAAGTGCTTGCTCATAGGGGGTCATATGATTGTTGGGTTTTGTCTGTATATATTATTGTAGGGTCTACCTTTTGGAGATTAAGTATTGGAATTTCAGTAGCGGGACCACACCTCCAAACACGCTCCTTCCGGTTCTCATCTCTATAGGTTCCCCCAGTTCTGCGAGCTGTTCATTCTCGTTTACGTGCCCCGCCTTCCGTCCCTCCTTTTTTTCAATTCTTTAACTTCTTCACTTCTATTTAGTACATGGGGATCTGCCAGGCCCGGGAGCCGTCACCAGTCCCCTTCAAGGCCTTGAAACCGCCGCTCGATTCATGTTCAAGCATTCACCTTTATCTACTAAAACCTAAATCGAGGACGTGGGCCCAGCTAGTGAAACAATATAAAGTGCCTTGTGGTGACTGTTGTGATTTGGCGCTATATAAATAAAATTGAATTGAACTGAATTGAATTGACTGACAACCTGACATGACATCAGATGCTGTAGGCTAAATTTTTGCTTAGTGTGCCTTTCACTCAACAGATATCTACACTTACAGACCACGTCATCAGTTACACCATCCCAGTCCTGGGCTGGACCCTTTGCCTTAAAATGGCTTAAATTCTCTGTGTATAGCTTTAAGAAGCTGCTGAAAAGGTAAATTTTAACATAACAGCGTGACATCGTTACATACCATGCTTTCTCTACATCAACTCTGTCTATCTAACATTGCCTCTGCATTGCCAATGCTGCTTCTCCACTTTATTCATCAATGATTGTGCTTTCCACATGATAAGAAAGGCCAGATGCAGCTTATAACTTGTGCTTTCTCCAATACTCTCTGCTGTCATCTCTCTGTTTCTTCTTCTGTCCACCTCTGCATTCTCTGTATTTTTCTCTCAAGATTTCAACTGGAATCTCCACTGTTCTAGCCAACAGAGTGGTCAGCTTCAGGGCAATCAGCTATTCTCTGAACTAAACAATGAGCGCAGCCTAATGTTGTTGCACTGCAGTCCATTGTCTAAAAGAAAAAAGTATTCCCAAAGGAAAAGACAAAGCAAAACTAGGGGGAAAAATCAAGAAAAAGAACAAGAGTAAGTTAAAAAATACCTGCAACAGGATGCACACAGGCTGAAACATGAGCACATATTGGACATAGGCAGGCTGCGTGGTTTGAACAATGGTAAAGTGGTCCAAAGGGGCCGTAGGTCTGACCAGAAAATATCCCCCACACTAGTACACTGCCAGGAGCCTGAACTGTTGATACAAGGCATGATGGATCCCTGCTTTCATGCTGTTTACTGATGCTGCTGTCTGAATATTGCAGCAGAAAGTGAGACTCAGCAATGTTTTTCCAGTTTTCTGTCCCCTGATTTTGGTGAGAACTGCATCCACAGTTTCATCTTTTTAGTTGACAGGATTGGCACCATTTCTGCCATGTGATTGGCTGATTAAATATTTGTGTTTAAAAGCAATAGAACGGGTGTATCTAATGAAGTGGCCGGAGAGTATACTTTAGTACAAAACAGTAAAACTAATCACAATAGTGGAATTATTAATGCAAACCTGGGGTTATATTATTCAGCCATACAAACACTGTGCTAATGGAACTCCACCTGCACCTCTGTTTGCTCTGCATGTGCACTTTGACTGTGTATCTCAAATGTGCCTAAAAATGTTCTTATTAACCGAAAACAGGAGACAAATGTAAAACACTGCAAATGTACCCATGTTGTAGACATTCTTGGCAGGCACAGTGGTGGTTGTAGTCGTACTGATGATGGCAGCAGAACAGCAGTGTGCCGTGTGTTCATGGTGTGCTGGTGATTTCATCTCCACGTAGCTGCTCTCTGAGTGCTTACATAGGCTGGGATTGTCGGTTATGGTGGCGTACGGGTTTTCACTGTTGAGGGAACAGGTGCTGGACAACGAACTCTTCACATAGTCTAAGGAAAGAGTGAGACACAGAGTGTTTAATCTTGTGTGGTATGACATTATTCAATGCTTAATTAATTAAAAAATAAAAAAAAGCTTCTTCAAAAAGCTCTGTTTTTTAAAAAAAAATCATTTTTGATGATTTTAACCCAGCAGCACTCCAGCTTTTCATAAAATGATTTTTTGTGTGTGTGTCAAATCAGAAAGACGACTCTCTGCAGCTATTTCCTGCATCCCTGGTCATTATTTTAGTTACCATAGTGACCAAATTCTCCTTGGATAACTGATCACATCATGTACTGTTAAAAGAAAATGAGACACTTCACAGTGGTAAACACGTCTCTGTCACAACCTTTTTGATATATGTGTTGCTGCCATCAAATAAAAATGCTGCAATATTTTTCTTATAATATTATTTTATTTTTCAGTTTAATATTTGATATTTTTTTCCTAGGTTCTACTGTGAATAATATATTGATTTCTTAGATTTGAAACTCATTCTATTTTGATTTACACTCTATATAGTGTCAGCTTTTTGGAATTCAGATGGTAAAAATATTAATTTGCATAAGAAAAACACTTTAATTTTCAAATTGCCATTGCTTAGGTTGCATTTCAAGACATTAGATGGCTGGAAATGTCCTAGTCTAATCCATGGACCTTATAGTGAGATATGCAGGTATTCTGTTCACCTTTTTGCTCAGTGTAAAGTAACTGAAGAGGGAAACAGACCAGAGTCAAACTCTAAAATGAGAAGCTGAGTGTGCCTGTATGGAGCTGTGCATCTCCTCTATAGCAACAGAGTGAGAGACGCTCAGTCCTTTTTAAAGCAATGAAAACATGTGTTAAGTAGGAGCGACAAAGAATTTAAAATAATCTGTATTCCTCTCTAAAATCAATACATATTCTGTGTAGTCTTTTAGTTGGATTTGTTGTAAAGAACAAAAAAGCTGAGGAGTTTTCCTTTAGGAAACATGGATGTTAGAGTCTGCATTGGAACACTTGACACCAAAGATTACATTTTAACACCAACATCAGCACTCAAGGGCAGCTGAGGTTAAAACCTGCAGATAAAGGAAATGTAAATCAAGGCACAAAGAGAGCATTCAGTTATAGAGAAGGAGAATTCTGTTTCCAAGGGGAGTTTTGGGGCTGATGAGGGTTAAAGCAGGAGGATGACTCCAGCAGGGAGGAAAAAAACACAGTGAGAAGAGACGTTGGGTTCACCCTGCAAAGACACAAACACATCTATGAGCACAGGCTGGAAAGGATCAAGAGGAACAGTGACAGTGGTAGTAAAGTAACACCACCTGTGTGGCATGCTGCACCTTTTTCTTCATCTACATGAAATCACACTCTGCACTGCGAGCAGCTCTGCGAGGCTGCAACTAAAGTGGTCAGACATCAGACGTTTTCCTATATTTGAATTTTTATCATTCTCGCAGGAATGATAAAAATAAAGATGTTAGCTTTATACTGTTGTTGCAGGGGTGGATGCTGATGGACAGCACTTGTGAGTCCAAAGTTCAGGTTCAGTTTCTGAATGTTTTATTTCCAAATCTCGGCTCTCGTCTAACTCACAGAAGAGACGACACCAGCTGCTGTTCAATTTTCTTTTTTGTCTTTTCCCTAAAACAAATATTTCATACGACTTAAAATCGCAACAATAAAAGCACATGCCTACACCTCACCACTCTATGAGCCCTGAAGGTGTCCTGTGTTATCAGACCCCAGATGGTAGCAGCAGATCTTTAGGGCCTGAAGTGATCAGAAGCCTCCAGAGATCTGACTAGAGCTTTCCTGCACATGACATTGTGGTTTTCTACTTGTCCTTCTCTATAGTGCTTTGATAGATATTAAGGGCAAGAAAAAATGGTTGCCTATTGCCTGTTGCTGGGCCGTGTCACGTTTGAAAACAGGACGGTGCAGTGTTACATCCTGGTCTAGGGGTACTGGAACGCAACATAAGGTTTATAAGGAAAATGACCCTCATCCCCAAAACCATACCCAGAAGCTGATTTACAAGTGAAAGGTGGTTTATTGTGTCTAAACTGAAGCTTAACTTAACTTAAGCTTCAGTTTAGACACATCAGCTTCTGGGTACGGTGTTGGGGACCAGGGCGGGGTCATTTTCCTTATAAACCTTATGTTGTGTTCCAGTACCCCTAGACCAGGGAGTAACATGCAGTGAACAAAGTATTAGTTATTACTAATAGGGGGTGTGGTAAAAGGCACGCCTTGTGGTGAAAACCTTTTGGAGTAGGTAACTATAAAGCATTTCTTTAACTCCACAAGAGCTGGCATTCTGGAAAGATCCAGAGCATTACAATTTATACATATCAGAGTTGCTGCCTTTCATGTTTCAAACACATCAACTTTAAGAAATAACTGTTCACTTGGAACTTGATCTAACATAAGATAAGATGATGATGTGCTAGATGATTGGCACATAAAAGGGTCATTTTAAACTGGACTTCCTGTAGAATCAGTATAATCAGCAGGTCTCCTGTTGTGTCACATGCAGTTTGGATATTTCAGCACAAGCCACAAGAAGCTGGGGTTTTAAATGCAAGAGAAACGGTCACTAGCTAACTGTTCGAGTCAGGTGACGAGAGCCCTGTGTGGCACAGTACCTCTGTAGCGTGGCTCCATGTGGTAGCTGTAACGTTGATTAATGCAGTAAACACCTGCACAAAGAAAAGAAAGACCACGAGATTTATATGATTATCATAAAGAACATTGCTAAAATCCTCTTAAAAATCTATTTATACGCATGAAATTTTTATAGTTCTTGACATTTTAGATGCTCTATAAATGTACAGGGAGTGCAGAATTATTAGGCAAGTTGTATTTTTGAGGAATAATGTTATTATTGAACAACAACCATGTTCTCAATGAACCCAAAAAACTCATTAATATCAAAGCTGAATGTTTTTGGAAGTAGTTTTTAGTTTTAGCTATTTTAGGGGGATATCTGTGTGTGCAGGTGACTATTACTGTGCATAATTATTAGGCAACTTAACAAAAAACAAATATATACCCATTTCAATGATTTATTTTTACCAGTGAAACCAATATAACATCTCCACATTCACAAATATACATTTCTGACATTCAAAAACAAAACAAAAACAAATCAGCGACCAATATAGCCACCTTTCTTTGCAAGGACACTCAAAAGCCTGCCATCCATGGATTCTGTCAGTGTTTTGATCTGTTCACCATCAACATTGCGTGCAGCAGCAACCACAGCCTCCCAGACACTGTTCAGAGAGGTGTACTGTTTTCCCTCCTTGTAAATCTCACATTTGATGATGGACCACAGGTTCTCAATGGGGTTCAGATCAGGTGAACAAGGAGGCCATGTCATTAGTTTTTCTTCTTTTATACCCTTTATTGCCAGCCACGCTGTGGAGTACTTGGACGCGTGTGATGGAGCATTGTCCTGCATGAAAATCATGTTTTTCTTGAAGGATGCAGACTTCTTCCTGTACCACTGCTTGAAGAAGGTGTCTTCCAGAAACTGGCAGTAGGACTGGGAGTTGAGCTTGACTCCATCCTCAACCCGAAAAGGCCCCACAAGCTCATCTTTGATGATACCAGCCCAAACCAGTACTCCACCTCCACCTTGCTGGCGTCTGAGTGGGACTGGAGCTCTCTGCCCTTTACCAATCCAGCCACGGGCCCATCCATCTGGCCCATCAAGACTCACTCTCATTTCATCAGTCCATAAAACCTTAGAAAAACCAGTCTTGAGATATTTCTTGGCCCAGTCTTGACGTTTCAGCTTGTGTGTCTTGTTCAGTGGTGGTCGTCTTTCAGCCTTTCTTACCTTGGCCATGTCTCTGAGTATTGCACACCTTGTGCTTTTGGGCACTCCAGTGATGGTGCAGCTCTGAAATATGGCCAAACTGGTGGCAAGTGGCATCTTGGCAGCTGCACGCTTGACTTTTCTCAGTTCATGGGCAGTTATTTTGCGCCTTGGTTTTTCCACACGCTTCTTGCGACCCTGTTGACTATTTTGAATGAGACGCTTGATTGTTCGATGATCACGCTTCAGAAGCTTTGCAATTTTGAGACTGCTGCATCCCTCTGCAAGATATCTCACTATTTTTGACTTTTCTGAGCCTGTCAAGTCCTTCTTTTGACCCATTTTGCCAAAGGAAAGGACGTTGCCTAATAATTATGCACACCTGATATAGGGTGTTGATGTCATTAGACCACACCCCTTCTCATTACAGAGATGCACATCACCTAATATGCTTAATTGGTAGTAGGCTTTCGAGCCTATACAGCTTGGAGTAAGACAACATGCATGAAGAGGATGATGTGGACAAAATACTCATTTGCTTAATAATTCTGCACTCCCTGTATTTTCCCAGTCAGCAGTCAGTATCCATGTCAGATAGACAGAGACATGTCAGATGGACACGCATTTCTCTCCTCCTGAAGGGAGGAAGTATGTTATGTCTGTATGTTTGTTAGCAGTCTAGCATCCAGTTTTCAAATCGTGTGATGATTGATGCAATAACAGGGTGAAGTCATAATAAAAACATCATAAAACATCAAAGTTTTAGTACAGCATTCGCTCCTTGGAGAAGGTTGTGCTCACTCAGTGCTCTTGCTGTACATACAGTCTGGCAGCTGATCATTAAACTGATGTTGTTTTACACTAACTCATGGCTGACTGTTGAGAAAAGAAATCTAGCAACCAAAGGTTCAAAAGAGGATTTAACAATCATCTTTTTAAAAAGCTGTCAGGCGACCTACGAATTCTTACCAAATTCTATGTTTAAACAATACAAACACAAAATTGTACAAAGATATTTCACATTTTGAAACCTGTTTAACATATTGACACATTTTAGAAAATCTTTGATGGTTTAGAAAGCACTGCATTAAAACATCCATCACTGCTCAGAAATACTTCTGATACTTATTATTGGTGAACATCAACGCATTCATAAATACAAGCTAAAATTCTACCAAATGCCAAAAATGCCAGCATGGATAATTAGAGGCTGTGTGGTGAATCAAAAATCCTAAATACTTGGAAATCAGTGACACCATAAAAAGAGCAAAGGGAATGTCTGTCTTATCAGCACAGATTTGATCACTGTCCATGAGCTTATGTAGAGTCCATTTGTGCACATCGCATGGGAAACTTTCACCTTCCATGGCAAATGATACTTAAGTGTAAACTTGGTTCATATTGGAGCAACAAACAAACAAACAAACAGGCTTTAATCAGTTTACTCAGATTTGCTTCTACAGCATCCTGATGACATCATGTAGCAATCAATGTCTTTATTTTTGTCACCAACAATTTTTATTTATTTCATTTTAAACTTCAATAACAGAACTTAAGGATAACTAAATAAATAAATAGTTTAAAAAACAAACAAACAAAAACAAAAAAAAAAACAAAAACCAAAACAAAGGGAAGTTATCCTATTCTTTCTTCGCACACCAATCCCCACACCACCACCCTGTCATTACTCCTGTTCTTCAAGTTACAGAAAGCCAGCTTGTAAAGGGGACCAAATACAATCATATTGATGCAATTTGTCTAATAAACCATAAGTCACTTTTTCGTAAGACGCCAACTTAGCCATTGTCTTTAGCCAGTCTTCATAGGGAGGGGGACTCTTTTTCCGCCAATGTCTTAGCAGCACCTGTTTGGCCGTAGTGAGAGCCAGAATAATCCATCTTTTTGTATAACTGGAAAAATCTCCATCAGAAAGTTCTGTGGTTATACCAAGTATGGACAGTTTTGGTGAGATACCAAATCTCCTTTTTAAAACACTGAAAATTACCTCCATTATATTTTCCCACCAATCCCGAAGTGCCGAACAGCTCCATAAGATATGTAAAATCGAAGCATTTTGACCATCACATCTCCAACATTCGTCCGTAGAGGCCAGGTTCCATTTATACAATTGTTGCAGTGTTCGATGCCACCTATGGACTATCTTAAGTTGAATAAATCTACTGCCTGTTTCTTTATACATAGTATTAACATTTTGAAAACATGAATCCCGTTCAACTGAAGATATGTCCAATGCCATGTCCTGGGCCCAGTAGCCCTTAACTTTCAGGAGAGGGTCAGCTGACCGTTCTTGCAATAAGTGATAAATCTTTGCGGTGATGCCTTTACCCAAGGATGATCTTGAGAGCAGGACTTCCACAGGGCTGCCCACAGGACAACTCAAGGGGGTTCCCAGCCACTTCGATAATGAACTATGTATTTGGACATATCTCCAGAATTGATTACGCTTCAACTTATATAACTCCACAATTTTATCAAAGCTTAAAAAACATTTAGTCCCACAGTCAAATAAATCTGATACATTAAGGATGCCTGCTTTACGCCACTGTAACCAGTCAACCGATGTCCCTCCAATTAGAATTCTTTTATTCCCTCATAAGGTTGCCGAAGGTGATTTAATAATGTCCCAGCGACCTGCCCTATGTAATTTACACCACAATGTCTTTGCATTTGCAATTATAGGATGGGTAGTTTTATGACTGGTATCAAACAGCTCCCTCCAAGGAGAAATACCACCATTAACTTCCGTCTCTATATGGGACCAGATGGGTTTAACTGGTGCAGTAGGTAACCAAGCTCTAAGTTGTTTCACGTTCATCACCCAATAATACCATTGGAAATTAGGCAATGAAAAACCTCCTTGTTTTGCACTCGCTTGAAGTTTCTTAATACTTAAACAATGTGGTGAGCTACCCCAAAGAAACTGCCGGATCAAAAAGTCTAGATCTTTGAAATACTTATCTGGAATGTGTAATGGAATATTGGATAAAATATAAAAGATCATGGGTGCAGTCATCATCTTAATACAGCTAATTTTACCCCATATTGTGAGACGCACTCTGGACCATCTACCAAATTCCATTTTTATTCTTTCAAACATTGGCTCCATATTTGCTCGAACCATCTTAGTGTAATCCGAGGGAATTTGTATCCCCAAATACCTGAAACCATTCACGGACCACCGAAACTCCCACTGTTTAAATAAAGTATGGGGGCAGTGTCCTGACATAGGCACTGCCTCTGATTTATCCCAGTTGACGTGATACCCTGAAAGCAGCGTAAAGCTTTCTATACATTCTAATAGGGCTGGAATTAACTTCCCAGGCTGGGTCATAAGTAACAACATACAGTGGGGCAAAAAAAGTATTTAGTCAGCCACCGATTGTGCAAGTTCCCCCACTTAAAATGATGACAGAGGTCAGTAATTTGCACCAGAGGTACACTTCAACTGTGAGAGACAGAATGTGAAAAAACAATCCATGAATCCACATGGTAGGATTTGTAAAGAATTTATTGGTAAATCAGGGTGGAAAATAAGTATTTGGTCACCTCAAACAAGGAAAATCTCTGGCTCTCACAGACCTGTAACGTCCTCTGTAAGAAGCTTTTCTGTCCCCCACTCGTTACCTGTATGAATGGCACCTGTTTGAACTCATCATCTGTATAAAAGACACCTGTCCACAGCCTCAAACAGTCAGACTCCAAACGCCGCCATGGCCAAGACCAAAGAGCTTTGGAAGGACACCAGGAAAAGTATTGTAGACCTGCACCAGACTGGGAAGAGTGAATCTATAATAGGCAAGCAGCTTGGTGTGAAAAAATCAACTGTGGGAGCAATCATCAGAAAATGGAAGACATACAAGACCACTGATAATCTCCCTCGATCTGGGGCTCCACGCAAGATCTCATCCCGTGGGGTCAAAATGATCATGAGAACGGTGAGCAAAGATCCCAGAACCACACGGGGGGACCTGGTGAATGACCTGCAGAGAGCTGGGACCAAAGTAACAAAGGTCACCATCAGTAACACACTACAACGGCAGGGAATCAAATCCCGCAGTGCCAGACGTGTTCCGCTGCTGAAGCCAGTGCATGTCCAGGCCCGTCTGAAGTTTGCCAGAGAGCACATGGATGATACAGCAGAGGATTGGGAGAATGTCATGTGGTCAGATGAAACCAAAGTAGAACTTTTTGGTATAAACTCAACTCGTCGTGTTTGGAGGAAGAAGAATACTGAGTTGCATCCCAAGAACACCATACCTACTGTGAAGCATGGGGGTGGAAACATCATGCTATGGGGCTGTTTTTCTGCCAAGGGGACAGGACGACTGATCCGTGTTAAGGACAGAATGAATGGGGCCATGTATCGTGAGATTTTGAGCCAAAACCTCCTTCCATCAGTGAGAACTTTGAAGATGAAACGAGGCTGGGTCTTCCAACATGACAATGATCCAAAACACACCGCCCAGGCAACAAAGGCGTGGCTCCGTAAGAAGCATTTGAAAGTCCTGGAGTGGCCTAGCCAGTCTCCAGACCTCAACCCCATAGAAAATCTGTGGCGGGAGTTGAAAGTCCGTGTTGCTCGACGACAGCCCCAAAACATCACTGCTCTCGAGAAGATCTGCATGGAGGAATGGGCCAAAATACCAGCTACTGTGTGTGCAAACCTGGTAAAGACCTATAGTAAACGTTTGACCTCTGTTATTGCCAACAAAGGTTATGTTACAAAGTATTGAGTTGTATTTTTGTTATTGACCAAATACTTATTTTCCACCCTGATTTACCAATAAATTCTTTACAAATCCTACCATGTGGATTCATGGATTTTTTTTTACATTCTGTCTCTCACAGTTGAAGTGTACCTCTGGTGCAAATTACTGACCTCTGTCATCATTTTAGGTGGGGGAACTTGCACAATCGGTGGCTGACTAAATACTTTTTTGCCCCACTGTATCATCTGCATATAATAGAAGCTTATGTTGACTATTACCCATCGAAATTCCAAATATATTTACATTATTTCTCAGTTTTTGTGCCAGAGGCTCTATAGCAATTAGAAAGAGCCCGGGGCTAAGGGGACAGCCCTGTCTTGTGGATCTCTGTAAAAGGAATAGATCTGAGATCTGGCCTGCAATGACTTTGCCAAATTCTTCACTGAAAAAATCCAAAAAATTAGACAAGCAATTGGTACATCAACAGCAGATCCAGGATATGTACTGTGTCCACCAAAAAACTGTTTAAACACCATGAAACAGTTTCACCCTATTAACAGCAAAGACCTGGAGGACATCTTAGGTCAACTGAACTCCTCCTCCTGCTGTTTAGATGTCCTGCCAACAAGTTTTTTCAAAAAGGTCTCAAAGACTTTAGAGTCAGACCTGTTACAGATCGTCAACTTT
Source organism: Rhamphochromis sp. 'chilingali' (assembly GCF_963969265.1). Lineage (NCBI taxonomy): Eukaryota > Metazoa > Chordata > Actinopteri > Cichliformes > Cichlidae > Rhamphochromis > Rhamphochromis sp. 'chilingali'. The sequence continues at coordinate 2,595,335 of NC_137933.1, forward strand.
TCTTTATTATCAGGTGTGTTTCCAGAATCACTAAAAACTGCTGTAATCAAACCTATACTGAAAAAGGACAATCTTGACAAGACACAAATGAACAACTACAGGCCGATCTCAAATCTCCCGTTTTTAAGTAAGATCATTGAAAAAGCAGTTTTTCAACAGCTCAGTTACTTCTTAAAACAGAATAATTGCTACGATGCCTTCCAGTCAGGTTTTAGACAGAACCACAGCACTGAAACCTCTCTGACCAAAGTGTTCAATGACATATGTCTGAACACAGACAGTGGAAAAATGTCAGTCCTAGTTTTACTGGATCTCAGTGCAGCATTTGATACAGTTGACCACAACATATTACTCAAACGACTGGAGAACTGGACAGGTCTTTCAGGAACTGTACTAAACTGGTTCAAAACATACGTAGAAAACAGGAAATACTTTGTATCAATAGGTAACTTCACATCCGAGCAGACAAGTATCACATGTGGAGTTCCCCAAGGTTCCATCTTGGGACCCCTTCTGTTTAACATTTACATGCTCCCACTGGCACAGATTATAAAGAACAACAAAATAAACTACCACAGCTATGCAGATGACACACAAATATATATCACAATGTCACCAGGAGACCGAGGCCCTGTACAGGCTCTTGGTAAATGCATTGAGGAAATCAATGACTGGTTGTGCCACAATTTTCTCCAGCTAAACAAAAACAAAACTGAGGTAATAGTCTTTGGCGCCAAAGAAAAACGATTACAGGTCACCAGAGAACTTCAATCTATACATCTAAAAACCACAAACCAGGCGAGAAATTTGGGTGTAGTGATGGATGCAGACCTAAACTTAGAAAAACACATTAAGACAATAACAAAGTCAGCTTACTATCACCTCAAGAATATATCAAGGATAAAAGATCTGATGTCTCAACAGGACCTGGAAAAACTAGTCCATGCATTCATCTTTAGTAGGCTTGATTACTGTAACAGCATCTTTACAGGTCTACCTAAAAAATCAGTCAGACAACTACAGCTCATTCAGAACTCTGCTGCTCGAGTCCTCACTAAGACCAAAAAAGTGGACCACATCAGTCCAGCTCTGAGGTCCTTACACTGGCTGCCTGTCCGTCAGAGGATAGACTTTAAAGTTCTGATGCTGGCCTATAAAGCTCTGAATGGTTTAGGACCAAAATACATCAGTGACCTCCTGACCCAGTATGAACCTTCCAGGTCCCTCAGGTCATCTGGATCCGGTCTTTTATCAGTTCCCAGAGTCAGAACCAGACACGGAGAAACTGCATTCAGCTTTTATGCTCCTTATATCTGGAACAAACTCCCAGAAAGCCTCAGATCAGCTGAAACACTCAGTTTATTTAAATCCAGGTTGAAGACTCACCTGTTCTCAGCTGCATTTGAATAAAGCACCAAATCCACACTTTAAGCTTAAATTTCAAAACTTACATTTAACTACTGATCTTATCTACTGTTCTGATTTTATCTGTTTTGATTTTATATACTGTTGTTTGTTTGTTTGTTTGTTTGTTTGTTTGTTTGTTTGTTAATTAGTTAGTTAGTTTATTTGCTTGTTTTAATCAATTTTAAATCATGCTTTTTATTTGTTCTTGTTTCTAATGTCTCTGTAAAGCACTTTGAATCACCTTGTTGTTGAATTGTGCTATACAAATAAACTTGCCTTGCCTTGCCTTGATATGAGCCCATTCGTCAATACTCGCACTGAAGGCAAATCATATAATATCTTTATCCACCTGATAAAATTATCACCAAAACCAAACTTTTCAAATGTCTTAAACAGATAATCCTACTCAACACAATCAAAAGCTTTTGCAGCATCCAGCGACAGGGCCACTGTTGGATATACTGAATCATATAGATAATTTTGCAAATTAACCAACCGCCTAATATTATCTGAACCATAGCGGTTTGGAACAAAACCAGATTGGTCTGCATGAATTATTTTCGCCATTACTACTTTTAATCGACCCGCTAAGACCTTTGCCAAGATTTTTTGGTCAGAATTCAGCAAAGATATGGGGCGGTAACCACCTGGGTCTAAAGGGTCTTTCCCAGTTTTAAGAACAAATGTTATAAGTCCAGAGTGCATTGACTGAGGTAATGAGTCTACTTTGAACGCCTCATTATAAACATTGAGCAACAGGGGACTTAACATATCCTCAAATGCTCTATAGAACCCGTCTAATCCTGGAGCTTTATTAAGTGGCATACTGTTAATTGCACAGGTAATCTCCTCCACTGTAATTGGAGCATCTATAATCTGCTGGTCAGTAGTAGAAAGCTGTGGCAGGTTTAAATCAGTAAAGAATGCTTCGAATTTCTGTTCATCTAAACTACCTTGTGTAGAATAAAGATTATTGTAAAAGGCCCTGAATCCATCATTTATATGTCTAATAGAAGTTGAAATAACCCCATCTGGTTGTCGTATGCCTGCAATATGGTTCATACTGTCTTTCTGTTTAAGACGGTATGCTAATAAACGACTCGGCTTTTCTCCCATTTCCCAATATGCTTGATTAATGCGAAATAAAGCGTATTCTGCCTTTCTGTTGTACAGTACATTCAACTTATATTTAACTTTAACGATTTTATTCAACGTAACTCTGTCTTTTGTGTGGGAATGTACTGCCTCAAGTGTCTTTAATTTGGCTTCTAACGTAATGATATTCTTGTTAGCTGCCTTCTTTTTAAAGGGAGCGTAAGAAATTATCCTCCCCCTTAAGTATGCCTTCATAGCATCCCACCAAGTAGCCAATGTAGTGTCCTCTCGATTATTTGTCTGTTTGTAAAATTGTATTTCATCTCTTATCAATTTAATAAACCCAGAGTCTTTAATTAAGGACACATTTAAATGCCATCTGCGGCTTTGAGGAATCTGTAAAATATTTCCAAGACATAGAAAAATTGGCGCATGGTCCGAGAATACTATATTACCAATACTTGAATAGAGTTATTCACTAAGGCTTCAGAAATAAGAAAGTAGTCGATTCTAGTATAAACACTATGAGGCGGAGAGTAAAAGGAGTATTCCCTGCCCTCTGGATGCATGCAATCAATGTCTTTATAATCATATTCTGAACACGAGTAAAACCAGCAACTACTGTGCACACAAGCATTAACAGAGTGATGATATTGTTGGAAACACTCAGTAAAACTGAATGAGGATACATTTCAAAGAAGACAGATGTCAGAATGCAACTGGCTAAGAACAGTGGGTCATAAAACGAGGCTGAAGGTGTAGAAAAGACTGACCGAGCTCACTGAGGTTGCAGTAGGCGCCCCACTCTGGAGCGCTGTTCCTGTGTTGCTTCTTTGTCTTCATCTGGAAATTTCACAGAGACACATTAAAGGTAAAAAACAAACAAGACATCTTCGTAAAGAATGTTTCAGAAAAACTGTCTCGATCTTAAAAATGAACACTTCTATCAGCTGTAGACAGGATGATGTAACAGGGTACAAACATTCGAATTCAGCTGTAAATCAGTGTGTTGAGAGTATATACTGTAGAGTGAAATGGGTTTGTTTTTGAGGAAAATAAATTTAAAAAGAAAGTCCTTTTTTTCTTGAAGGGAACCATAAATGTGGAACAGCAAAAACTCATATAGTCCTGTGTGAAAATTAAGCACACGACCCATGACTCAATAGCCTGAAGAACCACTCTTAGCAGAAATAACACAGTAAGCGTCTTCTGTATGATTTTATCAGTCTGTCACATCCCTGTGGGGGGATTTCGTCCCACTCGTCTTTGCAAAACTGCTTTAAATTATTGAGGTTTGCAGGCATTTGTTATGCACAGCATAAGATCCTTCCACAGCATTTCAATCAGGTTGGTGTTTGGACTTCCTGCAGCTTTTCTGGTATGCTTGAGTAACGGGGTTTTGACTGTTGGACAGATGGCTTCACATTTCACTCTAGTACACATACTTTGTATATGTTGGGTTCTTTCTATTTTTATTTTCTTCAGCAGTTTGCACAGTCTGACCTTGGGACCAGCAAAGTGCTTTTGATTTTATAGAGGTGATCACATTTGACTGGATATGATGCTGTTGTGCTTTCTTTCTGTTGTATCAGCTTTTTAGAGTTTGACAGTAAGATCTGTACTGAGGGCAATTTAGTTCAGGTGGGATTAAAAACGTCACATTAAGCTGGAGTTTCTTAGACTGAGATGTGGCAAAGGAAAGAAAAAGACAAAACAAATTGCACTGAAAATTTGGTCACCAATAAAAAGTTAAATCTTTATGGATTAACACTGGGTTGCTTTTTTCCCCTTAATAAATGAAATGATCATTTAAAAACTGCATTTTTATTTACTCAGCTTATCTTTGTCTATGATTAAAATGTGTGACAAATATCCAAAAAGTAAGAAATCAGGAAGGGGGCAAATATTTTTTACACAGATACCCATTAGCAAAAAAGTCTTTCTTCCTGCTAAATCATCCAACTTTGCTTCTATGTACCTGACCTACAGAGGTTAGCCTCAAAGCAGCACAGCCTAAGGAATACCTTTGAATTGTTTGTTTTCTTTTAAATAAAGACAGTTAATTGCTACGAGGAGGTACTAATCAGTTTGCGTTTTTCTAATTTGGGTGAACTGAACCTTAAAGTAGAAACTTATTTGTTGTATAACAAAAAAAATTGGAGTATATTTATTAGCAGCCCCTCATTAAACAAACTCTTAAAGCTTTCTGAGGGCAAAATATAAAAGGTTTTTGAACCCACCTTGGCGAAACTCCTCTTATCTGGCTTGGCATAGTGTGTGGCATAGGTGCAGGACCCCAGGGTGCGGTAGCTGGGGTTGGAGAAGCAGCCACCTAAAGAGCTGCTACTGGGAGAGGACTCTGAAGAAGAAAGCAGGCCTGTGCACTGCAGCCCTGCTGCCCCAACATCAAGACATGTTCTCACATACTGAGCTCTATGTGTCATACATGCATATATATGTACAGTGCACCTGACACAAAGTATTTAACCTTTAATTTAATCACCCAGATCTGAAAAAACGGATCATTCATTGTCTTTACCTGTTGGTTGTGTAATTTCCCAGCAGGTTACGATTACCATCAACTGCTCTGAATTCTGTTGTATGCCATTCTAAACATAAATAACACCAGTCAGATGAAAAGGACAGACACACGGATATCGTACCTGAGAGGGAGTAGTCAGTGGAGCTGATGTTCAGGGCAGGTGTATAGGTGACACTAGGCACACGGTGGCCTTTCTCTCTTTGTCGATAACGGAACCAGACCACCAGAGCAAGCATGGCCATGATCATCAGCAGCAGGAAGACGATGCCCAGGACAGCCCCCGTCGACTGCCGCTGCGATGCCAGAGCTGGGCTCATCTTGGTGTAGGGGTTCAGCTCCTCCATCATCAAGGCCGCTGAGGAGAACACAGATGAGTAACACTGCATTTTAATGTTTGACACACTCACATCACCTGTACAGTGTAATCAGGCATTTTTGCTGAATGAGAATTTCAGAATAAAATTCCTCTCATTTCACTCAATTTATTGTGCTATTGACTTTTATTTTGGTATTTTGCCATGATACAAATGCATGTATCTACAAAGGACAGATAATGAAAGGCAAACAGTTAAGGAGTAGGGTGGGGTGATACCGCCAAACTGGCGGAGTCTGCAGTGACACGGGTTCCATAATCGTCTTTGGAGGTAAACAGAGAGCTGAGCACGAATATGAAGCTGTTGAACTACTTTTGGTAACCGAGTCAAGCATTCAGTCATCGCCAGATGCTCGCGGCTGCCATCTAGTGTGGATTCTGGTTTGATGCCTTGCATTAATCCCTCCCTCTGTGCAGATCTTGTGTACGCCCTTGGAAGCTTGCAATACCATGGCTGTGTCCCAATTAAGAGACTGCACGCTTGAAGTACGCGCACTACGCGTACTACGTACGGTGCGTACTATAAGTACGAGAAGTGTGGAAGTGAGAGGCTTGTGAAATGGGACGGTATACACTTCGTCGCGCTGTTCAGGTTGCCTAGCAACCATGATACTAACCGCGAGACACGTTTCATACAGCTTTGTTTGACAGAAATGAAGGAGAAAAATGTTTTGTTGGTCATTCATTTTTGTCATGACATCACTTTAGCTGAGTATCTGAGGCTGAGACCACAGGACTGTAAAACATGATTGTTGGGCTTCATGTCTGTGCTGAACAGTCATTTAAGATTAGTTAGTAAATAAGATTAGCTAGTAAATAAGATTAGTTAGTAAATAAGATTAGCTAGTAAAGAAAAATTAGCTCATGTTGTTCATGAGACTAAAGTCATCTCACTGTGGCAATGTAAATATAATATGGCCAATATTATAGTATTGTCAGATTATTATGAGATATATATATATACACACATATACATATATCACTGACTTTCAGCTTGTTGTGTTTGTGGATATATGACTGACTTTAATTATTACACATTCGCACATAAATAAGTGACGTCATATTCAGTACTTTAGTTCACTCTTCGGCCGCTCCATCTTATTAGGGAAATTCCACATACATAAATGTAAATTTCAAAACTCAACCCCATCATTTAATTTGTTTTTGATTGAAATTGAATATTACTTAAACTCTCTTAAATTAACTTCCAATAAAAAAGGTTTATCATTGATTGAAGTTCATTCAGAAATGTTTAACGAATGAGCTGTCACAACTTTCAAGTACAAAGTTGTTATGGAGTCTGTCACATTCCCCCTTTTTTCTTTTTTTATCCTTTATTTATTTATCCTTCTCATTTCATTGTACTGTATATTGTTACTCTTATTTGCCTTGTATGTCTACTGTACAAACTGAACTGGAATGACTGACTGTTCGCTTTATGATTTCAATAAAGTTTGAAAAAAAAAAAAAAGAAAAATCTCTTCGGCCGCTCCCTTCTGCCGTATTTTGCGGCAAAATTATCCACACCCACCGCCGCGCTATGAATTGTGGGATATATGGGACCACGAAGCGTGCACCGGACCACGCTTGATATTTGGGGAAATCGAGGGAGTATGCATTTGAAGCACACTTCGAATTGGGACAGCCGTCGTCACGTGGCGGTGACGTAACCGCACTTGAAATGCGTACTTCAAGCGTGCAGTCTCTTAATTGGGACACAGCCCATGACCGCACACTCTTGGAAGTCAAACTGACGACTCTGGTGCTCTTTGCTTGGGTGATCATGCAGCTGCTTAAGAGTATGTATTCTGTATTTACAGTCTTGCATGTCATTATTTTTGTTTCCACTTCATTTCATTTGGAGTATTTAAGAATTGCATATTTAGTATATTTTTATTTGCTACTGTGTTTCCCCTTTAACCAAAATAGTACAGTTATTCAATCTGCAGTCATTGTAGTGGTTTATACATTTACTTGGCAAGTGAATGGTTGCTGGTTCAGCTAAAGACCATTAATATTTTTTATCAGAGTACCATTTGCACTTGTCTGTCTATTCGAGAGGTCTTTGTACTTCCATCTTTTAGGAACAGTCTTATCTACTACCTTAGTACATATCTACTATTATATGAAGATTTGTCTGTATGAGTTTTGCAGATGTTCTGTTATTTTATATTTTATTATTCAACTGAACTGAGGGTACATCTAAAGAAACCAAAAGAATAAGTCAGATCATGTTCCATCCTTTCTCTTTACAGAGCCATTTGTTCTCACCCTGGTCACAACGGATGCCTTTAAAGCCGATGCTGCAGTAGCAGGTTCCGGTCACGTAGTCACAGGTGGCATTGTTCATACACTCACACAGCTGCTGGCAGCCGTAGCCAAATGTCCCTGCGGGACACTCTGGACACAGGAACAGGGATTTAAGACATGTTGAACTTTAACACGTGAATGTGCAACTCTCCTGCATGTAAGAACCACTAAACACACTCACTGAGCTCACAGCTGTGTCCTATAAAGCCTGTCCTGCAGGAGCACTGTCCCGTGATGTGGTCACAGTCTGCTCCATTCTGACAGCGACACACCTCAGCACAGTGAGAGCCGTAGAAACCTGCAGGACAGCCTGAAGGGAAACAACCACTGGTTTAAAAAAAATCTATATTATGCTTTACATGTGGACAAGAATTTTCAGTAGCAGCAGCAATTTCACTCTGTCACTCTGAACCCATCTCTGTGCAGAGACATGATCAAAAACGTGAAATGTCTTTGGAAGCATTTTCTCTGGGACGAGCTAATCACTTCTGTCACAGTGGAACCAAAGTGGAAATTCAACAAAACCCTCATTTCATGCAGACGTTTAACTGACCACACTCTCTCATGTAAATTTCTGGTGATGCAAAAACATGGAGAAACAGCTCCTATAGCAGACAAATCAAATGACATGACAGAAAACAAACTTGGCTGGTTCTAGGCTAGAACTGATACTAGTCAAAAGAAAATAACATACTGATTTGGATCCGTTTTTTTCTTTTGTGCGTCAAGCAAATGTACAGATACATGGTTACTGTGACTTATCAACTTTATAAACGCAGGACCAGAGACTGAAAAATGAAGTAAACATGGAAGAGCGTAAAAAAGATGTTCTTTACATGGCCTTACAGCATGGAGTAACAATGTGTGGGAGTGTCGTTCAATTCAATGTCTTTTAATACATTTTAATACATCAATTTTTAATATAGCGCCAAATCAGAGCAGCAGTTGCTTTAAGGCATTTTATATTGTAAGGTACCCTGCAATAACAGAGAAAACAGAAAACCCAACAACCACATGACCTCCTATGAGCAAGTGCTTTGGTGACAGCTGGAAGGAAAAACTCCCTTTTAACAGGAAGAAACCTCCAGGTGGGGTGGCCATCTGCTGGAGGCGAGGAGAGGAAGACGGGGCAAAAACACATCGTGGAAGAGAACAAGAAATTGATAATAAGTAATGATTAAATGCAGAGTGGTGTGAAAAAAAGAGGTAAGTGAAGAACAAATACTTTTTATCAAAAAGAAAAGTTTTAAGGCCAATCTCAAAAGTACAGAGAGGGTGTCCATGACTCGAATCGAAACTAGGAGGGGGTTCCACAGCAGAGTGGAAGCTGAAGGCTGCCAGGAGACTGTTTATTGTGTGCATTGAAAGACGTTGGTCAAAAAGTCCTCAAAGTGTTCCTGGAGACCAGGGTGATTCTAGCTTTGCAGAGGTTTTTTCTTTTTGTTTTGTTTTACAGGACAAAAACGTTTTTTTCAGGTTAAACAAAAATGTTCTAAATTAGTTAGATGCCGTCTCTTCTCCAGCTTACGAGTTATCTGCTTTAAGGTACGCATTAGTCAGGGGAAGAGGACGACTGCAGGTGATGGCTGTGGCACACACATCCGTTGTTTCAAAAGAGAGCATTAGGTGTTAGGCTGATGAGATTCTTTGGAGTAACACATACAAACTAGGACACATTAATACTGAAGCTGCAAGTTGCAAGTGTTCATAGTCCAATGCAAACAAAGTTAATTACAACTTTGTTTGATTGTTAACCACATTTTCTCAAAGTGACCTGCTTCGTTTGTTATAATATCTAATTTTCTGTAGGTGTAACACATGTTCTAATTCTAAAGATTTGAGGTGTCTCAGGGGTCTTCCAGTTTTTCTCGCTAACAGCATTGATAAGGAAATGAATGGCCTGAGCATCATAATGACCACTTACACTGTTTGAATCAACCCAGAATTAGGGTTGTTCGATATAACGATATATATCGATGACGATATAAAAACGTCTATCGTTTCATTTTACGCTATCGTTTGTTTCGTGGTGTCGCAAAATAAACTGTTTACCGCAATATTTCTTCATGGTTCTGATGTCACTGTAGTAAAGTTCTCTCTCTCTTATATTTAATATAACCACACTACGGACAGACAAGCGCCTGTTTTTATGCGTTGTCGTTAGCAACAATGACGGTAACAGCATGACGTGTCCGCTTGTTTATGTTCCACATAAACCTTTCACAATAAAGCTCATGATCCTGTTGAGACTTTTCAAAATAAACTGAATCACATGAAAGAGCAGATTTTTAGAATTTAAAAAAGAGCCGCCAGGTGCTAAAAAATAAACCTCAGACTCAAACGTTAGAACAGGCTTTCCCCCGCAGCACGCCGTGTAATAAATACTCACAAAGAAAACGGCGCCGTTACAACTTCTGTCTAAAAATGTGTCGTTTCATGCATCGTTAAAACTCGACTCCAGCTACACGACGCACAGCTGGAAACACTTCACACAAGACGAGCTGCATTTAACATTTGACGGATAAGGTGTGCCAATAATGTGCTATATGCATTATAAAATGGACTGCTGCCTTTGTCCAGTGGCTTCTAAATCCACCACTGCCATATCGACCAGTTTAGAAAATTTACTCTTCCCTAAAAAAAAAAAAGAAAAGACAGAAAATGTCTACAGAGGCCTGACTGACAGAGAGGGGTTTGCTCATGAGCTTCAAAACACCTATTTGTGGTCTTTCTGTGTGGCCATCTTCATGATGACCTCCCTATTTTGGGGATAATGCTGCCCAACAGTGAGGGGCCAAGAACGTCCTACCGCAAGAGGTTTAGGGGCCAAGGAGTGATGTGCTCTTTCCACCAAACTCATTTCCCCTGAAAGTATTCAGACCCCAGCAGGAGATGGAAGATAATCTGAGATGAACGCAGTAGGCTTTCTTTTCTCTGTACCTTCTGGAATCCTCATAATATTAATGTTCTGATGCCTCAAGCAAAATTCGAAATCTGCCAGTTTCTTTTTTTAAAATATATATATATTTTTAAAAACTATTTGGTAACAGATCTGTAACAGGACTGAAACAGAAAACAAAGCTTTAGAGAGGGTCTCAGCTCTCTGTGCAAGTTACTGTGAAAGAGTGTGAGAAGAGAAAATTGTAACAATTTAAAAATAACATTTCTCAGCATAAAATTAAAAAAAGATTTGGTTATTTCATCTTCTACAGTCCATAATATTGTGAAAGGTCTGTGAGTCTTTGGACACTTTGTATTGTAGCCTCCAATTCTACTTTAAAATGTCCTTTGAACCACAAGTAAACCAGCAGCCTGAGAGCGAAGTGCTCCATCGGGGGGATTTGTTTCCCCTGCACAAACAGATTTCTCCAGATTCACAGAATCTTCAAATCAAATCAAATCAAATCACTTTTATTGTCACATCACATGTGCAGGTACATTGGTACAGCACATGTGAGTGAAATTCTTGTGCGCGAGCTTCACAAGCAACAGAGTTGTGCAAAATACAATAATGTAAACAAGCAAAATACAAGAATGGCTACATCTGAAACTAATAAATATATGTACAATATATAATAGTATATGCATTTCTGGATGTGTATACTAAATATTTTTCTACGTGTGTGTGTGTGTGTGTGTGTGTGTGTGTGTGTGTGTGTGTGTGTGTGTGTGTGTACACATATTTTACAAATTAAATAGAGTAAACAATAAATAAAATATATAAAAATATACAGAGTTGAATATGTGCAAAACAGTGGCATTACTGTACAGTATGGAGTGCATAATGTTGGAGTTCCAGTAGTGAAGCTGAGGTGTCTATGACGTGTTCAGCAGTCTGATGGCCTGGTGGAAGAAGCTGTCTCTCAGTCTGCTGGTACTTTGAAATATTCAAAGTTTTTGATATTTTACATTATTTTTTTTTGCAAACTGGTAAACCCCTGCCGATCTTTCCTTGTGAGAAATTCTACTAGATGCTGTTTTTATATTTATATTTTTTTAGTATCACTTATGTTTCCTGTTTTTGTTGTTGGCGCTGTCCCCACTGAGACATGCTCACAACATTAAACTCAAAATGAGCTAATATTTTTCATGAAACTGTTTTCCGTGTTTTAGTGTGAATAAAACATGGCTTTATGAGATGCATTCCTCATAAAGCCATCTCACAGCTTTTTTAGAATTGGATTTGTAGTTTTGTCTTTTTCTCCCTGCATTTTTCTTTTTCTCTTCTCTTTCCCTTCATCCTCCAACCTGTTGTGCAGACAGCTGTCCCTCCCTGTGCCTGATTTCTTCCCATCATCACTAAGTGGTCCTTAAGGGATCCTTGTAGGGGATCATCTGATTGTTGGAATTTTTTTCTCTAATAATTTAGGGTCTTTACCAAAGTACAGCACATGATTGATGAAAGATGTCAAAGATAGCAGAGGCAATACTATTGCATGGACATATATGGCTATCAGTGGAACTGGGTCACTAGTGTGATGTTTCGTCACTCATCCAAGTGACTTTTTCAGTCTCAGCTGACTGCAAGTTACGTAAAAAGGGAAAGACCATCTCTGAATCGAGGAGGGGGCCTAAGGCTACATCTTTCACCAACTTACAATGCTGTGATTGCAGCCAGTGAATGGTACTCATTGCCATTGGTGGGCTTTGATCTTACATTTGCATAATTCAGGGTTCATCAGCATTTTTCAGGGTCAAATTTAAGCACTTTTTAAGCACTTTCAAGGTCCATTATCAAGCTTTTCCAGCACATTACCAAAAAAACAGTTTGCATGTTCCACTTTGCATCACCTCAGTAAGACCATGTAAAAATTAAAACAAATCGTCTTAGGTTGACTTAAATGTTCTTTGTTCCTCTTTTGTTAAAACAGAGAAAAATGCACCATACAAAAATACTGAAAAAGGAAATGGTTGTCTTATATGCATATAGTGCACAAACTCAAAAAACTCATTTCTCTCAAAAATGCAGATGTGCAAATGTGAACAAATCAACTTGTTAGAGATGCTCATCTCCACTTGGAAAAAACAACCACACAAAAGAAGAAATCTGCACAAATGAACAAGTCTGCTCATCAGATATTGATGCTTCTTTCCTACGGGACACAACAACAGGAGACAGATGTTTACTTTAACTAGTTAAGCAAGTTTGATAGCTAGCAAAATAATAATCATAGTTTTAAACATTAGCCTGTGTTATGTACACATACTCGAAATTATTTACTAGGACTCACCTGTCATGTGACTCAAATCCCGCCAGTGTCGTTTTCCATCAAACACTCATTAAAACAACAACGTCAACTTAGCGCACTCACCCCCGACTGTCCGGAGGGAGGGGCGGGGTCACACATTGAAACAGACTGACATGTGTGAGAGGCAGCCCAGGCGGAGAAATTTAGCTTTTACACTTTGCAACTCATTTTATTTCTCTGATAAGAAAACTATTCGGTCAGATAGTTGTTTGTGGTGAATGAAATACGCGTTTCAAGCACGTTTAAGCACCACATCTGAAATTCAAGCACTTTTCAATCCTTGAAAAGACAATATTAAAATTCAAGCATTTTCAAGGATTTCAAGCACCCATACGAATCGTGATAATTATGATCAAGGAACTGACCTCCCAGCCCATCGTTCCTTCGGTGGTGCTAGTTTCAGTCATTATGCAAAGATCGGGGAAACCTGCAGTCAGCTGAGACTGAACAGAATCAACTTTTGGAGGTTCACTGATGATGTGACTGCTCATAGAAATAGCAGGATGAATTATCAAGTGAACGAGGCTATCAGCTTCAGTCAAATACTCCAAATTGGACAGCAATTTGCAGTGCAAATGGAGAAATTCAATCTTTTTCCGTGTTGAAACTAGAAACCACAAAGGAATTGAGGAGATAAGAAGAAGGGATTTCAAGGGTATGCAGTTTTTTCACCTGTCACTAGATGGAGTTAAAGGTTTGAGGTACTAACACATTGCAACTAGTGAGTGTGCATTAGTGATGAGCTCTCACAGCAGCCAGAGTGTTTTGCTTGGTCTGTATGTGTATATGAACTGCCGGTGTGTGTGAGAGAGACAGAAACATACGCTGAGTGCAGTAGAGTCCTGTCCATCCAGGGCTGCAGATACACTCTCCATCTGTAGCGCTGCACTGAGCTCCATTGTGACAGTTACATGTGTGGATGCAGTCAAGGCCCCATGAGCCCCAAGGACATGCTGCCAGAAGCACACAAAAATAAGTGCACAAAGACACATACAGTGCACAGAGTATGCAATAAAAGTCAGCACACTCTTGTACAGCAACACTATAATGCCCCATCACAGCAAACTGGGCAAGTCAAAGTGTCGTTACTAGGATTCACTTCTGCACATGGGCACTTTATTCTCTCCTCTTTTTTCTCTTTTATTCAATTCATCTAGACACGTATAAGTCTAGTAATATATAAATACATAATAATATGTCAAATGTTGCCACAGTGAAGACCAGACATACATTAGGATGCTGTGTGCCCTCATTAAACTTACAGATAATTGAGTGACTGTGGTAGATGCTCAAAGTAAGAAAGATAATTAATGTCAAAGCCACTCCAGTGACTGCCTTTAGGAAGGTTTTTTCTTCAGCTGTCTCTCACTGATCAACTAAAACACGTGGGGTGAATAACAACATACATTTTATTTGTTTTTTTGTGAAACTGAAGTTAATAAATGCTACGGTACAAAAACGGCTATAAACGTTTCCTCTTACGCTTAGAACAGTCTTCGCTGGTCCATCCAGGGTAACACTGACAGGAGCCATCGATGGGGTTACAAGTGCCATTATTAGTGCACAAGCAGGTCTCGGCACAGGCTTTACCAAACTTTCTGCTGGGACATACTGTGGAGACACATGCACAGACATGATGGGTTCATATTAGATTAAAAGCAATATTCTGCCAATACTATTAACACAACCTCCTTGTATTTTGGATGTATTTGGATGTAGTTCAACAGTTTGACAGCAGACAGACAACAGCAAATAGAAGATAACTGGTTCAGATATCTGTTCCTGTTGTTTTTCATAATTCATTTGCTCAGCTTCTACCCATATGCCGCGAGTATGTCAAGAATGCTGAACATTCGAATCATCTCCTGTGAGATCACAAGGACGCGAGCAAAACTGCGTGTTTTTACCAAAAGAAAGTGGAAGTCTGGTGGATTTCAGTCCTGGTTAAAATGATGACACGTATAGTAACTGGTGGTGCAAATGCAGTGTATTACTAATTGATACTTTTAATAAAGAAGCCGGGAAAAAAGTTCCTCTGTAGATTTAGCACGGTCAGTCTCTTCATGCAGTCCAAGAAACAGTGCACGACGCTGCCCTCAGGGCTCTCCCTGACCTGATCATCAGTTGCAGTACAAACGATGATTCGTCATGGCCCTCTTATTTACATGTTTCTGTTTCTGGACACATACTTAGAAGTACTTCAGTATTCAGCTCTTCAGTATACCCATGAGTGAAGAAGACAAGTAGATTGTTCTGATACTGTAGAAATAATACAGAAAGAAAAAAATACTCAGAAAAGTTCTGAGAATTTCAAATTCTGACATCCCTGACAAAGTAGACCAGTTCCCAAACTTTGCACAGTGCTGTACAAAGCAAAGCCTGTACAACATTCTTATACAATATACACACAATATACAAGAAAAGATCCAAAGTACATATTTTATAAACACTACAACAAAAAAATATTCATTCATAATTTAAACATTCTTCATGATGGAAAAAAGACACAAAAAACTGAATAGAAACAAGAAATATTGAGGGAAGAATAAAGGGGCCAAATATACTTGGAAAATACAAGTGTGTGGTAATACTGGGAAGAGCCCAAAGGTAGATACTAAAAGGGAGAATGTGGATATGATCAATGAGAATTAAAAATCTAATTTCACACAAAAGAAAACATAGGTTATCCAAACTGGGCAACGATGACCTTCTGCTTCACTTAAATGTTCAGTACAAAATGATACTGTTAATTTCACTTTGTGCTTGTTTTTAATTTGATGGGAATTCCCATTCCAACACTTTCAAAGCGTTTTACTGCTGCTATGAGTTTGGACATGAAAAAGAACATCTCTAAAGCCCGAATGCTGGAACAAGCTTTATCCAAAACTGGTTGCTTTTGCTGACAATGGAGGTTTTGGATGCTATCAAATCCTATTTCTCAAGCTTTAAGTTTTCCATCTTCTTGATGTTGCTATCACTTGGTATTGATATCACTATCACTAGGGCCTTCTTCCTTTGTTTTTTCACCACTACAATGCCAGGTTGGGCAGCCATCACCAGTTTGTGTGTATATGGAAGTCCCACAGGATCTGAGCTCAGTTATTCCCGATCACCTTTGGGGGCTTATCCCATTTTGCCCCCGGAACTTCCAGGCCATACTCGGCACCCCCATATGTGCTTATTGTGAAGAATAAACCTGTGACCACAAGGAGTATTAGGAGGTATTTCCCTAGTGGAAATGCAGAGTTGCTCTGAGGCAACAGACTGGTAGGCGTTTTGTGAGCCCCACAGCGAGGAAATCAATTGGCCTACTGTGGAAGAGGTCATGCTGTAGCAAAGACGTCACATCCCAGCGGCACCGACTTCCCACATCACGAAGACCCTCGATCAGCTCCGACCTATAGTCAGGCCGCATCTGGACCACCTTCACTTTACTTACCAGCCCCACCTCATAGTGACGTCATCTACCTACTCCATCATGTCTTCACCAATTTGGACCAGCCAGCGAGCACCGTGAGGGTCATGTTTTTTTCCAGTGCATTCAACACTATCAGGCTGACCCTCCTAGCTCAACGACTCAAAGCGATGGATGGTGGATGCCCTTCTCGTGCCCTGGATTATAGACTGCCTGACAGGAAGGTCATAATATGTGTGTCTTCAACACTGTGTGGCTGACAAGGTTATCAGCAACACCGGGGAGCACAAGGGACGCTCCTCTCCCCTTTCCTATTCACCCTTTACATCACGGCACAGACACCTGCCATTTTCAGAAGTTTTCTGATGACTCTGCGGTAGTTGGATGAATAAGTGGAGGTGATGAAACAGACCACAGGGAATCAGTGGACATGTGGTGCAAGCAGAACCATCTGCAGCTCAATGTGACAAAGACCAATGAAATGATTGTGGTCCCCGTTTCCATCCATATAGTGGAGGACTATAAATAACTTGGAGTACACACTGACAACAAACTGGAGTGAGACAAAAACACCACTGAACTGTACAGGAAGGGCTAGCCCTGTCTCTATTTTGTGAAATGGCTGAGGGGTTTTTTAACATCTGTTGGACAACGCTCAAGATTTTCGATGAGTCTGTTATGGCAACTGTGACACGCTGCTGCATGGCTGAGGGTTCAGATATCTATTCCTGTTGTTTTTCATAATTCATTTGCTCAGCTTCTACCCATATGCCGTGAGTATGTCAAGCTACCATTAGCAAGTATATGTAATATAGTATATATATATATATATATATATATATATATATATATATATACACACACTATGACTACTATGGATCAAAGCATACAAAGAGCATATGATTAAGACCAGGAGAGTTCAGAGAGCATAACTTTCAGGAGAGGGACTGCTCACTATTTCTCTGTTGATCATCTATGAAATGAGCACACAATTAATTTTAATTATCTATGCTGTGGCTCTCTGGTGATGCCATTCTGTCCTTCTTTACAATAACTTGGTCCAGGGTGAAATGCCTGAGTGACTTCTTGAGGGATTATTCTGAAACTACAAAATGTACACATATTCATATTCCACACAAGAGTAATCCCCTGACAATATCCACCGAGTGCATTTTGTGAGGAACACGTGTAATTTCAAATGCATTGCCTTGTTACTTTTTATGTCAATGTCTGAGCAAGTAGTGATGATGTAGCAGTCAATAATATACTGAAATGTTACCAAAACTCTGTCCAGTGTTTTGAAATATTACATCAGACAATTCACATGCATTAGTCTATACAAGCTCAATTAAAAGGATTAAAGAACCTCTGCATCACTCTAGAAAGCTATTGTTTTTAATGACTCCTTTGGCTCTAACAAGGGAGCCCTGGTATCTGTGCATTGTATGTCATGTACTTTGTGCAGCAGCTGGAGGAGCAGCATACACTGTACACCTGGATATCAGTATAAAGACAACAAAGATGACTTTACGGTCATGAAGCGGCCAAATATTGTGTATTGCATTTCCACTTGGATATGATCCGGATTGGAAGTTCGCGGATGACACCACAGTGGTTGGACTCATCTCAAGGGGGGAGGAGTCGGACTACAGAGATGAGGTCAACAAACTGACTGAGTGGTGTTCAGTTAACAACCTCCAACTGAACACCACGAAAACTAAAGAACTTATCTTGGACTTCAGGAAGGGCAGAGCAGACCCGGCCCCACTTTACATTCACGGGAGCTGTGTGGAGAGGGTACACTCCATGAGGTTTCTGGGCGTGAGATATCTGATGACCTCTCCTGGACTGCAAATACTACAGCGGTGGTTAAAAAGGCCCAGCAGCGTCTCCACTTTCTGAGAGTGCTCAGGAGGAACAACCTGGAGGAGAGGCTGCTGGTGACATTTTACAGAGCCACCATAGAGAGCATCCTAATGTACGGCATAACAACATGGTATGCAGGGTGCTCAGCTGCGGACAGGAAAGTACTGCAGAGGGTCATCAACACAGCCCAGAAGATCACTGGCTGCTCTCTGCCCAGCCTGGAGGTCACTGCAAACTCTCGGTACCTCAGCAGAGCTGGCAATATCATCAAGGACCACTCTCACCCCAGCAACCAACTGTTTGAACTATTACCGTCAGGCCGACGGTACAGGTCACATAAAACCAGGACAAACAGATTCAGGGATAGCTTCTTTCCCAGAGCTATCACCGTAGTAAATAAGCACAAAAACAATTGAACCTATTCCATACCGTCACTGTCATTATATTATGCTGCTATTCATACTGTCATTATATTAATGCTGCTATCCTGTATATATTGTACATACTATTGTTTGAGTACTTACGATTGTTTTTTTTTTTTGTACTTTTTATATTTTACATTTATATTTACTATTGAAACTTGCACCAAGGGAGTGGCACTCCAATTTCGTTGTACTCTGTACAATGACAATAAAGGCTATTCTATTCTATTCTATTCTATTCTATCCAAGAAAGACAGCTGAGAGACAAAGCTGATGACGAAAATCAAACAATCCCTGCTGATGAATAAATAAAAATAACAAGTCCTGCTGATGTTGACCTCTAGCTGCCAAGTTCAGCCAAATTCAGCATGATGAACCTTGTTTGGGGGGATAAAACTGCGTTCTGTTTTTGCCTACTGTTAGCTTTCTTGTGTATACATATAGTATACAGACATAAGCTACCATTAGCAAGTATATGTAAGACAGCATAGACATACTACAAATTTCTATTTGTAACTGTTGAGGCCTTTACAGACTAAACAGAGGCTCAAAGATGTAGCACACCTCTGCACACCTCCCTCAGCTTGTTCCTCATCTGTGGGTGAATAACTGTTGCTATAATTCTGGACCAGGCCGTCTCACTTCTTCTCAGTAGTAAAGATTATTGTGGGAGACAAGGCGGTGGCAATAATAAGGTAGAAAATGAACAAAGGTTGTTAGAGTTTCTATTTATTGTTGTAAAGAAAGGGAGAGGTTTTTCATCCTATTCTCCACCTGCATGCGTTAAGCAAGCGTCTGCAGTCTTACAAGTTTAAGATGCTAACACTTTTGAATGGAGTTGACTAAAGATACTGGGTTACAACAACTGATCTAAAACTACACTGACTTACTTTCTTGGTACAAGGGTCACCAAAGCAGGCATGTCCACATCTTTCATTTGGTACAGTTTCTTTTCTGATGCAACCAAGGGGGATTTATGCCAGTGGCTGGACTCAAACTGGCCCCCTTTCATTTGCCAAGAAACCTGCTTACTTTTATGTGGCTGTATACTTAGACCACAGCCAATTTGTAAGGTCTGCACTCAAAGTTGTAACCTACAGATACCAGGTTCTGCCTTTTGGGTTGTCTGTCACTTCTCAAACCCTCACCAAATGTTTTGAGGCAGCGTTAGTTCCCCTCAAAGACAGCGGTATTCCTGTCATTTGGATCAAGCTAGTGCAGGATGCTACAGAGAGAAAGCGGCAATGCAACTGTTGTTGGATCTGTCACACAATCTGGATTTCTCAGTGACCTTTCAGTAAAGCTTGCTACCCTGACTCAGTAGTTGTTAGAAATGTGGGCTCGAAATACGCTCACCTTTCAGCCACGTACATTTGCCAGGACACCGAGTGCCATGTTTCATGTCAGCCTCTCTTATTTTCAGTTGGGATGCTGATTGGGCTCCCAAAGGATTTTAGCTTTTTAATTTCTTTGCTGTTTTTCTTGCTGCTCAATCTTTTAAGCATAAGAATGTTTCAGT
Source organism: Rhamphochromis sp. 'chilingali' (assembly GCF_963969265.1). NCBI lineage: Eukaryota > Metazoa > Chordata > Actinopteri > Cichliformes > Cichlidae > Rhamphochromis > Rhamphochromis sp. 'chilingali'. The sequence continues at coordinate 2,615,533 of NC_137933.1, forward strand.
GCTGGACTGTCTCACACAGTGGCCAGCAGAATGGCTAATGTAGGACAGGGCATAACTAAGGCTGTCCTCATGTTTAATGATGATGAATATTTCAAAGCACACTCCTCCACTGCCTCTAAAACTCGACTTAGCAACAGACCTTGAACCAACTGGGTTCACAGGAGGATGAACACCTATTCAACCTACTGAGAAACTAAGCCAGACTAAGATATTGATGTAAAGGAGGAGGCAACAAAAAGATTATTGAGATAAAATGGTTGAATACTTTGCACTAAAAGGGACTAAGAATGAGTTCACTTGGTAGATTTTCCACTGAAACGCCAACAGTCAAGGGCTTTGCTTTTGAATGCAGAGCTTGCATTCTGACCTAAAGCTAATGATGTCAGGAGGCTGACTGCAGTGATTATATTGGACGCCAGCTCTGTTCTGGTGCTGTGCCTACGTAACCATTAAAACACTATGAAAACACTAAGAATACAGGTTTGGACAGCTTTCTTAATACATTTAATTCATTTTAAAAGCATATTTTATATTTACTCATGCTATCTTTGTCTAGAATAAAAATTGGTTTGATGATCGGAAACATGGAAGTGTGATGAATCTCCAAAAAATTTGAAATTAGCAAGGAGGTAAATACTTTTTGACAGCACTATGAACAGATAGATGAAGTTGCTAACCTCAAGAAATCCTCCCAGTGGCTAGAAAAGACTTATTTAAAAGACACTACAGATCCAGTGATCACGGTAGCACAAGAACAGCACCACATCCATAGGGGCAGAAGTCTACCACAGCTGACCTCTATCTTGGAGAACAACCACTACACACTGTCCATGTCAGTTTTGATAAGCTAGCAAAGTTTCATTTGTTTTCACCTTCCAGACTGTACTTAGTTTGTAATTGAAGTATAAACAGGGCACCAACTCTGAGAAAAAAAGACTATGGAACCCAATGACAGGTTCATCCATCCATCTTCTTCTGCTTATCTGAGGACAGGTCGCGGGAGCAGCAGCCTAAGCAGCTTGTCCGGGGGAACACCATGCTTTCCCAGGCCAGCCAAGAGATATAATCTCTCCAGCGTTTCCTAGGTCTGCCCCGGGGCCTCCTCCCAGTGGAAGGTGCCCGGAACACCTCACCCAGGAGGCATCCTTGTCAGATGCCCGAACCACCTCAACTGGTTCCTTTTGATGTGGAGGAGCAGCGGCTCTACTCTGAGCCCTCCCGGATGGCTGAACTGAACTGAAGGGAGAGGCCAGCCACCCTTCGGAGGAAGCCCATTTCTGCTGAACCCATCCCTGACCCGGAGTGGGCTCTCCACCCTTTTCTGGCCCAATGAAAGGTGCTATATGCACTGATGTGGACACTAAGTCAACATCAGTGCAATATCATCAGCAGAAGACAGCTACGATCAAAGCTGGAGATTCAAAGGCAACAGCACAGTGAAAACAATAGTGAGAATAATGGACAAACATTCTCTATACACACACACACACACAACTATATATATATATATACACATATATAAATATATATATCGTATCAGGGGGCGTTGGGGCTTAAGAGGTTAATAGCATTGTTTCTTCCTCCCCTCAGCAAGTATTGCTAGTCTATCTATCTCAACTTCCTGTTAAGCACACTGCTTTTTGCTGTTTTCCCTCAGAAGCTCAAAATCTAGCGCTTTTCAGTCTGTGTCTAATCTATATCATTTCAGTCTATACCAAGCATAGAACAGCAGTTCCTTCATTACACATAAATGACTATTGTATAGAAAATATTGCATGTTAGTCTATTGCACACTGAAATGTGGATTGCATATAGAAATATATATCATACTGGATACATTTGATTTTGTGTGTATTTTACTGATTTTGTTTTTCGCCATCAGTCTGACTGTGGTGGGAAAGAAGCTGTTGTGGAAGCGTGTTGTGTGTGTGACAGACTGTCCACTCTGCTGCATCTCTGGCTGTATCCTGATTGTTTTGGTGCAAAGAGGGTGTGACCTGAAGCAACACATCATCAGAGACCTGACTATCTCTGATGATGTGTTGTTCTCTTTTCTTACAGCGCTCTGTGTCCACTGATGGAAGATCCGTTCATATAATCCTCTCTGCAGGCTTTATGACTCTCTGGAGAGTTTGTGGCTGTAGTGAGACTCAAAGTAGCCACCAACCAAGAACCCCCAGCTACCTGACAGAGTTTCATTAGTGGAAATGCTTGTAGATGTGAACACTGCTCTACGCACCATCCCCACTGGCAGTATCACTGAAATCTTAAGTACTTGGGTATTCCACAGGCCAGTGGGAATGATTCAAAAATACATGAAGTTCCACATTTCATGATGAAAAAAAGAGCATCTGTAAATACATCAGAAAGACGGCCCTCAGAGATTGCCTCAGACAGCTGAAGACAAATGGTGATGCTGAACAGGAAGAGGAATTCATGGACATGGACAACCAAGTCCCTGCATGGGATTACAATCAACAGATAGATGAAGTTGCTAAGATCAAGAAATCTGTCATGGTTTGTGTCTCTGTGTCTGAGGAGCGTGTGGGATGCCCCGGTGGCCACCCTCAGGCTGGGCCATCACCTTCACACCTGCATCCCACTCCAGGCGATTACCAGGAGGACTATTTAACTCTGCACAGACGGCTGCTCCACGCCAGTCCGTTAGTCACCCCTCAGTGGTAACTTGGCTCCCCGCAGAGTGTGTATCCAAGTGTTGCTTGAACTGTGTTAATTCTATCTCCATGTGCTCAGGTTACTGTCTGGTGTTTCGTACCTGCCACCTGCCTGCTTGGATCTCTGAGTGCACCACCTCAGAGTCCCACGGTCCGGCTCTGGCCAGATTGCTATAGCCCTGTCTTGTTGTGCCTCTCCCTTCCCCTGTACACGGACCTTTTCCCCTTTGTGTTGCAGCCTCCCAATGACGGCTTCCCTGTGTGCTTTGTCCTCCTGGTTTTCTTCAGTTCGGCGATTTCGCCTCCCTTGGTTGTTCCGGGTCACCTTTTTTTAAATAAATAAAACCTGTACTTGCTCACTCTGAAGTGTATTGAGTTTGCTTTTGGGTCCCGCTTGTGTGCGCGACCTGCGGTTAATGACACTTATTTGTAATTATGAAGTGTTTCTACTTCTGTACTTCTGAATTACTTTTCAATGGAATCAGACAAACTGACCTTCATTGCAGAGGGAGCCAAAAAATCCAGCGAGACATTTGCAGTGGCCGGTGATGTGGTGGCATGCCCCATCGCTGTGGACACACTGAGGACACATCTGACTGCAACGATGGCCATAGAAGCCAGGAGAACATGCTGTGGAGGAAAAATCCACATTATGGCTCATCATGTGCACTCTGTGATGCTGTGTGTACTGGGAATAGCGTTCTAGCCATTCCCTCGTCCCATGGGTCAGCCTGTTAGCTGTATTAGTTTTGATTTGTTTTTCCTTCCCACACAGGAAGGACTCATAAGTCTTCCTCTGGCCTTTAATTTGCTTTAATTGACGTAACTCTAATTACTCTAACTGGCAAGGCAACCCTCTTCCCTCATGCTACAGGATTTTCCTCATTATGATAATTGTGTAAATTGTGAATCAAGAGAGCTTAAATGTATTACTCTGATGCCAAAAGAAGCAGAAGAAACGGTCATACAAACACACTCCATGTACTCACTCTATGAGCATCATCAGACTTGGGCTCGATTTCAAGCAGATGCAACATGAATGAGTTGCAGTTATTTTCTTAAACAAAATAAATGAACTTTAAGCTTCAGTTTCACTGGGCCATTACCATGGGAATTTAGACTCTTAATTTCAGAACACCAGCATCACCCATTAAATAAACCACCGTGTACAGGTTAATATGCAGGGTGACACACAGATCCCTAATGCTAAAGTCAGTAAAAATGGCGATATCCTTGTGGTTATTTTCACCCTGACTGAAAACAAGCCTCAAAATTGATTTCTGTAAAACTCTGATGTTTTCTCCTCCTCTGAATCTTTACAGAAGAGGTGGAAGTGCCAACATAACCCACAGCATCCCTCTGGCCAGCCACGAGGACTGTTTCTGTTTTCGTAAGACAAATGCTGCGATCATTAAATTTGCTAATTAGTTCTGAAACAAATTTTACACAGACTTTATTTCAAAGACCTGCGAAGAAGTTACAAACTGGAATAACAAAGATTATCCAGTAGAAACAGTGCACCAGGTGGCAGCTATCACTTTATTCTAGTGCCGTTAATCTCGTTAAAATGACGTTAACGGCATAACCGCATTAACGCGGTAAATCTCCGTTAGCAAGTTAGCGCCCCGTGCGTGGGACTGCACGGCGTCAACACGTTAGCAAGGTTCACTCGTTAGCACGTTAGCGCTGTCCAGCCCCATGCACGGGGCAATCTGGGCTAACGTGCTAACAGAGATTTACCGCGTTAATGCAGTTATGTGGTTAACGTCATTTTAACGAGATTAACGCTGACAGCAGTATTTTATTCATTTCTCCTTTTTTACTAATTGTATAGGAGTCTTGTTAATAGTACTATTTGTAGTTTCTATTTAAAGCAAAATGTCAGGACTGCAGCTGTGGTCGAGTGAGTACAGTACACGACTGCAGAAACGTGGGTGTGAAAAATAATCCCTTACTTCTTCTGCAGTTGGTGCCCCGGTAGCCTGGAGCGCACACACAGGTGCCGTCCTCTGGAGAACAGGAGCCCCCGTTCTCGCAGGTGCAGCTGTAGGAGCAGTTGGGTCCCCAGCGACCCTCCTCGCACACACTGTCACAATGGACACCTGCACAAAATACACACAAACACACACAATGTAGGCTATAGTAAAGCAAACAGCTTTATTCTGCCGAGCGCTGAGCTATGAGCTCTTAAATAAAGTCAAACTGGTATTCCTAACACAGAGGTTCACATGTCACTTAAAGGTGAAAAGTGAGACGGCAGGGTGATAAAAAAAAAAAAAAAAAATCAGCAGAGATGAGTAGAGTTCTCACAGGAACTCAGCTAGCAGTTAACATAATGCTGTACTAGCAAACTGTGGGCTGTAGTAAGTAAACCTGGTCACCTTCACTTAATTGATGTCTTCCAATTGGCCCCCGATTGTGATATTTGTGATATCTGTTGATCGATGTAATGTTTAGACACTTATTAAGCATTGGAAATGTCAATAAACTGTTATTTAGTTCATTATATTATAATCAGGCTGTCTGCAGGTTTTTGTGTTGTGTGTGTTAGTCTAAAACAAAAAGATGGTAAACTGGTGTGCATGTAAAGGTGATAACTGGCATTGTGTTCAACAAAACCAAACATGCTTTTAATTATTTTGCTGTCTAAATATTCATTTGTGTGTGCACATGTATGAATAAATGTCAGTTTATATGAATAAACACATAAAATCTCACAAATACTACCCAAGACTTTTCCCTGTCTAATTCTTTGGTAAAGTGTCTCCGTCTTTCATCAGTCTTGCATGTGTGTGTGCGTGTGTCCTGTGGGGCAGCAGTCTGTCTGCACAAAAACTGGTCTGCACAATAGTTCAGAGCCCGTACGGCTCACAGGGGACAGTCTGACGGAATAGAAACAGAGAGTATGTGTAAATACAGTACACGTCTCACTTCAGCCTGCAGCTCATTAGAAACTTTCTTTGACATTTAACATTTCTTTCAGACATTATGATGCAATTAATAACATTCTAACATCTAAACTTAACTTAAAAAGTAAAGAAATGTTTGTTTGGTCGATTATTTCTTTGTTGTAACAATCCTTCTTTTCAATAGATCGTAGAGTGCTGCTGGAAAGTCAGTTTATTTCCCTTTACATCCCTAAGATCTCTTTAAATAGTAGAGTTGTGTATGTGAATTGCACCCCTGAAAAAACTGCCACCGAATCTTCTCAGCCAATGCCCAACAGCTTATTCTGTTATTGACTCTTGATTTTGAGCTGGTACTGCAGGTGCTGGCTGTCAGGTTCCTGATTGGCCCAGATTAACAGCACCTTTGAGCGCGGACTCAGCTTCAATGGTGAGCTGGTGTCTGCTTCAAACATGTCCTGTTTATAATTATATCTATGTACCTCTATCCTTCAACAATGCATTCATATGTAGTGGAATGGACAAATAAAATAAAGGATATTTTCTTCAATCTTTCATTTTTATAGTATGACTGCTTATGTTTATATATACCAAATTTTCCAGTGCTTGAGCCTACAATAATAATAAATCTTATCGTATGTTATCTTAAAATCACCCATTAGAATTATTTTTTCCGAACACTAAATCAGTCACAAAAATCAAATCAAAACTCCAAGTGCCAGCTGGACAACAGATAACAATAAACTGCTTTTTCAGTTATCTGTTGTCCATCGATGGTTAATTCAATCAGTTCCAGTTCAGTTCAATTTTATTTTATTTATATAGCACCAAATCACAATATTGTTATGTAGAGACAGTAATACAGAAAAACCCCAACAATCACACGACCTCCTATGAGTACGCACTTGACAGTGGGAAGGAAAAACTCCCTTTTAACAGGAAAAAACCAGCAGAACCAGTCTCAGGGAGGGGCGGCCATCTGCCGTGACTGGTTGGGGTTGATGGGGAAGGAGACAGGACAAAAGACATGCTGTGCTTCATAAGTTGAAGATTGCTGCTGCTGCTCGTCCATCCTGTCTTGAGAATTCTGACAGGACGACTCGGGTGTGTTGATTCCTTTAAACTGACGTATTCATCCCGCTGTAACCAGGTTTCCTTCAGTCAGAATAAACTGATGTGTTGATCAGTTATTAAATCCTTTACTAACAGGGACCTTATGTGTACTGATCCACATTTAAGTGCTTTATCTTTGGTGCAGTTGAGGATGCTATATTGTTATTTAATTTCATTTGGAATTGTTTTTTTGTGAACAGACATAGTTTCTGCAGGGATGCAGCTCTGGATCATAACAGGAGGAAGGACGCTGCAGAGATGGTGTATAAGACTCTGCTTCCTGGTCCCAACTCTGGATAAATTTGGTCAGACTGCTCCATCTAAAGGGGGATGGGTACCATCTCTCCTAACAAGACCACGTTTTCCCCAGAAAGTTGTTCGGTTTACACTTTACTCTCTGCAGACTTTTTAAATTTGATCTCACTGAGTCAGAGTGTAAATAATCACAGGAGAATCTTTGGGGTCTTTAATTGATATGCACTGTATTATCTTTCAGCTTCACAGACTCTCACAAGTCTAATTGTCATTCATAGTTATTACCTGAACTGTAATTACACAGGCTTACTAATTTCAGTCTAACGCAGATATCTGGTGTTTCTTTGTTTCTTCAAACTTCATGTAGTCGTTAACTCTAAACTTTGATCTATCTATTCATCAATATGTTGAAGTTTCCCTCAATGTCAATTCATTATCAGTTTTCCCTCTGGCAGTGAATTAAAATGTCCTCTCCATATTCATCACCTCTCATATTGATCCTCTCTCACCACAAGTTTACTAATTGACAATTAGTGGATGAAACAAGGAGAGGTACAACTCGAACATGACAATTAATAAAGTAAACAAGGGCACGGTGAAGTGTAATATCACTGCTGAGGAGAATGTTTGTGTAAAAAGGCTCTCTTGAAAGGTGCCTTATCCGTGGGAACATTTGTAAAGTTGAATTATTGAAAACAGCTCAAACTCATCCAAGCTTGAACGTCCCTAGTTTTAGAATTATAGGTTTGAATCTGCTGTGTGTTTGTCATATCGATTTGTAGTCTGAATTCATACCTTATTGTTGTCTGCACCCTTCTCCTCTGTCTTCTATTCCCCATCCATGTTTTATTTTATTCTCCTCTACTGAATGTGTGTTGAGGTATTTTCCATAACTGCTCCAGCTGCCCTCATTTCAGAGGGTCTAGATATGGCTCATGATCCCATGTCCCCTGAAGAGGCCAAAGGTCAAACTAAAGTGCATTTTTTAAGCTCTTCTGGAGTGTTTTTGATGAAGATTCATCAGTTTCATTGGATAGTTTTCAACGAAGTTGTTCTTCTCTGAGACCATGTGACTATAGAGGCACATCTAAAATAATTTTTAAACCCACTCTCAGTATATTTATTACTTTGTTGTGCACCTTCGATTTGATCTTCCAAGGGCTGGTTTTAGAGAGACACGAGACGCACGACAGCTTAAATAAAACTAATACAGTGGTCGGATTTCAGGTAAATTCATCAGTGGTACAAAGTCACTATGTTGACTTAAACACCATTAAATGTACCAAAAAATGTAATTATTCAGTGCCATCAGCCAGCAAGTGTCATTGATTGCTACCATGGAAACACTAATGCCAGGGGAATGTATCATGGGTATGGCATAGGTCTTACACAATAAGCTGCAAAATGAAGAAGAAGCTTCTGAAGAAGCTTCTCGGATGAGAGGTGAAACGTCTTCAAGCAACTTAAAGAAGTCCAGACGCTTTTCTTTGCAAGCTCCTTAGACTACGATGACCTGGATGACTGAGTAGCTTCACAGACACCTGCCTGTGAAAGTGTCACACGTGGTTTATAAAGCACTTTGAGTGCTCGAGTAAAGTAACAATTTCATATAGTTCATATTCATATTGCACCAAATCACAACAACAGTCACCTCAAAGTGCTTAATGCTTCTATGTGAAGACTACAATAGTACAGCTAAACCCCAACAATCAGACGACCCCCTTTGAGCAACTTTGGTGAGACTGGGAAGGAAAAACTCCCTTTTAACAGGCAGAAACCTCCAGCACAACCAGGCTGACATAAGCTTTGTCCAAAAGGAACGTTTTAAGTCTACTCTGAAAAGTAGAGCTGGTGTCAGTCCCCCAAATCCAAGCTGGGAACTGGTTCCACAGAAGAGGAATCTGAAAGCTGAAAGCCTCCCAATTTACTTTTTAATATCCTAAAGAACAGAAGAAAGACAGCAATCTGAGAGCGGAGTGCTCTATTGGGGTGATATGGGCGGTATGGAAAGATGGGCTCTGATTACTCAATATTATTTGCTATATAAGAACCAGTCCGTTTGCCATTTACATAATGTTTCAGCACAAGATATATGTTACATTACTGTGCTCAACATTAGGCCCTGTCCCACTTTGTCCAACTTTTTCAAAGATCATGTTTCAATCCTTCTGTTCACTCTTTAGCTGAAAAAAGTAAAGGAAAAGACAAATGTGATTTTTTTGTGATATGTGTATATTCAATGTTGGGTCAGTGAACTATACGTTATAGAATAGAATTCTATAGAATAGAAAAGTGCTATATAAGAACCACTCCAAATGCAATGCAAGTGGTGTAAAGCACCCAGCTACTGGACTCTAGAGCAGTGGAGATGTGTTAGAGCAGTTTCTGCAAGGCAGAACTTTTCATCCGGGTCTAGTCTGACCTCACAAATGTTTAATAGAATAGCCAAAAATTCCCATGAATACAGGAAAACTTTGCCACAAGACTGGGAGCTGTTATAGTGAAAAAGGGTGTCATTAAAGTTACTTAATACTTTTAATAATATAGCGTAGAAGGGTTATTATTGTTATGAATATTCAGTGAATGTAAAATTGGGAAAATGCTTTGAATGGCATTTTGTCAACAGACTGAAGCAGGCGTGCTGGTATGAATAAATATTCTACTGTACCACCAATATGCAACCAAAAATGCACAAATTATATCACAGTTGCCAAATGCTTGACTTTGAGGTCAAGGCCACTAAAATGTGAACTTTCTGTGGTATCAATCTGAACATCATAGGTGTTCTTTCTAATGTTACTGGATTCACAGCATTTTCAAATGTTGGCTCAAACTGCAGCTCCATAACTCACCCGTCCAACCTGCAAGACAGCGGCAGAAACCCGTAACTGGATCACAGCCATCGGAGTTAACGCAGTCACATTTCTCTCTGCAATCCAAGCCGTACGATCCATCCTAACAGCACCAAGACAAACATCAGAGAAAACACATTTTTTCTTTTATTAAGTAACTTAACGAAACATTAAAGAAGCAAAGTAGAATGCTATGAATGAATGCTATGAGCACTCACAGGACAAGGTACGTCACAGTATTCATCCGTCCAGCCTGGGGAGCAAGCACAGGTTCCACTGACGGGGTTGCAAGCTGCCCCATTGGCACACTGACACGTCTGATTGCAGCTCAGTCCCCAGGTTCCACTGGAGCAAGGGATGGAGCAGTCGACACCCTGCCAACCTGCTCAGACGACAGATCATTTTAGTTTGTAATGGAACTTTACTCTGCAATTAAGTATTATAAGTTTTATATTTCCGTATGTTTGACCTTGTGATTTTGATTTATTTTATGACTTTTCTTCTAACTTGGTGTAATTGTAGTTTATAAGAATGTGGATCCTATTTTCTCTACATTATCCATCTTTGCTGTATTTGTTATAATGACTAAATACGTGTCAATACCTATTTTATAGCTGCAACAGTGTCCAAGAGGCACGAGCCGACAGACAGACATATTTACAGTTTAAACAGATTATCAAAAGTAGTTTATTTGGAGCTAAAAAAAAAGTCCCTTTCCCCATCTTTGATAAGTGTTTCCAACAAACAGTTTGAGTAATCGTTTTTCTGTTTAACTTCATTTCCTCTTCCAAGTAAGTCTGTCTGGTTGTTGTTTGAGTTTTTCCTGCAGTGACAAAAGTCATAGAAATAAGCCAAGCTGCAGGACACAGGAGTTCATCGTTACTAAGGGCTGTACATTGAATTATCAGAGCGTATGTTAAACATATATCCTGATAATTCAACTGTTCAGTTCAGTAATATTTTGGATTATTGTTTAAATGACTTTTAAAAATGTATTTATCTTTTTAAAGGCTTTGCTTAACTTGAATGTAAGTAATAAGAAATGTTTCTAATTTGTCATTCCCTTCCATCCTTCACCATTTCCTGGGCTTTTCCCACTAAAAACACTGAGCATATTAAAGTACATCAAAGTAAATTAAGTCATGGGTGACTAAAGAGAGAGAGTACGCGGGTTTCACAGGGTTCGTTCTTGTTCTAACCAAAGCTCTCAGGCCCTGGTCCTGTTTTCTGCTTCTTCAGATGTCTCTCTATTTTAATTACCTGTGGTCCCAACCACGTTCAGAGGTGTATAAATATTTAAACATGCTGATATTGAGAGATATTAAGCAAGCAGAAAAAAAGACCAGGTAAGGACTGGAGATTGTTACAGTTGATGTCTTCACATTTTTAGAGATGTGAAATTGAATGAATGGTGAAATTGGAGAAAATTTGGGGTTTCTGGTTTTCAAATGCAGGATCAAACAAAAACAGGGCTAGGAGATCAAGGCTGGAACTTTTTAATATCAAATAGTTTGAAATTTTCTCAATTTTCTTTAAGCGTTTAGAAAAGTCCGAAAGTGTAGAAAAGATCTGTCAAAAAAAGCTGCAAATAATTTCACTGAGTTACTGTGAAATATAACAAAGAAAAAGCAGCAAATTCCCAAATTTGTTTAGTGATCTTGTGGAATTAGCTAAAAACTTTTGTATGTGTACTAGAAGCACAACTTGAATAAAGCAAGAGTTTGGAAACATTATGTCAAGGCCATGTAACCTAACTTTTTTAAAGGTTTTTATCACACTTGACCTCTTGAAATAAAAACAAGCATTTTTATCTCCTGGTGATCACTGAAATTCAAGTTATACACCCTTCCCCACTCACTTCAGATAGGCCTGGTTTTCTTCAGATTCAAATAAATGCAACACCATCAACATTTAATTAATTTCAATAGTCAACAGAATATGTAGTACTTAAAATAGCAGTTTTTCAAGCTCTCGTCAACGATATGCTCAGCAGCTTCTCCACAGGAACATCCACATGTACATTTTTAGATTAGAAAGAAGTACCAGAGGCTCTGCTGAAAATGTTAGACATTCAGGGAAACACTACAAGTTACAGTGAAGACTGTGACTCCTTACAAAAACAATTTTGATAGTTGTTCCTCTTGTCCAATTCTAAAACATAATAATGAAGGAAATTTCAACACTCTGTCTTTAAGAACGTGCTTGTAAAGCACTACCTTCTCTGCAGATGCAGGAACCATCAATGTGTGAGCAGGAGATCTCGTTTTGGCAGGAGCACGATGAGGAGCAGTTGATCCCGTACAGGCCTGCAAGACAGCTGATAGAGCAGTCGTCACCCTGGTCACACAAAAGGAGACAGGAAGGAACTGAAAAATAATGGTAAAGGTAAGATAAAAGGCCTGGAGTTGATTTGAGGTGAAGTGCTTGCATTTGGAAGATTTTGCTGTGAATGGACAACAGGTGGTCAAATCAGCTCTCCGTGAAGGTGAAACAACCAATGCTTAAGCTCACAAAGACAGAAAAAACCCATCGGAGAAGTTGCTACTATATTAGGGTTGGACTCAGCAATGCAAAAAGACCTGGACGTCCACAGGAAGACAGCTTTCCAGGATGATCGCAGAATTCTTTCTATTGCAAAGAGAAACCTCTTCACAACAGCCAACCAAGTGAACAGCTCTCTCCAGGAGGTAGACGTATCGATATCCAAGTCTATCATAAAGAGAAGACCGCATGAAAGTAAATACAGGGTGTTCACTGCAAGGTGCAAGCCACTCATCAGCCTCAAGAATAGACTGGCTAGACTTTGCTAAAAAAAACACCCAAAAAAGCCAGCACAGATCTGGACAAACATTCTTTGGACAGATGAAACCAAGATCAACCTCTACGAGAATGATGGCAAGACAAAAGTATGAAGAAGGTGTGGAACAGCTCAGGATCCAAAGCACACCACATCATCGGTAAAACGCGGCGTCGGCAGTGTGACGGCTTGGGCATGCATGGCTGCCAGTGACACTGGGACACTCGTGTTTACTGATGATGTCACTCAGGACAGAAACAGACGAATGAACTCTGAGGTGACTGTCTGCTCAAATCCAGCTAAATGCAGTCAGATTGATTAGGCAGTGTTTCATAATACAGATGGACAATAAGCCACAACATACGGCCAAAGCAACCCAGGAGTTTATTGATGCAAACAACCTGATCTTAACCCAACTGAGCTGCATTTCACTTGCTGAAGATTAAACTTTGCACAGAAAGACCCACAAACAAACAGCAACTGAAGGCCTGTGAGAGCATTAAAAAGGAGGAAACCCTGGGTGTTGATTTAGCTCACTGCGATGAGCAGGTGACCATATGCCACATGGCTGAGACCAGCCGGCCCACATTCTCGATTCCAACCTTTTGCTGTATATCTTCCCCCATCTCTCGCCCTCCGCTTCCCTGTCACTCTTCACTGTACCCTGTCAAATAAAGCTGTAAAAAGGCCAAACGAAAAGGAGGAACCCAGCATTTGGTGATGTCCATGAGTTCAAGACTTCCGGTTGTCATTGCCTGCAAAGGCTTTTCAACCAATTATGTAGTAATAAACATTTTATGCTCAGTTATTTAATTTGACCAATTATTTTTGTTTAAAAATCCCTTCCTTTTTATGCAATCTTTTCTTTCAACTCACTGAATTAAAACTGAGTCTAGTCTGCACTTCAACTGCATCAGAATTGTTTCATTTAAAATTGAACCCCCTGTCTGGGGCTCTCCTCAGCTCTTTCCAGGAGGGTGGCGTGGCTGCCCCTCCGATGGTCCTCCTTGGGCTCTCACGCTCCTGGGGGCCACCAGATGTCTCCTCCATGCCTGCTTCATGCAGGCACATTACAAGGAGAATCCTTTTGAATACAAGTGCGCTCACGCACACAGGTGCTCACAGGCTTTCTTGCCTCCCACCTCAAAGCACATTCTGCGCTGTCAGTCTTGTGTGCTGCAAAATAAAATTCAATATTTAGTATTTACTGTTAGTTACACTTATCTAGGTTATTGCTGCAGTGCTGTTTTTATTGTGTTGCTCTCCTTTTACTTGTTTTCTTTTTTTGTATCAACAGGTAAACAGCGGATTTGTTTTTTAGTGTCTTCTCTCACTGTCCCTCTTCCCCTCTGTCTGTCTGTCTTTCTTTCTTTCTTTCTTTCTTTCTTTCTTTCTTTCTTTCTTTCTTTCTTTCTTTCTTTCTTTCTTTCTTTCTTTCTTTCTTTCTTTCTTTCTTTCTTTCTTTCTTTCTCTGCCCCCAGGCATGTCTGTCCTATTTGTGACTTAAAATAAAATAAATTGAATAAATAAATAATAATAACAAAGGTCAATCAAGTGGACCAATATGGCAAAGCCATAATGATCTACTTAGTAAAATAAATCCATCTTTCTTGGCCTTCAGACAATAACTCTGATTGCTAAAGAACTGAAGAGGACAGGGGGGAAAATCATTGTGGTGATGTACAGAACCAAATTCTCTGTCCAAATATTTATGGACCCAACTGTATATGTGTGTTATGTGTTACATGTTAATGTACATGTATAAATATTTTTAATGTTGGAGAGTTCTGTATGTGTATGCAGCTGTCTAGAGGCAACCTTTTCAGAAAAATCTGAAACCTTCTAATTATAAATTAAAATCAAAGACCACTCCCAGTTCCCTCCAACAGTCCGTGTCAAGTTCTGCTCTCTTATTTTAAAATAGCTGTATAGGAATAATTTTATTATTGAACAACAACCATGTTCTCAATGAACCCAAAAAACTCATTAATATCAAAGCTGAATGTTTTTGGAAGTAGTTTTTGTTTGTTTTTAGTTTGAGCTATTTTAGGGGGATATCTGTGTGTGCAGGTGACTATTACTGTGCATAATTATTAGGCAACTTAACAAAAAACAAATATATACCCATTTCAATGATTTATTTTTACCAGTGAAACCAATATAACATCTCCACATTCACAAATATACATTTCTGACATTCAAAAACAAAACAAAAACAAATCAGCGACCAATATAGCCACCTTTCTTTGCAAGGACACTCAAAAGCCTGCCATCCATGGATTCTGTCAGTGTTTTGATCTGTTCACCATCAACATTGCGTGCAGCAGCAACCACAGCCTCCCAGACACTGTTCAGAGAGGTGTACTGTTTTCCCTCCTTGTAAATCTCACATTTGATGATGGACCACAGGTTCTCAATGGGGTTCAGATCAGGTGAACAAGGAGGCCATGTCATTAGTTTTTCTTCTTTTATACCCTTTCTTGCAGCCACGCTGTGGAGTACTTGGACGCGTGTGATGGAGCATTGTCCTGCATGAAAATCATGTTTTTCTTGAAGGATGCAGACTTCTTCCTGTACCACTGCTTGAAGAAGGTGTCTTCCAGAAACTGGCAGTAGGACTGGGAGTTGAGCTTGACTCCATCCTCAACCCGAAAAGGCCCCACAAGCTCATCTTTGATGATACCAGCCCAAAACAGTACTCCACCTCCACCTTGCTGGCATCTGAGTCTGGAGCTCTCTGCCCTTTACCAATCCAGCCACGGGCCCATCCATCTGGCCCATCAAGACTCACTCTCATTTCATCAGTCCATAAAACCTTAGAAAAACCAGTCTTGAGATATTTCTTGGCCCAGTCTTGACGTTTCAGCTTGTGTGTCTTGTTCAGTGGTGGTCGTCTTTCAGCCTTTCTTACCTTGGCCATGTCTCTGAGTATTGCACACCTTGTGCTTTTGGGCACTCCAGTGATGTTGCAGCTCTGAAATATGGCCAAACTGGTGGCAAGTGGCATCTTGGCAGCTGCACGCTTGACTTTTCTCAGTTCATGGGCAGTTATTTTGCGCCTTGGTTTTTCCACACGCTTCTTGCGACCCTGTTGACTATTTTGAATGAAACGCTTGATTGTTCGATGATCACGCTTCAGAAGCTTTGCAATTTTGAGACTGCTGCATCCCTCTGCAAGATATCTCACTATTTTTGACTTTTCTGAGCCTGTCAAGTCCTTCTTTTGACCCATTTTGCCAAAGGAAAGGACGTTGCCTAATAATTATGCACACCTGATATAGGGTGTTGATGTCATTAGACCACACCCCTTCTCATTACAGAGATGCACATCACCTAATATGCTTAATTGGTAGTAGGCTTTCGAGCCTATACAGCTTGGAGTAAGACAACATGCATGAAGAGGACGATGTGGACAAAATACTCATTTGCCTAATAATTCTGCACTCCCTGTAAAGATCCAAGAACGGGGAGCCACAGTCTTTTCTGTCGGACCAAGGAAACACTGCAGCGCCTGTGGCTTGGCTGTCCCAGGCCTGCTGGCCTCTTTTCTTTGCTGTGACAGTGGCTTCCTGGGCTTAGGATTGTTTTAGAGGAGAGTCTCTTTATCTTGGGTCCAAAGTACTCTGTGGTGCAGCGTTGAAAGGTTTGCTTAATTAATTTTTCAATAGGTCAAGCTAAGATGAGTACATGGCTCACAAGGAGGAACAAAATGAAGGGGCAGGATCAGTTAATTCTGAAATTACGTTCAAGGGGATAGTAGGTGCACGTTTAAAAGCAGAATTCGTTTATTATGAAATGGTGTCTAACACTGAAGAGTTTGTCTCTGTTTGGGGAATCAGTGGAGTTTTGTGTAAAGAAACTGGAGATGTTTTAGTTTTAAATTTCTGTGAAAATCAAACGGACACCATCTGTTTTGTGTTCATGTGTGTTTATTGTGTTTTGGTTGGGTTTTGTAAAGATCTTAATTTGGCATTCATCTTCAGTTATGGTTGTAGTATAAGCATCGATATAATAAAAGGTGTGTCAAAGGTCTTCTGTCAACACTTATGTATTAAATTATAGAAAAACAGCTCATGGAACAGACGCCAATGAAACTGCTGATACAGACGATCAGCCTTGATGTGACTGTTTGATTTGGTTCTTGCCTCTGTGAGCTGACAATAACAGACAGCATTGAAAGACCAAAGATCCAAACAGCACACACCGAGGTAAGATCTCTTATAAGGATAATGAGGGTTTCATCTTAAGCATTACTATAACTCACTTAGTGTAACTGGAAAGACATTATTGGACAACCACATCATTGGAGCAAGTATAGGTCTCACAGCTTTATAGACAGTGGCACAGCTTTGGGTCCATCTTGTAAGTTTACGGCCATGCCAACTTTATTTATGAAACGCTACGTCCAACCACTGACCAAAATGCAGGACTGACTTCATGGACAAATGCTAATTTACTTTGTACAACTGGCAATTAGCATTGATAATTCAGAGCAACCAAAGCTTTCTAAATATGATGTAAGATTAGAAGGCAAACTAAACTTCACCTAAACTTACTCATCAAAATGGGAACAAGACCTGCTTAATAAAACGGCGCATACATCTGCACTAGTTACAGACAAATCAACAAGAGATTTTAAATATTACTGCATGCAAACCTTTAAGGTACTCTCACTGTTACATATAGGCAGAAACTCCACATACTTTTGTACCATCCTGACACTCGTGCTCTCTTTGTCAAACATCGTACGAGTTGCACCTGCATTAGCCTTTCTGCTTTGCGAGCCACATTAGCTCTGTGTCTAAACCTGCAGAGTCAACAGCACCAGTTGTTAGAGGA
This sequence comes from Rhamphochromis sp. 'chilingali', assembly GCF_963969265.1. NCBI lineage: Eukaryota > Metazoa > Chordata > Actinopteri > Cichliformes > Cichlidae > Rhamphochromis > Rhamphochromis sp. 'chilingali'. Next base: position 2,632,970 of record NC_137933.1, read on the forward strand.
TGTCCTACGCCTTCTCTGTGCATCTTCTGCACACACTGGCTGTAAATACCCTCTCCTCAACCAGGTGGAAGTTGTTCATTATTTTTAACCTGTCTTCAGGTTAAATAATACTAGGAACCTCATTTACATGTGCAATTCTTTCTGAGGAAATCCTTTTGATTTCTTGCCGTTAAAGCCTCTGAGCCTGTGCTTTTTTCTTATGAATAGACCTATGGCTGATGCAATGCACTTAAACTTAAAAGTTCTGACAGATGTGGAGGATGTTAATTAGGCAAGTTTTAGTGAATAGCTGCATGCTCTGATCAAAGACATTATGCTTCTCTTAAGACTGTGGAATAGAATGGGTGGTGGTGAAAACTGAATTTCACTCTATGCTGTCCACGTGTTGTATCATCCGATAATGTAATGTAATATAATATAATATGATATGATATGATATACAGTTTTGATTGTAAAACAAACAGCAAATGTTTGAAAATACAAAATAAAACGTTTTACAAAATAAAAAATGCTGTTTTCTTGCAATCTCTGCACAGAGTATTCCAAAAATGATAAACACATGAATTGTGGCTCTTTAATAGAAAATAAATGATCTTCTCAAATATATATTGATTTGTGTGCAATTACATTGTCCAGCAAATTGAGGCATTCTCATGAACTTAGAATGAATCAATTAAAAACACACAGGTGAAATGGTAGAACGAGCAGCTTAGAGAAGAATCAAAGTATTTGCTTTGAGAGACGAGTCGTCTATTTGTTTCCATAGCACAATACAGTTAGGCAAGAAGCAAGGCAGCTGGCTCATCCTTTTCTGTGGGCTCCCTCTAGCTTGTAGATAGTTTGAAGATAATAGTTTGTTTTAAAAATACTCAGTGTTAAATCTTCCCATAATCCCATAATCTATATTTGGCAAGTTTAGAGTGAGACAAAACAAAAAGAACCAATAAAATTCCAATAACTGGACTGGGGGAAAAGGAAAGTGTTGGTGTTAAGCCACAGAAATCTTTTGCACTTACTATGTATCCTGGTGCACAGATACAAGCTCCAGTGATGCCATCACAGTAGGCTCCATTAGCACAAACACACAGCTCTCTGCAGCCCTCACCGTAGTAACCTGGTGGGCAGGTCTCGTCACAGTAAAGCCCAGTCCATCCCGCAGCACAGGTGCACTCTCCTGACAGAGGGTGACAGCTGAAAGAGCAGGAAGATTAGAAGGTTATTTTGCAGTGTGTATATTGTTTTGTAGTTCTCCCATTTTGACCACCCTCGACACAAAGTTACTTTTATAGTAGGTTTAGTGGGAAAAGCAGAAATATGTGAAACAAAATATCAACTCCACTTTAACTAGATACAGTAATTCAAACATTCTATTCTACTGAAGTGTTGTACAGTAAGAAAGCCTGAGCAATGATCCAGTACCTGAGTGTGTTTGTGTGTATGCAGGGGCAGTATTTGTCACAGATGAGTCCATACAGGCCAGTGGGACAGAAACGATCCTGACAGCTAGGCCCCTTGAAGCCTTCGTTACAAAGGCAGGCGCCGTTGATGTGGTAGCATTTGGCTCTGTTCTGGCAGTCACACTTGTGAGCACACTGTGGCCCATAAGTGCCAACTGGGCATTCATCCTGGCATCTGGGTTGGTTTAAAAAACACGGAGGAGTTATTTTCCAACATTCTAAGCCTCTCTTCTAAAGGTGCCTGGGATTTTTCTTTTTACAAGTTAGAGTGAAAGAAACAGTTATTACTGCAGCATTTGGGACTTCTATTACTTCTAATCAACTTTGTTACCTGGAAAGACACAATTCAGAGATAATAAATCGAGTTGGAATACAATCCTTGAGTAAACACCCCGTTTTTCTGCAAAATGTTGAGCTGGTATTTGGGAAAAGGTAACCATAGCTGTTTAGACAACTTCCCCTTGGTTCCCGGTAGGAAAATAACCTGGGACCAGAATAAGAGCCAAAATATTTTCAGTGTAATTCTGCAAAGAAAGCTAGTTTTCTATTGCACTGAATTTCATCACAAATCATTATTTCCATTATTATTAATCCGAGTCGTGTATTGTTAAATTATGTGCTCTCTGTACATTTTGAAAAAAATAATTGTCTAAAGATAACACATTAGAGCACATGGATAAGAGACTGCAACTGTTCTGCACTTTAAATACAACGCACTAGACCACAGTTTTGAAGAAAAACACTGGATTGTCGACCCTTTGAACTATTTTTATTCTGCCTCACTCAGCAAACCTCCACAATAACAAATTAGTTTAAAAACTTCACAAAAACCAAAACACAAAGGTCTAGAATGACCAAATTTGTATCTCTACTTTTTAGCCAACAGATCGCTGTATGACTCAGAATGGATCGAATCAAGCTTGTTAGACGGCCCATGGCTGAACCTAAAACAAGCTCTCTGTGGACAAGTAAAGATCTCTGATTTGAAGTCCAGCCCACAAAAATGATTTACCCCAGTAAACTGAACTCAAATGTCTACATGGGCAACAAAATATTTAAAATATCTCTACCCCTAAATGGTTATCAAACACATATAAAATGTGTAAAATTGGTGATTCCATTTCCCATAAAACTGCAAAACGGGAGCAAGATCTTTCCATCAACCCATATCAAAACGTCTGATCCTAATACAGCAACTTACAACATGCAGAACTCTCCATAGAACACAATATACAGGACAAAGGATGTTCCAAATGGGCCTCACACACTCAGACATATGCACACACTGCAAACACCCACTGAAAACTATGTGCACGCTGTATGGTCTTGTACGCCTACGAGGGCCTGTCGGAGGATATGTGAAGACCTTTCCACACGGTTTAGTTGCCACACCTAAACTGTTCATGTTAGGTGACATAAGCACATAAATGGAAGCACATAAATCAAACATAGTTGTTACTGCCTCACGCATCGCTAAAAAAATTATCTTCAAGAACTGGAAGTCATAACTTTGTGCATAACTCCGGTTGGCAGGGCCATTCATGTGCTACCTCTACCACACCTTACTTGAGAGCTCACTAGTCTGTGTACACGGAAGAATCCATTACAGAGAGAGTGCGAAGAAGAACAAAAAGGGAGTGACAAGGGAGTCATGAGATAGGAGGCGCCACCATGCGGCAATACACTGCATTACAACGGCAGCTGTTACACTACGCCAGGCTTCCCCAACTCAAGGCCTCGAGGGCTGGTGTCCTGCAGGTTTTAGATCTCACCCTGGGTCAGCACACCTGAATCAAATGATTAGTTCATTACCAGGCCTCTGGAGAACTTCAAGACATGTTGAGGAGGTCATTTAGCCATTTAAATCAGCTGTGTTGGATCACGGACACATCTAATAACTGCAGGACACCGGCCCTCGAGGCCTGGAGTTGGGGACCCCTGCACTACGCAGTGACCCACCTCTCCTTTTTAATTACACTACAGCTGTATCATCATATATCACCATACACAACAACGATGGGCGACCTTCTAAATTCCATGTTAATACACGTGGAGCTCCTGGTTTTCTGGCCAGCACTAAAGCCTCCAGTTCATCTCAGGCTGTGGCAGCACTCGAGGAGGAACAATATGAAAGTAAATACGGAGCAAAATGTGAGAACCTGAAAACTAAAGTGTGAAAATGTATAGGAAAAAAGATTAAGCTTCACACACTTGTGTTTATCATTTTTACATATTTACACAAATATATGGAGAGCTGCAAAACTTGTAATTCAATCATTTTAATTTTTTTTTTTACTACTCACAAGCACCACTCTGTGATTGCAACCTTTTAAATTAGTGAATACAACTGTTGACTTGCACTGATGACCAGTGTTGGGAAGGTTACTTTTAAAATGTATTCCATTACAGATTACATGCCCCAAAATGTAATCTGTAACGTATTCCGTTACGTTACTCGATGAGAGTAACGTATTCTGAATACTTTGGATTACTTAATATATTATCATGCTTTTTACAACTACGTGAATGTACTATTGCTGTGATTTATTACTGTTACTGAAGGGCCGCGACTCCGAACTGTAGTAAAGGGACCTCTGACTAATACGTCGGGTTCGTGTCGGTTCGTAGCCGAAAAATAGCTTTACTTTGTTGTGTGGGTCAACTTTTCTAGCCAGAGACAGAGAGAGGCGTTGAAAGGCTGCTCCAACGGAACTTATTGTTTCGGAGGAAAACACGAACACGGCGTACAGTCGAGTCTTAATAGCTTACTTACAACTGGGCTCGTCAGGCACTCTTCTTGGCTGCAGTGGTTATTATTATATTTACATGCTTCCAGCTAGAGCAGGGCGATATGACCAAAAATATTTATCCCAATATACATTTGAAAATTTGCGATAACGATATAACTGACGATATAACTGACACTAGACAAAATACTTTACAACTCCACAACTTTATTAGTGCAAAAAAAAACATCAATGTATTTTCACTTAAACAAGCAGCTGTTTTTTTATGTCCATTAAAGTTATATAAAAATGTAACAGTGCAAATTCCTCGCTGACAGTTTAACCAAAAGGCATTTCCAGTGGAAACTGGCCGACATATCCTCAGCATAACCATGTATAATATCCACAACACTTAAAAAGAGGTTATACACACACAATACGGTAATATCATGTTGAGGTGCAGTACGTATCACTCCGCGAGGCGCCTGCCTACGATAGCCGTAATGCTCCGACAATCCATCGAGCGGTGCGGCTTTGTAGCTTAGCAAAGTCGTAGTAAAACATTTGACAGATTTTCGAGCGCCGTGCACATAAAACCGTTTCGAGGTCAGTAAACACAACCAGAGTTCATACATAAGGCGCACGGGATTATAAGGGGCTCTGTCGACTTTCAGAAAATTCAAAGGATTGATTTTAAGTGTGCCGTATTTTCCATACAACACGGTAATAACGACGGCCCGCTAGCATGCGCTACCAAAAATTGTGCTTTGTTGTGTATCTGACGGATGAAAGCCAAACCAGTTCCACACCACTGAAGCTGCAGCATTTTTACAAACCAGTTCTGGTTCATCCGTTTCATTCAACGATCCGCTCTCGCTCTTCTCATTCTGCGTCGCTGCCTTGTGTGTATGTAAACAAAGGCACTGCGCATGCACGTTTTACCCATATTCTATCGCCATATTTCATTTTCTTATCGTTGCCCAAAATTACACCGGTATTACTGTGAACGGTATGCTATAGCCCAGCCCTAGTTCCAGCTCCCGTTTTTGCTCGATGACAACTCGTACTTTTCCTTTTTCTCCCTCCTCGCGCTCACAGACACATAACGTGTATGGCAGTCCATTCTCCCTGCAGCACAGACTACACTGCCTATGATGCTATATTCTTTAGAGCTATACCTGTAGCATTAGTCATTACAAGAAGTGTTTGTGAACTAAAAATCAAGAATGTGGGATACTGTTTGTCCATGCGCAGACGGGGGGGGCGAACATTTTTCTTGTAAAACAAAGGGGGGCCCAGCAAAAACAGTTTGGGAACCACTGCTTTAAACAAACAAAACGCCAGCACTCACTGAGTGTTTACTTTTAAGCGACATGAATACGTTTCAGCTATAGCTGTCATCAGTGCAAGTGAAGAGTTGTCTTCCGTGATTTGAAGAGCCCAGCGCTGCTCCTGACGGAGGGAAAACCAACCCTGCAGGGAGACCTACCTCGGCACTTGTGCAGGTGAAGCCAAAGGGAAGATTTGCTTCATCATATTTTCTAGTCTTTGTCTTAGAATGAAGTTGGTTTGGAAACATATTCAGCGATGCTTCATCTCCTACTTTGCATTTCTGTGGGTGCCCTGTGCTAGCAGTGTCCAAGTGTTTTGTTTTTTTCCCCCCTTTTCATACCGCGCCCCCCCTGCAATGGCTCTGCGCCCCCCTAGGGGGCGGGCCCCACACTTTGGGAAGGCCTGGTTTAAAGGATGGATAAGGGTATAAGATATAGAGTTAAGCACTAGTGATGTGCGGATCGATCCTGAAATATCGATTCCTCCGATACCAATCATTTATGTTCTAGAATCGATTCTCACATTAAAATATCGATATTTTAGTAATTTAGAGTAAATTTGTAGTTTATCATTAACAGGAACACAGTGGAAAGAAACTATAACATTCGGATTTTCTACATTCAAAGGAACTACTTCCTCTTCCGCCTTTCATAGTCATGTGCGAAATACGGCTGTATAAATGTCTTGCAGCGCCTTGGCGTGCGCACTCACAACAATGGCTGAGCGTAATTGTGCGGATGTATTTTACCTCCACAAACAGCTGAGACGTGGTTTGCGATACATGTGGTAAAAAAGTGCTCCAAGAGTGAGGTGTTGTGGCCGTAGCCTACTAGGGAGACATTCAAAAGGTCTGTTGGGGGGGGGGGGTGATAAATACATTTTACAGGGTTTATTTATCGGATAAAATACGTTAAATCACCTTTATTATTGGCCGGCCCGGAAACAGCGGGGGTGTCCAAATTCAGAGGCTGCTTCCACTTGAGCACCTGGCCTTCGCGGTCTAAAGAAAGCCGGGTTGTACGTCACGAGCTCCCTCGGTGGAGGGTGAATACAACCGGGCGCTGACGTAAACTCTCGACCGTCTCACACTTCTCTTTAATCATTTTCTGTTTGACGTTTATTCAGCTGTGTGAAAACCCCGGAGGAACCCTCCCGAGGGATTAATAAAGTTAAATTTAATCTAATCTAATAACTTTAATCTCAGCCAAACCGATTTACTCACGAACAAATAAAACACTGAAAAAGCCAAACAATAACATTTTTAAGTTATCAAAGTGACTTGTATATCATGTTTCTATATGATGAACCCTGCATTATTAAGTGATAAGAACAAGTAATCTGATGCCCTGTAATCATTATAACGCTATAATTTGAGATACAATAAATAAAATACGTTTTTGTACAAAGTATCGGTATCGGATCAGTATCGTCGATACCACACTGAATATTACTTGGTATCGGATCGGAAAGGAAATCAGTGGTATCGCACATCACTATTAAGCACACAGCTTTTTGTATAATATCAAAATGGATCAAGTCGAAAACGCTGTCTCAGATGTAATCACTACAACTCTGCTTTATAGTCTCAACTTTCAATAAATGATTACTGTATGTGATTATGGCAGGGGAAACTCTTCTTATGATTCTAAAAGCCTTTCACAAGGTCTATAAAAGTATGTCTGCTTTTATAAACCTTGAGAAAGGAAGTGAACTCCAGTTGCTCTTAATAGTTAACTTCCATGTTTCTCATGTTCTTCAGTGTGTAATTGAATAGGAGTATATTACAAGCAACTAGTAAAAAGTCTGGACAAAAGATCAAGTATCTCGGAATTTAAAATAATGGTGCACAAAACCTTGTGGGGGAAAAAAAGCCAGGTATTCTAACTAAGGCTACGTTCACACTGCAGGTCTTAATGCTCAATTCTGATTTTTTGATCAAATCCGATTTTTTTGTCTGCTCGTTCACACTACAAATAAAATGCGACAGCAAACGCGCTCTAGTGTGAACACTCAAAGCGGCCCGCATGCGCAAAAGAAGACGTCACACACAACGCGCTCTGTTTAGACCCAGAGCAACAGTATTGTTTGACTGATGGCCCTTAATATAAAGACTTCGGACTTTACGTTTCCCAATTTTTGCTTTAAGTTATTTTGTTATTTACATAATAATGTAAATAACCTAATAATGATCCTTATTGCTGTTTTAGAGGAGCGCTGCTTCAAAGGATAGATTTCTGTCAGAATCTGCAGATTATACAGTACAAATAACGTTTCTCCAACGTTGTCTTCCCAACAGTTTCACTGATATCTACACGGGATGGCCAGAGAAGCGTTCGCGATGTCTTCTCTGGCGCTGATAATTGGCGTCTGTCTTGTGTCGGTGACGTAAAAGACGGATTTAATGCGACGTGACCTTTCACACAGCAGTCGCTTTCTGAAACATCGGATATGTATCGGATTCAGGACCACATACGAAAGTGACCCAGATCGGATTTGAAAATATTGGATTTGCGCCGTTCACACTGTCATACCATGATCGGATATGGGTCGCATAGGGTCAAAAAAATCGGATTTGATGCGCTTTCGCCTGCAGTGTGAACGTAGCCTATGATACACTGTTGAAGGTAAGAACGCTTTAAACAGTATTTAAATAGATTTGCAGACTCAATCTTTTAGCAGTTTTTATATGTATGAAGCTACAAGTATCGCAGTCTGAATACGACACCCCTTTACAAACGGTTTTATTGCATTCTGTTTTAGAGAGTTGTTAATTAAACCAAAAACCTTATATTTAATAACTATAAATATACTCTATATATTTATATTTATTTATATTTACTCTATAACTATAAATATGAACACATGACGTTCTAGCAGGACAGCTGTACAGTACTGGAGACAGACCTCATAACCTGCTAGCTAAAGATGGCGTGCTTTCATGTTCGTGCTTTCAAGTGTTCAGTGCTTTGTCTCAGTTTTGCATAGAAGTGCCGATGAATATCCAAGAACTACGGCAGATGCTCAGCTACTGTAGTCTCGAGAAAAGGCACAACTTGGTACATTGATGGAAACCCCAAATTGATTTGTAGTCCAAACTAAGTTTTAATATTTTATACATTTAAAGTTCAAATTTATACATTTGCACTGCAGTTTTATATTTTTAAACCTGTATTTGTGCAATGATTCTGAGCTAGAAAAAGAACACTTAAAAGTCCAGTGTTTCCTCTGCAGGTTTGTAGGGTTTCCTTTTAATCATTTGCTAAATACTAACATTCACAAACTACAGGATATAGCTTTCAGATGAGGTGCCATACAATAGTTTTGGCATTGCACTTTTTCTGCAAAATTCTACAAAAAAGGTTGAATGTTAATGCAACAGAAATAACAATGCCGTCCAAGACAGGTTGCTGGTGAACTGGTGGATATTAAGAGATTAACAGCCATAAAGTAATTAAATTGTTGTTTAGAATAATAATGTCCAGAATACTCACTATACCCTGAGTTATAACTTAAGCAAAGAATTGTCAGTCTGGCTTTTACTAATATAAATAAAAACTGAATGGCACTACTCTCAAAGAGAGTGTTCAGAGCTCCAACATCAGAATCACTCACACCATACGAAGGTCAACAAACTTCATCATAAGACCCTGAGTGGTGCGCTCAAGGTGAATCTTTCAAAGTAACTGAATGGACTCTAATAAGAGTGAACTGTATAGAAAATTCTATAAGCCGAGTCAAGGCTGAATTTAGACCTGCTGCATCATTCTTAACACGTCTACAAGTTGAAACCATTAAGAAACAGACAAATCACTCAATTAAAATGGCTCAGTGAGGATTTCTGTTTAGTGTCACGTTTAAATCATGCCGACTTCCTCAGGACTGTTATCTTGGCTAATTCCATTAGAATGTGGAATGGCTGGGAGAGAACTCAATCTAGGAATTATTCCATGTAGGCTAATTCACCTGTCTGGGGCCTAAATGAATGGAGGTAATTTGGCTCAATTGAGAGTAATGACAGAGAGGGTGAGAGGGAAAGAAAGACGGACAGGGTGGAAGCAGGAGAGAAAGGATAATTAAAGCAGAAATAACGAGTGGGAACGATTCAGAGCTGACCAACGGCAGATGAGGGTGCAAAAAGTCTTTTTCAAATAACAGACTCAGAAATTATGACGCTAATAAAGAAGAAAACTATTTAAAATGACTTGTTGTTCAAATGTGCCTCTTGTGGTGATTGTGCTTAAACAAACGTGGAAAAGTGTAGCAGTCTGAGTATTTGGGAGCAAGTGGATAAAGGCAGAAATTGCACAAGTATTTTCTAATTTACACTATGTGGAGTAATTTCTTACCACTGACTTCATTTTTTTATATCAGTATTATTTTGCCCTCACTGCGCAGACAGCACAGAAACAAAAATCACAGCTCAAACGCTGGAATCACGTCGTAGACACCTCATAACTAATGTGCAATTAGAAATCATTGTGTGTGTTTGCAACTTATGATATCGTGTTGCCTTTTGTTCATTTCTTTTTAAAGGCCACTATAGGTTTCTTGGTAGGGTATCATTGTAAGGTCTCTACCTTCCACTATAAAGCACCTTTGGGTGACTGATGTTGTGATTTGGCGCTATATACTGTAAATACAACTGAATTGAACCCACAATCTATTTTTGGATTTTATGAATCAGTGTGGTTTTCTAAACTAAAACTGCAGCAATAAACATCAGTTTCAAGTGCAGGCAGCTCGTTCTGTCACTGTGAATACTGATAGTGTTTTCGGGCTCTGACACAGAGTTTTAGTTTTGGTTTGGGAACCGGTGACAGCTGATGGAAGAGCAAGGATTGTTTTGGTTATGATTTCTCAGGAAAAAGTAAACGTGGCAAAAATGGCTGAGAAATAAAACAGTCTTGATAATTATCACAATAAAGTCCTCTAATAATAATGATAAAAGCAGCATGATGGGAAGCCAGCCCTGCTCTTACTTTCACACCCTTACACTGCACCTCTCACTTTGTAAAAGACAAAAAAATATATACACAGTTGCACAAGTGATGGCTTATGCAGTGAGGTAACCATGGGAACTGCCTGCTAAACTTTGATCATTTTTGTCCTCTGTAAAACAAGCTGTCCAACTTTTAAAATGTTGTTAAAATCATATGTAAAAACATTTATTTCAGGATGTTTCTACCAGAAGTGTTCTACAATCTATTAGTCATTGGGTGCACTATAGTTTTACACACACTGCAAAAACACCATCTCAACTGCAAATCATGGTGGCAGGAACATCTTCTGAGGCTGACCTCACAATAACTGAGGGAACGATATATTCCATACCGAAAATACAGGATTAGCTAAGTCAGAGAACCTGAATAGGGCTGTTCATTTCATTAATTCCATTTTGAAGGTAAAATGTTCAAAAATTCTTGTTCATTTCTTTTGAAAGTATCAAAAGCAGCAAAAGAAAATGCTCAGTAGAGTTTGCTGTTGGTAAATTACTGGCTGTTAATTACAGAATGCAACTAAGTAAGTTCCCATTTGTGCTCCATTCCAAAATTGTCTCATCCTATGAATACCACCCCACAGGGAGGTCATCCATACCATTTTCTCTGGGAAAATGTTATCCTCCATACATACATTCAAACATCCATCTTCTGTTGTTTATCCAGGTCCAGATCATGTGGGCAGCAGTCTAAGCAGAGACTTCTCAACGTTCCTTTGCTGGCCACCTCCTCCATTTTCCAGATGTAACTTCTCCAGCATCCTGGGTCTGGCCTGGGGCTTTCTCCCAGTTTCTCCCATGCCTGAACCACCTCAGCTGGCTCCTTTTGATGTGGAGGAGTAGTAGCCCAACAAGCCCCTCCCAAATACCAAGCTCCCTATTCTATCTCTATGGCTAAGTCTAGCCATATGCAGTCTAGCCTGCATAGGAAATTTCAGTCACCACCCATTATTCAGCTCTCTCTTCACTGGTATAGCATTTGTCCCACTGCTGTCACTCCACCAATCCTTCAGATCCCCACTCCTTCACTCACGAAGAAGACCCCAAGATATTTAAACTCCTCCACTTGCTATGCACTCCAGCGCATTGCTATGGACAGAATCGGTAACAAAGGCCAGCCCCGGCAGAATCCAACACCCACCAAGAACTAGTCTTACTTATTACCAGCAATTTAGACCAATCTTTCGTAATGGTTGTACAGGAAACGGCTAGGCCACAAAAACGGACCTAACACCTCTTTGGTATTTGATCAAACTTTAAAAAACACATGTAGACTGATTGGACAAATTCCCAATTAACCTCTAATATCCACAATCTCCTGATTGTGGATATTAGAGGTCCAACTAACAGGCTTATTCTCCTCTTCAGCTCCCTGGCATATCCAACCTGATGGTTTCCACCATCTGGTTCAGGTTTATTTTGTCATGACCACTGACCACCTTGCAGACAACTTCACACAACCACTCCAGCAATTGAGGTGCATAATATAGTCCATTTAGACTCAATGTTCTCAACCTTCCTCTGTTGAAGGACAGTCCAGCAACCTCTCCTGCCACCTAATCAAACTCATTACTAAGTGATGATCAGTTGATAGCTCTGCTTCTCTCTTCACCTGGAGGTCCAGAACATGTGGCTGCAGATCTGATGATAAATTTACAAAATCAATCATTGATCTGCAGCCCAAGGTTCCCTGGTGACATGTACACTTATGTTTGAATGTGGTGTTTATTATGGATAAGCAAACTGCCCTTAGCACAGAAGTCAAAGAATAAAACACCTCTTTTAAAATGTACAAATGTAAAATTAAAAAAACAGAGAGTACAGTCCAAAAGTCTTTAGCCACCCCCTATTTCGTTATATTTTTCCTGGAAAATGGGAAGTAGGTGCAGTAATTTATTGAAATTGCAAACATACACTACCAGTCAAACGTTTTGACACACTTTCTCATTTAATGGTTTTTCTTTCTGTCTTTTTTTTTTTACTGCTTTCTACATTGTAGATACAAACTATGTGAAAAAAGATTTATGGAATTATGTAGCAAAGAAAAGATATATAACTCTAGCCGCCCTTTGCTTTGCTGAAAGAGCTGCAAACCCTCGGCCTTCTCCCAGTGAGCTTCATGATGTACCGGTAGTCACCTGAAATGGTTTTCACGTCACAGGTGTGGCTTGTCACAGCTCATTTGTGGAATATCTTGCCTTCTTAATGGGGTTGGGACCATCAGTTGTGCTGTACAGAAGTCAGTTTGAGTTAGCTGACAGCTCTATTTAACAACTGTTAGAATTCATATTATGAAATGACAGTCAGTCTGCAAAATCAAAGTAATCGAAGCAAAGGGCGGCTATTTTGAAGAATCTAAAACATGTTTTGAGTTATTTCACTTTTTTGTTTACTTCATAATTCCATGTGTTCATTCATAGTTTTGATGCCTTCACTGAGAATCCACAATGTCAATAATCATGAAAATAAATAAAAAACATTTAATGAGAAGGTGTGTCCAAACTTTTAACTGGTAGTGTACATAGAACTAGAGTATATAAGGCACAGTTTTTATAATTCTATAAAGCTTGAAAATCAATACTTCATATGAAAAAACTATGACACAGCCTGAATTCTCTTAGGCGAGCTTTCTTGTAATGTCTCTTTGGAGATTAATATCTAAATTTCAGAAGCAGGACCACACCTCCAAACGCACTCCTTCCGGTTCTCATCTATATGTGTTCCCCCAGTTCACTAAGCTGTTCATTCTCTCTTCCACAGCATGTCTTTATCCTGTCTTCCTTCTCTCACCCCAACTAATCACAACAGATGGCCCCGCCCCTCCCTGAGCCTGGTTCTGTTGGAGGTTTCTTCCTGTTAAAAGGGAGTTTTTCCTTCCCACTGTCGCCAAAGTGCTGCTCATAGGGGGTGATATGATTGTTGGGTTTTTCTCTGTATGTATTATTGTCGGGTCTACCTTACAATATAAAGCACTTTGAGGCGACCTTTGTTGTGATTTGCTGCTGTATAAATAACATTAAATTGAATTAAAATGCTATCAAACCCCAAATGAGGAAGTGGGCCCAGCTAGTGAAAAGCAGTCTTTGGAAATAGACCTACAGGTTTCTCGACAAATCTTCCCAAGCTCTTCTTAAGATGTTAAGTGTCTTTTTCTTTTTTTCCGTTCTGATCCAACACTGTTCTATTAATATTAAAGTCCGCGATGTGGGGAGATCAGTCGAAGACTGGCTGGAGTATTTTGTGTGTTTTTCAATCTAGATTTGCTTTTATGACATTGGCAGTTTGTATAGAACCATTGTCATTGACACAATTGACTAACCGCAAGCTATGCCAGAGCCTCCACTACGTTTTACAGATGACTGTAGAGACCTTTCTTGTAGTGTTTCCTGACTTTCTGCACATACTGAAGATGCTCTGCACCAAGAATTTCAGCTTTAGATTCATCATTGATTCATCATCAATAAGATTTGTTGCAACTGATTTTCAGTCCAGTCCTTGTGTAATTTGGCATACCTCAGCCCTTTCTCTCTGTTTTCTTCCTGAAGAATGGATTCTTGCCAGCCACTGTTCCATTTGGAAGCCTCATTTCTGATGAGGCTTCAACAAACAAACTGAAAGGCCAGATGTATCGGTCAAAAGGCTTCTATCAGGTCCTTGCTGCATTTATTACAGATGGTAGATCAATTTCAATTTCTTAACGACACGACTTTCAGATTCCATTCATCTGCTGTAGATGCTTTTTTTTCACCACTTGGGTATGTTGCTGAGTGGTGGTACGGTGATTAGCACTATTGCATCAGATCAAGAAAGTCCTAGTTCAACTTCACCACCTTACCTGGGCCTTTCTGTGTGGAGTTTGCATGTTCTCCATGTGTTTTTGTGGGTTCTCTCCAGATGCTCCGGCTTTCTCCCACAGTCTAAAGATATGTGGGGTTCGGTTAAGTAATGATTCTAAATTGTCCATAGGTGTGAATGTGAATGGTTGTCTCTTTCTACGTGTTAACCCTGCGACAGGGCGTATCCTGCCTCTCGCCCTATGGTACCTGGGATAGGCTCCAGCCACCCTGCGACCCTGCCAAGGATAAGTGGAACAGCATGGAATTATTATTATTGTAATGAAATATAATTAATGACACCCAGTTACTTCAATCAGAGATCACTAAAGTAAATTGGTGTGTAACATTACTAAACCAATGTCTGACTCTGTAGTTTTCTCTGGTACCCGTCCCCCACCAATTGGACCAGAAGTGACATGTTTAGCTGCATGTTCTCCTTAAATTGCTGGCTGTCTAAGAGACTGGGTCTGCTCCTAGACCACCAAAAGTTACCAAAAAACATTTTAAAAATAAAAAAATCACAAAGAAAGAACAATAATTATCCACAACTACACCAAAGAGTAAAGCAGTGAAATGCTGTTTATTAAACATTCTCTCTCTCCGTCTTAGTACACGAGTTAATAATTAATCAATAAATCGATTTCCTCTGCCTTACAGAAACCTGCTCACAGCAGGATGATTATGTTAATGACAGCAATCTTCCTCTGCAGCTTATAACCCAACCAAAGATGCAGAAAGTTTTAGTTCATTTGAAAGCCTGACAGGTAGCTGGACAACTCAAAAACAGTTTTATTTGCTGTTATCTATTGTCCATCTGGGCCTTACTCATCTGGGTGATTTCAACATCCATCTAGATACTAAAAATGACAGCCTTAACACAATTTAATCTATTATTAGACTCAGTTGACTCAAAAGTCATTTCTGTGCTTGTCCTGCTACATCTCACTGCAGCATAATATTTTAATACAATGATTAGAACATGCTATGGGTATTAAAGGTACTGCAATGCAGTGGGCTGAACCATATCTATCTATTAGACACCAATTTGTTCCTGTAAATGGTAAATGGCCTGTATTTATATAGCGCCTTACTAGTCCCTAAGGACCCCAAAGCGCTTTACATATCCAGTCATCCACCCATTCACACACACATTCACACACTGGTGATGGCAGCTACATTGTAGCCACAGCCACCCTGGGGCGCACTGACAGAGGCGAGGCTGCCGGACACTGGCGCCACCGGGCCCTCTGACCACCACCAGTAGGCAACGGGTGAAGTGTCTTGCCCAAGGACACAACGACCGAGACTGTCCAAGCCAGGGCTCGAACCGGCAACCTTCCGATTACAAGACGAACTCCCAACTCTTGAGCCACGATCGCCCCCTGTAAATAAATTGTCCTGTTTAAACACTCAGGTTAATTATAGAGTTCAGCATAGTTTTGTGCTGGGACCAATTCTGTTTACATTAAACTTGATTCCTTTAGGCAGGATCATTAGAAAACACAGCATACACTTTTACTGCTATACAGATGATACCCAACTTTATTTGTCCATGAAGCCAGATAACACAAACCAATTAGCTAAGCTTTATGTCTTTAAGACATAAAGAGTTGAATGACCTCAAGGTTTCTGCTTCTACATTCAGATAAAACTGAGATTGTTGTACTCTTAAAATCTTAAATCTTAAATGATAATGAAATGATGGGCCCAATGATAACCCTGAGAAAAGAAAATCGTGCGGTCTCATTGGAGTTACAAGATGTTTTTCAGTTTCCAACCATGGGGGATCTGGATCCAACCAATGTCTAATGTGCTGTATGGTAAAAGACCAATGATATAGTTTGGATTTTGGTACTAACCAACCTCCTTCTAGTCTTTGTTTGGGGCGATCGTGGCTCAAGAGTTGGCAGTTCGTCTTGTAATCGTAAGGTTGCCGGTTCGAGCTCCGACAGTCTCAGTTGTTGTGTCCTTGGGTAAGACACTTCACCCGTTGCCTACTGGTGGTGGTCAGAGGGCCCGGTGGCGCCAGTGTCCGGTAGCCTTGCATCTGTCAGTGCGCCCCAGGGCAGCTGTGGCTACAATGTAGCTTGCCGTGAATGGGTGGATGACTGAGTGTGCGCTTTGGGGTCCTTAGGGACTAGTAAAGCGCTATACAAATGCAGGCCTTTTTTTTTTTTTTGTAGCACTGTCCACTCTATATGTGAACAGCTGTTATTCCATATAAATTACTTAAACAAAGAGTCAAGTTTTTTCCAGTAATCAACTGGGGGAGGTAAAGGAAGCACTGAACTTTTCTATTTTTTTAAATAGTAGAGTAATTGTTCTTAAAAGTAGAAGCTACAGAGGACACTATTTGAATACCTAAATAATTTATATTTTATATATATATATATATATATATATATATATATATATATATATATATATATATATATATATATATCTCACATTCTTTGCATTTTTTGTAATAAGTGCCATGGTCTCTGTGCTTCCCTGGCTGGCTCAATGCCAGGCCAGATGTTTCTATTATTATTGTGCCCTCTCTTTCTGTCTCTCTCCTCCGTCAGAGCTCTGGGCAGAGCTCATCTCGGGCTCCCGCCCTTGGCCCATGCACCTGGCCTAATTACTCACCTGCCGCTGATCTGCCTGATTAGCTGGCCACTATTTAAGATGGCGGTTCAGTGCTTCTTGTCACTCTTTCCCTGGATCCAGGGAAATACAGTTTACAGTACAGTAAACTGGACCTGTTCCCATTTCCTGATTATCTGAGAGTGGATTAGTGGCGAGGTGTGTGTGTGGACCTTTTTCCTTCCTTCCCACAGATCCCTGGAACCCCGGCCCGCTGCATGTTGTGTATATTGCACTTGGTGTTTCTGTAAATAAACTGTTGACTTTCATTTTGAAAAGAAACCTTGGTCTGCACTTGAGTGCGTTCAGTCCTGTGACAATAAGAGCAAAGCTGCTTCTCAAGAAACCGTTAACGACAGCCCATACAAAGAAACCTGAATAAGAAAAACTGCCAATATAAATATTGATGACTTCCTCCAGTTTATGGCTTAACTGGTCAAAAATTCTTTGTTCCCTAAAAGTGTAACATTAAATCTCCATATGTTCGGTTTACACTGGGTGGGGGAAAAGTTAAACTGACTAATAATTGGATTATGATCAAATGGACTTTTTGGGAGGATATTAGCTGATTGAACACACTGAACCAGTTTAGCAGAAGTAAGATTATAGTCTATACTTAAAGACATTTTGTGGGGTGCAGAATAAAAAGTAAATTCTTTAGTGGCTGGGTTCAATGATACAGTCTGAGCTGTTGTCTGTGAAGGTTCTCAGTCATCCAGGTCAGGGTAGTCTAAGGAGCTTGGAAAGAAAAGCGTCTGGACTTCTTTAAGTTGCTTGAAGACGTTTCACCTCTCATCCAAGAAGCTTCTTCAGTTCTAAGGTCAAATGGTGGAGAGTCCCAGATATAAACCCCGTGGGAGTTCAATTCAAGGTTCAAGGTTCAAGGTTCTTTATTTGTCACATGCATAGTTATACAAGTATAACACACAAAACACACGCAAAAATTGGGGGGGGGGGGAGTTTCCCCCCAAGAGGGACAATGGACCCCCTAATGACCCTCTACCTCAGTGGTTCCCAAACATTTCCCCCCCACAGCTCCATTGCTGTTTATTTCACACCTCAAACATTTAATAAACAATTAAGCAAATACAAGTAATCTGCAATAAATTACAGGTAGCAAGAAAATAAACTACTAACTCTTTTACACTGCGTCCGCACCTACACGGGTATTTATGAAAACGCAGCTGTTTCGTCCACGTAAACGGTGTTTCGAATCACCGAAAACTGAGATTTTTTAAACTCCTTTTTTGCGTTCACGTGTGGACGTCAAAGGTATGTGCCTTTTTCACGTCACGCTGTGCACCACGTTATTGTTTACCTGAGATGAATTGCAGAATGGCAGATAGAGACGAAATACTGTTAATCTATCTTCAGTTTTACACGCTTACATATAAACACGCAGTTGCTGTCCCTCCATTTACAAAGGCAGAGGCGTCACGATGTGATTATTTTACATGTAGTTGTTTTTTTCCTCTGTAATAATGTTCAACATTGCTGTCAATACATTTTTCAAAAAATGCCTCTCTGTGCAAAATGGGTTCAAAAACATAAACAGCTGTGGGATCCTGTTCGTCCCTGATTTAGACAAATCGTGACAGGATCAGCCTGATGTTATTTGTATCCCACTGTAACTTTACTCTATAAAGAGCTCACATCTCCAAAATGTCAGCAGTAGTTAGTCATTAACTACTCATTAACTAGTCATTTTTCACACATGGTTGTAGTGCTTTATTGATAGAAAGTGTGGTTGGTTTGTTTGATCTGTTGTACCAAGTGTGAAATAAATAAATAAATGAAATGAAATGAAATTACAACAAGTGTTTGTGAACTAAAAATCAAGAATGTGGGATACCCAGGGGGCGGGCTTCACACATTGGGAAGCTCTGCTCTACCTAATCACACAAGCCAAGGTGTGAAAACGGGTGTAGAACCCACTATGAAACCTACCACTGTGAGTGGGCATCAAGGCGTCTGGGGAGGGATCTCAAAACTGGATTATAGATGGCAGAGAGTTGGTGTCGTAAACCACCGCCGCTGTTCCAAGATGGTCGCTCACAGTGGACATAGATGCTTCTTTCACTCCTCTTTCAAACCATCTGTCCTCTCTGTCCAAAATGTGAACATTGGTGAAACAAATAAGGTGTGAGGTACACTCCATGGTCCTTCTACGTCACAAACCATGAAGTTGGCTCACTTTAAAATGCACTCCTGTGTTTATTTTGTTTTTGATTTTCTTTTTTGTTGGCTTGAAATGAAATCTCTCTCCTGGTACTGCAGCTTACTGCAACGTCTGCATGAGTGTCCATTGCAGGCATTGAAGAGACAAAGCCTGAAATGGACACATTGGACAAATGGACACGCACACACACACCCAACCCACCGACTGACTCACTCACACATACCCACCCACCAATGACACAAAGACACCCATGCACACATATCAACCCCCTTTGAAGTGCACCCCACCCCCCACTTCCCTCCCATGCCAGCAGCAAATCCAGGCCATACCCAAGTCTTGGGGCTCACCTGCACGCTGCGTCAAAGCCAATCACAAAAATGGGACAAGACAAACTGCTCTGAGTCTAAGACAAGCTACAGCTAGCAACAATCGATAGGTGTTCACATATCCTTTCCCAGAGCCTGTCAACAGGCATACAAGACCATATAGCATGCATGTAGTTCTTCTAATGACTGTCTATACAGTGGGTGCATATGTTTGAGTATATGACGCCTATTTGGAACATCCTTTGTCATATATAGTGTGTTCTATGGAGAGCTTTGTATGCCACAAGTTGCTGTAGTAAGAGCACATTATGTTGAACATGGCAGCATGCATTGTTTGAAAAACGTTGTAGTTATGAATTTTCTCTGCTAGTTTACTGCTAGAAAGCTTTAAAGTTAATAAAAACGCCCTCAGTTTTTAATGGAAGCCCATTAGCCATTACAATTTGTTAACATTTCAGAATTAAAGCCCTTATTTTGATACAGAAAGTTATTCTGTTAAGCATGTCTGAGTCAAATCTTCCAAATAAAAATCCTTGAATAGTTACAGTAAAGGAATTGAATACTCTCACTTTGTTAAAGGAAAAGCATTTGATTGCTTATTGAAAATATTAAATACTTTCATGCTATCCCCCTTAAACTTTTTTAGGCAAACTCTTTACCTCTAGAGAGCAACAGAACAAGTCCAACATTAGCATCAGTTCGTCCAATTTCTCTAGAAATACTTCTAACAACTAAAGACAGGAAGATGGTCATAGATTAATAAATGAAAACACTTTCTGAATGCTTCATTTATAATGGTTTATGCTGCGTATGACTAATATACGCACACAAAGAAACCTAAAAAAAACTCAGTCAAAGATAACTGTTAAAATTTGTATTGCCATACTGTAGTATTTGTATCTGGCCACTGTATTTACTGTTTATTGCATGTTGCTCATCATTGTTGCTCATGTTTTTCTCCCTCTGCTGGTCTTCAAATAAAATTTTTACGTGCAACCACCCAATTTCCCCGTGGAGTACAGTAAACTTTCATCTTACAACCATCATTTTAGGCTGTACCTTTCTCCAATGTAGCCAGCTGTGCACTGGCACTGACCGCTGATATGGTCACATAGCCCTCCGTTACGACACGTGCACTCCTGGGAGCAATTAATGCCAAAAGATCCAAATGGACATGGCTGGGCACACACTGGACCCTGATGGAGAAGAATATATCACGTTTACATGCGCATCAAACATGTCTCGGAAGGAAGCGACATATCAAACATATTAATTATTAGCAAATTAGGTAATGACAGTAATGTCAACAGTATCCAGTGAGCAGTTTCAAACTTCTCTAGTCCAAGAAAAACCCTTGGTTCATGTTTATGGCCTGGATTTAAACTTGAATTTATGGAAAAAAAACCTCAAATTAATTTAAACTAAGACAAATAGTTTAATATATGCAACTTTACATTTCACAATTCTTTAAAGGTAGATTCTGTTATTTGAAAAACTAGGCTCTGATGTCTCATTTTTTCCATCTAAAGTAAAACAAGGAGCAAAAATCTCTGGAATCAGTCCAATAAATAGTAAGCAAGACTGTTATGACTGGATACCTGCAATGTAATCCCATGTGGTAACTACCCACTTCAAAGTAAAAGTACTTGGTGTCTGACAATGTGATGCAAACGACGACGTGACTAAGAGAAATGTCATGGGAGGTGAGCTGTTGCAGGAAGACATTAGTGTAAAAT
This sequence comes from Rhamphochromis sp. 'chilingali', assembly GCF_963969265.1. Classification (NCBI taxonomy): domain Eukaryota; kingdom Metazoa; phylum Chordata; class Actinopteri; order Cichliformes; family Cichlidae; genus Rhamphochromis; species Rhamphochromis sp. 'chilingali'. The sequence goes on from NC_137933.1 coordinate 2,654,186, forward strand.
AGACAGATATATTACAGCCTACGCTCACTCCCAGAGCTTCACATATTGCAGGACAAAATACTGACTCTGGTTGACATATTTGTAATGTGAATATTTACCCCGGGATAAAAACAGGCTGCTGCATGGAAATCATAGCTTAATGTTAATTGAAACTAACTAAATCAAACTAACTTGCAATAAGAAAATCTAGTTCCTAATTTAAAATGTGGCACAGTAAAGTGCAACACTTGGTAAAGCTTTCAAAGACTACTGTGGGGGCAGGAACAGACTAAAGCTGTGGGCAACTGTACCACAAATAGATGGAAACACTCCTGTTTTCAAGTTCAAGTTACAAGAAGAGAGGCTTGCTGCAGAATTAGTGAAGCTAAATGTTAATCTTACAATACAGCAAATAAATGAAACTAATTTACCTTGAAAACTTTCACAGACACAGTATTTCAGCTCAAGATAGGACCAATGCAGAACATTTATGTACTGCACTGGTCCCATGTTCAGAATAATTTAGGCCCAAATGGTAAAACAGAGCCTAGGACACAAAAATACCAGAATTTTCTGCTATTGTAATATTTCCCTGGCAGTTAATTCAGATAAAAACAAACAAACAAACAAACAAACATTTGACCAAACTATTACAAAATGAAGAGTGTGACCCAGCAGCCAGTGCCACATGTTGAGAAAATGATGATTGATAAATTTTTGTCACTTAAAATGTGGCATGAAAAAAGTTTTTTAAGAAGGTATATTTTATAATACAGTATCATGGCGCTTAACTGTTGCTAATCCTTAAATATTCTTTTCGGCAGATTAGTTGTATGATGCTTATCTGCTTTTGCATGTGTCATGAAGTCCTCACCATCCAGCCAGCAGGACAGGAACACTCCCCAGTGACATGGTGACATGTTCCACCGTTCTGACAGGGACAGTGATGCTCACACAGGGGGCCATGTTTACCTGGAGGACAAGGTTCCTCACAGCTGGAGGGACAGAAAGCAGGAAGAGGTGTTCGCGTCAAGCGGTGAAGCTTTTAATCACTGACAAAGCTCAAAGGTTCGACACAGACAAGTGGAAGGTTAATACAGCTACACTTTAGGTTACTTCAGTAACTTATGAAAGAGTTTATCAGAAGAGAATATAGAAGAGCACTAGAAGTAATTTCAACTGTTGTCACTCTGAAGAAAATATTTATATCAAAACTTACTAACAAACATCTGAGAAAATAATGTCTGCTTAATTCTTTCTTTTCAGTGGCAGGAATAAGCTGTGATATGTTTATAGACTTCCCAAATCATCATTATACCTGACAGCTTAATGGCAAATCCTAAAAAAGCTGGAAAGGGGAAATGAGAGCATATGATACAGATCGATTTAATGACATGGAACATGACAATTTATTTACAGTACGATGCGAGGCTTGAGGAATTTTCTTTTCTTTTTTATTTTAAAGTGGTCTATAACAAAGATAACACAATCTGACAATTCAATTCAATTGTGAACAGTTGCCTCAAAGTGCTTTAAACTGTAAGGTAAAGACCCTACAATGACACAGAGAAAAGAGAGAAGGCAAACAATCACCAACAAGGTGATTCTCAAAGGGCTGCTGGCCAAAAATTATCTCAGCATTGTGTGCAATGTGTCCTTAAGAGACTGAGGAATCTGAACAAGTCAATGATAAAAGAAGAAATGGCAGGCCTAAAGATGAACAATAACTGAAAGTCATGTCCTCCAGAAATAGGAAACAATCCAATAACACAGGACCTGAGATGCAGCTGACCTGGATGAACCAGATACTGTTTGCCGAAGCCTCATCTGGTCTTAATGTAAGGATGATACATATCGGGTCTATGGCTGCAAACCCTTGGTCTTCTCTCAATGAGCTTCATGATGCAGTCCCCTGAAATGGTTTTCACTTCACAGCTGTGGCTTGTCAGGGTTCATTTGTGGAGTTTCTTGCCTTCCTAATGGGGTTGGGACCATCAGTTGTGTTGTGCAGAAGTCAGGTTGGTACACAGCTGACAGCTCTATTTGACAAATGCTAGAATTCATATTACGAAATGACAGTCAGTCTGAAAAATTGCAAAAACTTTGAATGTGTCTCCAAGTACAGTCACAAAAACCATCAAGAGCTACAATAAAAGTGGCTCACATGAGGACCGCCCCAGGAAAGGAAGACCAAGAGTCACTTCTGGTGCTGAGGTAACAGCACCTGAGACTAGAGCACAGATCAATGGCACACAGAGTTCCACTAGCAGACACATCTTTACATCAACTGTTCAGAGGAGACCACGTGAAATTGAAACACTGAAAAATATCACTTTCTATTCAATGACCTAAGGAAAAGCAACAAGCAGAAGAGATTTGTTTGGGCCAAGAAACACAAGGAATGGACTTTAGACCAGTGGAAATCTGTGCTTTGGTCTGGTCCAAATTTGAGATCTTTGATTCCACCGATCGTGTCTTTGTGCGACGCCAAAAAAGTGACCAGATGATCTCTACACCCATGGTTCCCAACATGAAGCACTGAGGAGGTGTGATGGTGTGGGGGTGCTTTGCTGCTGACACTGTTGAGGATTTATTCAAAACTGGAGGCACACTGAACCAGCATGGGTACCACAGCATCCTGCAGCAACATGCCATCGCATCCAGTTTGCGTTTAGTTGGACCATCATTTATTCTTCACCTCCGGGCTGTGTGAGGGCTATTTGACCAAGAAGGAGAGTGATGGAGTGCTGCCCGGCCTCCACAGTCACCTGACCTAAACCCAATGGAGATGGTTTGGGATGAGAGGGACCGCAGAGTGAAGGCAAAAGTGCCAACAAGAGCTCAGCATTTCTGGGAACTCCTTCAAGACTGTTGGAAAACCATTTCAGGTGACGACCTCATAAGATAAGATGACGCTTTTTTTTGTCATTGCACAGTCTTACTTACTACAATAGTTCAGTGAAATTGGAAACTGTCCCATATCAGCACAAGTCAACACAACAAAACACAACACAGTGGACTTTAAAGTGGCTTTAAAAAAAGTGCAAGAAAGGTACGGGCAAAAACAGTAAGTGAATGTTTATTGCACATTATTATTTTTCCCCCAAAAAGTCCAACGAAGTAGCCAATCAGGTCAGCTCGTAGCATTGCCCTGTTGTAAAATCTGTCCTCGAGTCTGTTTGTCTGCGACCTCAGCAGCATGAATCTCCTGCCAGATGGCAGCAGCTTCAACACCCGGTGTCCTGGCTGTGTACAGTCCAGTAGGATGCTGCATGCCCTTTTGAGACAGTGAGTGCTGTACAGGTCCTTCAGGGAGGGAAGAGGATGTCCAGTGATTTTTTTGGACCATATTAATGACCCCATGAAGTGCCTTTTTGTGTGCAATGGTGCAGCTGGAGAGAATCCATTGAGAGAATGCCAAGAGTGTGCAAAGCAGTAATCAAAGCAAAGGGTAGCTTTTTTGAAGAGTTATTTTTTGAGTTATTTCACACTTTCTTGTTTACCACATAATTCCATATGTGTTCATCCATAGTCTTGATGCCTTCAATGAGAATCGACAATGTAAATAGTCATGAAAATATATTAAATGGGAAGGTGTGCCCACACTTTTGATTGGTAGTGTAGATTGTAATGCTGCTACATAATTTTCTGCCCAAATTTGAAAGTATGGACACCAAAGCATTGTTTTTACGTTTAGACTAGACTGAAATAGAAATGTGTAGAAAATGTGGATATGTTATACTGCTTTGTATGCTAATATTCAGATTTGTAACTGTTTAAAAAAATCATACGCATTTAAAACAGTCAAATGCTGTTTGTCATATTGAAAGACATGCAGCCCTATTTAATGTTACTCAACTCACAAGGCCCCAGTGTATCCAGGTGCACAGAGGCACTCGCCAGTCTGGTGATGGCAGGTAGCGCCATTAAGGCACTGGCACTCCAGCAGGCAGTCTTTGCCATAGAATTTGGGGTCACAGGGCTCCTCACAGCGCCAGCCCTGGTAGCCATCAGTGCAGACACATGCTCCTGTGATTGGGTTACATTTGGCACCGTTGCGGCACTGACAGCGGTTACTGCAGTGTGGACCCCAAAAGTCACTCTCGCAGCCTGTAAAGAAAAGGGACTGGATGAATCATTAAACATTATTTAAAGCTATAAAGTGTGAAGCCACACAACGGATTATTTACTTGTGGTTTTAATTTCCAACAGCAAATTCACAATTGCAGTGAGGGGTCAGCCGTGAAGCAAGGAACCTACTGCACTCATGGTGTCACAGCTTTGTCAGTCTTACATGAAACACAACCTGAGCAACTGAGCTTTATTATAAACTGAGCAAAATTAAAAAACAAAACAAAAACAAAAACAAAAAAACACAAAACAGACCAACTCAGTAGTACAGAATAGGCCTAAAATAGTAAATAATAAAAACGTTTTTTGCCACTGTAAAGGTGGAAACTGGCCTGAAACAGCCACTTAGTGTGCTATAGCAACAGAAAAGTCTTGAACAGATAAACATGTTGTGTACTTTTGCAGGAAACTACCAGGACTGTGTTCTATTCTTAGTCACAGTGTGGTAGCAATGATAACATGGACTGAACCACCACTCACAACCACCAGCACTTTATACAGCCTCTGTAGAAATTATCCACATATCTCACTTATCTTAACTGCACTACTGTATAGCTCTGTGTAAATAATCATTCTGTACATACGATAATTTTTAACCCTACAACTGTTTATAACCTGCATAGTTCACATCTCTGTATAACTGTATATCTCATCTTCTGTATAGTTTTTTTTATTTCATATTTATATCCTGTACATAGCTTGTACTCACTACAGCCTGTACATACTTATAGTTATAGAATATTCATAACATACTTCATACCGTGTACATTATAACATACCATAATAGACCCATTTCTGTAATATACTCACATATCTATATTATTGCTAATATATATTGTAATATATCTATATCATGGCTAAAGCACTTCTGGATGGATGCAAACTGCATTTCGTTGCCCTGTACCTGTGACATGTGCAATGACAATAAAGTTGAATTCTATTCTATTCTATTTTCAATTTAAAAAAAAATGCTGGAGAAACTACAATAGAAATTTCACTCTCACTTCACCTGAGATAATTATGTAGCATTCACTCGAAACACTAATCTTGGATATATAATATTGGAAAGTGCATGGATGATCACAAAAACCACAGTCCGCATATATCCAATCAGAAGCCCTGGGTAAATAAAGCTGTTTGTGCCAAGCTAAAAGTGCGGACCTCTGCCTTTAACTCCGGGGATGCTGATGCATATAAAGCAGCCAGGTACAACCTCCGAAAGTCCATAAAAAAGGCCAGAAAGGACTACAGGGACAAAATGGAGTCCAGCTACCACAGCTTTGACACCAGGCGACTGTGGGATGGACTGCGCTGCATCACTGACTACAAGAAGGTCAACACAGTCAGTGTTCAGCCCGCTGGATCTCTCGCAGACGAGCTCAACAACTTCTATGCTCGTTTTGACGCAGACAACAGAGAGCAGATCCTCTACCCTCAGGAGGACAGTGAGGCTGCAACTTTAACTCTGAAAACAGAAGCTGTGAGATGGACCTTTAAAAAGGTCAATCCTCACAAAGCTCCAGGACCGGACGGCATCCCAGGCCGGCTTCTCAGAGCATGCGCCAACCAGCTGGCAGAGGTGTTCACCAACATCTTCAACCTCTCCCTGAGGCAGTCAGTGGTCCCCACGTCCCTCAAAGCATCCACCATCATTCATGTTCCCAAAAAATCAGTGGTCTCCTGTCTGAATGACTACCGTCCTGTTGCACTGACATCCGTCATCATGAAGTGCCTGAAGCGGCTGGTCAAAGGTCATATCTGCTCCTCCCTTCCTGACACACTGGACCCTCTTCAGTTTGCCTATCGGACAAACAGAGCCACGGAGGATGCCATCGCCCTGGCAACGCACACCACCCTCACTCACCTGGAGAAAGGGAATACATATGCAAGGATGCTCTTCATCGACTACAGCTCGGCATTTAACACCATCATCCCCTCAAAACTTGCCACGAAGCTCGTCGACCTTGGGCTGGGAACACCGATCTGCAGATGGATTCTAAACTTCCTCACAAACAGGCCCCAGGTGGTGAGAGTTGGTAAGCACACCTCCTCACCACTCGTCCTAAACACAGGAACGCCACAGGGTTGTGTGCTTAGCCCCCTCCTATATTCCCTGTTCACACACGACTGTGTTGCTAAACAAGAGTCCAACATCATCATCAAGTTTGCGGATGACACAACCATCATGGGCCTCATCACAGGCAACGATGAGATGGCCTATAGAGAGGAGGTGATGGGGCTGTACGAGTGGTGCCTGGAAAATAACCTGACTCTCAACATCAGCAAAACTAGAGAGATGATAGTGGACTACCGGAAACGACCAGTCAGAGAACACCAGCCCATCCACATCAACGGTGTCAAGGTCGAAAGGGTCAGCAGCTTCAAGTTCCTTGGAGTCAACATCACCGAGGACTTCTCCTGGACCCTTCACACAGACACTGCTATCAGGAAAGCTCGCCAGCGGCTTTACTTCCCGAGGAGGCTGCGGAAGTTTGGCATGAACGCCAACATCACCTCAAATTTCTACAGGTGTGCGATCGAGAGCTTGCTGACGAGCTACATTACAGTTTGGTACAGAAGCTGCTCTGCCAGCAGCCGTAAATCACTACAGAGGGTGGTGAAGGCAGCAGAGCACATCACTGGCACGAGGCTTCCTGCCATTCAGTACATTTATCTCCAGCAATGCCTCCGTAAAGCACACAGCATCATCAAGGACCACAGCCACCCCGCACATCAGCTGTTCTCCTTGTTACCATCTGGCAGATGTTACAGGAGCCTGTCTGCTCGGACTACAAGACTCAAAAACAGTTTTTACCACCAAGCCATACGACACCTCAACCACAACACTTAAACACCAGTGTTGGTCAAGTTACTTGAAAAAAGTAATCAGTAACTAATTACTGATTACTTCCCCAAAAATGTAATCCCGTTACTTTACTGATTACTTATTTTCAAAAGTAATTAATTACTTAGTTACTTAGTTACTTTTTAAAAACACGATTTACAACCTGAAGAGCTGATAAAGCGATAGATCTTTCAGCCCAATTCTACTTTTTCTGCATAATCCATCATACAAAATGTAATCAAATGGAAAAGTCTCTTTTTAAAACTTGTTTTATTAGTTTTAATCTTTTAACTTCATGCATCAAGCAAAAATTTAATTATATGCAACATTCTCTGAGTTGAATAAATTAGTTTAACATTTAAACTTATTTTCTGCACATTCCAGAACATAAAATAAAATATTTTTTGTGTTTACACTCAGTCTTTCAAATAGATGCAAGTAAAACACAGCAGAAAATAAATAAAGTCAAAGACTCAGCGGTCCTGTTGCTCTATTTTCACCTGTAAAGCAGGAGTGGGGCAGGCGGAGGTTTACCCTGGTGCAGGTGTGCCGCGGTCAGTGGAAGAATCCGTGAGTTTCTCTGTGAGTTTCCCATTACGTCGTAGCTACTCGGTGCTTGTTGGAAGTTTAGGGGTTTTTTTCGCTGTAAAAAGAAGTTTTCTTCCCACGCACAGCGGACACTAATGTTTTTGTCACTTTTTATGGAATCAAACTCAAAGTAAGGTCAGTACTTCCACGCTTTAAACGCTGCACGCTCATACTCTCTCTGCACTCGATATGTGATGCACTGTTGATCTGCACACAGCTGTTGTCACTAACGGCGCACTCGCTTACGTCACTGTCATGAGACATTCTCGCAAAAAATCACGGTTTTAGTAACGCAGTAACGCAGCGTTCCTACGGGAAAGTAACGGTAATCTAATTACCGTTTTTACAATAGTAATCCCTTACTTTACTCGTTACTTGAAGAAAGTAATCAGATTACAGTAACGCGTTACAAGTAACGCGTTACTGCCCATCTCTGATTAACACATGAGTAAGCGTACCAACAGATAATGATTTGGTCCCCTGCTGAATTTAAAATTTGCTCACTTACTAAGAAATGAAGAGTCCCTAATTGACTTCTTTGGGCACTTTGGAACACCATACAACAAACTGGCACAGAAGACCACTCCCTAACAGGTAAATAGGTAATGTGTCTGACCCCAGATACTGTGAAAAGGACCCTCTGCAGGATTAACCACGTAAGACAGGTGGAACAGACAACATATCAAACACCATCTCCGCTGCTCTCCATTCTGCCCTCACCCACCTGAATACAAAGAACTCTCATGTGCAGATGGTGTTTCAGTTTCAGTTCAGCATTCAACACAATCATTTGGATTGTGACTCAAAACCAAGACAATAACACCTTCAAGACCATCACACTGAGCACTGGTCTCAACAAGGGTGTGTGCTCACTGTTCTTCACGCTACTGGCTCATGACTGTGTATCAACCTACAGCACCAATCCCACTGTCAGCTTTGCAGACAGTGGGACTGGGATGTTTTTACCATAAACAATGATGAAGCCAACAACAGGAATGAGGGGAGCCATCTGGTCAACCGTTATAGAAACAATAATCACTTTAAATCAAGGCAGTTAATTCAAGCACCAAATTCCTGGGATTGCATATCCTGAGGACCTCTCCTAGTTCGATGACACCACTGACCAAAAACGCTTAAACTCACCTCTGCTAAAAAAAACTATGTCAATGTAAATGAGATATATACTTTGTTGCCTGATTTGAATAAATAAAAAAAAAAAAAAAAAAAACAACTCACCTCTGCTTCCTATGTGAATTGAGAAGCGCACGAGTCCCACCTCCCACTATTCTACTGGGGAACCACTGAGAGGGTTCTTACTGGCTTATCACTGTGTGGTACGGAGCCTGCACAACCTCCTGCCAGAAGACATCATCGGTGACCCTTTTCCTTTTGATATGGACATTTTTACCGTCTGCCTCACCCATAGAGCCATCAGCAGCTCATCCCTCGCAGTCCTTCCTCAGTCTCCTGCCTTCGGGGAGCAAGTACCACAGCCTCTAGGCTCGTTCCACTAGACTGTTGAACAGCTTTATTCACCAAGTGATCAGGAGAAGCTGTGCTCACAAGCAGCATCATTTATTTATATTATGTATATTATTTATATGTATAGTACAGGGCAGCACAGTGGTGTGGCTAGCACTGCTGGATCACAACAAGATGGTCTTGGATTATATTCCAACATCTGGCTAGGACCTTGGGTTTGCATATTCTCCCCATGTTTATATGGGCTCTCTCTGTGTACTCCAAAACATGCAAATAGTGTGATTAGGTTAATTGGTGAGTCTAGATTGCCCATTGGTGTGAAGGGGTATGAATAGCTGTCTGACTGTACAAGGTGTACAGTACCCTGCCTCAGCTGGAAAAGCCTCCAGCTCCCCCCTGATCTTGAAATGGATAAGCGTAAGAGAATGACTTGATGTATGGACATATATTATATGTCCATGTACATATGTTACTGTGTCATGTTACTATATTTGCACTATTGTACATATGCTTGATTTTTTTTTAAAGATATTCCTTTTAGTGTCTTTTAATACTATGTTGAGACAAAAAGAGTCCAGGGATTCCCTTGTATGTCCAGTACTGTGAACTGATAATAAAGAAACAAAATCTTGACGCTTGGGTTTTCCAGTGAACATCCAAATGATGCAGAAAAGCCTTGGGAGAAAGGGCTATAAGCAAAATCGAGCTCTTTGACATTAGCTTGACCTGCTATGTTTGAAGGAAACAAAATGTATGACCCAAAGAACATCCTCGCAGTCAAGCATGGAGGTAGAAACATTATGCTTTGTGGCTATTTTTTTACAAAGGGTAGAGGTAGGGCTGTTCGATATAACGATACAGTGGGGCAAAAAAGTATTTAGTCAGCCACCGATTGTGCAAGTTCCCCCACTTAAAATGATGACAGAGGTCAGTAATTTGCACCAGAGGTACACTTCAACTGTGAGAGACAGAATGTGAAAAAAAAATCCATGAATCCACATGGTAGGATTTGTAAAGAATTTATTCGTAAATCAGGGTGGAAAATAAGTATCGTTTCATTTTACGCTATTGTTTGTTTCATGGTGTCGCAAAATAAACTGTTTATGGTTATATTTTTTCATAGAGTTGATGGACACTGTAGTGGCTATATTAATTTCTTAAAGTTCTCTCTTTCTCTTATATTTAATATAACCACACTACAGACGGACAAGCGCCTGTTTTTATGCGTTGTCGTTAGCAACAATGACGGTAACACCATCGCCTGTCCGCTTGTTTATGTTCCACATAAACCTTTCACAATAAAGCTCAAGATCCTGTTGAGACTTTTCAAAATAAACTGAATCACGTGAAAGAGTAGATTATTTACGGATGAGAAGTAAAAAAGAGCCGCCAGGTGCTACAAAAAAAACCTTGGACTCAAACGTTAGAACAGGCTTCTCCCCGCAGCACGCCGTGTAATAAATACTCACAAAGAAAACGGCGGCCGTTACAACTTATGTCTAAAAATGTATCGTTTCATGCATCGGTTAAAACACTGGACTCCAGCTACACGACGCGCAGCTGGAAACACTTCACGCAAGTCGAGCTGCCCGAGTTTCACAGAATTGACAGAAAATGTTACATTTTTGTGATTTATATCGTTATCGGACAATAGATGTCTTATATCGGGATATGAGGTTTTGGTCATATCGCACAGCCCTAGGTAGAGGACCCCTCTTCCCCCTCTGTCCAACCAAAAACTGTACTCAGACAGACACACTATAAATAACGTTTATGTCAGACGATGGGTCGCAGGGTGTAGTTTGCAGCTCAGCTGCAGAGGAGGGACGTGGCAGTGGGTTCAGGGGGAGATACCACGGGTGGATGGTCAATAGCCGATAATCATTATCTAATCATGTCTCATCTGTTTAGGCAGCATGCCAGGACTGTGAGAGTGTGGAGGCAAAAACCCCTCTTGAGATGTATGCAGACCTCATGAGCATGGGCAAATGTACAAATTCGGCGGGGGTCAAATAATGATTTTCTTCACTGTAGATTGGTAAATATATGTATGTATAGGTGTTACTGTAAGAATCAAATCCACTGCATGGTATAAATAGACAGAAGCAGATTAACAAACAAATTGTAGGTTGAATGACTGTAAATGACTGAAGAGGTTATGCTCACATCCTAATCCCATATGTTTGAGACATTTGAGGAGGCATTGTCCTTGATGTAAATATGTAAAAATTGTGTATGTTTCTGTTCTGTGTGTTGTGGGACAACCAAAGGATTATTCTATTCTATTCTATTCTACTCTACTCTCTATTTGAGTCAGTCAGAGAAAGGAGGTCAATGCTCGTTATCATGAACAACCCATTACACCTGCTCCACAGTTCCGTTACCATGGTTACCAAATGATTTTCATTGATTGCTCACATGTCAACGATAAAATGGCTTCAAAAGCAGCTCATTGACAGCAAATGTATATAGCAATACAAGAATAAAACATTCAGTGTTTGGTTCCTTTGCATTAAAACACAAACTAGAATCTTTCTGGAACTGGACTGCGACACTGCTGTTGTTGGTCTGCACCACTGTATAAGTGGGTGTGTCTCACCAGCCCTCATGATGGATTCCAAAACAAAGTTGTCAATCCTCACTGGCAGAGAGCAGTTTGAGCAGCTGAGCACCTGAGAACCCTGAGAGAAGTAGATATGTTGAGTCTGCATACTATTGGCTCTGAAGGAGGTGGGGTGAATAACTGAAATCTGTAGCTAACCTTGCTGTATGGAGTTTACTGACACCAGTAAATTCAATACATCAAATTGCTGTTTACCAACCCAGCTGGTGTTTGAGCTCCGCATCCCGAAAGAAAAACCTCGCTGCAGCCAAGCCAAATCAGCTTTATTCATATAGAACTTTAAAATCTGCAATCTCATATACAATAAAGCACAAAAACTAGGCTTTTGGATTATTTTCAGCTACTCTGATACTGTTGGAAAAGAGCATTCGACTGCCTTGATGGGGCTACAGTAAGAATTCTGTCTCTAGCAAAAAGAAATAGGACAAACTTCTTACTTAAAACACCTATTTCTAACGATCAAATTAACAAAATTACACGAACACACATGACCTGGGCCCTGTTAAAGGAAGCATGTTCAACCAACTCAGAATTAAAAATAAACTCTGAGCTGATTAACTTTGATTTGGAAACTCTGCGTTTCCTGTTCCAGAACAGTAGTAAGTAAAGCTAATTTATCAAGCACTTTTCATAGACAGGTAGTCACAAAGGGCGGAACATTCAGGTTAAAATAAACAAAACATTAGGTACCAAAACAGACAATATAGACCAGCTGTCCCCAACCCCCGGGCCACGCACCGGTACCAGGCCACGAGTTGAGGCTCGGGTGTGAAATGTATGGTTTTCAGGGTTTTTATTATTTTTTATCATTATTTTTTTACATAGTTAACTCGGTTTCCCTGGGTCTTTTCCTGTGTGTTATGAATAAATCTTCTTTCTTTTTTTGGTACCGGTACTTGTTTTATTTTGTTGTATTTATCTGCGACAACCTAAAGGCCAGTCGTTGCAAATATTGTCGGACATAATCCGGTCCGTGGCGCGGTTGGGGACCGCTGATATAGACAATGCAAAAGGTTAAATGTAAAAAACAGCTAATCAGAGTAAGTTCAATCAGCTCTGAGTGTGTTCACCCTGAGTTAAGTGCTGACCATAATATAATGACAGGAGGAACGAAGAAGAATTTTAATCAGTTTGTGCCACTTTGCCATCATCATAGATGAATTAAAGTTGAATCTGTAATTAGGGGTGCAACGATACTCGTATCGATATTGAACCGTTCGATACAGTGCTTTCGGTTCGGTACGCATATATATCGAACAATACAAAATTTTTAATTTATTTTATCAACTTTCCTTCTGACGATGCTGTCTGTGTTGAGTGCTCAGTGGATCTGCGCTCACAGTGCAGCCTAGGCGGAGTAGTCGAACGCAGATTCACTGAGCGCAGGGCAAGCTAGCGAGACAGGAGCTAAGCTCGTTGCAACATGGCAAATTGAACCTCCCCCACCCTCATTCAGATCTGGCGTTTGGAACTATTTTGGTCTTCATGTGACGTATGACCCTGAAGGTAAGCGCGTCATGGACTAAAGTAAAACAGTATGTTGGATGTGCCACGCAATGCTCAATTACATTGGTGGGAGCTAGTGTGTTAGCGCAGTTAGCTCGTTAACGTGTTGACGCCGTCCAGCCCCACGCACGGGGCGATCAAGGGTAGCTCTTTAATGGAGATTTGCTGTGTTGTGGCGTTAACGTCATTTCAGATTAACGCTGACAGCACTAGTGGGAACACAACGAATATGACTGCACATTTACTCCGACAGCATCCTAGTGCAAAGACAAGTGGAAGCAGACAAAAACAACAAGCACGCATGCTACTAACTTTAGCCGAGTCATTTAGACAGCCGTTAGCACAGGATTCTCCTTATGGGGACCTGATATGTTTCATATGCTGCTGAGAATATAGCCCAGAAGAAGCGTATAGTATAGCTTTTATTTTGGAAAGAGACATTTCTCTGTAATAAACTCTCTTTTCCAAAGATGAGTGATTTCTCCATCAGATAGATTTTTTTATTACTTTGTTGTTTCAACAACATTAAATTTAAAAACTACTTTTGAGTTCAAATATATATTTAGAATTTTAATAAATGACAAATTAAAAAGGCATGAACATTATTTTGTATCGAAAAAATATCGAACCGTGACACCAAAGTATCGAACCGAACCGTGAATTTTGTGTATCGTTGCACCCCTATCTGTAATATATCAATTTAGTTTAATGTTCATGTATCATTTAGCTAGCTTGATCTTTGATCAGATCAAAAGGCTAATTTTACATTTGATTTTAAATCTAATCACTCAGGTGTAACCTGATATGACAGAATGTGGAGAAACTAATGGTCCTGGGAGAGAAGTTACCCAGATAACATCAGACTGTGGGCGGATCCACCCTCAGCTCAGTTTAAAAAAATAAAGCCACTATGAATGGATCCAAAATGGATCCAGACAGGATGAGCTGGGAAATGATCCGAGCTGAATCCTCTCAGAATTTGAACCTTCACAATGTTGTTTGACATCAATTACATTTCAGCATGAAATGTAATCAGATTACCAACAGATTGTCGGCAGCTGCTTTTAAAACATCGTTTTAAATACATTTAAATAAATAATTTTCAAGATCTGTTACATCAGTGTGACTGTTTAACACATAAATAATAAATCGATGATATAATAGCTGTCACCATCCTTATTTCAGTGTTTGTAAAAATAAATCTTCTACAAATTAATTTTCTCCACTATGTACTTTGAAAGTGACTTTATGAATAAGAAAATTAATTCAATTCAATTCAATTCAATTTTATTTATATAGCGCCAAATCACAACATAAGTCGCCTCAAGGCGCTTCATAGATACAGAGAAAAAAACCCAACAATCATATGACCCCCTATGAGCAGCACTTTGGCAACAGTGGGAAGGAAAAACTCCCTTTTAACAGGAAGAAACCTCCGGCAGAACCAGACATTGTCAGTCAGCTGGTTCAGCTGAGGAGAGTCAGTTATAAAGCACATTTAAAAAATCACACATTGGCCAAAACGGTGCACAAAAACATGGATAAAAATAAACAAGGGGATAAACAGAAATTTGCAAAATACGTGTTAGGCTAAACATATTGTGAGGGGTCTGTGATCCAGCATTTTTGAGGTCGTTGTCTTTTTGTGAATTATTCATTTGGAATGTTTTAATTTTCTGTTAGTTACTATTAGTTATTTGTTTCTTTGGCTGTATGTTTAGTTTTATTTGTCTCCACATTGTCTCGGTTAGGTCTCTTGTCTCCCTTTCCTGTTTACTTGTCTCGTCTCCGGGCTCTGTTCCATGTCTCCACTGTCTGTCATGTGTATCCGTGTATGTTTCTGCAGCCGTCATGTCTCGTTCCCTTTTTCCATCTCCCGTGTGTTTAAGTCGCTCCCTCCCTCTTTCTGTCTCTTCTTTACGTCTCTCCATGTTTCCTGTTTTATTTTTAAAGTCTTGTGTTTCCATGTTCAGTGTGTTTAGTTTTGCTTGCCCTGTGGATTCATGTTCATTTGTGTCAGCTGTGTTTCCCCAGACGTCTGCACTTTCCTCATTACCCTATTTCCCTTTGTCCAGCATCAGTTATAGTTTAGTTTCGCCTCTGTTCACCTTTGCCTTTTGTGTTTCCCATCAGCCTAAATAAACGCTTTTTGTTACTCCTCAGTTTTGTCTCTTGTTCATCTGCTCTTGGGTCCGCTCCTCAAACACATTGCAATTCCAGCCATAGCACATATGTAACAGTGTTTCTGTGGTATTATTCCACTTGCCACAAATGTCAGTGTAATGGGGAAACAGCGTACTTTTCATTTGTTTAAAATTGTGTAAAACTGTATGCTAAAGCAGAATGCTAAAGCAGAATGCTAATACTGTGTGAGTGGTGTGCGGCTAGGGTTGCCAACCGTCCCTTAAAAAACGGAATTGTCCCGTATTGAGCTAATAAGGGACGCGCTTTGTCCCGTAATACAGTGAGAATCAAAAGTAGTCTATAAATGTTTATGGAATTAACGCTTTGTTTGAAAGCATAATTCCCAGCCCCTCTCCTGCTTTGTGACCAATGAGCTGACAGCACACTTATGACAATTCGAGTATGACAAGTCAGATTACCGCTCATCTCATTGGTCGAGGAAAGGTCGCTTGCGGAGAAAATACCAGAAGACAACAGATGACCACAACAACAAGCATGGCCAACAGGGAAACAAACGCCGACACTGCGGTGCAAGTCTCGGATGACAGTACACCTAAAGCTGGGCAGACACTGTGCGATTTTCAAACTGCACGATTGACTCGCAGGGGTTAGAAGTTCATAGGTCACGATGCAGGTCTCACACTATACCGCCCGATGCTCTGATGCGACCTGAGTGCTCACACTGTGCGTCCATAAAATGAAGGTTATAACAGAAATTCTGTCGCTCGCTCTCTCTGTCTTTCACTCACACAGACACACCACCACCATCAACTTTGCTAAATTGCTAATGAAAAACATGATCAGGCAGCTGTGATTGAGCAGCATGTAGATCCAACTATTTTCACGGTTGTTGTGGTCGTGATAATTTTGTGAGGCCACATCGAAAAGGCTCGGATGAGCTTTCTAAAGTTCTACAAGTTGTGCCTCCATCGCTTGTGTCCAGATCACACGCTGCACAGCCGTGCTGCTCCGTCTTTTCCCCCGACGTTTACGTGTTTGTGCGTGAGCGGCTGTGTTGACACCCTCACGAGCGATTGATGATCGGGAGCTGGTCGTGATGTGTTAATCGCTTCTCGTTACCCCACGTATACTACATGATGCATGATGAAGGCCAAAATCGGGCCGATCACCAAATCGGCCGCACGACTCAAAAATCGGCTCAAAATGGGCCAAAAATCGCACAGTGTGAGCCCAGCATTAGAGCAGCAATGTTTGTTCGCTCAGAGAAAGGAAAAAAGGCTGCAAAAGTACAGGGAGGAATGGGAAAAGGAAAACACCTGGCTGGGAAAGTGCACGATAACACTGCACTGTGTGCCGGCGCACTTTTTCCATAGGCATGCTTCTAGTGGTGGGCACATGAAGAACATGAGGGGCATGAAAGCTCGGGGAACCCTTAACCAATTTCTTGTCCACCAGGCCACGGCAGAAGCAGATATGGTATGTAAACATTGGTTTGTTTTTTTAAACCCTCTGGTTAAGGTTAATATGGGCATGTGCAGTGAATATCAGCGCTATGTGGCCAGAAGTGTGATAATATAACTTATTTTGTGTAATAAACAACTGCAAGGATAGATGATTACAACAAATAGATGACTAATACGTAAAAGTAATACATAGATGAATAATGATGATGAGTTAAGATGCATAATCATGGGAACAAGCGGGTTTACAAACAGGAGCAGCTGATTAGCATTAGAAAAGCTGAAATAATACCTCAACTGAAGCCAACTGTACTAAATGCACTATATGTGCACAGTTACAAGAATATTTTTGTTCTATTGTTTTCTATTAATTTATATAATTTTAAGTTAAGCAGGACAGAGTTCTTTTAAAGAAAGATTTACTTATATCCTCAAAAGTTAAGCATGACAGGCTTCTGTTTAAGAAAGAGACCTGTTTTACTGTGTTAATGTTGTCATTTTGAGCTAAAAAATAAATGGCTAAATGATCATTTGTTTCCCATATGGTCATATCACAAAGAATATGCATCTGCTTAAATCAAATTCAAGTCAAATGGTTAAAAAATAATTTCACACACAAAAAAAAGAGCTACCACACTGGGAAGGGTGAAGACAACTGGGTTGCCCGGCCCTGGCCACGAGGTGTCCCTTATTTATTTTTCAGGGAGTTGGCAACCCTATGTGCGGCAAGCCCTTTGCACTGATACAACGTTTCCATTCAGGACATAAAGGGGCAACGATCAACCAGAGACTACTTGTCTTCTTAAAAACACAACACATGCAGAGTCGAGGAGTCTGTTTTGGGCTGACGTGTTGCGGCGGGGTGAAGCAGAAACCGGTTACACATATACCGTCATGTTCAAAAAAGCCATATGACGTACAATGAGCAAAGAAGGAGACAGACTCAACTGCCAATGAATAAAAATAAGCTTAAAGCCTAGTTTAAAAAGAATCGATGGAGAGAGCAGATTGGACTGTGAGAAGTATGCTTTTCCATAGTTTGGGGGCAAATGCAAAGAAAATACAGTCTCTGAGTATAAATCTAGAGCAGGGGGCAGACAGAGGGTTCTGATCAGGTTGCCAGAGGGATTTTTAGAATTAGATCAGAATCTTGGCGAGATTCAGTAAGGAGGCTTTTTTCTCCACCTCTACGTCCAGCCATTCAGAACAACTGGAAACATTTGGTAGCAATGCTGAACAAACTCGTTTGTTTAAAGCCTCCTGAGGCCTCAAGACAGGCTGCCCCTTAAGATAATTGGGGTTGAGACATGTGGTAAAACTCTACTATTGCTCCTCAATTATTCTGAGGTGACAAGATAACAGCTCAGAACAAAACACCACAAGCATCTTTCTGCAGAGTGAATATGATAGATGCAGGGAAGCATGCGATTTCCTCTACAGTCATCCCATCAGAATGAACAGCAGAGAATTTGGAATTTAGCATTTTAATTTTCTAGGCCAATGAATCCCAGGTATTCTGCTGAATAAAGTGGAGCTACCATCAGACAACAGATTATGATGCACGATTTCTCTTGTAATGCAATGGTCTATAAATACATTACTGAAGTACACGTAACAGATTTGGAGCTGGAGTATAATAAGTGGATAAATCAGAATCTGAAGACATCATCATCATTTCCTTAGGGATAGGGTAATAATAAAATGGCTTTGTCTAATCAGAATCAGTATTTTATGATTCTGAATCTGGCTAGACAAAAACAAACAGAGAAAACAGAAGAAATAACATATTGTTGTACATTACATCATCTTAAAAACCATAAATCAAAGCACCAATTATCTTTCTGACATATGCTTACAGACTAAACTGTCTTCCCAAAATGAGAAGTACAACACACAGAGTGTAGTGAGTTCGCTTCACAGTGCCAGCTGCTCTAAATGAGTGGCTAAAAAAGAAGAAAGGCAGAAAACAGGGGTGAAACAACCTGGAGGAGAAATGGGAAAAGTCATGCATATGTAGGCAACTTTACTAATCAAACGTGGGTGGTAGTTTCACAGATATTATAGTGTTAAATGTTTCATCAGTACTGCGGTGGACAGAGCCATGAGCAGACAACGCATAAATCAGACTCGCACTCCCTCCCTCTCAATCTTTCTCTAATTTACTCTCTTTTCGTCTTTCAAGTCCTCCTGTCCTCTGTCTACCTCTCTCCTCCATGTGTCTCTTGCTCTCTCAAAGAGAGGAGTTATCTTTATTTCTCTTAACTAGTGAGCCAGCATAGTCAAATCCTTTATCCTCTCACAGCCTCAATTATTCAGGAGCAAAGAGTCCAAATCAAGAGACTAATGACTTTGATCAAGAGTGGCTCGCTGGCACTAAGCAGAACTTTCTGCACTAAATTAAGAGCTGCATAATATACTTTGGCAAAGGCCACTCTTTAAGGAATATTTCTAGGTCTGTCTATGGTATAGTCACTCTTTGCCAGTAACAAAATCAGAGCTCAGAGGGCTAGCTCTTCTCATGTTTCTTCTGTTACAAAAGGACCCGAGCTCAGTGCAGGTGACCGATGCAGCTGCCAGATTGCCAAAGTGAGAAAAGGGCAAATTTGCAGGTGTCACAACAACCATAACTTAATTAGTTATGATAAACTGCCCTATGCACAGAACACAGGATCTTTCAGGACCACAAAATAGCTCTGCTTTTCTACACAAGCTGTCACACAGACTCACAATTTTACAGTAAAATCAGACGCACACTGAGTCCTGAACTCCAGTTTAAAAACTTGAGAGTTTGTGGAAAAAACTTTACCAAAAATGTAGCGATACTGACTGAGTGGCGACACCTACCATGCGGCAGCTTCCTAGACCTTAACAGCGAGTCTAAAAACAAACGACTGTGAGATGAGGTTGCAGCGGTGAGCACAGCGACCGCTGCAGCAGCTTCACGGGGCCTTAATGTCGCCATTACTCTTGATTGGCCTGAGTTTTGCGCAGGCTGGGATGATGTCTTTGGACAACAGCACTAACCAAACAAACAAAGTGACCGTATGGTTCTTTCCAAAAAACAGGACATTAGAAGACTACCAATAAAACAGTGTCTAGACTACTATGTGAATTCCATTTATTTTAGGGGTTTTTTGTCTTGACATTCAGTTTTTATTGAAACTAATTTTTGCTGAAAACTGTTTTGTCAAAATTACTTCTACATAATTTTATAAAGTTACACTTTATAATAAATTTAGGATGTTGTCACAAAGTTTTCAGATGTCTCAACACCAGCTTAGTAAGATACTCTGGACTGCATACTTTTAAATAATAATAATAATAATAATAATAATAATAATAATCGATTGGATTGATATAGCACTTTTCAAGGCACCCAAAGCGCTTTACAATGCCACTATTCATTCACTCTCACATTCACACACTGGTGGAGGCAGCTACAGGTGTAGCCACAGCTGCCCTGGGGCAGACTGACAGAAGCGAGGCTGCCATGTCGCGCCATCGGCCCCTCTGGCCAACACCAATACAGGATTTGAATAGCAACTGGCAAGATCAGCAGATCAAAATCTGACCCCAAAACATTGATTCTGTTCATCTGGACGTAGAGTTTTTAGTGAAACAGTCTCGGCTGACTGCAGGTTTCCTCATTACTGAAGACCTCAAAGTCTCATGCATTGTAATAAATATAATATATTATTGTTCCATCCAATTAGAAAGCACAGTTTTTCCTTACATGCAGATAGAACATTGTGGCAAAAAGGAGAAAAGAATGTAGCAGCCCTTCAAAATTTGGATTTGGTTCATTGATAGACTGGATCAAAACACTGTATACAGTGGGGCAAAAAAGTATTTAGTCAGCCACCGATTGTGCAAGTTCCCCCACTTAAAATGATGACAGAGGTCAGTAATTTGCACCAGAGGTACACTTCAACTGTGAGAGACAGAATGTGAAAAAAAAAATCCATGAATCCACATGGTAGGATATGTAAAGAATTTATTGGTAAATCAGGGTGGAAAATAAGTATTTGGTCAATAACAAAAATACAACTCAATACTTTGTAACATAACCTTTGTTGGCAATAACAGAGGTCAAACGTTTACTATAGGTCTTTACCAGGTTTGTACACACAGTAGCTGGTATTTTGGCCCATTCCTCCATGCAGATCTTCTCGAGAGCAGTGATGTTTTGGGGCTGTCGCCGAGCAACACGGACTTTCAACTCCCGCCACAGATTTTCTATGGGGTTGAGGTCTGGAGACTGGCTAGGCCACTCCAGGACTTTCAAATGCTTCTTACGGAGCCACTCCTTTGTTGCCCGGGCGGTGTGTTTTGGATCATTGTCATGTTGGAAGACCCAGCCTCGTTTCATCTTCAAAGTTCTCACTGATGGAAGGAGGTTTTGGCTCAAAATCTCACGATACATGGCCCCATTCATTCTGTCCTTAACACGGATCAGTCGTCCTGTCCCCTTGGCAGAAAAACAGCCCCCTAGCATGATGTTTCCACCCCCATGCTTCACAGTAGGTATGGTGTTCTTGGGATGCAACTCAGTATTCTTCTTCCTCCAAACACGGCGAGTTGAGTTTATACCAAAAAGTTCTACTTTGGTTTCATCTGACCACATGACATTCTCCCAATCCTCTGCTGTATCATCCATGTGCTCTGTGGCAAACTTCAGACGGGCCTGGACATGCACTGGCTTCAGCAGCGGAACACGTCTGGCACTGCGGGATTTGATTCCCTGCCGTTGTAGTGTGTTACTGATGGTGACCTTTGTTACTTTGGTCCCAGCTCTCTGCAGGTCATTCACCAGGTCCCCCCGTGTGGTTCTGGGATCTTTGCTCACCGTTCTCATGATCATTTTGACCCCACGGGATGAGATCTTGCGTGGAGCCCCAGATCGAGGGAGATTATCAGTGGTCTTGTATGTCTTCCATTTTCTGATGATTGCTCCTACAGTTGATTTTTTCACACCAAGCTGCTTGCCTATTGTAGATTCACTCTTCCCAGTCTGGTGCAGGTCTACAATACTTTTCCTGGTGTCCTTCGAGAGCTCTTTGGTCTTGGCCATGGCGGAGTTTGGAGTCTGACTGTTTGAGGCTGTGGACAGGTGTCTTTTATACAGATGATGAGTTCAAACAGGTTCCATTCATACAGGTAACGAGTGGGGGACAGAAAAGCTTCTTACAGAGGACGTTACAGGTCTGTGAGAGCCAGAGACTTTCCTTGTTTGAGGTGACCAAATACTTATTTTCCACCCTAATTTACGAATAAATTCTTTACAAATCCTACCATGTGGATTCATGGATTTTTTTTTCACATTCTGTCTCTCACAGTTGAAGTGTACCTCTGGTGCAAATTACTGACCTCTGTCATCATTTTAAGTGGGGGAACTTGCACAATCGGTGGCTGACTAAATACTTTTTTGCCCCACTGTACCTCTCCAAATAGATGCATCAGACAAACATTCTTATTTGCCAAAGCTTCAGTCTACAAAGGGGCACCCCTCAGTGAGCACTCTGATCCTTATAGGAGGATATTTGGCACTGGTGTAGCCCCTCCACTGTCTGGAAGCAGTTTTAGGAGTCCATTACTCTTGAAATCATAAAGATTCAAGAGGAGAAAGAAAAAATTAACTGAGTGGTTCAGTTAAAATTCTGAGCTTTGGCTCATAGAGTTTATTTGTACACACTCTGACCTCATTGTGGACTAGAGGTTAAAACCAGCCCCACCAGTTCAGTTCATTTTTATTTCAAACATGTGCATTCACAATCATTACAAAATATCATTCCATTCTTTTGTTTGAAAAGGAGAAGGCAGAAGTATACACTTATTAGTCCCTACCCCCTCACCACATCGCATCTTCATGTGCACAGTGTTGGGAATAATGGAATACATGTACCAGTGTTACGTATTTAAAATACACAACATGAGTAACTGTATTCTGTTACAGTTACCGTTTAAAAAGGTGGTATTCAGAATACAGTTACTTTGTTGAAATAAGTGGATTACACGGCGGTCTCTTCCTGTTTCATATGTTAGGCTATGGCCTCTCTGTTTTTGGTGATTCCACGCCGGTGGAAACCCAAACAAACACGCAATAAGAGGATCTAATTCCTGTGTCTCGATCTCATGGCCCATGTCACCTCTACTTGCGGCCGCATAATGACGTGAAGAAATGTTCTTAAAAATTATTGTTCAATAAATTATTTAATATGAAGGCAATAAGAGAGTGTTACAGGCATAGCCCTAAAGAATGGAGCCTCATGGGCAGTGTAGCCCAGCTGTGAGTAAGCTGTTAAGACTCGACTGCACACTGTGTTCGTGTTTTCCTCCGAAACAATAAGTTCAGTTGCAGCAGCCTTTCAACGCCTCTCTCTGTCTCTCGCTAGCAAAGTTGACCCAGACAACAAAGTAAAGCTAGTTTTCAGCTACGAGCCCGACACGAACCCGACGTATCAGCCAGAGGTCCCTTTACTACGGTTTGGAGCCGCGGACCTGTTTTATATACGCGAGGAATAGTTTTCTATATGAGATCGCTGCAAAAAGTGCAGCCTTACCTAATGTCCACCTACTGTTACTCATTTATATTAAGGTTTAAACATCTAGTTGGTGTTGGTGTGGAGAGTAGCCTTCAGTAATAGTAATAAATCACACAGCAGTAGTGCATTCATGTAGTTGTAAAAAGCATGATAATATATTAAGTAATCCAAAGTATTCAGAATACGTTACTCTCATTGAGTAATGTAACGGAATACATTACAAAATACATTTTGGGACATGTAATCTGTAATCTGTAGTGGAATACATTTTAAAAGTAACCTTCCCAACACTGCATATACATTAGTGATGTGTCGGTCGCAAACGAAATGGCTCTTAGAGCCGGATCTTTGACGTGAACGACACGAGCCGGCTCCTTATTGCGAGCCGTGGGTGTTTTTTCTTTCTCTCTCTCTCTCTCTCGCACTTTTTTCCCGCTTCACTCCGAACGCAAGCCTCGTGCTTTACGCTGAGCGGGGGGGGGGGGGGGAGGGGCGGTAGTTACAGGCTGAGTAGCACAGGAACAGAGCGGGAGGGAGAGAGAGAGCCAGGAACAACAACGTCACATTAGAAAGGTATAGTAATCATCCACAACTATATTCAGTTGCAGATGATAAAGGATTCAGAAAGTTTGTTCATGCAGGTCCATATGACAGAGAATATGCATCTTCTTTTTGTTTTCATATTTCAATTTATATTTAATTGTGTTGTGGTTTGCAGTGTTTTGTGTTGTTTCACTTTAAATTTGTAAAAGGAAAAAGCTGAAATTTTAAATAGTTAAAAGTTGAAATGTGAATAATTGTTTTTTATATTATATGATTTATTTATTACATTTTATGTGGAGTGAATAAATAAAAGTATATTTACAGTGGCCCCTAGAGACAAAACACGTACAAAAGACAACAGAAGTGCTCCAGGATGCTGGGCGCAGTGTTGAGCCTTTGTTATCTTGTGGCTACACAAGCCAGCAAGTACCAACGACCGGATTTGGTGTGTGGTAGTAACAGGTAAATGAACTTTTTTTTTTTAAATTATTTGAATATATATGAGTGCCTGTGTATAAATACACAAACAATACACATATGCTTTCAATTGTGTAATTTAAGTGATCTAGTAGCTCTGTTTTGAAGTTCAGTTAACGCTAGAAATTTGTTTTGGAGTTTGTACGTGTTTTGTCTCTAGGGGCCACTGTATATATTTATATATAAACATATATAAATAAAACCACTTTATTTTACGTTAGCAATTCCTTTTGTGCATAATTTTACATTATTGTTAATAATAAATTAATTAAAGCAACAAAACAACCTGAAGAGCCGGTCGGAGCCGAAAGAGCCGGATCTCTAAAAAGAGCCGGAAATCCCATCACTAATATACATGCCTTTCAGTAGAGACAGTGAACTCCTTAAACTTCCTGGGAACTGAAGTGCGAGCAAAACATCAGTTCACTTATCAACATGGCACAGTAAAGGATTTACTTCCAATGCCAACTGAAGAACTACAGCCTGATGGTGCAGTTTTACTCCTACATCTTGAAATCCATCCTCACTTCTTCCACCATCATCTGCCAATGCAAGGACAAAGGCAGATCTGCCTTCCATAAGAGACTTAGATACTCCCCTCTAGCAGGAACCTGTGGTCCATCAGAACCAATACCTCGGGCATATACACCCTCGTTCTGCCTTTATAGTCCCTGACACTGTCTCCCATTCCATGATTACATCATATAATAAAGAGACAATGACATAACAAATGCATCAGCCTACTTTATTGTGCTATACCTCTAAAAATTGTATATTTATATGCAACAAAACAGACTGCAGTTCAAGAGTTTATAGAAAGCACAGTTTCACTATAAAACTGTTGAATATTTTGGCTATAAATCAGAATCAGAATCAGAATCAGAATACTTTATTGATCCCTGGGGGAAATTATTTTTTGTTACAGTGCTCCATTTTAAACCAACATTAAGACAAGACAGACAATACACTAACTAAGAATAGTACAATATATACATATATATACATACATACATACATAAGTCACTTATAAATAAATATTTGGAAAAGAAACATGTGTAGCTGTAGCAGCAAACAGTGTGTTAAGTGGATGCGTTGTACAGGGAGATGGCCACAGGCAGGAATGATTTCCTGTGTCGTTCAGTGGTGCTTTTCGGTAATCTCAGTCTCTCACTGAACGAGCTCCTGTGACTGACCAGCATGTCATGGAGTGGGTGGGAGGTGTTATCCAACATTGTCTTTATCTTGGACAGCATCCGCCTCTCCGACACCACCTTGAGGGAGTCCAGCTCCATCCCCACAACATTGCTGGCCTTACGGATCAGTTTATTAAGTCTGTTGGCATCTGCGACCCTCAGCCTGCTCCCCCAGCATGCAACAGCATAGAGGATCGCACTGGCCACCACAGACTCATAGAAAATCCTCAGCATTTTCTGGCAGATGTTGAAGGACCTCAGTCGCCTCAAAAAATAGAGACGACTCTGGCCCTTCCTGTAAAGTGCTGTGGTGTTTTTAGCCCAGTCCAGTTTATTGTCAATGTGTACTCCAAGGTATTTATAGTCCTCCACAATGTCAACACTGACCCCCTGGATTGAAACAGGGGTCAAGTGTTTCCTGGTCTTCCTGAAGTCCACGATCAGTTCCTTGGTCTTTGCCACGTTGAGCTGCAGATGATTCTGCTCACACCACGTGACAAAGGAGTCGACCACAGCCCGGTACTCTGTCTCATCATCCCTGCTGATGCATCCAACCACCGCAGAGTCATCAGAAAACTTCTGAAGATGGCAGGTCTCTGTGCAGTGGCTGAAGTCTGTGGTGTAGAGGGTGAGGAGGAAGGGGGAGAGGACAGTCCCCTGTGGTGCCCCTGTGTTGCTGATCACCTTGTCAGACACACACTGTGGGAGACGTACATATTGTGGTCTTCCTGTCAGGTAATCAACAATCCAGGACACCAGAGAAGCATCCACCTGCATCGCTGTTAGCTTATCACCCAGGAGGGTCGGCCTGATGGTGTTGAAAGCACTGGAAAAGTCAAAAAACATGACCCTCACAGTGCTCGCCGGCTGGTCCAGATGGGTGTAGACACGATTGAGCAGGTAGATGATGGCGTCCTCTGTTCCGAGACGAGGCTGATAAGCGAACTGAAGGGGATCCAGATGTGGTCTTACTATGGGTCGCAGCTGGTCCAGGATGAGCCTTTCCAGGGTCTTCATGATGTGGGAGGTCAGTGCCACGGGCCTGTAATCCTGGGGGCCACTGGGACGAGGCGTCTTTGGTACAGGGACGAGGCATGATGTCTTCCACATCACCGGGACCCTCTGCAGACTCAGACTCAGCATAAACAGTTTATGAAAGACTCCACACAGCTGGGGGGCACAGGCCTTGAGGACAAGGGGACTCACTCCGTCTGGTCCAGCAGACTTGCCTGAGTGAAGTCTCCTCATTTGCATCTCAACCTGGTATTGAGTGAAGGTGATGGGTGGGGGAGGGGTGTCAGGAATCTCACAGGAGGCAACATGTGAAGAGAGAGGCTGGCACAGTGGTGTGGCTCTGGATTCCAGGCTGACTGCAGGTGAGGTTGTGGGGGTGGGAGCAGACACTGTGGTGTCGAATCTATTGAAAAACAGATTCAACTCGTCGGCTCTATTCTCACCTCCCTCAGCTCCCCTGCTGTTGGTTGGCCTGAATCCAGTGATGGTCTTCATGCCCCTCCACACCTCTCTCATGCTGTTCTGCTGGAGTTTCCACTCCAGCTTCCTCCTGTAATTGTCCTTAGCCTCTCTGATCTTGTCCTTTAGTAACACCTGGACCTTCCTCACCTCCTCTTTGTTGCCCCCTCTGAAAGCCCTCTTCTTGTTGTTGAGGAGGGCTTTGATGTCCTCTATCTATCACATATAGCTTTCTGTTTCTATTAGGTGAAGCTGCTTTGTTTACTCACTTTGACTTAGTGAAGGGTAACTGCTACAGTAATGGTGTTACAAGTCATGTTGGCAGATCTTTACACGCTCAGCATTACTTGGTTGCAGAGAATTTTTTTTTTTAAGTCAATGATATGATTACACAGCAAAATTAGCATTTCATGGAGTTGTTGGTCATGTTTCAACACTGTATTGTACTGCATTGGTTTATGCTGTTAGGTAATGCTTGCACACAATGTGCATGGCTGATTTGTGTCATTAAATCATCTGCTGTACCTACTTTAAATACTGCTCTGCTTTTTGTCTCCATCCATTTGGAAAAAGGAGAGAAAAGCTTTAGGGGTTCATTCTACTGCTTTTTCACGACACAGCAAAAAGTTATGCAAATGCAATAAGAATTTCTTAGTTACTACCAGTTCTAAGTGAGTTGATTTGTTCAAAGCCTGGACAAAAGAATTCAATATGCATTCCTAATTTTTTTATTAGATTTGATGACATGAGTGTGCGAAGAGCTCTCTCACTAAACATTTATTTATTCAGGAAAGTTAGCCTTTGCAGCATCCTTCTTCATGTGCATACCAATTTTGTGCAGCACTGTGCAGTGCAGTGGTGACTGAGGTAGCAGTTATTTATTGTTGCACTGGGGCCTGGGGCCTATTCCAAGAAGCAGTTTTAGTGAACAACTCTTTGGTTAACCCTAAGATGAAGGAAATTTGGGTTTTCTTTTACACACTATAAGGTGATACAGGTGCTCCTGGTGCAACGGACTGACACGTCAATTCATTTCATTCTTAAAGTCCTAATAAAGTTCATAGTGTAGTGAAATCATTTGCAGAAGTTTACATTTACAGGCACTAAAATCCCAGTTGGATGTTAATTTGAACATTAAGGTTACAGCAAAAAAAAAAAATAGATTTAAAATTCAAATATAAAATTAGGAGCTTCATCTAATGAAAATTCAAGAGAGCTCATATTTCTCCCATATTCCTTTCTCTTCACTGGCTCCCTGTTAAATCCATAATCAAGTTTATAATCCCTCTTCTCACATAAAAGGTCTTGAATAATCAGCCCCCATCTTATTTTAAAACCTCATATCATCCAATCATCAGACTGCAGGCTTACTTGTGGTTTCTAGGATATTTCAAAGCAGAATGGGAGGCAGGGGCTTCAGTTTTCAGCCGCCTCTTTTGTGGAACAAGCTCCCAGTTTGGATTCAGTTGACAAACACGTTCTCTACTTTTAAGATTAAGTTTACAACTTTTCTTTTGGATAAATCTTATAGTCAGGGCTTGGATCTGGTGCTGCTGATTCCTCAGTGAATCCACCGCTGTAGGTCTGAGTGTTTCTTCACTCGCCTTTTCTCTGGCTCTCTTGCAAAGTTTCTTCTGTCTTCCTCCATCACCCCCAAGTGGTCAATTCGTATAACAATGGTTTACTGGGGCGATCGTGGCTCAAGAGTTGGGAGTTCGCCTTGTAATCGGAAGGTTGCCGGTTCGAGCCCCGGCTTGGACAGTCTCGGTCGTTGTGTCCTTGGGCAAGACACTTCACCCGTTGCCGCCTGGTGGTGGTCAGAGGGCCCGGTGGCGCCAGTGTCCGGCAGCCTCGCCTCTGTCAGTGCGCCCCAGGGTGGCTGTGGCTACATTGTAGCTTGCCATCACGAATGGGTGGATGACAGGTTGTGTAAAGCGCTTTGGGGTCCTTAGGGACTAGAAAAGCGCTATACAAATACAGGCCATTTACCATTTACTTACTCAGCATGAGTCAGGCTTTCTGGGGCTGAAAACTGTCGATCACAGATTTGATCAACTCAGATCTTTTTCAACTCAACCATTTGTGAAAGCTGCAAACTGAAAGTGAAGCCTATGAAATAGCTATGAAGCAAAGTTCCACATATCGAGTGATTCTTTCCATTATCTGGGTGATTTTAGTAATTATTTTACCAGTTTTTAAAAATATGAGTTTTGTCTTTACAAACGCAAAGAAAATTCTCATTTGAATATTAACGGCCAACAACCACTCGCCAAACTGAGAATATCAACTTTTCCTCAGTGACCAGTTGCTGACTGATTTACAGGCGTGTGTGACTGAGCTAATGTTTTTGCTTAGATGTTTTCTTAGGGCATGCAACACAATTCAACTTAACTTTTCCATCTGTAGTCTGGTTTATGTTAAACGGCTTGAGAGCAAGTAAAGAAAGAAAAACACTGAGGTCGTGAAGGATCTTGCAGGAATGGTGACGTTATTTTAAAAGTGAGTGATCAGTAGCTGTTGGGTTTGTCTTGAATAAAATTTGCAAGCAAGTTAGGTGTGCAGCATAAGTTACCATGGTGATATATCTAAGTAAGAAATAATCACCTTTTTAGGCCAACAAATTCCACAACAAAATAAAAAACAATTTCTTTTTCTATCATTTTGCACTCCGTTTAAATTCACACCGAGGCCACTGCACAGAGTACTGGATTACACATTCACCTAACTTCACCTAACCTAAAACAGAAATGACCTTGATCTGTTACCAGGCACCATTTAAATGAAACATTGTAACTAACTTTTCTAACTTTTTTCTGTTTATTTGTTTTATTTTGGGGGTTTTTTATGTTGATTTAAAGTTTTAAAGTTTTGTACTTATTTAGGAATTTGAATATTTCCGAATGTCATAATTTATTTATTTTCTCACCATTATGAGATAATAAATTATCCCAGAAGGCATCTTTTGCCCTCTCGGTCTAACCAACTAGAAACAACTGAATGAGAGTAATCAACAAGCAGTCTGAGGAACGCACAGGGAATAGCCTGCCAATAAGTGAGGTACAAAACACACAGCAGCAATCTAACTCCCCACTGGGTCATCTGTTAATCTATGGAGGAGCAGATATGACCATTGGTCTTGGTTCTGCCTCACTGATCACAGTGGGATCTGCTAGAGCTGAAATGTCAGTTTCATGTCAGTCAGTGTGTGTGTTAAGTTTAGCAGGGAACACCTGGAGGATGTGAAAGGCCAGCTTACATCCCATAAACTCACACATATCTTATTTTTTCATCGTAATGAAACATAATTGAAATCCACAGCTTCCTACACTTTTATCCAGGGAACAAATATATACATTCGCCCTATGACAGCTGGGATAGGCTCCAGCGCCCCCCGCGACCCTGAAAAGGATAAGCAGAAGCGAATGGATGGATGGATGTAATCTAAAGGGACTATGAAATTATCAAATTTTAGTACCTGCATGAGACTAATTTTTTACAATTTTATCAAAATTCTCATCTGTTTTTTTCTGGCAACCAACTGACAGCTCAACTACGTGTTTCAGCTATAAAAATATTTGTAAGCAGTAACAGCTTAATCTGTGTCAGAATCAAATGCTGACCCAGAGTTTAAATCTTATTTAAAGAGAGAGGTCATTAGAACTCTTCTCACTTACACCTGCACACACTTCCTTTAATGCAGCCTTTGTTTTTATTATGTCTGAGGGACCTATTCATTTAAAATTATTCTTTTTCAGTCCATCTATTAACATGCACAGTTCCTAATTTCATGGCCCAGGATACCCTGCATTTCTTACTGGCATGTTTTCAATACAACTTAAGACTTAGCATAATAGTGTATTGCTAATGCTTTGCATTGCCAGTGCTGTTGGAAGATATTTTTCTTTTTATTCATGCATTCAGTTTTTCTCTGCATTGCATTAGGGGAGGGGTGGAGCAGTGGGTTTCAGGTTGTGTCGCTGGCCTGCACTGAAAAAAGGAGACTGGTCATCTCTTGGATTTATATAAGCATCTTGGGTGTATTTAACACAACTGCCTCGTGTTTTAAAGTTAGGTGTAACTAAATAGTGTAGAACCTACATGATCTGCAGGGAGGGTACATTCATTTGTTCATATCACGTTCAATTTAAGTAAGTCAATAATGAAGCAATGCCAAATCTCACGATATCGCACGTGATTTCATCCAGCGTTGTTTTGATCGTGGGTGAGGAACGTTGCCATTTCAGTCAAGACGAGCTGCCCACCTCGACTTTTTTCGGTAAGTTGCTGCCTGCCACTCCTTTTTTTTTTTGGTATAGGTTGATTTTCTGAATAACTATTTTTCATATCACAGCCAAATGTAGTTTAATGTCTAGTGTGTCACGATGTAACGCATTAAATAAAGAATTGGCACGTTTGCATCTGAATGTGTTTTTTGAACGGGAGCTGTAATGTCCCAATTAACTCCGAGGTGCTGCAAACATATTTGGTTTTGTGTTTGAATTAGTTTGCAAACTGACTGTTCAGTTACATTATTCAACAGTGTCAACTGCACCTTGGGGAGATTTTCTTATCAATGTCTTAAATGCATTTGTTGCAACAGTAAAAGATAAGGTTTGTTTTAAAACTGATTCTAATTACATTCTCCTATTCTTTCGCAACAGACAGTGAAGTAGGACCATGACAACTCAAGCTATTCTCAGAGTTATCCTTGGACCAGACAGTAGTCAGAGGGTGATGGTTTCTGCTGGTCTGCCTTCAGCTGTTACTGAACTGGAGGCTGAAGACTCAGTGCAAAATAATGGAACCCTTCCGACCACAGTTCATGGACACACTTTTTGGCAACGAGTTTGTGAACTTAACTTCAGTGGCAGAAATACAAAACTAAGCAACAATCAAAATTGTACACACATCCTGCCAACCTCAAGACCAAGGTGAAGACAGGTTTTCTTTTCCATCAACCAGTGCTCCTGATGACACATCTACTTCTGGTGACAGCACTGTGGGTCTTTCATCTCCAGAGTCTACATCATCACGGTCTTCTTGGCCAGATTTGTTCTGCATTCCCCGTTTCATATATGATGCGGAAACTAAGCTTGCGAAGGCCCATGTCGCATTTAAAGAAAATGGGATGCTGCTGATCCCTGATCCAAAGCTGAAGTCCGACATTTTGCAGGGTTTAATCCAGGAGGTAGTCAAGACCCGTCTACCTCACAGACAAAACGTTTGACCAAGTTGCAGAGGCACTCACCCTGAAGCATCCATGTTTGAAAGAAAAAGGCTCACCCGGTGGCTATGCGGGATGGAAAATGAGCCTCAAATACAAGTTAGCAAACTACCGCACACATCTCTGGAAAGCAGGATGTCCTGAAGTATGTGTGAATTCTTTGAAAAATAAGCCACCTGAGAAATGTTCTCCTGCTTTTGACGTTAAGCGACAAAAGAGGGGTGAAGTGGGTCACTGCCCCTCTCTTCCACTCGGAGAAAGTGAACAGTCCCTTGAGAAGATGAGGGTCGAACTCCTTTCAGATGTGAAGAAGCGCAACAACAGAGAGACAGTTATGGGTAAAATGAACAGAACACTTGCACTGAAGAAGACAAGAAGTCATTTTTGATGCTCCCATGATCTGCAATGTACAAGAGAGATGGCCGGCTCTTTTTCATCCAGCACAGGTAATGTAAGTGCTGAAAGGAGAACAACAATAAAAAAATGCCTTGACTAGTTGTGTCATGTGTTGATGTGTAAAGGTAATGACTTTATTAGGAAGTGTGCATAGCAGAGCCCAGATGACTAACCATGCCTAGTACCTGCCATTATTTTAAAATAATTTCATGTCGTTTCAGATAAACGCAGAGTTCAAGCGCATCACAACCATGTCTTTGCAGTCAAGGTTTCTGTTGCAGCTTGACTATCTCTCTGAAAGTCTGCTAAAAGGCTAAAAGGACAAACAGCTAAAGGATATAGCTGCCATGATGACAGTAAGAATTTTTAATGACTTCTGATGACTGATTCAAAAAATCAAAAGTTTTTGTCTTTGATCATCATTTGATCCTTGTCTGACGAGGCCGGAATTGGGACTGGGATGCAGCCCTGGAGTATAACAAGTCCAGTTTGATCATGAAAATCATCCAGAAACAACAACTTCCAGGAAAATGAGGAGGAGAAATCAATCTTTACATCAGCTTTTGTCTGAGGAAAAAAAAATTGCCCAACTGTGAGGCTGAAAGAACATTTAAAATCTTCTGAGTGACCTAACCTGGCTGTCTGGTGGACCAGTGTAGGGATTTGTTTAAAGAGGAATCTTAAAGAAATGTTTTATCTTTAACCAGGACATGACTGGGGCCACTGCACTGAGTGCCATAGATATAATAACAGTGGGCATCTATGTCTCAGAGACACACCAGGCAATTACTCTTTTGATGTTGGCATCATCATCGAGGGTGTGCTGGTTCTTAAGGATCTGGATAACGTGGCTAATGCAGTAGCCATGCGCTTTGGACTGTTTTACTCTGTCAACATGAGTTACCCATCACAGCTCCGTTACACCTTTGAGGTGATTCAGAAGGTGGTAATGGGATTGGATGCAACTCAACTCTCAAGAAAAGCGCAAAACTTTAAGACAAAACTGCTCATGTCAGCAAAGTTCACTGTTGCTGTGCACGCAAGGTGTTTAGCTCTCTCACTGGTTCTCCTGCATTTTGGACGTTCAATTTCCAAGATAAATGATTGTTGTGTACTTTGTAACTGCCGTGTGAACAGGGCCTTATTTGTTTTTTTCTTTTCCTTTTTGCTCTCTGTACAAGTTTTCTAATTGGCAGCATTTTTACATTTTGGTTTATTTGTTTTCAGAAGTGAAGAAATGTAGTTGTTCAGCCTAAATAGTTCCATCATGGCTGTGTGAAACAGCATTTTAGGTTTCATTCAGCTGGCGTAAGATTGCTTTGATGGTTTCATGTGTTGAACCAAGATGTCGCAGTATGATCAGTGCTGGACTTCTTGACGTTCACTGTATCACTGTTATTTCTGTGGCTCTTCAATAAAGGTTACATGCAGGTGGTATTTTCATTTTCTTTTGTTAGTAATTGTGGTAAAATGCATAATGTTAATGATAATGTTAATAGGAAGGTGTTTGCCAATCCAGTAATTTATTTTAGTGTTAATGGTTACTAACATTACAGCAAATTATTTACATTTATAATTGTTAATTTGATCTTGACATCTTAAGCAGAATGTTTTGTATTGTTCTCTTTCAAGGTGGTAGCCTGTGTAGGGGAAAAAAGGTCTAATTTCTTTGCTGTCATTGAGTTGACAAAACACTGAAAAACTGACAATCCTTAACTGCGGATTTATATTTCAGTGAAGACATAATGTCAGTTCAAAAATTTACCTTCTGTCACTGCAGTGAAATTAGACATTTTGCTTTGAAAGGTTACTGGTGGATACTGGCAACCATCTGGGAAGGGAACAATACAATTTGTTAAACAGCTTCCATTAAAGAAATGTGTATTTGATACTACAACATAATACCAACTTGTTATACACTCAACAAAAGGGAAATTGGGTGGTTGTTACATTTACAAAAGTCTAACTTGTCATTTGAACAAAATAACGTCATGTTTCTAGGGTGAAAGCAATTAAATCATGTTGGATCTGCATCAAATTCAGCAACTTTATTTGTTATTGTTCAGATGACATGATACAATCTAGGAAGAGTGGTTAGTTGCCTGCCCTCACAACATTCACAAGATCACACGAGATTTCAAACCACAAGAAAATCACTGGAGTTATAAGAGGCAGACAACCATACAAACACCATGTGTATGGTGTTTCTATTTATTGTGGTTTAATCTGTCAAGGATGAAAACATACAGACAACTCTGCATCAAGCACAGCTTTCCTACTTTTGTTAAGTCTGGATGGACAGCTCAATGGCATGGTGGTTAGCGCTGTTCAGAGCAAGAAGGTCCTGGGTTCAAATTATGAAAAATTATGAAGGATCAAATATTCCAAGGGCTAAAATTACTTCATCCAAACATGTTTCATTCACATTGTAGCAACACATAGTGCACAGGTTGAATGAATATGGATGACTTGTGTTGATTTAACGCAATTTTTTAAGTTGCTGCCGAAGCAAAACATCTGTGTGCAACCAATGTCCATTACTGAACTGAGTAAATAATAATAATAATAATAATAATAATAATAATGGATAGCATTTATATAGCGCTTTTCGGGGCCCTCAAAGCGATTTACAATTGCACTATTCATTCACTCTCGCATTCACACACTGGTGGAGGCAAGCTACAGTTGTAGCCACAGCTGCCCTGGGGCAGACTGACAGAAGCGAGGCTGCCATATCGCGCCATCGGCCCCTCTGGCCAACACCAGTAGGCGGTAGGTGAAGTGTCTACACCAGACGGCTGACCAATGCAGCAAACTGGGGGCTGCAGCCCAGTCCTGCGAGGCTGGAGGAAGAAGTGACACTGGCAGAGGACCATTTGGTGCCGTGGCTGGCATCTCCATGGGGACAACTGGCGGTGGAGAGCCAGCCGGTCCCCCCGCCGAGGACATGACTCCAAGGTGTAGCCCTGGTATGGTCCACTACTGTGGAACAGCTTCCTGTCTAATCTGATTCCTTCCGCTCTCGCCACAGGTCCCGGTGACTACAGACGCTGCACGTCATTCACCGGGAGCTGCAGAAGCCCCAGGGCAGGAGCGTTGGGGTTGTGGGTGACCAGGACACATCGTCCAGGAGACATTTTTCACAATGACATATTTTTCGGTCAGTTTTGATTCGTTTTTTCTTCTCTTTATGATCTCACACAGAAAACTAAAATAGATAAATGTCTCTGAACATGAAGTTTTTGAATCCAAAACTTATATGACAGGAATTTTTACCACCACTCCACACAATTCCTTCAGGTACAGTGTAGCTGCTACCTCAAGCCTTGTGGCTTATTACAGTAGCTTCCCCTGTTTTTATGAGCCATCTCCATTCAACCTTTTTAGACAATCTCTACAACCTTTTAGCTGTACCAGAGGCAAGCTACAGACCGACTTCAACAGTAGCAACAATCCTAACAATTTCTCCAGAAACTGCGGTCTAGTTATACTTGTTTCTTAAAAAAAAAAAAAAAACATGTTCATGACTGTCCTGCTTTCCATTTTCTTTTACTACATGTTCTACATGTACTGCATGCAAAAATCTAACTTCTTTATACTGTATTTTGCTTCGAAAAGGCCAGACTTAACTGTCATTTTCTAAAGTAGTCTTGAGCTAAACTTCTCCAAGCTTTTTGAAGATCTTTCAAAGATTGTATTTGGACATTGCTTTATCACTCACTGTCAGTCCAGGCCTCATATCTGACCATGTTTTTTTTTTCTTTCTTGGTAAGTCACGTAACGCTGACCTTATGGTACTAGCAGCCTGTCACAAAAGCACATAATGTATTGCTATTGCATTTATAGCATAGGTTTTCTGTCAGAGCTTTTCTTAATATTACGCTAAACATCTCTCAGCTGTCTTCTCTGGGCTTCTCTGACGGCTGCACCCATGAACCAAACCCGGGGTCATGGCAGGTGATGGATGAGGAAATTATTTGCAGTCATCTCAAAGATGTTCATCATTGTAAACTAAAGCAAGTTTTTAAACTGCTGATATTTATTTAGATCTGTTTTCTAAACTAAGCTCAATAAAATCATCAGCAGACCCCATCCCTACAGCACTGCTCAAAGAAGTCTTACCATTAATTAACATCATACTAATAATTAATTAATAAGAAACTTTTGAACATGATCAATCTATCTCTGTTAACAGGATATATACTACAGGGTTTCAGGGTAGTTATAATTAAGCCATTAGTTAAAAAGCCTTTACTTGATCCAGCTTTCTTAGCTAATTAGAGGCTGACTTCCAACTTTCCTCTCATTTCAAAAATTCTTGAAAGAGCAGTTTTAAAACAGCTGGGTGATCATCTGCAGAAAAAAATCGTTTATCTCAAATATGTGGTACAAGATGGTGCCGGTGAGGTCGGCTGCCGTCACAACTGCTCTGACCACTTTTTCTTTGTCTTTGTTTTTTAAGTTAGTTTTCAGCGTTTCTAAATTGGCAAAATCATCACCATTGGGTACATTAGGTATGACAGTGACACTCTTGTTTCTATTGGTTTACAATGTACTCACAATTCGAAGTTCTTAACTCCGGATCCGAGCTGGCCGAGTGAGATCTTGAGGAAGAACAAAGGGAAGCGGCGGCCTAGAGGGAAGCGAGCCGGCGTCAGGAACAGGCTGAGAGCTCGTGCACACCGCACACCTCTGCCTAGCATCCTGCTCGCCAACGTCCAGTCACTGGAGAACAAGCTTGACGACCTCAGGGCCAGGGTAAAGTTCCAGAGAGACATTCGGGACTGTAATCTCCTCTGCTTCACCGAGACATGGCTGCACCCAGCGGTGCCGGACCACGCCATCCAGCCGGCCGAGTTCTTCTCGGTTCACCGCATGGACAGGACACGGGACTCGGGGAAGTCAAGGGGAGGCGGCGTGTGTTTAATGGTGAACAACAACTGGTGCAACAGTGCAAACGTTGTTCCCCTCACACGCTCCTGCACACCAAATCTGGAACTACTGTCCATCATGTGTCGTCCTTTTTATCTACCTCGGGAATTTACATCGTCATTATAAGTGCCATTTATATTCCACCACAAGCGGACACGGTCACCGCCTTATGCGAGCTGCAAGAGGCACTCACACAGCACCAGACACAACACCGGGACGCTGCGCTTATTGTGACGGGGGACTTTAATAGCGCCAACCTCAAACGCGCAGCGTCGAACTTTTATCAACACATCACCTGCCCCACCAGGGGTGAAAGGACACTGGACCACTGCTACACTACGGTCAAGGACGGCTACAAGGCACAACCCCGCCCCCCGTTTGGCAAATCTGATCACGCCGCCATCTTCCTCATGCCAAAATACAAACAAAGGCTGAAACAGGAAGTTCCGGTTCAGAGGAAGGTCGCGCGCTGGACGGATCAATCGGTGGCCGCGTTACAGGACGCACTCGATGACGCAGACTGGGGCATGTTCAGAAACAGCTCCGACGATGACGTCAACGTGTTTACGGAAGCGGTTGTGGGATTCATCGGGAAACTAGCGGATGATACCGTGGAGACAAAGACTATCACAACGTTTCCCAACCAGAAGCCGTGGGTGGATAAAACCATCCGCGACGCTCTGAGATCCCGCACCGCTGCCTACAACACGGGACTCATGACGGGGGACATGGACCCGTACAAAGCCGCGTCATATAACGTGCGGAGGCCGGTGAAAGAGGCGAAGCAGCGCTACGGGAGGAAACTAGAGTCACAACTCCAACAGAGTGACTCTAGGAGCCTGTGGCGGGGACTAAGAACAATAACGGACTATAAAGCACCAACAACCGGTATGACAAACGCGGCTGTGACTCTGGCAGACGAGCTGAACACTTTCTATGCTCGCTTCGAGGCTGCAGCTAAGGACTCCAACGATGCTAGTGTTAGCGGCGCTAACGGCTGCAGACAGGAAGATACTGTCAGCACCGGAAACGTGCTCGTCATCTCCGAGCATGAAGTAAGGAGAGCCTTCAGAAGAGTGAACACCAGGAACGCAGCAGGACCAGACGGCATCTCAGGTTGTATCCTCAGAGACTGCACATACCAGCTAGCTCCTGTGTTCACTGAGATAGTCAACATCTCTTTATCTCAGTCGGTGATCCCCACATGCTTCAAAGAGTCCATCATTGTTCCTGTCCCGAAGAAACCCCACCCTGCTTCTCTCAATGACTATCGCCCTGTAGCCCTCACCTCAGTAGTGATGAAGTGCTTTGAACGCCTGGTCAGAGACTTCATCATTTCTTCACTACCAGACACACTGGACCCACTACAGTTCGCTTACCGTCCAAATCGTTCCACAGACGATGCCATCTCTCATCTCCTCCACACATCACTCACTCACTTGGACACTAGAAGGGGGAATTATGTTAAAATGCTCTTCATAGACTACAGCTCTGCATTTAACACCATAATTCCCTCCACACTCACCACCAAGCTGGAGCATCTGGGACTCAGCTCATCTATGTGTCAGTGGATCTCCAACTTCCTAACTGGCAGACCACAGGCAGTAATGATGGGCGGACATGTCTCAGCCTCCACCACTCTCAGCACTGGAGCCCCCCAGGGGTGTGTTCTGAGCCCCCTGCTGTACTCTTTGTACACATATGACTGTGTGGCCACTACCAGCTCCACCACCATCATCAAGTTTGCTGACGACACCGTCGTGGTGGGCCTGATCTCTGATAACAACGAGACGGCCTACCTGAAGGAGATTAGGAATCTGGAGAACTGGTGCCAGAGGAACAACCTCCTTCTAAACGTCAGTAAGACAAAGGAGCTGATAGTGGACTTCAGCACTAAGCAGGAGAGGAACTACCAGACCCCCGTCATCAACGAGTGCCCAGTGGAGAGAGTGGACAGCTTCAAATACCTCGGAGTTCACATCACGCAGGACCTGTCATGGTCCTGTCACATCAACACCGTGGTGAAAAAGGCCCGACAGCGTCTCTACCACCTCAGACGCTTGAGAGACTTCCAACTGCCCGCCAAGGTGCTCAGGAACTTTTACTCGTGCACCATAGAGAGCATCCTGGCGGGAAACATCTTAACCTGGTTCGGGAACAGCACCATGCAGGACAGACGAGCTCTACAGAGGGTTGTGCGGTCAGCTGAGCGCACCATCCGCTCCGAGCTCCCTGACCTGCACTCAATCTACAGCAGGCGGTGCTGGACCAAGGCCAGGAAGATGGTGAAGGACCTCAGCCATCCCAACAACAGACTGTTCTCTCTGCTGAGGTCAGGAAAGCGATTCCGCTCCCTGAAGACCAACACAGAGAGACTGAGGAGGAGCTTCTTCCCGCAGGCGATACGGTCTCTCAATCACACCACCACACAGTCCTGACCCACACATACAGTTCTTACACACACACTGGACATTCTGGACATTGTTTTCACTTCATTACTTAAATCACTTTAAGCATATTTGCACTGCACAGGACATAATGTGGATTGCACAACACTGGTCACTATATTCTTCATTTCCGGTTAATACTTGTACAGCTGCTGTTATTGTGTATATATTTATTTATATTTCTTCATACATTCTTATATAGTTCTATATTGTGTATTTTGTTGTACAGTTATTTTATTTTCAACTTTAATTTATATATTTTATCTTATTCTTTCCCAGTTAAATTTACCCTTCATTCTAATTTGTGTTGTACAGTTATTTCCTTTTTAACCTTAATTTATATTTTATTCCTTCCTAGTAAAATTTACCCTTTTTTAATTTTTCATATTTATTTCCTATCTTATTCATAGCCTTTTCCTTTTTTGTTTTCTTTAGGTCACGAGCAGTTGTCCAAGCATTTCACTGCATATCGTACTGTGTATGACTGTGTACGTGACAAATAAAATTTGAATTTGAATTTGATTTGATATGTCGAGCACTGCATACCGAAAAGTTATAATTCCAGCATATCTGTTGTACTTACATGTTGGACGGCTGTTGGTACCTTACAGAGATTAGATATGACCATTATCATGCTAGCATAGTTAGAATAGGAAAAAACTACGTTTCTGTAAAGATTTTACAGTGTTAAAGTCATTGCAGTTAGTTACACTTCAGGCACACATCTAAGTGTTACATGGTTATAAGCTGCAGGACTCGTGCTAATGCAAACAAAATGACAAAAAGTGCTTTCTTTCTTTTCTTTCTAACATTCAGACAGATTCATACTCCAATGGATGCATCGTGGAGCAACTTGGAGTTAGTATCTTGTCTGGCATGCAGACTGGAGCAGCCATGGATCAAACCACTAACATTCAGATTAGTAGATGACCTGCCCTAACCCCTAACATGTGCTGGACAAAACTAAATCATGAAATAAGGAGGGGGGAGGTGAGGCTGGCTGAATTTTATTCTTTGTTGACTGAACTTAGGAAATTAATTCGTTCCAGAGGGTCTTTCGTAAGTCAAAAATTTCGTAAGTCGAAGCACCGTTTTCCATCGCCTTTTGAGTGAGGTGATGCTGGCTGAAGACGAAGTTCTTGGTGGAGGCTGAAGAAAGCATACGTATGCATGCATACATACGTACGTGTACATGTGCATAACATTATGGAATTTAATTCTAAACTTTAAAACTAAAACTTACATTTACGTTAATTAATGTACGTACGTACACTGTGCAATGATATTTTTTAAACATTTTTTGTAAACTCGCTCATATTTATGCCGGCCCCATTATGAATGAACGATAGGCTAATTGCAAACGAAAAGCACACGGAATAGCGCACTGCAACAACAATACGTCTTTCACGTGGAACAGCGAAACGCATTTCGCAAACGGGCATTTGTCGTACCACGGGCAAAAATATTGCCGTTAAGTGCCTTCGTAACTTGAATGTTTTGCGACTGCTTACCTTCCCCCAAAGAAACATAACCAAACAACAATCACTTACCTCCCTGACTAACTAAACAGAAAACTGTGCCCAACTGAAAAGGCAAGCCACCCCTACTTCCTCCTGGATCCACAAAGCAACACAGGGCACTAGTGATGGGTCAGTCGCGAAAGAAATGCGAAATGGCTCTTTGACGTGAACGACGCGAGCCGGCTCCTTATCGCGAGCTGTGTTTTTGTTTTGTTTTTTCTTTCTCTCTCTCTCTCTCTCGCACTTTTTCCCGCTTCACTCCGCACGCGAGCCTCGTGCTTTACGCTGGGCGGAGGGGGGAGGGGCGGTAGTTACACTCTCAGTAGCACAGGAACAGAGCGGGAGGGAGAGAGAGAGAGAGCCAGGGACAACAACGTCACATTAGAAAGGTATAGTA
This sequence comes from Rhamphochromis sp. 'chilingali', assembly GCF_963969265.1. Classification (NCBI taxonomy): domain Eukaryota; kingdom Metazoa; phylum Chordata; class Actinopteri; order Cichliformes; family Cichlidae; genus Rhamphochromis; species Rhamphochromis sp. 'chilingali'. Next base: position 2,696,089 of record NC_137933.1, read on the forward strand.
ATCATCCACAACTATATTCAGTTGCAGATGATAAAGGATTCAGAAAGTTTGTTCATGCAGGTCCATATGACAGAGAATATGCATCTTCTTTTTGTTTTCATATTATAATTTATATTTAATTGTGTTGTGGTTTGCAGTGTTTTGTGTTGTTTCACTTTAAATTTGTAAAAGGAAAAACCTGAAAATTTAAATAGTTAAAAGTTGAAATGTGAATAATTGATTTTTGTATTATATGATTTATTTATTAAATTTTATGTGGAGTGAATAAATAAAAGTATATTTACGGTGGCCCCTACAGACAAAGCACGTACAAACTTCAAATCACGTACGAACCCTGAAGCACGTACAAACTCCAAAACATGTAAAAATACGTAAAAAAAACTCCAAAACACGTACAAACTCCGAAGCATGCACAAACTCCAAAACACGTAAAAACTCAGAAGCACATAAAAACTCAAAACACGTACAAAAGACAACAGAAGTGCTCCAGGATGCTAGGGGGCAGTGTGGAGCTTTTGTTCCCTAGTGGCTACACAAGCCAGCAAGTACCAACGACCGGATTTGGTGTGTGGTAATAACAGGTAAATGAACTTTTTTTTTAAATTATTTGACTATATATGAATGCTTGTGTATAAATACAAAAAACAATACACATATGCTTTCAATTGTGTAATTTAAGTGATCTAGGTAGCTCTGCTTTGGAAGTTCAGTTAACGCTAGAAATGTGTTTTGGAGTTTGTACGTGTTTTGTCTCTAGGCAAGGCAAGGCAAATTTATTTGTATAGCACAATTCAACAACAAGGTGATTCAAAGTGCTTTACAGAGACATTAGAAACAAAAACAAATAAAAAGCATGATTTAAAATTGATTAAAACAAGCAAACAAACAAACTAACTAAATACACACATTTCACACCTGTTCGCGCGATCTGAACCCTTATCGTAAGGGGAGCTACCAGTCCTTCTGTGGAAGAGCTACTTTCTATTTTAAATTCAGGGAATTTAAAATACTCTCTAGACCCAGTCTAGACCCAGTTGGGGAGCTACCCAGAGCTCTAAACCCACTTAACAAACAAACAAACAAACAAACAAACAAACAAACAAACAAACAAACAAAACAGTATATAAAATCAAAACAGATAAAATCAGAAATAGATAAGATCAGTAGTTAGTGTAAGTTTTGAAATTTAAGCTTAAAAGTGTGAATTTGGTGCTTTATTCAAATGCAGCTGAGAACAGGTGAGTCTTCAACCTGGATTTAAATAAACTGAGTGTTTCAGCTGATCTGAGGCTTTCTGGGAGTTTGTTCCAGATATAAGGAGCATAAAAGCTGAATGCAGTTTCTCCGTGTCTGGTTCTGACTCTGGGAACTGATAAAAGACCGGATCCAGATGACCTGAGGGACCTGGAAGGTTCATACTGGGTCAGGAGGTCACTGATGTATTTTGGTCCTAAACCATTCAGAGCTTTATAGGCCAGCATCAGAACTTTAAAGTCTATCCTCTGACGGACAGGCAGCCAGTGTAAAGACCTCAGAGCTGGACTGATGTGGTCCACTTTTTTGGTCTTAGTGAGGACTCGAGCAGCAGAGTTCTGAATGAGCTGTAGTTGTCTGACTGATTTTTTAGGTAGACCTGTAAAGATGCTGTTACAGTAATCAAGCCTACTAAAGATGAATGCATGGACTAGTTTTTCCAGGTCCTGTTGAGACATCAGATCTTTTATCCTTGATATATTCTTGAGGTGATAGTAAGCTGACTTTGTTGTTGTCTTAATGTGTTTTTCTAAGTTTAGGTCTGCATCCATCACTACACCCAAATTTCTCGCCTGGTTTGTGGTTTTTAGATGTATAGATTGAAGTTCTCTGGTGACCTGTAATCGTTTTTCTTTGGCGCCAAAGACTATTACCTCAGTTTTGTTTTTGTTTAGCTGGAGAAAATTGTGGCACAACCAGTCATTAATTTCCTCAATGCATTTACACCAAGAGCCTGTACAGGGCCTCGGTCTCCTGGTGACATTGTGATATATATTTGTGTGTCATCTGCATAGCTGTGGTAGTTTATTTTGTTGTTCTTTATAATCTGTGCCAGTGGGAGCATGTAAATGTTAAACAGAAGGGGTCCCAAGATGGAACCTTGGGGAACTCCACATGTGATACTTGTCTGCTCGGATGTGAAGTTACCTATTGATACAAAGTATTTCCTGTTTTCTAAGTATGTTTTGAACCAGTTTAGTACAGTTCCTGAAAGACCTGCCCAGTTCTCCAGTCGTTTGAGTAATATGTTGTGGTCAACTGTATCAAATGCTGCACTGAGATCCAGTAAAACTAAGACTGACATAGGGGCCACCTTATATATTTATATATAAACATATATAAATAAAACCACTTTTTTTTACATTAGTAATTCCTTTTGTGCATAATTTTATATTATTGTTAATAATAAATTAATTAAAGCAACAAAACAACCCGAAGAGCCAGTTCGGAGCCGAAAGAGCCAGAAATCCCATCACTACAGGGCATGTCCCAGCCCCAGCCGGTTGGGGTAAAATCGACCATGCCTCCAGAGCAGCATCCAATCCTGGCACACGATCTTTGGGATCCACCACTCCTGGAGGCGCACCTGCAGAGGTGTGAACTTGAGTCACATGACTTGGACTCGAGTCAGACTCGAGTCATTAATTTTATGACTTTAGACTTGACTTGAAAAAATGTTCTAAGACTTGTGACTTGACTTGGACTTTTACACCAATGACTTGGGACTTGAATTGGACTTGAACCGGTTTACTTGAAAAGACTTGATATTTTACCCCAAATATAAAATTTAACATGCATATTATATAGAGATTGAAAATGTGACGTCATTCACGGGTAGAACCGCAAAGGATTCTGGGAACTCGTGGCAAGCGGTACTAGCGCACGCAGGCTTTCAATTAAAATCAGTTATACAGCGATAAAAAGAAACACAAAAATGTCAAGAAGCTGTTGTGTTATTAACTGCAATAGCCGGTCGCATGACAGCCACGGGAAGCCGACGGGTAAAGAGATCGGTTGTTATCGGATTACGTCGTTGAAGAGAAATTGTTCGAGCCATGTTTCAGAAGTAACAAAGACGACTGGATTGCAGCCATTCAAAGACAAATTATAACGTCCCAGAACTCTCCAGCTCACAGGTTAGTCTGCTCCAAGCATTTACACGAAGGTCAGTGTTTTTTAGTAGTTAATACGTCATTTTCATAACATAATTGGTGATATAGGTTACAAGCAAGTCTGGCGCTGAACAGAAATTGTCGCGCTATGCTCCTTTGTTTATTGTGCATAAATAGTGAATTGTCCTGACACAATATTGCGTTTCGCTTCTGTTATTATGGTACATTGACAAAAACATATACTTTTATTCACAGGATAAAACAATTGTTTTGTATCACTAATTGCCCAGTACGATTACAGCATACAGTATTATTGTCACTGCTACATTTCTGTGATGCGTACCAGAAATTATTTCCACTGCTAATTAATTACCATTGAGCTCAAAGGTCCTATTAATAAACGGTTAACGGCTTGTTGCAGTGTCCTGAAGTTACTAAACTTCATGAGTGTATGCGCTCACAAGAACCGTATAATTATAAATATGCATATAAATATGCTACGATGAGATAGCTGACTTCATCTAACTAGCAAATGTTGTCCAGGCTACGTTGGTGATGCAGTTTTTTTTAATGTGTATGATATTTTTGTCATGCGATTTTAAAGCCGGTCCTACAACCGCATCCAAGAATAACATGCAGCTTATCTCAGAACTGTCGGTGAAAATTATTCTTGGAGCTAGGTTTAATTGAGCTGCATTTTAAAGAGGTGCAATTTCACAATTTGTGTATATTTTCTAAGTTCACTATTTTGTCATGTGTTGAGAAAAACACAGATTTAAAAACTACATGGTCTAATATTTACATTTAGCATAACTGCAACATGCTTTTTTCGTTTTTTTTTTAAAGACTCGAAAGGACTTGAAATTCAAAATTTCAGACTTGTGACTTTACTTGGACTTTTACACCAGTGACTTGAGACTCGACTCTGACTTGCCTGACATTACTTGAGACTTGACTTGAGACTTGAGGATAAAGACTTGAGACTTACAAAACAATGACTTGGTCCCACCTCTGCGCACCTGCACACTCGCATTCACATATCAGAACCCCAGCCCACGACGGCAGCCGCAACATAATAAATGAAGCAGATTTAATAAGGCCTTTGCACTTTTAGTGCTCTGACCTAATAAACATACATAGACTAATTTGGGTTCAAGTGGTAGATTATTGCTAGTGATGAGCACTCATGGTAGGATAGGAACATATTCTCCTTTTTTTTCAGAAACCAGATTTATGTAAACAAAGTAAAGATTCCTGAATAATTGGGTCTAATAATCAAGAGTACAGTTACTGAACAAAATAATTGTGATGATGATTTCTGCCATATTTACAACCTCTCTCACTAGAATTGCTGCCTTGTTTGTCCAGTTTCATCAAATCAAGTGAAACATTTGTTTGGACACAAACGATCCTGCAGGAGGAGAAATGTTTAGGGCACAAACCACAATATGAGCTCACTGAGGTGCCAAGATGCATGTGAAGATAGGCTCGAAGGGAATATTGTCTCTTCAAGTTTGAATGTAAGTCAGCTTTTTATTTTAAAAATCTCCTATCTAGTGAAAAAACAGGTAAGGGTAGAGATGAATCCATGGAGCAAACCGCTGTGATGCAGCTTTCTTTGAGTCTGTTCTTTCCCTTAAACAAATAATAAATAATTAATTGTACTAAAATAGGCAAGTCAGGTTCCTCAAATACTTGCACCCTAATCTTTGTTCATAAATTACTGTAGCTGAAAAACAAGACACTATCAAATTGTTTTTTTGTCATTAATAGATACATGATGGCAATTAAATTAACTAACTGAAAAGAGAAATAAAATAAAAGTAAATTAAAAAATTACATAAATCCACATTCCCAGGATACACATATATGCTACAAATATATGCTTTAAAACACACACAAATGATAAATATTACTGAACAGAGAGAACCAAATTGTTTGTTGCAGGGATGAATAAATGATTCTAAAATTGTTCTGTATCTGTCACCAAGCTCACCTTTGAGATTTCACCCTGTCAACATGTTGGGGATCAGTCCTGCTGTCAACCAGCAAATGCATTCATTGCACTCACGGTGTCAGTTAGGCAGAAGCCGTCCAATCAGCACACAGACAGCAAAATGTATTCGTATAGACACAGAGACACTTCAGCTCCATTCTTCAATATTAAATCAGTGGCCTTTGTGTCAAAAACCAGTGATGAGGGAGAACTGGTCCATAGCTTATTTTCCAGGACTTTGATGCGATCTTAAGTGATGGCTGCTTTCCTGTTTTGCATTTACTACAGACACTGGCCTGGTTTAATCTATTATTAAATGTTGCTCTCTTATTATATTTATTCCAGACAAATTATTATTGTTGCTTCCATAAACACAAAGTTGATAACTACCTGTGCAGCACAACAAAGAGTGAATCCATAACAGCCAAACAGCAAAATAAGAACTCTGAAAATAATTAGTTAGTGGACTTATGGTTGCAGCAGGTTTAGAAGGGCTTTATTTATATAAGAAAACAAATATCCCCCACAGAATCCACAGAATCATTGAAGAGGGTCAAAGCAGAGGGTAGCAATGAGTAACGAATACAATATGTTTACATTTCCAACAATTTCAGCTATTGCCCACCGATTCAGCGCTTTATTTGAGGCCATGCTGCTTGCATGTAAAAAACGATTTTCATCAGCACACTGTCAGACAAATAAGAAAAGAAGAAGCAGCAGCGGGGGCTGTGGGTATTTTTCTGTGAGCCACACCGACTTCCAAAAGAAACCCAACAAAGTCACCAATAACAACGCTTTGGAGGTAAGAGTGTGCTGCTAACTGTGTGGATTCTCCTTTCAGTCATACTTTGAAACACCGTGTATGTCAAGCAAAGTTGAGTTAGGAGACAGGTGACCCATATACAAACAGGCAGGCTTGTGCTTAATTCAGAGCCATTGATTTCCAATTTTCAATTAATAATTGTACTTAGTGGCAGCCTATTTCAGACTGGATAGGATGTGGGTCAGTGGAGGACAGGCCAGATGGATGATGCAATTTAATGCTCACAGGCCTGGAATAAAGTCTCACTTTAATGTGACACTAACTGACTTAATAACTGTTAGCATCTGCATTTGTTCGTGTGACTCACTGAGTTACAGAATAGTCTTTGAGTGAGTCCAGTTAATAAACCAGGACTGTGTTAATCAAAGCTAGGAAGTCTTTTCCATTCCTCGGGTAAATCTTCCTACATTAGTAGCTGACTTCTCTTTGTTGCACTTTTTGCATCGTAGTTCAAGACTAAATAATTGCTGTCATTAGTGGCTGTCAACAACTGTGATGTGGAATGATGCACGTGTTCATGCATCATTCAGTCTGACATAGTCTAGCTTGCTTTGTGTAGTAATTGCATTTTAATGACCTCCTTTTATGCAAACTTTTGGCATAAATCTGAGCTCATGCCACGGTCCTGGGTCTGTGACCCAGCGTTTTGTGTTTTGAGTTATCGTTAATAGTCTTTGATTTCTTTATTATTTATAGTTTCTAGTCTCTGGTTTCTGTCTCTGTGCTTCCCCTGCGTTCCTTGTGTTATGTTTTCATGTCTGTGCTTCTCATTGTTTCAGTGTCAGTCCGCGTCTATGTGCCTGTCTCGTGTTTCCTGTTTTACTTTGATAGTCTCGTGTGTTACGTTGGTGTTTTCAATTTTGCTTCCCTCCGGTCTCGGTGTGTGATTTCTCCCAGCTGTGCTCTCCTCCCGCGTCTCATTCCCTCGTTATCCCTCTGTGTATTTAAGCCCTTTGTCTTCCTCTGTTTGTTGCTGGATCGTCTGTGTATCACCTACTGCATCTCCCATGTCTCAGATCCATTCTTTATTCTTGTTTTTTAGGTTTCTCCTAGTTTAGGTTTTGCTAAACACCTGCTGTTGTCACCTTTTGCTTTTTTTGTAATCTGCTCCGCCGTAATAAAGCCTCACTCTCAGTTCAAGTCCGTCATCAGTGTCTGCATTTGGGTCCAATCTCTCTCCGCTCCTCGCCGTCTGCCACAGCAGAGGTGACAGCTCAGGTCTAATGGCTTTTGGCAGGTGGCTATCCTTCCACTGCTCCACTGACATATATGAATAGTAGAGATGTCCAGTTCTGACAGCCATTTGGTTGGGTCAAAGTTCAGGCCATTAATAAAGTACAGCATGTGAATCTGGATGCAGGCCTAATCTCAGCCTGCTATCTAGGCTGGGCTCCTAGAAATGATTGCAACTGAAATGGAAGGTAACCCAGAAGTTAGAACTACTGTGATTGGTTTATATATGATCCTGGAAGCTTTTTCAAGTTAAAACTAAATTTTAGATTTGAATTACAATACCCAAAGCCACTGGATCAGAGTGTGTTTAGGATCAGCAGTGTAATGTAACTTGGCCCATCTCCTCAGGAACTTTGGAAATGAGTAATTTAACATATTTGTATTAAATAAGTATTTCTGTGTTATGCTACTTTCTACTTGTACTTGATTGTACGCCATTTATTTTAAGGTGTCAATAAAAATCATCCAGTATATTCCTTTGCACTACACAACACTTTCCAGCAATATAAGTGATTATATTAAGTGCTGAAACATTAAAGAGATATGTACATATTACTTACCGTATTTCCCGGACTACAAAGCGCACCTGAATATTAGCCGCACAAGCTAAAATCAGGGGAAAATCCTGTTTTGTACATACATTAGCCGCACCTGACTAAAAGCCGCAGGTGTTTCAATGTTGACTTATCATATGTAAGAGAATATGCACAAAGCGAATTGTCAGGAAAGAGATGGCTGTTTGGAGACACACCCCTTTTATTAATATTTTGAAAAACAAGTTATGGGTACATATTTGCACATGTAGTACATAACAGTAACCTACAGCACACCAGAAAAATAAATTCAGACTACCTTTTAGGCTCAGGTGCAGTGACACAGCTTTAACAAGAAGAAAAGTCAGTCATTCACCATCTTTCTCTTCTTCCTGCGCACTGAAACCACCAAAGTCCTCTCCTCCAGTGTCGGAAACGAACAGGCTCAGGATGGCTTCGTCATCCACTCTCAGCTTCTTTCCTTCGTTGTCACTTTCAAAACCAAAGAAATCCTCGTTGTCAGTGTCAGAGTCGAACACCCTCAGAAGGGCCGTGGCGGTGTCCTCTTCTCCATCATGCAGCAGTCCAGCCCTTCAAAATCCGTTGGTGATCGTGGATGTTTTCACACTTTTCCACGCTGTCAGAATCCACCGGTGGAGTTGGGCATAACTTGCTTTTCGCAAGTTTATCGCCGCTCGTCATCCACGCCTCCCGCTGAACGCGTAGCGCTGCTTTGAAGTTTGTTTTTCGCGCTACTTCGTACGGCACTACGTTGCCTGGCGGACGGACATGTGACTAACATACCACTCTTGAACCCCGATCCTTCCGCCAGGCAACGTAGTGCCGTACAACAGCGGAACAAACAAAACAAATCGTCTTACGATATCACAAAAATCATGGACAATCCATAGTAAAGCCGCACCTGACTAAAAGCCGCAGGGTTCAAAGCTTGTGCAAAAAGTAGCGGCTTATAGCCCGACAATTACTCAATAATTACGATTCAGTACAATGTGTCAGATTCTGAAAATGGCCATCCTGCATAAAAAGTACTTTTTACTTTAGGAACTTTAAGTATAAGTATATTTTGATGTTAAAACCATAGACTGTATAAAAAAATTGAGTTTGTAATCATGACGTCATCCACTGAGTTTTGACTCTGCATTCTGAAGCCTCAACATGATCGTTTTAATGTTGAGCAACAGACTAATACAGTGTTATTGTGTAGTTGTTATATCAGCGTCCCTCACCTGGAACGCTACAACAGACAGAAGATGAATATATCTCCTCGTCTTCACCCCACAAACAGTCATAGCAGAGACGGCTCAAACCGACGACCACAAAGTTACTATCAGAAACAGAAAACGTTCAATAAGACCATCCAACATCATCCATGAGGTACTTTCATCAGTAACTGGGGGCCAATGCCCATGATTGTCATTGCAGGTACTGTGCTATTATCATTACAGATAAACCCCACAGTAGTATTCATTATGTCTGTTTATTAAATGATTAGAGATCTTCTTGAAGCACAGCGAGATTTGGGTTTGTGTATGGAGTCTATAAGGAAATTTGAGGCTCTGGTTTCTTTCCAAAGTCCAAACACATGTATATTAGGTGTTGTGCTCAGCTACATAAAGTGTATATAATGAACTCCATCAAGGGGTGAATGTAGCTCGCAGTGCACAATGCTTTGATTAGTCATTAGGACTACAAAAGCTCTTTATAGCTGCTCAGCCGTTTCTCTACTCTTAAAGTATAACTGTGTAAAGCTCTGTCAGTTCATATTGTTCCTAGTTTGTTTTGTTTTTTTCATTTTTCTTTTATTTACAGTCCTGGAAAAAAAATTCCCCACAAACGATAATTCTATTTCCAAACTGTGAGTACGCTCTGAGTCACAGTGCATCCTAGAGATCAACTAGCTTTTGGGGAATCAACACGACAACTTCCCCACTCACTTTGAGGTCATACTGACTCCCCCCTGTATACCATGAGCTCCACTGAGAAAGGTCAAGATGTCCTGAAGTGCAAAATGACTGCTGGAGAAGTGGATGGTGCAGCTATGATTGTGCTCTTCTCCTCTGAGGAAATGTAAAATGGAGGAAGACGGCCGATGAATAATTCCTAACCATTTTCAAAGTCAAAGTGAAGTCAGTCATGTGGAGAGGAAAAGGATCTATCATGCTGGTCATTTTGGCTGAAAGGTGGCAGTGGACGATAAACAAGTTTGTTTGGAAATTAATCAGAGTTCAGACGAAGAGAGAAAGAAAGAAAGAAAGAGAGAGGGAGGGAGAGATGAAGAAATGCCGAGAATATGGAGAGGGGAGCAGGCAGGAAACCAGCAGTGAGTAGCCAAGTCGTTAGATTCCTTAATGGGTTGTCTATCATGAGGTTTGGCCCGCGTGGGCTCACGTGGCACTGGAAGGAAAATGGGTAATCAAAAGGTTTCTGAGGTGAGATGTGAGTCCATTTCCCCCCTCACTCTCAGACACACAAGATTGATGCCATACAGAGAGGGAGAGAAAAGGACTCTCTGGATTTGATGGGAAAACAGCAGCCTGAAATTTATTTGCTGATCGAGGCTTTTTTCTCCATATCTGTTAACAGAGCCACTCAGAAAACAACTATTCACTTCAGTTGCTTACATGTCAAAGTCATAGAGAACTAACACAATGCTCATGCATTTGCATAATGAGCTGCAATTGCTGTTTAAGAAAGAAATGCCTTGATTAAACGAATAATTGCACACTAGAATATAAAATCAGAACAGGAAAGAGTAAAATGAAAATTTCACGACTCATTTAGCACTTACATTTTCCATGCATGAGGCAAAAGTCCATTTCGTTTCTTCAAATCCTGTTAAATCTTTGTACATTTTAAAGGTAGATAAAGTACTACTCAAAGTACTACCATAAATTAGCGATTAGAGGTTAGCACTGACTGCAAAACAAAACACTTCTTTTGTAAACACAGGGAATAACTTCACATTTCTGAACAATGAAAAACCAAACTACAGAAACATCATCAAACTATAAAACAGCCATTCAAAGTGTGGCGTCCGTGTTATGTCAATCTATCTCTCTGAGCAAGTCACACAATCTACCTGATTCTCCAATGATAATGTTCCACGAGTCAAAAAAGGAAAGATGAAGGAAGTAAAAACGTGCTCACTTACACTACACTGCAAAAAGTATTCACTCGCATAATAATTGAATTCAGGCGTTTCAATCATGGCCACAGCTGCATAAATCAAGCATAGCTACTAATTATTCCACAGTCAAGTGTTAACAGTATTATTCAAAGTGAATGACAGCGACTCAGCCATGAAGAGGTGGGCCACATAAAATCATAGGGCAGGATCAGCAGAAGCACATAGTGCGCAGAGATTTTGGAGATTACAAACCTCCAAACTTAATGTAGCCTTCAGATTAGCTCAAGAACAGAGCATACAGAGCTTCATGTCATTGGTTTTCATGGCTGAGCTGCTGCATCCAAGCCTTACATCACCAGGTGCAATCCACAGTCTAAGATGCAGCGCAAAGTAAAGTGCATCTCCACCGAACTCTAGAGCAGTGGAGACATGTTCTCCAGAGTGACAAATCACGCTTTTCCGTCTGGCAGTTTGACAGATAAGTCTGGGTTTGGCAGCGGCCAGGAGAGCAGTACTTATCTGGCTGCATTGTGCCAAGTGTAAAGTTTGGTGGAGGGGGGGGGGCTATGGTGTGGTGCTGTTTTAGTAGCAGTAAAAGGAACTTTTAATGCTTCGGCATACCACAACATTTTGGACAATTTCAGGCTCCCAACTTTGTGGGAACAGTATGGGGATGCGCCCTGCACAAAGAAAGGTCCATAAAAACATGAGCATGTCTGGTGTGAAAGAACTTGACCACACAGAGTCCTTAACCTTAAATTGACAGAATGCCTTTGCCATGAATTAGGGGGTGCTATGAAAACTTTGAGAAGAAAAGACCCTAGGCCTGTGAGAGCCAATAGAAACAGAATAGAAACATGCTGTTCATCAACTTGGCTGCTCATAGCCAAGTGAAAGCCTCATGGTTTCATCCACATTTACTAATACTTTAGAAAGAAATGTAGCTTGTTTGTAGCTACACTTGGAGACCAAGCTTAGTGAAACGGAGACCCAGCTCTGCAGCCTAAAAAAACCTGTAGCTAGCCAGCCTGTAGTCAGTGTGGGTGAATGATGTTACCACTAGCTCTCCTCCAGCAGATGGTCAAGCAACGAGCAACCAGGGAAAACAGGCTGGCTGGGTGACTATGAGGAGGAAACATGGTCCTAAACAGAAGTCCCTGGTACTCATTCACATTTTCAAATGACATTTCCCCACTCAGTGATACAGCCAGCGAGGAAAAACCACTGGATATTGATGTCTGTGAAGGTTCTCAGTCATCCAGGTCATCGTAGTCAAAGGAGCTTGCAAAGAAAAGTGTCTGGACTTCTTTAAGTTGCTTGAAGACGTTTCACCTCTCATCCGAGAAGCTTCTTCAGTGGATATTGATACTGTTTTGAAGAATGTGAAGCTAGAGACACCAGCAACCATAGTGAATTGTCTTCAAGGAGCCAAAGCAACCAGCTGAAACTGCTGGCTAAGGATAAATGTAGATTTCATAAAATAATAATTGATAATAATAATAATTGATGATTTATCAAACTTGTCATCTGATTTGGTACTCAGTTCAGACAACATGATTACTGTGGGTGATTTTAACATCCATATAGATGCTGAAAATGACAGCCTCAACACAGCATGTAAGATTTTAAACTCAATGGGCCTCTCTCAAAATGTGTAGAGGCCACCCACCACTTTAATCACACTCTGAATCTTGTTCTTAAATATGGCATAGAAATTTCTTCCTGAAAACCTCAGTGTTTCTCGATAACACAGCAGTGGTGAATGTATTTCATTACAGTAGATGTCTTTCTGAAAAGCGCACCTTAAAGTGTTGGGATGATCTGATATCCTCGTGTTGGTGTTGTTCCCAGACCATCATGAAAATGTTGTTCCAGGTTCAACATTGCAAGTGACCAATCACATTGTTGTGACGTTATTCCTTTGCGCGCCAAGCCATTCGTGCATTTATGAAATTCCAATGTTGCAAGGACAATATCAATTCTGCTTACTGTTTATTAAACGGTTAGGGTTAGGGTCAGGGTCAGTTGATCGGCAGACAGAGGCGGTTTCACGCAGCTTAAGTACAGTTTTTTGTTTTACGCCGGTTTTTCCCGAAGTCGCAAAAGTATGACGTCACAACATTCTGATTGGTCACTTGCAATGTTGATCCTGGACCAACATTTAGTATGATGATCTGGGAACAACACCAACACGAGGATATCAGATCAACCGTGTCACATCTCAGTAATTTAGAGGTTCTTCATTAAATCTGGAAGAATAATTTCTAGCTCCGTAAAGCTAGAACATTCAACTTCTATTCAAAACTACTGCTCAACAACTTCCTATTCTTCATGCCACTCCATCATGGTTTGGTAGTGGCTGAAGCGGAAGATTAGCAGGTCACCTACTAACTGAAAGGTTGGTGGTTTGATCCCTGACTGCTCCAGTCTTGCATCCTTGAGCGAGATACTAAGTTGTCCCCACTGCAGACAATGGAATATGAATGTGAATGTGTTAATGTAAGACAGAAAGCACTTAAGCATAGAAAAAGTGCTTGTGTGAATGGGTGAATGATGCATGTTGTATTAAGCACTCGGAGTGCTCCGGGAGAGTGAAAAAGTGTGATATAAGAATCAGTCTATATGCCATCAGGTTTCTCTTCACCACTACAGCCAGGCTGACAAAAAGTCAGAGGTCTGTTAAACAGAGAAATTCTTTAATCTTTACTAGTTATGGGTCCATAAATTTTAACAATTAGAGAAAAAAATTACACATAACCGTCTCAGAGATGTTACATTATGTACGGCAACTTTCAGTACTAGTGATATTTATTTAGAGTCTTTCTCTCTGACTGACTCTTCTGAGTTACCTTTAATAATCACTTCCTTTCATCAGCATGTTTATGAGATTCCAGTCTGTTCAAAGAAGAGCTAAATCTTAAATATGATCAATCTGTAGGGATGGGAATCAAGAACTGGTTCTTGTACAGAAATCAAAATTTCATATCAAATAAATGCAATATCAAACATCCTTGAAAGAGTAGTTGTCAAACCGCTAACAGATCATCTGCAGAGGAATGGTTTATTTGAAGAGTTTCAGTCAGGTTTCAGAGCTCATCACAGCACAGAAACAGCTTTAGTGAAGGTTACAAATGATCTTCTTATGGCCTCTGACAGTGGACTCATCTCTGTGCTTGTCCTGCTAGACCTCAGTGCAGCGTTCGATACTGTCGACCATAATATCCTATTAGAGCGATTAGAACATGCTGTAGGTATTACAGGTACTGTGCTGCAGTGGTTTGTATCATATCTTCCTACTGAAACTGAATTTTTAATTCCCACTGTAACCAAAGTGCATGTTCATAGAGCAAAAAAATTGGGGTTTTTGTTTTCACTGTATTTTTGCATGGTCTTTATGTTACAATATAATGTACATCTGGGGGACTGTTGTTGTGATTTGGCGCTATAGAAACTGAGTCAATTTCTCCCATAATTACGCTGCAATAGGCTACTGCGGACTTTCCTTGATGCACTGATTAATTTTTATGTTGTTTTATGTTTTTCACTCACTATGTGTTTATACACCACTCTGCATTTATTCACCAGTTATTATTATTATTAATCCCAGGCTCTCTTCCACAGTGTGTCTTTATCTTGTCTTCCTCCCATCAACCCTTAATGGTGGTAGCAGATGGCTGCCTCTCCCTGAGCCTGTTCCAAAGATTGAAAGTTGATAAGAGTAGAAGCATTGATGTCCGTTTTGATGGAGAAGTATAGAGATGGTCAGAAAAGCATATGATAGCATGTCAAGTGAGCAACTGTGGTACTGCATGAGGAGGTTGAGAGTAGCAGAGAAGCACGTGAGGCTGGTAAAGGATGTGTATGAAGACAGAGAGGTTCAAGGTGGAGATGGGGCTCCATCAGGGATCTTCTCTGAGCTCCTTCTTGTTTTCAGTGCTGATGGACAGACTGACAGATGGGGTCAGACAGTAGTCTCCTTTGACTATGATGTTTGCAGTCAACACTGTGATCTGCAATAAGAGCAGGAAGAGGTGGATTTATGTTTTGGAGAGAAGACGAATGAAAGTGAATTAGAGGGAGAGAAGTGCAACAGCGGTAATAAAGTCACCTTAATTTAAATATTTGTGGTCAATCATCCAAAACAACAATACAAGAGAGTTAAAGAAGAGAGTGCTGGTGAGTTAAAGCAAGTGGAGACAGTGCGAAAGGGAATTTATCACTGAATGATAGCAGCAAGAGTCAAAGGGAAGGTTTACAAGATGGTGGTGCGACCTCTGTAATGTATGATTTGTAGAAGTTGGCACTGACATAAAGACATAGGCCCAAGAATTAGAAATGATATCAGAGGGCCAGCTCAAGTTGAGTGGTTTGAAGACAACGTTAGAGAGCCTAGATAGTTTTGATATGTGTAGATGTGGAATAGTGGCTAAATTGGACAAAGGATACTGATTATGGAACTGCAAAGTAGGAGGAAAATGGAAGACCACAGAGAACATTCATGGATGTAGTGAAGGAGGGTATGCAAAGGGCTGGTGTGGCGTGGAGACAGGTGATCCACTGTGGCAATCCCTAAAGCAGGGGTGTCCAACTCCAGTCCTCGAGAGCTACCGTCAGTGTTGGGGAGTAACGGAATACATGTACCGGCGGTACGTATTTAAAATACAAAATATGAGTAACTGTATTCTGTTACAGTTACAGTTTAAAAATGTGGTATTCAGAATACAGTTACTTTGTTGAAATAAATGGATTACACTGCGGTACTTTCCTGTTTCATATTGTGGCGGGTCAGGACTGTTTGGGTTTGTTTGACAGCTACGTTCTGTTGTTCCAGGCGGCAGCGTTACGGTTGCCATGGTTACAGGGTGATGCGCGCTCTCTCTGTGACTGTGTGTTTCCTGGGTGAGAGAGCGCCTTTTCGTTGTTGTTGTGCTAAGCTAATAGGCAGAATGCTACAGGCATAGCTCTAAAGAATGTAACATCATGGGCAGTGTAGTCCGTGCTGCAGGGAGAATGGACTGCCATACACGTTATGTGTCTGTGAGCGCGAGGAGGGAGAAAAAGGGGAGTGGAAAAGTACGAGCTGTCATCGAGCAGAAACGGGAGCTGGAAGCATGTAAATATAATAATAACCACTGCAGCCAAAAAGAGTGCCTGACGAGCCCAGTTGTAAGTAAGCTGTTAAGACTCGACTGTACACCTTTCAACGCCTCTCTCTGTCTCTGGCTAGCAAAGTTGACCCAGACAACAAAGTAAAGCTAGTTTTCGGCTACGAGCTCAACACGAACCCGATATATTAGCCAGAGGTCCCTTTACTACGGTTCGGAGCCGCGGACCTTCAGTAACAGTAATAAATCACAGCAATAGTACATTCACGTTGTTGTAAACAGCATGATAATATATTAAGTAATCCAAAGTATTCAGAATATGTTACTCTCATTGAGTAACGTAATGGAATACATTACAGAATACATTTTGGGGCATGTAATCTGTAATCTGTAGTGGGATACATGTTAAAAGTAACCTTCCCAACACTGGCTACCGTCCTGCAGCTTTTAGATGCATCCTTGTTCCAACACACCTGAATCAAATGAATGGCTTCTTATCAGGCTTTTGCCAAACTTGATGGCATGCTGACGAGGTCATCCAACCATTAGATTCAGCTTTATTGGTGTCACGTCCGGTGTGGCAGACGTGTGGAATATATTAGGACCCAAAATGCGGCAGCTCAGGTGCAGGTGAGTATTTATTAAACAAAAGGAAATACAAACAACAATGGCACTGGGAACATAAAACTAGAATCTAAACTGGGTAAAACTAACAAAACAAACCAGAAACGAAGATGCAGGGAGGAAATACACACGGGGAGACGCAGGGAGACCGAGGGGAAACAACACAGACGAAGAAGCCACGAGGACGAGGTGACACACACTATAAATACACACGCCAGGAATCAGGGGATGGGAAGCAGGAGGGGAACACACCTGGAAGACATCACAGCTGACGAGGCAGGGGGAACGTAAACAGAACACACTGACATCAGACAGAGACCTTCACAATAAAACAGGAAACACATACACGCAATGACACAACACACAAACTTCACACAAGCTGGAGAACACAGAACATAGGAACATGAAACGTGAACGTACAAGAACCCCAAAATGACCACAGAATAAGAATAACATAAACACGGAGTCACAGACTCCGGATCATGACAATTGGAGTAGGGACGCATCTAAAAGCTGCAGGACAGTAGCTCTCGAGGACTGTAGTGGGACACCCCTACCCTAAAGGAACCAACTGAAAGAAGAACCTTGTGTAAAGTATTTACGTGAGAAAGTGTTTTCCCCACAAAGTTGATTCTGCGATTTCAGTGTAAAGGCTGAACAGCCAACATTCAGATGTGCACAGGCAGCTTTCTGGGATTTCCTTACCTGCATGACTGAGTATGCTTCAAGACGGGAAAGTATTTGACGATTAATGAAACAAAAAGCTCACAATGCACAAAATCCTTTCCATGATCCATTTAAAAGAATCAATTTTGTTTATTTAAAATAAATAGGAATAAAATTCAAACTGGTGTTCCAATTTATACTTTGACTTAGATCTTCAAGGAAAGAAAACTCTGAGAACAGAAAGAATAGTTGACACTTGAATTTCATCACTGAGACAAATTTCTGATATTGTGTAGGTTCATTTATAATCTCCCTGTTATCTCAAGAAAAAAGATAAATATGATGAGAATGGAAAAAACCATTAAAGATCTTAAATTGGAAAAAAGATGAGGTGAAAGGAAGGCTGTTTCTCAGCGTCTGCTGAATTTAAGAAGTAAAAAAGGTTTCATTTTGATGTTAAATTGAGCTCAGTTTTGTCTGTTTGGGGAAATAGCCTTGACAAAAATGGTCTTATTTTAAATTCTGCTTTCCTTTAGAGCACAGCGAGATCGCAGACCATTATCTTTAAAGTGCAAAATGAACTTTAGACTCCTTTCTGAATTATTATAAAAAAATTAAGATAAGACCTCTGGAGATGCTTAAGTGCAATTGTGGTCATTTATTCAAAACCTCTTTCAAATTGTATAAATACTGCAGACATATATGACCAACTACTGAAAGTTACCATGAGTGCAGTGCTTTGATATTCAAACACTATGAGCACAGAGAGAGCCCGAGTTTCCAGGGGCCTGTTAATGTCTCCTGAATATCAGTATTTAACACACACAAAAAGCTTTCAGTGACATTTGAAAACTGTGCTTTTTAGGGGACTGTGGCTTTGATTGTGTTGTTCCCTGTAATTTAACAGGAAATGCTGAAGGATCATTTTTCTTACACTTGCAACAAGCGTGGAAAAAAGCCATGCTTCATTGCTTCGAGCTGAATCACTGCTCCCCACTGCAAGAGACTAACACTGCAGCACCAAACAGTGAATGCACAGAGCCGATCGCCCCTCGGGGTTTGTGGTGAAATTTGATTAAAAAGTTTGTTGGTAAATTAATTTTGACCAAACACAAGGGGCATGCTGATGCAGCTGAAGCTATTAATTGGAGTTGGCAGTGGGGCAAGTTCATTTGTCAGCATTGTGTGGATTTGTGTTTAAAGCTGTGTTCCTGTTGAGCAGGACAACCAGTGTCCCTTTAGACTGCGTGCATTATCACTTCCAACTAAATGAAGTCCAGGATCATGAAGAGGAGGTGTAGCTACACACACTCGTGCAACAAGGACAACAGTGTGTCCTAGAGTCTGCGCAATGCATGCATAACCAGATTATTTACAACACACACAAAAGAAGTGAAGACTCCCGTGTGGTATACGAGTAAATTGTTACTTCATTTGAACTTATATCACCTGATAATATTATATATAATGTAACAAAGTTGACAATTTGCACATTTTTCTTCTGAACAATCAAAAGGTGACTTTCAGTCATTCAAAATAAACCTAACTGCATGAATATGGTCAGAAAATGACACGAACAGCAGAACTTTCTCAGTTTTTGGACCTATGGACTATATCGATCAGCATGACTGCACTGGGACCCCCATATTAAAAACTACTGCTCAACAATTTCACTTAACAACAACAAAAGAGACATGGATGGAGTAAAATGTTGCAAAGGTAATCAAGTTATAATCTAGCATGTAAACACCAAATAAAATTAAATTTAACTACAAAATCCATTAACAGGCACTAATGAGGAAGGAGGAAGAATAAAGGTGAGAACACAAGCTAACCATCACAATAAAACAGCAAGTATAAAGTCAGACCAAATGTCTTTGACCAAGACAGACAGCACGAGGCACAGCGAGGGAAAAACACAAAGGAAAACTTGTAGGAGAGAGCACAGGTTACTGCAAAGAACAGACGTTGTGTTTCTACAGCCTGTAACACAATAAATCTAAAGTAGTAGTTTATGTTTTGACATCAGAGGAAATACCTTACTGTTTAAGTTAGAAATGATCCAGTTACTGAATGAGATGTGATGAGTCTTTGACACTGGACATTTATATGAAATTAACAACCATATTTTTAAGACACACAGACCTCCAGTATGAGTTCACCTCAGCCACCCATACATTATGCTAACACTTGTTTGATATTCTAAATATGTATGATCCTCTCTCTCCCTTCCTAACCACAGTTTTTCATACAGTTCCTCCATGCCTTTCCATAGGAACTCATCACATCATCCCTGCAAAGCTGCACTTAATGACTTGCTGATACGCTTTATTATAAAAGGCCAGTTTTCTCCTGAATGAAGTTCAAAGCAGGACAAAACCCAGAAGACCCACTGGCTAATGGCTGCTGACCTCACAGTATCACCTCCTCCAACATGGGCAACAGTTATTAGCAGCCTAATGAACTTGATGCTAATGAAGAGCAGTGGGAGTTCAGAATCATCTACTGCCAGACAGAGCGAAGCTGACAGACTCGTATACATGATGCTGGGGAAGTGTGTGGCATTCACAATTCAGTGGGCATAGATTAAAACAAAGAGACAGAAAGAAACAAACAAAAAAGCATCATGCAATAGAAGGATACTGAGATCATAAAAGTAGAAAGGTTCTCACTGCGGGTTTGAAGGCAAATACGTTACAAAGGGAAGACAATAAATGCAAATACTTTGTTATTTTCATTTACTGGCTAATTTTGCTTCCATGGCATGTCTTCTTTCAGACTTGTGGAAAAAGTACCAGTCAAAAGTTTGGACACACCTTCTCATTTAATGGTTTTCCTTTGTTTTCGTGACTATTTACATTGTAGATTCTCAGTGAAGGCATCACAACTACGAATGAGCACATATGGAATTATGAAGTAAACAAAGAAGTGTGAAATAACTCAAAACATGTCTTATCCCAGCTATCATAGAGACCGCGTACACCCTGGGCAGGTCGGCAGTCTGTCACATAGAGACAGGCAACCGTTCGCGCTCACACTAAGATTCACACCTATGGGCAATTTAGAATGACCAATTAACCTAACCCCACTAACTGCATGTCTTTGGACTGTGGGGGAGAACATGCAAACTCAGAAAAACCCCAGCCAGGTAGTGGAATCAAACTCACGACCTTCTTGTTGTGAGGCATAAGTGCTAATCACTGCACCACCGTGCTGCTCACGCCTAACAGCTATTTGACCATAAAGGTCTGATTCACACAGCTTGCTCTGAACAGTTGATGCAGATGTGTCTGCTACTGGAACTCAGTTTGCAGCACTGTCAGCAAAGCAAAGGGCGGCTACTTTGAGGAATCTAAAATATAAAACATCAGTTTTCTCTTTGCTACGTAATTCCATTTATCTTGTTTCATATATTTGATGTCTTCTGTTTGTACCTATAATGTAGAAGGTAGTAAAAATAAAGAAAAAACATGAGAAGGTGTGTCTCAGTGAAACGTAACAAGACGAATCAAGGAAACTTGAAATCTGTACCTTCAGCTGAAAGACAAAGCAGATAAGACTTTACCTCCGTAGCTGTGGACAACAGCTGTGATGTCCATAACACAGCCTACTATATGTGTATGTGGGATAACGACGTTTGAAGCAGATCAAGGATAAAGTGACTGAAATAAAACCAAAACTGAAATTGGTATTTTTGTACTGAGTTATACACCAGGAGATGTTGTGTAAACCGTTGTTAAAAATTAACCTTGTCGATGTTTTCTGAGAAGAAAGCCAAGGACATACTATGTCTCTCTGATGCAGAACAAAAGGCAGATCTTGGATTTGCTCCAACAGTTAAGCTGACTTGAATTCACTTGTTCAAACCCAAAACTGGTAAGAAATCTATCACTGAACAAGAAGGTGCAGATGCAGTAATACCAACAGCACGAATAGCAATCACACTCCTAGTTATGCAATAGGACAATGATCCCAAGAACACCATCAAATCCACAACAGAAAAATCAAGACACCATGACCCAGTCAAAGTCCAGGTCTCAACCCAACTGAAATGTGGTGGTGTTTCCTTTCCTCTCCTGATATATGCACAGCTGTTAGAACACAATTACAATCTTTGCACACATTTCATGAAAGCAACGAGTGCTTGGGCTCCTACTTTTTGTGGAAGATGTTGAGATTGATGACAGTATTTCCTTATTTATGGAGCGATATAAATTAATATCCAAAATCTCATCTGTAAAATGCACCTCGAATATGCCAACACTGTAATATTTAAGTGTAAAATGCCCATATTTCTGCCCTGGATTTATTAGTAGTCGCCTCAGTTTTATGATATCTACTAGTTCAGTTATCACCCTTCTAATATTTATGTCTTTCAACATTACTTTTTTAGTGCACGTTAATTGTTTCTCCCAAACTCTACGTAGCATCTGTGTTAAAGGGAAAGATTAATTGCAGCATGTCTTAAGTGAAAAGACACAAACACTTCAATGTTCTTCGAAGCTAATTCTTTTTCAAGCATGGCTGAATTTTTCATGAGACCATCTACTAATGTCTGAGGTGAAAAGGTGTTCTTGGACATTAACCTGCCAGTCTGCAGCTGCACTGGATTATGGGACTGAGAAATGGGCCAAAGCATCTAGATAATGCAAATTTGTTATTCTAACAAAACCAACTTTACAGGGAACAGAAATGAGAAAATTAACAAGGAGGATTACTTAAGACAACATTTTAGTCCAGCTTAGTAAGATTTGTATCCAGCATTATATTAACAACAGGATATTGTCTCTGGCCTTTAGAAACTATACCACCGCGGTTTACTTTTTAACAGCTCAAAGCCTGCAGCTTTCAGCAGTGTGCCGGCTGCTGACAGGGGAGCTTACATAGCATGAATGAATGAATCACTAATCATTCAAGGCCTTTCAAAATATATTTCAGAAGTAAGAACAAAGTGTTAGATTTTTAATACTAACACATGGTGTGAACACTAAACACTGATTGCTGGAAAGGTTTGTCAGCGAGGCTGCACTGCACTCACTGTACAAAAGTGTAAAACAATGTGATATATGTATATATATACACATATGTATACAATGTTGCAAATGCCTGCATTTACAGTAAAAGATGGATATTGTAAACCTCTAACTAAAAGTAAAATAGCATAACCTGAACCTGATTCAGAAAACACAGAAAACAGAACCAAAAACTTAAAAAGCATGAACATAAATAATCTGTGGCAAAAAGGCTTGTAGAGAGTTGCTGACTGGCTGGGAACAAACAGAGGCGAGCAGAAATCAAAACCAGAAGCTGAGGCAGAGTTGCACTGCAGTGAATCCGTATGGATTTTGTGCAGCTGAGCTGAAGAGTGGCACCGGGAGATAAGAAGAAAGGCACACAAGAGGCAAACAAAAGAGTGAAAATGGAGAGCAGCAGCTGTGGGAAAGTGCAGGCTGCATTACGATGTTGCACACCTTGATAAGCTTTCTCAAACACGGAAGCCAGCAGGAAGAATTGTGCGAAACTTGGTTCATACAGAGACTTGCAAAGAGACAATGTATCACTGTGGGCAGTTATATGATTGAGTGTGAGATTGTCTACCCCAGCTTTTCTTTCACTGTGCGTGCGTACGTGCGTGTGTCTGGGTTTTATGTCTAGCATGTCTGGGCACAGTAGTGAGGTGACATGTGACCACGCTGGCCACTGAGAGCCACATGTCATCTCAGCAAACCTCACCAGACCAATTTGTCCTTTTACAGGAATATTTCTTGGTGAAAAACGAGGGTGAGACACCAGAAGTAAAGCAAAAACTCGTTAGGTAAAACACATCACACACAACAGGATTAACAGGTTCCCTATTTGCTATTTTTAAAAGTGATGTACAGATTTGACAAGAAAACAACAGTAAGTGGGTCAACTCGATGTCACACTGTCCAGAGGCAAAGCAGAAGCTGCAGTGCCAGCAGGGCACTGTCAACTCAGTATAACAGCCAAGAAGTTACTAGTGAGCAAGTATGAAGTACATTACAGGGTCCTTAATTACCAGAAATTATTACGTTAGGCAGGTAATATGTATTTACCTGTAATTTTGTTAGTTATGTCAGTTTAAACGTTTTCCCGTGATTATTTTCACGTTGGCCTGAAATAAATTATCTCCCTCTGTTCTGACTGCAGACTGAAACTTACTGCGACTTCTGCCTGCATGTACTTTTCGTGGTTTGGTGAGGCACCGTATTAAATGGACACAGCATCTACAAGTTTGCTCTGATCTGAGGTTTCTGAAAAGGATGATAAACTGGGAATCATTGAGTAAAATCTCATTGAAGCAAAACCAATTACAAAAGTTATTCCAGTAACGTTTCCGATAGATGCATCAATGTATTTATGCTGTGCTGTAAAATGTGCGATTACTAAGGATGTGTGATTTCCTACATTGCTGGTGTCACCGTATGTGATGCTCAGTGATTTGGTACTGTATAAATCAGGGGTGAGCAACTCCAGGCCTCGAGGGCCGGTGTCCTGCAGGTTTTAGACGTGTCCTTGATCCAACACAGCTGATTTAAATGGCTAAATTAGCTCCTCAACATGTCTTGAAGTTCTCCAGAGGCCTGGTAACGAACTAATCATGTGATTCAGGTGTGCTGACCCAGGGTGAGATCTAAAACCTGCAGGACACCGCCCGTCAAGCCAAATAAAACTGAACTAAATCAAAGTCTGTATTATTTAAAGATGGCAAAATTTAAAAAGGAAAACCGAGCATTTGGCAAAAGTGTCCAATTATAATTGTACACAAAATTTGATTTAGCTGAAAGTGGCAGACGGTTTGTTTCAGAGAAAATAACTTTTGACAGTTTAAAAAGTTTTAAAGGGTTAAAACAATAAAAACAGAACCTAAAAGTAGAAGCTATTTTTCAGCTTCTGCTGAGCACATCTCTCAAACACTCAAATAAGTCTGAGGAAAAAGAAAATTGTGCCGACTGCATGTTTAAAGTAGAAATGAAACGACTGCATCTCAATATCAGTTTCATTTTAACCACTTGGTTCCACTCCCCAGGTTTGCATACTCTCACACTGCCCTCCCTGGTGCTGCCCAGTTCAGCATAAACCCCTAGCTATTAACATGTGCTGTTTGGGTGATGAGGAGGTTATTGGCACCTAATGAGCCTCACAGCCCCTTTAGCCCCCGTTTCTTATTCGATGTACTCCAGATTCCCCTTTGTTTACTGTTTTTATTGCTGCGCAAGAGCCAAGGGACTGAGGCCAAGCCAAGACATGGGTTAGGTAAATCTGCTACCACTTAAGCTAAAGGAAAGGGAGGATGAAGAATTGATGGCCCACTTGTGTCCTTGTTTAAGGAAGGGAGTGGAAGTAAACACAGGGAAAGTCAAACTCAATTTAATGTGTCTGGTTCTCTCTGGAAGTTTGGCTGTCTGTAACATCTCTCGACCTGTCTCTTTGTTCCTGCACTCATCTATGCATCTCCTCCCTCTCCTTTTCCTCCCTCTTGTATATTTTAGTGTTAAAGCAAAGCTCTGCACAGAGCAGCATCACACCTTGCTTTGTGGATAACGTGGCTGTACGACAGGTGACTCTGAACATCGGGGAGTACATTTTTCTCCCGTGTTAGATTAAAACAGCTCAGCGTGACAATTCTGCCTCCACACATCCTCGTCGTACAATTTGTCATTTTCTCATTACCTGTGGAAGGATGTAATTTGCTGTAAAGATGCTGCACCGTGAGACAGAAGCGTCTCTCCTATGGGGATGTCGAGCTCGTCCTAATGAGCAATGTGTTTGTTTTCTACATGCTTTTACACAATTTGCACAAAGAAAAGAATCCTGTGGTCACTTTTGTCCTACGCTGTTTCAAATCATATTACTTTCTAATACAGAATGGCTCAGCAGTGTCCTGTATGATGCACCAGCAACATGAATGAATTTAAAGGCTTAAATATCACCCAGCCACTTCACTTAATCTAATCCAAATCAGTAGAATTGACACAATTTCACTTCATATGTTACAAACCGATTCACTGGGAAAGTGCTGAACAATGATTCGGTCACGAGAACTCATATAACAGAGGCAGATAAACAAAATCTACTTTGTGACCTTGAATATCACTTCAACCTTCAGTTTGTTAAATAAAATGAGATTCATTTGCTTTAAATTTAAAAGAGAATGTATTTTCCTTGTATTATGTCAGATATATTGTGGTCAAGTGAGCAACATTTTAAATAAAGGGCTCAGTGTATGTAGGTAATCCCTGTAAGCAGAATGATCTGAACACTGTATAACCCATTTTTTTAACCCAAAGGTCCTAAAGACCGTCAGTGTTATACAGTTTTGTTTGTGAGTACAGCAACCAGAAAACGTGATGTAAATAAAATAAAATAATGTTGCTCTGTGTGTAATCTGAACATGCTTCTTTAAATGGGTGAGCTATACTGTAACCCCCTCTTTCTCATTTTATACACTCGATGCGCAAATTAGCTTTAAAGTAATTTTGATCAACAGCTGCTTTTACTGAAACACATGCTTAGACTTGCTGTCCCCAGCCAGGTGCCAGTTAGTTACTGGCAGTTCCCTTTCCTGCTTCTAAGTCGAGGTACTTTCCATCATGAACACGTTTCATGCAATGGCCTAGTGTCACCAAGAGGGGGCGCTTTCTTTGCAAAAACTTTGACTTACAGGGTTTTATAGCATTTCATGTTGAAAATATTTCTCTTGTCAAAATCTATTTATTACACACGTTTTGCTCTGAACTACTAAATATACTAAATATAATATTGTATGCAGACATACTTTCCATGTGACTGTGATGTACATGTTTGTTGTGTTAGAAAATGCGTCTTATGTTTGTCGAACACAAGTTGTGACTAACAAGTAAGTCAAACTTCAAGTGACTAAAAACACTGAACAATGAAAAAGAAAGCCTGTGTTAAGTCTTCCTCTGCAGCTAATCAGATTAGTTTATGTAGCAATGTGTGAGCCTCAGCCACCTTCCCTTTCTAGAGCCCTGTCCAGGTGAAGAACTTTGTTGTTCTGCCAGGCAGCATAAACAGCTCAGACAAAGCAGGGCTGAAGCAGTGAGAGAAGGAGCAGGACGAGAGAAAGCAAAGACAGAACAGGGGACTCTGGGAGAAGCTTCAGAAGCAGTTAAAAGAGAAGAAATTAACGACAGATAAGGAAAAAGTCTGATGAAAATTATCATGTAATGCAGGGATTGTGATTATAATGACAAAGATTATCATGTGCAAAAAGGATCAGATAAAAAGAAAGAAAATGCTGCAAAGAAGAAATTTAAGATGATAAAGATTCTTTATAGAATCAGGCACATGAGAAGCAAACTGCTGCGTAGGCAGTTTCAGAAGTATATCATTTCAATCAACAGAGATTACTTCTGTGTAGCAAGAATTATTTTCCAGATGTGACACAGTTGCATCCGTTTACTCATAGCCTTTGTTAAGAACTATGCAAAAGATACATGAAGGCTAAAATAGTAAACACCAGAAGACTTCTGCCTCGTGACTTGACTTGAATTGACTCGGTTTCTGTTGTTTTCCATTACAATGGCGTACCACCTCAATGTGCCCGGAGTCGTGACAGCAACACGGCCGAAAGTTCTGTGAAGAGACAGGACATGGAGGCAATATACAAACACCCCCACCATGGTATGAGTCTGCACCTAATAGCTGGACCATGCTGTGGGTTTTGGTGCAGCCATTTTCCTCGTCGTCGGGTTTCAAAAATGGCAGTGTTGACTTTTGTCAAGTCAACCAATCAGCACGATGCGGCCTGTTGACGTCACATTTTTGGATCAACTCAGATTGCTTGGAACCCCAGCAGAGAAAGTACTAACACAGTACTTGGTACCAGGTACTACCACCTAATGGAAAACCCTAAAAACCAAGTCGAGCAGACTCGACCCGAACCGAGTAGGTACTAGTGCAAAAGGGCTTTTACTTTTATTTTTGCAGAGGCAGACGGCGTGGAGTGAGGAGAAGGTAGACCCAAAAGCAGACGATGGAGGCAGAGTGAGGTGATGAACAGAAAGCGAGCCTTTTATTTGGCTGAATCAAAGTACAAACAAAAAGCACAGAATGACTAGGATGAAGCTAACGAAACCTATACTGGGAAAACTAAATATTGTATGAAACTAGAAACCTGAAAATTGGAAACACAAGGGAAGAAACACAGATGAACCAACAACAGAAGGAGGAAGACAGAGGACTAAATACACAGGAGGGTAACGAGGAAATAAGGAACAGGAGTGAACACAGCTGATCACCCACATGAGACAGTTCCTCCCTGTCAAAACAGAATACAGTAACACAGGACGCGGGACTGTCAAAGTAAAACAGGAAATAAATGAACATGGAAAGCAGGGTGCCACAATATTGCACAATATTAATAATTATCAGACCCAGGACCATGACAATTATTCTACATGTATGTCTAGACTTTGCTCATAATCTCATAATGTGTAAAATTTGTTGTAAAAATGTTTTAAAACCATTTCTTTCCATAATGTCTGAAAATGTGAAAATGCCTGCAATGTTACTGTACAGACAGGAAAGACAGAGGGTTGAAATGTTAGCTTTGCAAGAAGTTTGAGAATGAAATTGGAGCCTGGCTGTCCGCATCTTGCTCTTTTTCTGTGTTTGCACATTTTTAAAATAAACTTTTGGTTCAACTTTAGGATGTTCCAGCATCTTGAAGGACTTTACAGAGTTCTTCTGTGATTTTGGTTCCTTCTATCTTCTCAGAGGAATCCCAGAGAGATTCCATAATTCTGAGGGTATGAAGATGATTCTCATGTTTGGGGACCAAAAGAAAGACCCTAAGGCCAGCTCGCCTTAGGGTCTTTCTTGAGCTTGACCATTGAGCTTAATGGTTTAAATTCAGAATTCCTTGATGCAATGTGGCTCTCTTATCATATCTCTGGTATAACTTCTAGATTAAAAAAGGTGTTTTTGTCTCTCTGTTCTGCTGTGCATGATACAGCTGACAGAAGGATTTCAGTCACCTACAGGAAACGGCCTGTGATTATAAGGCTTTAAGTAACCTCACTTCTCTCGCTCCACAAGGTTGTTGGAAGTTAGGCAAAGTCCATAAAACACTGACGCCAACGATGAGGTTTCTTTGTGAGCTCTTCTGTCTGCATTGCATTATGGAACAGGCCTCCATTTGTTGTCATGGAAACAGACAATGCCTCTGACACATTACATTTACATGCTTTTTTACTGATGAGCTCTGAGTAGCTTTTTCAAAGCCAAAGCATATTTTAGCTGTTTGTGTCTCATGTAATGGTTAAACTTTGTCAGCCAGACATGGATAAAAAGTTTTTCTCTCCATAATGAGCGCGTAAAGACAAAAATCCCAGCACAGCTGAACATGCAGCCCAGCATCGTATATTAGACACACCTGTCAACAATGTCCACTTCACTCTTTACCTCTGGCTAAATGCACGGGACAGCAGCTTGTGAATTTGAGCTTTTTGTCTTATTTCAGTGTTATGTATTTGCATTCATGTTGCATGTGTTTCTATTTTCCTACATATTGCATTTGTATGAAGCTAAAGGTAAACGAAACAAAATGTATTGATTTGCACAATCAACAGGGATTGACCTCTGCCCTCTCGTGACATAAGGTTAATGCCAGCTGTCCCTTTAAACACATTGCCAATCTGTAATTTTATGCTGTGTCACTAATAGTTAAATGCTGCTCATGTTTTAGGCTGGATTATTGCAGGAAAACAAGTAATAGCCACAGATCAAAATCTAATGTTTTTAAAGGTTTCAAAATTGTTAGAAGCAATGATTTTTTTTTAAATATATGTTTTCCTGGTATAATGGAATATATATATTTAAAAGGTTTTAATACACATCACCTGTTTTTATAAGATGTTTTAAATTATGTTACTAATTTCCGATCCCTTAGCCTTGTACCAAGCTACTGCTCAGAAATTATATTGGTCCGTATACCAGAAAAAACACTCCTTTCACATGTTTTTATGCTGTTCAGCAAATCAACAAATACAACTAGCAATGGAAGCTTGTGCTACAGCAGCTTCTGCTTTAACATACAGATATAAATATAAATAAAATCATTAACATTAAAAAACATGACTGGTTGGTCTTCATGAAGTGTTTGATCATTTTGCTATTAACGTTCTGTGTCACCACTAGTTATTTACACATCAGGATTACAAATTCTGTCAGTCTGTCAGTGAAAAGTGAAGTAACTGAGAACTGGGGGTCATATAGATGAGAACAGGAGGGCGCGTGTTTGGAGGAGTGGTCCTGCTCCTGAAATTCGGATAGTTTGTCTCTAAATGTTCTACAGTTATACAATGTTGTGTTATGTTATGCAAAGCCATGTAATGGTAAGTTATACTAAGAAATGCTATGAACTGTTATGTTCAAATATTACAAAACCAAACAGGTTAGAAAAGTAGACAAAAATAGAAAAGGATGAGGCCAATTTTATTTTTATCGACTGCGGTACTGTTGTTACTGTTGTTACTGTTGTTACTGTTATTCAAAGCTACATTATGCTACATTACGCTTGTAATGCAATGCTTTGTAGTAATGTTTCCATTTACTGTCTGTTTGTCTGCTGAGTACTCACCACTGGAGCAGTCCAGTCCTCCCCATCCTGGCTCACATTGGCAAGTATCAGGAGAGACACATCGTCCATGGGCACACTCTTCTGTGCACAGTGCTGAGAAGAAAGAACAACATTGAAACAAATGTCAAACAAGCAACTATAACACATAAGAAGTTATCAAGTTCTTTCTTTGAGTCATAAAACCTTACATCAAGTCCATTTGTCATTTAAATCATAATCCCCGTTCCCTCAGCTTATTTAATTCATGTTAATATCTTTCAATGTTACAGTCTTTAGTGCAAGTCTGACACTATCCACTCCAGCTTAGCACAAAGTCTGGCTTGGAAATTTTCTACTGAAAAGTCTGTTTGGAGAATAATGTCTTAATCTGATTCTTCTTCTCTTCTGCCCTCCAGCAGATGGTAATGTTCATCTCATAATGCATATTTTTGTGGAAAAACAATGGAAGCAACAACAAAACGCAGATCACTTTTAACAACCGGATATACAATGCTGACAGTGCAAACACCTGTAGAACTCAGATACACTCTCAGGTGTGAAGAGACATATACACTAACTGCTGGTAATACGTGGTGAGTCTTTAATATTTATTTTATTGGAGACTTTCTTTTAACTTTTGTTGTTTTTTACCTCATATTGTATCTTAGGAATGCATATTAGGGATATACTTTAATATGTTCCTACTAACCGATGCCATAATATTATGCCTGATTAGTGTATACACTAGCACTCAACAGTTGATTACACAATCCCTTAGTGCAATGAAGACACAATAATTACTACTGAAGATTTTTTGACACTGTGTGTTCATTTACTTGTAGCATCTACTGTAACGGACGTGTAAACACAGTTAGTAGTGCTGCTATTGCCTCAAGCTCCTGGGAATCTTACCATACAATTGTTAGACAGGGCCAGCTACGTCTCTTAATGCATGAAATTCTATTGAGTTAGAAGAAGTACGCAAATTAAAATAATCATAAATCACAGATTTTCCAATATTTTCATGCATTTGTTAAAAGATTAAATATGTTCTTCATACTTTATTATTTATTTTTATTTCAATAGACACAGTAACAGTGCTATATAGCAGCAGCCCCCAACCTTTTTTGTGCCATGGGCCGGTTTATGTTCGCCAACATTTTCACGGACCGTCCTTTTCTAGAGTCCCAGAGAGCAGCCATTTGGCTTTTCTACCTTTTAGCTAGGCTTTAGCTTCAGCCAAGTGGAAGCTAAATTGGCTAGTCATCAATTCATATGTAAATTAGGTTGTTACCTGAGAATTCTGGAGGGGAGTGGGGGTGTGTGAACGATTGCTGATTTCTAACTGCCAACTGCCTCTTTGTTTGTCTGGGGGGAGCTGCTAAAAGCGGTGAACTTCCTTTTGTGTTCGTCTTGATGCATTCTCAATCATCCAGGAAAATAAATCTCCAAAAGTCACCAACTTGGAGTGTTTAGTTTCCTGAGCCACAAGGAAACTTGTGTTTCAGTTTGTCTTCTTAGGGAGAAATCAACACACATGGGTGTATGTCCTTTATTGATAAAAACAGTACAAAAACCCCAACCATTTGTACACATTTTTACAAATAATAATAAAAAGTGAGTGAGTACATTTCAACATTTTCAGCAATCACTCACAATCCTGGCACTGCCATGGTATCTGTAGTCTGCATTTACCACATGTGTATCTGTTGCAGTGAACACATCGCACAGTGGCATGATTGTTCTTGCATTTGAGTTTGACCTGACACATGGCTCTTTTTCCAGGACTAGGTGTGGAGGGTTGTGTCCAAAGCAACTGTTCTTTTCTTGCCCTTTTCCCAGCTACATGAGAGTGAGCCAACTCTCTTGCAAGCTCCACCAGGAAGTCCACCCGTCTTTCCTGCGTCACGGATGAATACAACACAATAAAACCAGTACTGGTACCAAAAAATAAGATTTATTCATAACACAAACCCAGGGAAACTGAGTTAACGGTAAAAAAATATCGCTACATAATAAAATTATTCTCAATGTTTTGCTGTAAAAACTGAAGTGATTAATGTTTTTTTTTTTATTTAAACTAGTGCTGCTGCGTTAATGTGGTTACGGTGTTAACGCCATTTTAACGAGATTAACGCTGACAGCACTAATTTAAACACATAAATATATTTAATATATATTACTATTCTTTTTTTCTTTAAGGTCATCACGCTATGAAGAAATGGAATTTACTATGACGGCAGATAGTAGAGACTATTAACCAGTAAAATCATATTTACAAAAATATGAAAACAAAATCATTTTGCCAAGCTTTTAATAGAATAGATAATAGATAGATTTTATAGTAATTAATTAATTAAATAAATGAATGACATGAATCAATGTTAGTTTTCAGAAAGCTTACTCAACATAGTATAATACTATATATAATATATAATACTTTTAAATGAAGTATTATACCCATTATACCTAGTTTATATTGTAGGATGGAGGTATTGCTTCTCTTGTCTGTTGGTGTTCCAGTTGAGCTGTTTCTCGGTTGCTATTGTGTATTGTCACAATGTAAAGTTTTTATAAGACCTCAGTATGAATATGCATTCTTACAGCTAATGATAATATCCTAATAAATTAAACTAAGACCACGAATACACAGGCGTAGAACCAGTTGGCAACTGTGTGGCAATCACTGTTCACTAGGCGAAAATGAGTGTAGGAGCTAAAGTTGATTATCTATAAGACTGTTTTAGTTTCTAATACTACTTTGCTTCAATCTGTCACATCTAGTAGCTGGAACTGGTGTGCAAAAGACATAAAGGCAGGTGATGTTACTTGGAGGTGGAAGACACAGTATTTGCCCTCACATCCTCAGATCTGTCATGGAATCATGGATAATGTTTGTTTCTTTAAGGACATTAAATAACCACAACAATGACTTCCTCCTGGCCAGTTGCAAAGGTTGTTGAAGGTTGCTGGCATTCACTATGAAGCTGCTAAAGCCTCAGTCACGCAGCCCTGGAAACCAGTCAATGACTCCCTGGTAACTACCGGCCACTAAAAATAAAAAGGAAAAAAAAAAAGACAAAATCCTTGATAGTGTTGCTTTTTTGCCTCTGTTGAGTATCTGCAGCAAATTAATGAAGGTTTTTCTTAATTTACATAATTTGTGTCTATATTTTTTAATATGCAGTGCTGTGCTCTGTACTCCCAAACATGACATTACCAGTGCCTGTTTGTCATTTTCCCCTTAAAAATTCTCTGCACATCCCTGGCGTACTACTTGCTCTTTGACATCCTAATGTAACAGTAAGTCATAATATTTTCTACTTTGCTTAGATATGGAGATATTCTACCAGCCAGTCTAGCGAGCAAAGCGTATTATCTGCATTGTACAGCAAACAGATAAGGTAGTGCTGACATCTCCATTATCACCTTCCAACTGCTATAATATTTCATTGTGACACAACACTACAGTTGAAAGCCATAATGCACAATCTAAAGGTTAAAAAATGATTCTATCACAAAATAATAAATGATGCAGAGTTTTACAGGGCAACTGTGCGTCACTCTGGCATTATCTCATACAGCTATTAGCTAGAAGGTCAGAGGTGGTCACTAGCCAATGTTGCAACGAGAAGGACAAAAAGCAATGTGAAAAGGACAAAAAGACAAACAGTATGAGCAGTCAAGACAGAAAAACTGCACACTGAGCAGCTAAAACGAACTCTTAAAACACTATTTTAATGATTATAAAAAGTAATACATTAAACTTTAGATTAACCAGCACACTGAGATGTTTTTAATAGAACTTTGATATATCAGACAAGTGGAGCATTTTTCAGGAAACCTAAAACTCAAGGCCTCGGTTTGATGGATGAAAAATTAAGGGAAGAGACCTAAACCCTTGAGTCGGATACAGTCAAACAAGTTCTTGCAGTAATATGGAGTAATTCTAGCACGAAGTGAGAAAGACTGTTAAAGAGTTCCAGTACTGAGTATGATGTTTTATTCATCCGGCAGTTTTTGGTTAAAACACCAAAACCTAGTTTGTCATTTTGTGAGTTTAAGGGCACAACACATAGTACCATATTTTTCAGAGTATAAGGCGCACTTAAAATCCTTTAATTTTCTCAAAAATCAACAATGTACCTTATAATCTGATGCGCCTTATGTATGAATTCTGGTTTGCTTAGGGGTGGGTTTTGATTATCGATTTTCCAATTAAAATCGATTCTAGCTTGAATAACGCGATATCGATTCATTAAAATCCTGAATCGATTTTTAAATATAAATTATTTTTTCCTGAAACGCCAGAATCTCAGGTTAAACCTCACAAAATGTTGACACTGATTCTGCACAAGGATCTAAACAAAAAGGGCGGACCCGTCGACGCATCAGAATCAGTGAGATGTCGGCTTTCTCACCCGACTGCACGTACACGCCGTTGGGGCTGAAAGCCAACAGCTCACAGATTCTGATGCGTCGCGCTTTGTGTTCTGAAACTGCAGTTTTGTCTCTCTCCAACCAAATTTGACTGAACCAGCAGCAAAAGAAGATCCAAACTACACTTCACATTTCGCTTCACATAAACATCGTCATGAATGCCCTCTTACTTTTATTTTCATTTTAAATTTCACTGACTTCCAACAAAAGAGGCCTCATTTTTGCTGTTCAATACAAAAGAAATGTAAACTTTTTCAGATTATGCAAAATTGCAAAATGCTTAACTGTGTCTCTAATTAAACCTCTGTAACTTCGCTCTGCTTCACTTCAGCAGGATCAGGTTGATTCATGGTTTTCTTTTGTTTTTGTTCCACTGCAGAATATTTTTAAGGTGGTTATCTGCTATAAAAAGTCTTCAGGTCCCAAAGTCAAACAAACACTGCGGCATCACTGAGAGTTAGAAACTGTCTAAATTCTTTCATCTTTAATAAAATGATCAGCGTTGCTGCTTTACCAGGTGTAACAATTAAGTTTAACATTCAGGCATCGATGAAAACAGAATTTATTAAATTTAACAGAGTTAGAAGTTAGCAGGAAGTTAGCTCGCTAGTTTCCACCTAAACACGATATAGCATGTTCTGACTGAGAGATTTCTGAAGATCACTTCCAACATAAATGAAGACAGAAAATTAAACAGCAGTGACGTTTGTAGGGTTACTGAAGTTGGGCTAGCTGGTATATAATGATGTGCTACATGATCGCTAGCTACACAGCTATGTTAGCATAACATAAACACAGTGAAGCTGGAGGATGAACACTAACTTTTTTGCACTCGCTAAAAGTTAACATGAGGGTTCCCGATAGTTAGAGACAAATGCAATCGCATAGCAGGATGCTGTAAATGGACCAAACTTCAGTCAGGAGAACAACTGAGAAAATCCATCCACAATACGAGGTTAGTCATTAATATACTGCAACAACATGGGAATAGAGCAGCTGTGAGAGAATTCAGCAGTAATGAATCAATGTTACAGAAGTGGAGGAAGCAAGAAGAATGAGCTGAGTGAAGTTTGACTTATCTGACTGTTTTGTTTTGCTTAATGAGCCTTATAATCCCGTGTGCCTTATGTATGAAAACACACCTATTCATCGACAGTGCGCCTTATAACCCGAAAAAAAAAGTTTGAAACATGTCCAAAAAGCATGAGTGACTGACTGAAGTCAGTTTTCATATGAAACAAAAAAACAAATATAATATCCCAAAGATTTGTTCTTGAGGTTTTATATATATAGTTGCAGCAAGAAAGCCATCGCTAAGACGTCAGAATAAGACAGAGGCTTGCCTTGGCCATGAAAAACCACAATTGGACTACTGAACACTAGAAGAAGGTATTATGGGCTCATCAATCAAAGTTTGAAATCTTCGGTTCATCACGTAGGATCTTTGTGTGCCATCAAGAAGGTGAAAGGATGGTTCCACAGTGTGTGCCATCAACTGTCAAACATTGAGGAGGAAGTGTGATGGTCTGGGGCTGTTTTGCTAGATCCAGGGTCGGTGACTTGTACAGAGTTAGAGGCACCCTGAACCAAAACAGCTACCACAGCATTCTGCAGCACCATGCAGTACCTTCTGGTGTGCGCCTAGTTGGTCAGGGGTTCATCCTACAGCAAGATAATGACCCACAACATAGTCTCCAGATTTAAACCCCATCGAGCTGGTTTGGGATGAACTGGACAGAAAAGTGAAAGCAAAGCAACCTACAACGTCCACACATTTATTGGAACTTCTGCAACAGATATGGGAAGAACTTTCTGAAGAATATTTGATTTCTATTTTAGAAAGAATGAGATGGATGTGTTCAGCTGTTATAAGCTGCCAAAGGTGTCTACTTTGATGAGTCAAAGGTTTAGAATACATTTTGGTCTATAAATTGATTCCACGATTTCTTTTTTAACTCTAATTGCTTATTTGTACTGTGCTTTCATTTCAGAGTGCAATGAGACATTACACAGCATAATTTTCAATAAAAAACTGGAAAAATTGGGGTGTTCAAAAACTTTTGACTGGTAGTTGCATTGAAGCATTGACATAACCTGGTCAAAAACAACTCCAACCATCTAGAGTTAGTATCTGGGTTGATATCATATTTCCAAGATCAAAATATGATTTTATATAGATGTACGCACAGCGGCGAAAATGAGCTTCCTCCGAAGGGTGGCTGGCCTCTCCCTTAGAGGTAGGGTGAGAAGTTCAACCATCCGGGAGGGGCTAAGAGTAGAGCCGCTGCTCCTCCACATCGAAAGGAGCCAGCTGAGGTGGTTCGGGCATCTGACAAGGATGCCTCCTGGGCGCCTCCTAGGTGAGATGTTCCGGCATGTCCCACCAGGAGGAGGCCCCGGGGCAGACCCAGGACACGCTGGAGAGATTATATCTCTCGGCTGGCCTGGGAACGCCTTGGTGTTTCCCCGGATAAGCTAGAGGAGGTAGCTGGGGAGAGGGAGGTCTGGGCTTCTCTGCTTAGGCTGCTGCCCCCGCAACCCGGCCCCAAATAAAGCGAGAGAAGGTGGATGGATGGATGGATGGATGGATGGATGGATGGATGGATGGATGGATGGATGTACGCACACTACCCATCTATCTTTGAGAAAGAGCTTTCTCAAGTTATTGTTAATAAAACTTTAGGTCATAATAAGAGCTTGTAGAATAAAATCATGGTGTTGTTTCTGTGGGGAGGACACTCACAAACTCGGAGATGGGCACATTAATAAATAGCTGGTGATGGTAATGTTTCTACAGTCAGGTGTGATTTTTACTTGCCAGAGGAACAAGACAATAAAAATGTTGGAAATAAAAAACTCTCTAATTAACACATTTTTGAAACATTTATTCAAATTGGGGAGTTTTACTCAGAGTTACACTGTTTCACATCAATTTATTATTTTGTTTTCTATGCTGTAACCCTTTGTCAGCATGAGGATATATCTGTGAAAATCTCTAATTGCACAGGATCCCAAAACCAGTATGGTTGTGAATGGGGTCGAAGTGGCAATGTGCTGAGGGTGTACCCTGCCCAGTGCATTCCGGAAGATTCAGTAATTGTTCCTTTTTCTGCAAGTAAAGGACGCTAACGCCTATTCTTGACACATTCTATGACACACAGCAATTCAGTAATTCAAAAACAATCATATCTATAGTAACGGTAATTTAACCCATCACACTAAACACCCATAGTGCATAATGGAATAACAATGAAAAAAGAATCATATTTATCTTTAGTACAATGTGTTAAAAGTAAAATGTTGAATTTTATGTAACATCTCCTTCAACTCATTTTGTAGGATCAGAGTATGAATATTGCATCATACATCAGGTAGGGATTGTGCTGGAAGAAGATGGGCTGACAGCTTGGAGACTTTAGCTCCTCCATCACAGAGATATGATGTGCCATAGTCCTGGCTCTGTTTGCTTTCTTACAGAAGCAGGCAGCTTGACGTGCATATAAATGTGCACAGGAACAAATGAAAAAACAACCTCTCTTGCATAAAGTATTTCAACACTCTGACCTGTTTTTTAAGGCTACGAAGTGTTAAAATCCACGCAGTGAACACAAAGTGAAGTGCTGAGTTTGGGAAGTTGCAAAGAAGTGTGCAAGCAGGGAGCAAAATGTGGACAGAGTGGCTACAGGAGTTAGATCGGATTCTGTAAAGCTGGGTTTTATTGCATTTTAGTCCCAGAGGGGTCATCCTCTCTAAATTTATAGCAGCAGTGTGTTAAATTTTACAGCTTGTTTTGAATATTAGGAAAGAAATCCTTGCATCCACACCTACATAGTTCTCAACACAGACTGAGATTAGGATGGAGTTGCTGGTTGTAATACAGAAAGATGTGTGTGGTAAGTAAGGTCAAATACATCAACACAAATTCAGATAAGAATTAACTAAATTAATTAAATTCAAGCCTGTTAAACAAAAAATCACAACTTTATGAATGCACTATAAAAAAAAACTGGATGATGAATGCTAAAGTGAGACTTTAGCACACACTTCCCTATAGACTTTATGTGTTGACATAGCCTTTGCCTGCTGTGTACCTACAGCCCCCAATTCACACACCCACACACACATGCAACATCTACACACAGATGCAGGTGAAGAAAGCACTAAATTTTAGAGAAAGGTCCAATTCATATGCGTGCGAAAGCAGACAATCAAATTCTTTTGCCCATATAGTAAAACGAAGAGTCAGATAACACAGCACAAAAAATATTGCAAATAATTACGTGTTTGAGTTTCTTGTACAGCTTTTGTAAAGTTAAAGTGCTGTGAAAAAAAAACACTTGAACTCCCTTCGTAATTCCTTTTTTTCCTGCATTTGTATTTGCCATACTTGCATATTTCAGATCATATTAGACAATGGCAACTGAAGAAAATGCATTTGTTTAATGATTTCATGTATTAAGGGGAAAAGGCTATCCAAACCTGCAGCTCTTTTTGTAAAAACGTATTTGCTGCTTAAACCTAATAACTGTTTGTGCCACCATTATGGCCACAACTGTAATCAAGCATTTGTGATAACGTGCAATGACTCTTTCACATTGCTGTGAAGGAATTTTGGCCCACTCTTCTTTGCAGAATTGTTTTAGTTCAGCCACATTCAGGGGTTTTTGAGCATGAACTGCTTTTTCAAGGTCATAAACCCACCCACCACTTTAATCACACTCTAGATCTTGTGTTAACATATGGCATAGAAACTGAACATTTAACAGTGTCTCCTGAAAACCCTCTCCTGTCTGATCATTTCCTGATAACATTTACATTTACAATAATTGATTACACAGCGGTGGAGAGTAGACTTTATCACAGTAGATGTCTTTCTGAAAGCGCTGTAACTAAGTTTAAGAATATAATCCACCCACTGTTATCATCTTCAATGCCCTGTACCAACACAGAGCAGAGCAGCTAACTGAACGCTACTCCAACAGAGGTCGATTATCTTGTTAATAATTTCACCTCCTCACTACGTACGACTCTGGATACTGTAGCTCCTTTGAAAACTAAGGTCTCTAATCAGAAGTACCTGACTCCGTGGTATAATTCTCAAACACGTAGCCTAAAGCAGATGACTCGTAAGCTGGAGAGGAAATGGCGTGTCACAAATTTAGAGGATCATCATTTAGCCTGGAGAAATAGTTTGCTGCTTTATAAGAAAGCCCTCCGCAAAGCCAGAACATCTTACTATTCATCACTGATTGAAGAAAATAAGAACAACCCCAGGTTTCTCTTCAGCACTGTAGCCAGGCTGACAAACAGTCAGAGCTCTGTTGAGCCAACCATCCCTTTAACGTTAACTAGTAATGACTTCATGAACTTCTTCACAAATAAAATTTTTATCATCAGAGAAAAAATTACCAGTAATCATCCCACAGATGTAATATTATCTACAGCTACTCTTAGTACCATTGATGTTAAGTTAGACTCTTTTTCTCCAATTGATCTTTCTGAGTTAGCTTCAATAATTACTTCCTCCAAACCATCAACGTGTCTTTTAGACCCCATTCCTACAAAACTGCTCAAAGAAGTCCTGCCATTAATTAATGCTTCGATCTTAAATATGATCAACCTATCTCTAATGATCGGCTATGTACCACAGGCCTTCAAGCTGGCTGTAGTTAAACCTTTACTCAAAAAGCATCTCTAGACCCAGCAGTCTTAGCTAATTATAGGCCAATCTCCAACCTTCCTTTATATCAAACATCCTTGAAAGAGTAGTTGTCAAACAGCTAACAGATCATCTGCAGAGGAATGGCTTATTGAAGAGTTTCAGTCAGGTTTCAGAGCTCATCACAGCACAGAAACAGCTTTAGTGAAGGTTACAAATGATCTTCTTATGGCCTCTGACAGTGGACTCATCTCTGTGCTTGTCCTGCTAGACCTCAGTGCAGCGTTCGATACTGTCGACCATAATATCCTATTAGAGCGATTAGAACATGCTGTAGGTATTACAGGTACTGTGCTGCAGTGGTTTGTATCATATCTATCTAATAGACTCCAGTTTGTGCATGTAAATGGAGAGTCCTCTTCACACACTGAGGTTAATTATGGAGTTCCACAGGGTTCAGTGCTAGGACCAATTCTGTTTACATTATACATGCTTCCCTTAGGCAGCATCATTAGAAGACATAGCATACATTTACACTGCTATGCAGATGACACCCAGCTCTATCTGTCCATGAAGCCAGATAACACACACCAATGAGTTAAACTGCAGGAATGTCTTAAAGACATAAAGACCTGGATGGCCACTAACTTTCTGCTTCTTAATTCAGATCAAACTGAGGTTATTGTACTCGGCCCTGAAAATCTAACCAGATTCTTACTCTGGATGGCATTACCTTGGCCTCCAGTAACGCTGTGAACCTTGGAGTCATTTTTGACCAGGACATGTCCTTCAACGCACATATTAAACAAATATGTCAGACTGCTTTCTTCCATTTGTGCAACATCTCTAGAATTAGAAATATTCATGCATTTATTGCTTCCAGGCTGGACGACTGCAATTCATTATTATCAGGAAGTCCAAAAAACTCACTGAAAAGCCTTCAGCTAATCCAAAATGCTGCAGCAAGAGTCCTGACAGGGACTAGAAAGAGAGAGCATATTTCTCCTGTTTTGGCTTCCTGTTAAATCCAGAATTGAATTCAAAATCCTGCTCCTCACATACAAGGTCTTAAATAATCAGGCCCCATCTTATCTTAATGACCTTGTAGTACCATATCACCCTATTAGAGCACTTCGCTCTCGCTCTGCAGGCCTACTTGTTGTTCCTAGAGTATTTAAAGTAGAATGGGAGGGAGAGCCTTCAGTTTTCAGGCCCCTCTTCTGTGGAACCAGCTTCCAGTTTGGATTCAGGAGACAGACACTATCTCTAATTTAAGATTAGGCTTCAAACTTTCCTTTTTGCTAAAGCATATAGTTAGGGCTGGACCAGGTGACCCTGAATCATCCCTTAGTTATGCTGCAATGGGCGTAGGCTGCCGGGGATTCCCATGATGCATTGAGTTTTTCCTTTCCAGTCACCTTTCTCACTCACTATGTATTAACAGACCTCTCTGCACTGAATCATATCTGTTATTAACCTCTGTCTCTCTTCCACAGCATGTCTGTATCCTGTCTTCCTTCTCTCACCCCAACCGGTCGCAGCAGATGGCCCCGCCCCTCCCTGAGCCTGGTTCTGCTAGAGATTTCTTCCTGTTAAAAGGGAGTTTTTCCTTCCCACTGTCGCCAAAGTGCTTGCTCATAGGGGGTCATATGATTGTTGGGCTTTTCTCTGTATCTACTGTGCAATATAAAGCGCCTTGAGGCGACTTTTGTTGTGATTTGGCGCTATATAAATAAATAAATTGAATGTCAAAGCATCTCCATGGGTTTTAAGATCAGTGGTACATACCTAGGCCACTCCAAAATCTTCCTTTTTTTTGAATCACTCAGAGATGAACTTGCTGTTCATTCATCATTGCCTTGCAGAATAACTCAAGTGCACTTTGCCTTCAGGCCTGCATGAACTGATGGTTGGATATTCTCCCTCAGGATTTTCTTATTGAGAGCAGAACTCATGGTTCTGTCAATTATGACAAGTTGTCCAGGTCGTGAAGCCCCAGACCATCATGCTACTACCCTGGTTGACTACCCCCAAAGCAAAATTGGTATGGCCTGGATCTGGCCCACATAATGTGCTTACACATGGCCCACATACCGCAAAGAATGACGGCCCTTTGGTGGCCCAGATCTGGTTTGCCAGATCTGGCCCACACATGGGCCTGTTGCAGACACACTGCTGGTCCTGTGCTGGCCCAGAACACTTTCAGCTCTGGCCCCAGATGTCAGCCTAATGTGTACCTTAATCAAGCCATGTAATAACAACATGTGCTGGAACATAATAGCACAACAGAAACATGATGAAACCCATGTTCAGACAGCGAATGGACTGCTTCTTATATAGCACTTTTCTACTCTCCCAGATTACTCATAGTGCTCTATACAACATGCAACATTCACCCAGTCACACACTTTCTCTAAACTAAGTGCATTTATACACATTCACACTCTTGACAAGCA
Organism: Rhamphochromis sp. 'chilingali'; assembly: GCF_963969265.1. NCBI lineage: Eukaryota > Metazoa > Chordata > Actinopteri > Cichliformes > Cichlidae > Rhamphochromis > Rhamphochromis sp. 'chilingali'. Next base: position 2,738,525 of record NC_137933.1, read on the forward strand.
GATTGGAGGAGCCAGGGATCGAACCAGCACTAACCTTCCAATCAGTAGATGACCCTCTCTACCTCCTGAGCTACAGCCACCTGGTGGTAAACATAAGTAAACCCTCACTAGGTTTTGGATAAAGTGTACACTCACAAAACTGTGAAATCTGCATTTGGCTACCATAGCAGTATAATATAGTAACATGGCATTTAGGTCTTCTAACTGAAATAGGAAAATAAATAGTACCATCATTGCCAGACCTGGCCCACATCTGGTTGACAGACACCCTGCCATGACACCAGCCGGTCAGAAGTGCCAGCTTATTGCCGGATCCAGGCCAGACCTGTTTTCTATGAGCCTTGGCGAGATAAACCAAACCACAATCTAGCCAGATGTGTCATGCCATCAAATAAACAGTGCCATCTACACCAGGCCTAGCCCATATCTGAATGAAATACCACTTACCATGCCAGAAGTCAGCCAACAGTGCCGGCTTAACACCAGATCCAGATGATGTTATTTTACACCAGACGTAATGGGACCAAAGCTTTTGGAAAAGTTCAGCTGTCAGTCCACTGAATATTTTCCTAAAATATTTTGGGGATGATCAAAATATGAGACAAACCTTTGTTCTTGGATTTTTCTTCTGGGAACTCACCAATGGATTTTTCACCTAGTCTCTTTGTTATTGTTCATGAATCATGAACACTGACCAACACCTTTTTAAATTTCTTATGACCACAATAATAATATATTGACAATATGGTGTTGTTATCTGACAGCTCTAAGAAACACACAGGTTAAGCCTAGAAAATAACAAGTCCGTCGGTTTGTGTGAACTGAATGGCCTGGAATGAAGATAAATTCCTGTCCAGCATTATTGTTTCAGTTTGCATCTAGTGCTAATCCAGGACAGATAGCAGAAAAAGAGCGCTCCCAGAGAAAACAATATTAAACGTGTTAATGCAAATTAATCCGCCATCATGGTCAACGCGATTAAAATTTTTAACGCAATTAACGCAACTGCAGTGCAGAATGACTCAAAATCCCTGAAATGTTTCTGTCAGCGCATTTTGGGCAGTTTGTCCAAATAGAGTTACCCTCGCACATGTGCAAATGGGCAGTTGATCTGGTAGTGACGGGCAGCTGAACCAATCAACTCAATATGGAAGATGATAAACACACATTGGCCCTCTCGATGGGAAATTTCAGTATTAAAAAAATAACAAGATGGAACAGTCGACCGACATAAAGTATTTTGCACATTGTGCAAGAAGGAATTTTCTTTTCACCGAAGCACTTCCATCTTAAAATATCACATTGAAGCGAAGCCTACGTTAGTCAGGGATGCTGCTAGCACTTTGGCTAACGTGTCACCCAGCTTGCACCAAACCAATCACGGAGCATCGGGGGCTCGGTAAGTCGACCTCGGACATATTAATAATAATGGATTGGATTTATATAGCGCTTTTCAAGGCACCCAAAGCGCTTTACAATGCCACTATTCATTCACTCTCACACACTGGTGGAGGCAGCTACAGTTGTAGCCACAGCTGCCCTGGGGCAGACTGACAGAAGCGAGGCTGCCATATCGCGCCATCAGCCCCTCTGGCCAACACCAGTAGGCGGTAGGGTAAAGTGTCTTGCCCAAGGACACAACGACCAGGACAGAGAGCCCAGGGATCGAACCGGCGACCTTCCGGTTACAGATGCGATTCCCAACCCCCTGAGCCACGGTCGGCCATATTAACTGACACAATTGCCAAGTGGATTGCAACAAAATGCAGACCTGTTAATATCGTTGAGAACACGCGCTTTACATCGCTTTGGTTCCTCGTCTCAAGGACTTGAAGCCTCCCGAAGAGTGACAGAGAGAGAGTGGATAAATGTTCACAGAGTTTTTTGTTTACATGAAGGTTCAAGATGTTCAATAAACAAGTTAAGTGCGTATATTTTCCCTCTTTTCTCGAGTCTGTTTGCTCATGCAAAATGAAGTAACCCTATAATGAATCTCTTTAAACATTTTCATTGTTTGACAGCACTAATATATATTATATATGAGTGTATACTTAGCTATTAGTATATAGGTTTTCAAAAAGTTGTATTTCACAGGAGAGAAGCTGTGTTAAAAGACTGAAGAAAACTATTGGATTTCTCTTTGAATTTAAGCATTTAGCATTCTTTGTGTTTATTCTCCATTTACCTCATTATGTTGCATAAATGTCAGTTACAAGCTTAAATATAAAGTTGAAATAATGTAATTGCAACCAGGCTATTGGTCAAATATTTGCAATTAATCACAATTAATTACAGAAAATTGTGCCATTAATTTGTTAAAAAAAATTTTAAATCTATTGACAGCACTGATATTTATATATAATTTTTATAGTCCTGCCTGTGTACACCACAACAGTTGATCATAGATCAACAGATAAGTGTGTGATTAAATTGCAGACCTTAGCACCAGCAGTGTTCCAAAAATGATTCATGAAATTTTTAAGAATTATAGCAAAGGATATTATTTACTCTTTTCAGTAGAGTCATGACAAATGAAGCAGACACAATATCTGATGTTGATTCAAATTGTTGAATTTGGAGGTCATCATTAAGCTGAAAACTCAAATAAATCTACCACAGTCAGCAAAAATGTCAGAAGTGCAAAATCAACACTATAATGCAAAGAAACATGAAAACACTGACCTGCTCAGCAACATCAAAAGTCCTGAAATGTCACAGAAGACAACAGAAGTGCATGATAAAAATGATTTTAATAGTTAAAAAACCCAACATCACACATCTAAATCAAACAGTGCCCTGTTTGCCTAGTTGTGTTTTGCAAATATTGCGGTGGGCACTGTATATGATCAGCCTCTAGCTTCAATCTTTATGCTATCCATCATATTTTCTGAGGGCGAGAGAGATAAAATGTTCCAAATTTTAATAAGATAGCGAACAAGCGAATGCTCTTGTAATCCTCAAGCAGAGCTGATAAATCTTTAAAGAGGTGGCTAATCCTTTCATCCTGTGGGCTGAAGCAGGAATGGCTACAAGGAGGATTACATCAACCATGGGTACAGAAAGATTAATATACTTCAAATTAGCTAATCGCTACCCAATTCTTGCTATTGTTTTAGCATGAAGAGGTGGTCTTTAGTGCCCTTAAATCTGCTCCTGCAGGAAGAATGAGAGCAGAGGTATGAACAACATCAGAGTTGCAGTGGGACCAACCGTAAGGGCACACCTGACATCATCCTCCACTGCCTGATCTGTCTGCACAGCTGTCAGTAGAGCAGATTGCAACATCCCAGTGAAACAGTTTTTGTCCTGAATACAAAAAGCTCTTTTAATCTTTCTCCTCTGGTGTTCTCAGCATTATATAATGTTCCTTTTTTGCAATGTTTGATTAAACATAGGGTAGATTTGTCACCTCTTTAAATGGGATTTTTAAATATTAGGGCTTGCAAAAGGAAATCTTCTGCAAGCCCTAAATTCATGGTAACTTCACTCATAAGCAGTGTTGGGACTAACGCGTTATTAAGTAACGCGTTACAGTAACTACGTTATTATTGTGGTAACGAGCATGGTAACTAGTTATTATGCCAAAATCAGGAACGCGTTACTCGTTACTGGGATTTAGATAGGGTCGTTACTCGTTACTTCGTGTGGTGGCTATCGCGGAGCTTCCACAGATTCAGTAACATTAGCAAGTGGTGGAGGCCAGCAGGTGGATGAAGGAAAAGGGACGCAGAAGGAAAAGAGACCCGAGGCGGCCGCCGGTCCAAGTGTGAACTGAACTTCAGGTAAGAAGTTATGACCTGCAGTCTCTCTGGGTCAGATATAAACCAAGTTTAGGTGGAGTTTATTTTCGTTATTCTGACTTTTTCCGTACTGCGTGCTAGCTAGCATGACGGAGTTTCTATACAGCTGGGTGGGTGCTATGAAGTTATTGATGTTGAACTTTATTTTGTTCATAAGTTATTAGAGTTGCCAACCGTCCCGTCTGGTATTCAGAGAAAATATTACGCGTTTCTTATTGAGGTGAAAAGGGACAGTTTGTCCCGTAATTCAGCTACAATGAAAAAGGCACAAAGCTGGAGTTATTCTGTGTCTTTGCTGCACAGCTGCCTCTTCTTCTCTCATTCTCTCCCCTCCCTCTCCCGTTTCTACTTCAATCATGAAAACTGATCAGTGATCAGCTGATCGTCTTTTCTCTCTTGTGTGTTTATCGCCCACTTTGCGCCGAAAGAGGAAACCAGCCGATGTCGCGCTAAACAACAGCAGCACGTTTAAGCTTGATCAGCTGTTGTTAGAATTTATTTAATATTAATTTCTAGTATCAGCTGATGTTTGCTGGAGCCACAGCTGTAAAGCTGCTGGTCATGATATGGTTTGGTTATGTGGTGAGAGGGAAACATGAAGATGAAACCAGGAGATGTCCTTACTGAATCATCAGAGCTGAACAGTGATGGAGAAACAGGTTTACCTTTTAGGTGACATGAATGAGTTGAAGGGAAGTTATGAACTGTTTCTGAGAGACAAATAACACCAGGATCCTTTTCTAAGTAGCTGACAGCTGGTAACTGTGCAGGGGCGGGTCTAGCAAAGTGTTGCCAGGGGGGCAGGTAGGGCATTAAAAGGGAAAGGGGGGCACAAAGAAATACTTTTCTTTCTTATTCTCATTTAAAATATCTTTTAAAAAATAATTATCTGAGTCTTACAACAAACGATTGATAGATTGATGCATATATACCATCAGACAGTGTACATCACTGTCACAACAGTGTTTATTATCATTCAAAGGCTTTGTGATTTTTCCTATAATGGTGGGCCAGTCTCTAGTCAAAATGCCCGGGATGATTTTTTTGTCCCAGTCCAGCTCTGTATGCAGCTCATCTGCAGTCTGGTGTTACCTACATCTTCCTATTCGGAAGGCAGAATTTCCGAGTTCTGAGTACAATCGAAAGCACCACGACTGCAGTTTTTGTGTTGGATGTAAAAGGCGCAGATGACACTGTGACGTAGGCTAGAATCATGGCAGCAGTCAATGACGGTCCAGGCGTGGGATTTCTCTCGTGGAAATATGCACATTATCTTTTCCTTTCTATTGGTAGGTGGCACAGTGCACTGTGGCAAGTAAGCAAGCTAGAAGACTGGCAAAGTTATGGAAGCAACACATTAACAAGAGAATTCTGAGTAAAACCAAAGTTACTTTCCCTAGTAACTAGTTACTTTGAAAGTAACGAGTAACTTGAAGTAACTGAGTTACTTTTGAGAGAAGTAACTAGTAATGTAACTAAGTTACTATTTTAAAGTAACTTACCCAACACTGCTCATAAGATACTAAAACTTCTGACAGTCTTAGCATAATGCTAAAATGCAAATTCCTAAGTAATTTGCTGGTGACATAGTAGCTGTTAAGAGGTAAAATTCAATAATTATTTTTAGATTAAAGAAGAAAAACACAGATGACACAATTTAAATGCCCCTGGCCGCTTTGCTTCTGTCTTCTTTTTAAATGACTTCAAAACTTTGACTTCATAACTTGTTTCCAATGCAGAAAATAACAAGAACCCTTTTTTTATCCACTTCTATGACATTATTACTATACGATTAGGTCAAGACAGGAGTATGTCTCTGTAGTTTCTCAGTCATCGCGCTCATGGTAGTTTAAAGAGCTTGGAAAAAAAGCTACTGGACTTCTTTGTGAAGACATTTGTCTTCTCATCCACGAGGTTTCTTCAGTTCTTCAGTTGTTTTGTACATTGCACTTTCAGCAGTCCTGTTTGTCTGTTATATATCATACGTAGCACCAGGGTCTCAGACGAACGCTGTCTCATTTCACTCTGCACTGTACTACTGTACATGGTTGAAATGACAGTAAAAGCCACTTGACTTGATTTGACTTGAGTTTCTTCTTTAAACTGCAGCCCGATGCTGCTTCGTTTACGGGTGTCAGTCATATTTATAATAATGGATTGGATTTATATAGCGCTTTTCTAGGCACCCAAAGTGCTTTACAATACCACTATTCATTCACTCTCACATTCATACACTGGTGGAGGCAGCTACAGTTGTAGCCACAGCTGCCCTGGGGCAGACTGACAGAGGCGAGGCTGCCATATCGCGCCTACTGGTCTCGGCCCCTCTGGCCGAGACCAGTAGGCAAGTAGGGTAAAGTGTCTTGCCCAAGGACACAACGATCAGGACAGAGGGCCCAGGGATCGAACCGGCAACCTTCCGGTTACAGATGCGCTTCCCAACCCCCTGAGCCACGGTCGCCCCTATTTATGTGTCTTTGCGACACACTCGCAGTCTCCTCCTCACTGCTGTCTACGGTCGCACTCACTGACTGATTTGCCATGATGTGCAACGCGATCCTGAAATATTGATACTTTCATTACCAGCATTTCATGTTACAGGATCAATTCCCATACAAAAATATCAATATTTCATTTGATTAAACTTTTTTAATCTTTTTTATTTTTAATCCTAAACATGACATGATGACAAAAGTAAAGTTGGCAATTAGCAGGATAGTCGGCAATACCCTGTTAACTACAATCGCCTTCCGCCTCTCATTCATGTGCGTGCACTTTTGCTTATGACATATCTTGAGGCATCAGCTTGAGGTGTGTGTGTATGTGTGTGCATGTATATGTGTATGTATGTGTGTATAAATAAACATTCATTAGTGTGTTTGGTTTGATTAAAGCTTCTCTGGGCCAAAGGTCAAAGTAAAAATCGTTCAGCATCTGGAAGACAGGACAGTAAGTTCTAACAAGAATGAAGAACAGGCTAAGCCAGGGAGAAATGACCCCAAAGAAAGATACAATGGCCTCAGGCAGAGATTTAAAAAGAGATTTGATTTTTTTTAAAGCACTGCAAGAAAAGAATCATCCATAAGTTCACCTAAAAAGGTATTGTAAGTAAACTTCTCCTGCACAGAATCACATGTTTATCTGAGAGATAAACTGGACATAAAAACAGAGCCAACAAAAGAGCCAGGAAACATAGGGAAAGCCCCCAACTCAAATCAAACGCTCCCCTTTCTTCTTCTTCTTTCAATTAGCTCAAGCTGTGTATATCACACAACAAAAGACCTGTCCCAGGATGTTAACGTTAGCAGACCAGGCAGCCATGTTTCTGTAGTTAAGAGCTAAGAATTAGCTTCCGGCATTCCTACTACAGCCAATGGGAGAAAAACGCTGTGTGTGTGTGTGTGTGTGTGTGTGTGTGTGTGTGTGTGTGTGTGTGTGTGTGTGTGTGTGTGTGTGTGTGTGTGTGTGAAGGTGGAGGATGTAGTGTCACACAATGGAGTCAAAGGGTATTTGTCTAGGCCATGCAGGAGAGACTAAAGTTGTTTACATGTAGATGTTGAATAAAAGACACAATATACTCGTCTTTGTGCCCCCCTCCCCTTCAGGGAATCTCTTTCACGGCTTTTCATCAACAAGAAAAGAAAACACTGTGCTATAGAGTTTACCATCTGGGGTGGATAATTGGGTTCTCTTACCGAATAAATGCGGGTGTCCAGAAAAATACAAAGCATGGTCACTGAAATTTTCTTTTGTTAATGTTCACATTGTTGTGGACGTGTTTGAATGTTTTGAATGTTCTGAGTTACAAATTCGTGTAATTGTACATTTTCAGGATCTCGCTTCTATAAACAGTTCGATGGTTACTAAGAAGGTGTAAATGCTGCTTTGCATTCTTGCAGTTTTTAAGCACACAGGCAGTAGTAGTAGTAGTAGTTCAGCTCACTCTGGTCATGTGAGCTGAAGATTAATAATAAATCTAGAAGAAGTGCATTTCCACTGCAATAAATACTCTGCCTACTCCTCTGCTGCTTCTTCATTGTATGAGCAAGTATCAATTAACATCAATCAATGGTGAAAACCTCATTTTTAATTGTGGTACATGAATAAAAAAAACAAAAAGCCAGTAAAACTGCTTGTGCTGCTAATGTTAACAGTTAACAGTCTTCATGTTACCAGTTTTATTTACTAAAGAACAAATTATACTGCAAATACTGTGTGTAATTAATATGTACCAATTTTAATGTCATAGTAGTCATTTTTGTAATGTATGTTCTGTACTATACAATAGTCTTAAGCCACAATTCATGACTTAAAAGAACCTGTTCCCTGAACACCAGCTGCATAGAAGAAGAACCTTTTTTAAAATGTACCTAATTATTTTGTTGCATCATTTCTTTAGTTGAATCTGCTAAAAATGTCAAAGATGCAGTGTGATGGGCATAGAATAGTATATTTACACTAACAACAGGGTTCGTGAAGGGCTTAAACTTGACAAATCTTAACATAGTGTGGAGTGTTTTCTTAAACAAAACTGAGGAAGCTGAACAATCGAACACATAAGAAGACGCGCCACCAAAAATATATATAGATGAACAGTATCTGAAAGACATCCTCAAGAAAGAGGAATTTCAGGTTTCAGTAGTTTGTAGTTGTTAGTTTCCTTTTGTACTTTATGTTGGAGGACTAGCTGCCCATTGCTTCAATCTGATCCTTGCTGACTTAATTCTTGGCAAACCAGTGGTTGGAGGATGAGGAGCCCACTCTAGGTCCCCCTCCACCAACTCCCAAGAACAGATGTTGTAGTCGTCATCCTGGTCCTGATGAGACTGTGAACCCTGTGCATCCCAAGCCTCCAGAGAATCCAAAGCCTGCCAAGTCCCCACTGCTACTCCAGCCACATGAACCTGAGACAATGAGCTCTGTACCACCAGAACCCACAGGCCCTCTCCAGGTTTTGCCCTGTGACTGGGCTGACCCTAGAGTCTAGGGTCAGCAACCTTTAACACCCAAAGAGCCAGTTGGACTCGGTTTCCACGCAAAAGAAAACACTGGGAGCCGCAAATACTTTTTTGACATCTAAAATCAAGATAACACTGAATATATTGTTTTTTACCTTTATGCTTTGTGTGAACAACTAAGGTGTTCTGCTTATGAAATCCATGAAGTGCTACAGAGAAAATGACATTTTATTTATGTAATGAACACATTTTGAACTCTTAAAGAAATATAACAAAAGGAAAGCTGAACTAAAATGATCCGTGTAGCAAACAAAAGCTGCTGTGAGCCGCCACCCTCATATCTCCTCTGGGCTTTTGGAGCCTTGACCTGACTTTTAAAAAGTAATTGAAAAAAAGCTCTATGCTGCTAAAAGATGAAAAATAGATATTTGCAAAATTCTGCATAAATATGTATTTTACCTGGTTAATGTATGTGGCGGGACGTGGTGGTCAATAAAGAGATGCTGAAAAGCATGTTCATGCAAACATCGTCGGGTCTGCCGTGATATGTTTACAACGATACTTCTGCTCCTGAACCTCTGCGCACAGCGTCTGCAGGTCGGGGCTGTACGAAGTCACTTTCATCTTTACAGGACTGTAAGCTGTCGTCTGTGAGGCGTGAGCGTGTTTGTCTTTAACACAGTTCACGGTGGAGCTGCTGACATAATGTGGATCCGAAGATCCATAACTGGCCTACCTGGGGTCGAAAGTCTCGATAAATGCACGGCGTTTCGTACACCGGCTTCCGCGAGTGTGACGCTTATTTGAGCGATGAAAAAATAATAGAATATAATTTTATTTTTCAATATCACAATAATCTTCCAGTTTAGAACTACAAGTTAAAAAAGAACTAACATAAATAAAATACACTTCAGCTAAATACTTCTAATTTAATTTCCCAAACCACGCGGAGCCGCACTATAAGCACTAAAGAGCCGCAGGTTGCCGCCCTCTGCCCTACACAGTCGGCCGTAGTTAAAAACATATTAGGCTGAACGCTCTTTAAAATTGCAGAGGACTGGAAAATAATGGGCTCTTGATTTCTGCAAAGTCAAAGAAATGTGACTTTTGACTGTTGCTGACTGAATGATTGAATTCTTCACAGTGTTTTGATTACACACTGCTTTTCATTCTTTAAATAGTAACTTTAATACATGCGTATTAAAGTATAGTATAGTATATATAGTATATATATAGTATAGTCTATTTCTGGTGCTGGGAAAATCATGGAGAAAGACTGATCGTATTTAAGATCAATACATTAATTAATGGCTTGTAACTTGTTAACTCAAAAAGATCACACCATGTTTGCTCTTACTGCACTGGTAGTGTGTTTGGGATCATTGTGATGAAAGAAAAGTCAAACTGAGTGAAGAGCACTCAGAGAGCGCTGTTCCCCTCAGAGGGGGAACACGATGTTTCATGATGCCTGTTCTTGTGTCACTGTGACTCTGTATTTAAAAAATGTAAAGTGTGTTGTACACCTCTTTCTGTGCCCTTTCATATGACATATTAGTCGATATGGTTTCTAATTTTTTCAAGTCAACTCTGAGCTTTAGCACTAACAATGAAGGTCAAGCCAACCTAGGTACTCATGTCCCCCGAGGCCTAAGATAAGATAAGATAAGATAAGATAAATTATTATATTGTTGTGAAGTTTGTCGATGTGAGTTTTTACTGATTTTCACCTGGGAACTTGAACAACACCTGATTTTATTAAATCAGCTCGAGCTATTATTGGTATCTGCCCTCACACAAACTTTGAAAATGATATGTTGAAGTGACAGTTAGACTGCTGTTGGAGATTATGTATGGGAATTTCAGCAGCAGGACCACGACTCCAAACACGCTCCTTCCGGCTGCCATCTATATGGGTTCCCCCAGTTCTGCAAGCTGATCATTCTCGTTTCCCACCCTCCCTCCTTCCTCTCCATTCTTCAACTTCTTCACTTCTATTTAGTACACGGGGATCTGCCAGTCCTCTTCGAGGCCTTCCCCAAACCGCAGCTCAATTCATGTCAAAGCATCGACTTTTACCTACTAAAACGCTGTCAAACTTAAAATGAGGACGTGGGCCCAGCTAGTGAAACAAAAAGACAGACGAACAGATAAACTGACCCAATTTTTTTCTACTTTCAATGTGATTTATTCAGCTTCTGTTGTGTTTTCTGTGCTTTTGCAGCATTTTTCTATCATAGTCAGCCTCTGGTCTGTGTCTGTGTTTTTATTCTCAAAGTCAGAGACGTTCTCTGCTCTTTAGTTTGAAGACTTTTACACTCCCCGGTTGGATCACCTTGTCTAATCACCCCAGTCAGTTGAAGTACAAAATAGGTCAGCTCAGCCACTCAGACTTTACCAGCTTATCAGCTTTCTCCTTGTGGCAAACAGACCAGTCTCTTGGCTTATTTTGTAAACTACTGTCTTTGTTCCTTGTTCCAGTTTGTACCTCTGTCAGTCACAGGAGCTGACTAAACCCACCTTCTTCCATACAACACTGGAGATCTCTCACCATACCTGGTACCATCATAAGCTCCAAGTTGTTCTGTGTGTGGGTTTAATAAAGAATGTGCACCTGAGTTTCACTCTCTTGCCTTCGGTTTAGACACTCATAACATTTTTTCATTTCAATTTTCAACTGCAGAAGGAAGCTTGACACTAGTTGACAGAAGTTGAGGAAGGATTGCTATTCGGTTATGGTCTACACCAGCGGTCTCCAACCTTTTTTGCACCACAGACCGGTTTATGCCCGACATTATTTTCACGGACCGCCCTTTAAGGTGTCGCGGATAAATACAACAAAATAAAACTAGTACCGGTACCGAAAAAAAGATTTATTCATAACACACTTGAAAAGACCCAGGAAAACCGAGTTAACGATAAAAACGATAACAAAATAACGCTGAAAACCGATAAAAACCCTGAAAACCAGACATTTCACACCTGAGCCTCGACTCTCGCAGCCCGGTACCAAACGACTCACGGACCGGCACCGGTCCGAGGCCCGGGGGTTGGGACCGCTGATTTACACTGTTATAGAAACAAGGAGAAAATGGGTTTCAGAACAGCCACTGGACTTGGATAGAGTGTAGGACTGTGTGGTAAATGCTCACGTACTAACTGGACTGGTGTTGTTCTGTGTGTTTGGGACTGCTATATTCTTATATATATATTAATTTGAAATAATTTCCCTTTGTGGTGGGGCGTGGTCTGCGGTGCCGTGTGGACGCACCAGCACGGCATCCGCAATCACGCCCGCCGTGTTAAAACACGTTGGTGTGGTTCAAGTGCGGCTGGCAGCCTGTGAGCTGCAGCCGCAGCAAGTAAAGATGGCTCGAAATAACGCAGAGCGTTCTCACTCCCGAGGCGTAACATGTCGACGTTTTGTCACGTCCCGCGGCGTTCCTGAGGAACGCGAAAGGAGACCTTCGGCGTTCTTATGGTACGCGGCGGGTTATGGCTGGAATCCAGTGCAATGACGCTCCCGCGGGAGTAGACGTTCCAGCCCTGTATTCCAGCCCTAAACCTAACCTTATCCCTAGCCCTGACCATAACCTTATTCCTGACCTTAACCAGGACTTTAATGATGTTAAATAGCGTGTTTCTAAGCGATTTGAAGAATAAGAGCGAACATGTGTAGGTTCAGTCCAGACGGTTCTCATATTTCCTCTTTTTCCGAGGTCGTCATTTAGGAACGTGGTGGGTAGCCGAAAACGTAATATGGTGACGATTTGTCACCTAGCGTAAAATGTTACGCTTTGGGAGTGAGAACGGGTTGAATAACGATATGTGGTCCCGCCGTGCCTTATTCGCGCCACACCCTTTTTCTTTTAGAGAACTGTTTAACCAGTTTTATTACTTTTAGTCATGTAATCTTTTCATTCAGTGCTACCTTAACTGTATATTTGTTTTTATTTCTGGGGAAATTACATTAATTGTTTCATAGCATTGTCTTTGCTCCCAGTCTGTTCTTTACACTGCTCTCTCCTCCTTACAACTAAAAGTTAATAAATTATGGAGCATTGTCAGGCCCTTTAAATCTAGGTCGCATTGTTGTTAACAGTAATTCTGCCACTTAGCTTGGCTTTGTCTTTACCAGTTGGCCACAGGTACACAAAATTAAGTCACTGCATTCTGTTAATCCTGGTGAATACTGCATGGCTTTAGTGGAGAAAAAGTATTTTAGAGTAAAATTAGAAAATTAGTTTATATATTTTATTTATTCCAGAACAAATAAGCAGTTTTGTTTTGCCATAGTTCCCCAGGATTTATAAACTTTCACACAGAGATGGCACTCTAATGCCCCTTTGAGGGCCCAGTTATTCTGCGGCCTTTGCTTGTTCACACTGAACTAAAGAAAGCTGTATATAGTAGTGCCACACTGCATGCAAATGGAAACAAGGCCATTTAAAAACCCCGGTGGAGATTATGCTTTGCTGATTACAACACTGTGAGGTTGCAACTTTTTACCCGGATTAATTAAAACATGTGAACACAATTCAATAAAAGTCTTTTTAGGATCACTTTTAATTGCATTTTAATCATGAAAAAATGTAAAAACACGAAGGATTTCAGTTGATTCTTTGTCTGAACAACTGTCAGACGTGATAACATAAGTAGATGTGTGACAGAACCAGGAGAGCATGTTGTGGGATTCTTCTTTAACAATTAAGAGCAGAAGCTTAATGAGACTGGATTCACACTTAAATAAAGAATCGTGCACATGTAGATCTGAAAACAACATCTGTTGTTTCATCTGCTCAGTTTAATTGTTTGTTTTTAACTGATTGAAGAGCTGTTATTTACTTTGACTGGCAAAGTTTGAGCTTCAGACAGAAATAATTGTGTAATGGACTGTTCCCATGAAGCGGGGAACACAGCTAGATGATAAGGCCAATCTTTTACACACATACTGAATGAAGGTTCTCTTCAACTTGAATGCAAAATTATTTGATTCACCTGATGAATTCATCCAAATGACCAAAGACAACTAACAAACGTAGCTCTGAAAACAGTTTGGATTTGCAGTTTTCAGAGCTGCCTGATGTCTAAAGAAACATTTTGCAGTTTGTTTGAGATTTTGCTCAGTGTCTTTCTTTTTTCTTTTACCAGGTTTCCTTCCAGCTGCTTGTGGTCACACTTTGGGTAGAAATACATTGACTTTGTTACAGAGCTCGACTGATCTTCATTTTGACAGCAGATATAGGTAACTGTGAAAAGATAACTACTGAGATTGAACGACTGTTCCACAAGGTACACTGCAATTTTAACAAGCCTGCATACTGTGTGTGTGCATCAAGTGGAAAAAGTTTGAAAATAACAATGCATATGACAGGAAAATGGTTTTGTTTGTCACTGACACGTTATGCATAACACATGTTCTCTTGCGGTTGGAATATTAAGGAGAAAGCGCTGTCTGATAACAAACAAACACTTTTGGTTTTGAACAACCACAGTGTGTTTTTGTTGGGTTTTTATAGCATCTATATTTTGTGTCTAAGAAGAAACTAGCAGGAAAAATGTGACACATGTTCAGTCATTTATGTGGACTATAATCACTGATGGGAGTTTATACGAATTTAGCGATTGTGATTTCAATATCGATATCACTTATCGACTCGATTCGTTGTTGATTCTCTTATAAATTCTCATTGGGTTTTTAAAGGTCATGTATTACACTGAACGCTTTTCTTTAAAGTAATGCAGTATGTGACTTAGTTATTCACTGGAGACAGTAATTCATTATACTAGTCATTACATTGCTTTTACATCATGTTTCTCTGTAAAATGATATGAAACACACGGTCTCATAATTACCAATTAACAATATAAACCTAGAGGCCCCACACACCAACACAAATTATTAGGACAACCGTGTGATCGTTCTATGAGTATTTGGGTATGAACACAAAGCCGTCAGCACAAAGCAAAGATGAAAACCAACACAAAGAGTGTAAACTCGTCACCACAGTGACTCTACTGTAGAAAAATGAGCAGAGCCTGCAGTCTGACTGCTCATCACCACTTTTATTACCCGGTTACTTAGTGTCAGTATGCTCAGCTTTAACAGCACTCTGGGTTCTTGGCTAGCTTAATACCTTTGTGTTAGCATGTTAGCAGTTGTTTCTGTCCTGGATGAAGTTTGGATTTTACCACTGTGCGCATTCGTTTGTGGAGTAAAATAAATTCAAATATAATAAATAAAAATAAATCATGTCCATATCGACGCAGTAGACCATGGAACCCAAAATGCCGGATTCACAAACAGAGATTTAACTTAGTGCGCAGCTTTATTGCTGGAGAAACTCTTCATAGCAGTAAACGTGACAAAAACAAACCAAAACCACAAATGCAGGACTAAAACCGGAGAACAGGAACCTAGAAACTAAGAATACTCAGGACGCGAAGGGAGGAGACACAGCACAAAGAGGGTATAATGCAACGCAGAGCAGGGGATGACAGAGGACTGAAATACAAGACGGAGTAATCAGGAAATGGGAGACACAGCTGGTACTAATTACTCAGACGAGACGGAGAACAGAGGCTGAACACAGAGCAGGACTGTCAAAATAAAACAGGAAGCATGCGGCAGACACAGACTAGACACTGAACAGAGGGAACGCCGAGTACAAGGACAGGAAGGACATGAGACATGACTGACTGGGGAACAAGAGAACAAACACGAGGGCAGAACTAAACCTAAGATCTAGAAATCACAAACCCAGGAGAACTAGAGCTCTAGAAATGCAAAACAGAAACCAAAACCCTAATATTCATGAACCATGATGAGATCAAAAATAAATGTACAAAACTCAAAACACTGGGTCACCGACCCAGGACCATGACATGTCACAGGTAAATGGTGTGGCATCTATATAAAACTCTTCTAGTGTAGACTGACTTAGTCTGTTAAACACAAAAATGCACACTTTGAGTAGGGATGGGTACTGATAAGATTTTCACGATTCCGATTCCATTTTCGATTCTGTTTAACGATTCGATTCTTTATCGATTCTTATTTTTTAAAAAGGAGAACACTAAGGTCGATTAGCTTAGAATTTTGTTTTATATCTTCTCTTTGAACAAGATAGAAATTTAGGAGTAACATGGCCTTACAAACCCAACAGTGAGATCTTAAGAGATCCAGCCTACGGCTCTTCAATGGGGTGTCACAGGGTCCCCGGGGAAAAATTGTAAATGTAAAATAATAAAATAAATATTCTCCTGTAGCAATAACAAAGTATAACATAAATTATTCTGAAGCAACTACACAAGAATATCCAGTAATGTCCCTGCCTGCAATTAAACACATTCACTTACTGAAAATCATCTTCTGTGGCAAACGGGTGCAAACCTTTGACCACAAACTGAGTCACTGCTCGGTGACATTCGTCTATCCTGGCCTGAAAGGAGACGCTACCGGTAGACTGCAGCGAGAACTGCCAGCATCTGAGCCAGACTCTGTCTCATCATGGTCACTAAATGCACAGTAATGGCAGGTTTGTAATAAGGCAGATCGCGCTAACATAATATGCACTGTTGTTGATTATTTACCTGCCGCATTAACAGGAGAGGACGTGCAAACGTTACTGCTGCTGCTGGGTTGAGATTCACGAGTCCGGAGCGGAATTAAAAACACGACATTCATTTAAGGTCATCGCGTGTTTTGTGAGCAAATGCTTTTGCATATTCGTAGTGTTTCCTCCCTTAAATGAAATATCTACTTTGCAAGTATTGCAAGTTGCCCTGTTGTCATCCGTTCTCGTAAAGTATAACCAAACTTTTGAGCGTCTGAGCCACTTAGGCGCCGTTTCCTGCCAGGTAAATGACGCTCTGCAACGTGGTGACGTCATTCGGGGCGACTGGAATCGATAAGGGAATCGTTTGCAAAAATGGCAAACGATTCCAAGGAATTGAAACAGTGGGAACCGGTTCTCAACAAGAACCGGTTTTCGATACCCATCCCTAGGTGTGAGCTAGGTTGTTTACAGACCTGGAGTATTTTGTCTGTTTATATCAAAGTGGTTCATTTTCACCCTTGGTTTGATTCATTTGTGTAGCTATGAACAAAGTAATTGCACTTAGGTCCAGACCAAACAAACCGGATAGTCTTGGTACAGTTTTATCTGGACTCCAGAGCAATTCGTTTACAGTGTGAACATAACCCAACCTTGATCTTCACCAACTAACAGGTCTGCATTACAAGTTTGAGCTAAAAAACATGCCTCGCATGCTTTGCATTCTCGATGTGGATAGGTACTGTAGATGTGCAAAGGACTGTATGTAGCCGTCTAATGAACGTACATTCGCCGTGTTCTTCAATAGTTAAGAACTCACCAACTTCTTCCTCTATTTACTTTTGTTGCTCCCACTCCAGGCACATCTGCCCTGTGAGCAGACTGAACATTGTCATGTGGTTTGTAGTAATGAGTTTACAAACTCATTAACATCTGTTGTTGTGATTTGATTGTAAAAATAAAACTGAATTGAATTGAATCTGTTTGAGGTAACGTGATTTACTCCGGTTGTAGAAAAGACACAAAGGCTAAAATGGTGTTAAGGAATCTGCAGGACTTACGAACACACAGTTCTCCACTTTCATAGAAGCCAGGACAACACTGAGAGCGTCGTCTGTACATGGTCCTTACACCTCTCCTATAGGCGGTCTTGTAGCTGATCCTGTGCAAGTGACATAAACACAGTAAAGGTATTAATGTTAAAAGATGTGTGGCGCTGACCACACTGATGTATAAAACAAAAAATGTAAGCTTGCAGTGAATTATTTTCACAACAACAGAAAATGATCGTGTGAATGCACTTTCACCAGAACATCCCACAACAAGCCTTTGAACATGTCATCACTCAGCATTGTCACTCAAAGGTCGCTTAAGAACACAGTAGTCACTGCACTTATAAAGGATGAGCAGCACTTAAATGTTTAGGGGAGTTTCTCCACTCATTCAAGGACAAGGATGTTTTCTAATATTTCAGTTTAAGCTAAACGGATCAGCTCTTAGATAAACTAAACTAGTCGCTACAAAGCTTGATGTGGTCATCATGGGGCGATCGTGGCTCAAGAGTTGGCAGTTTGTCTTGTAACCGGAAGGTTGCTGGTTCGAGCCCCGGCTTGGACAGTCCTGGTCGTTGTGTCCTTGGGCAAGACACTGCACCTACCGCTTACTGGTGTTGGCCAGAGGGGCCGATGGTGCGATATGGCAGCCTGGCTTCTGTCAGTCTGCCCCAGGGCAGCTGTGGCTACAACTGTAGCTGCCTCCACCAGTGTGTGAATGTGAGAGTGAATGAATAGTGGCATTGTAAAGCGCTTTGAGGGCCCCGAAAAGCGCTATATAAATCCAATCCATTATTATTATTATTATTATCGAAGCTGATATGCCAACAGTTGCTCATCAGAATGACATCAGAATGTTGGGAAGTAACAGAATACATGTACCGACGTTACGTATTTACAATAATATGAGTAACTGTATTGTGTTACAGTTACCGTTTAAAAGGGTGATCATTAGAATACAGTTACTTTGTTGAAATAAGTGGATTACAAGGTGTTCTTGTCCGTTTCCTATGTTAGGCTATCCTCTGTCTAATTTTGGTAATTTCACGCATTGCCGTAAACCCAAACAAAACACAAAATAAGAGGCTCTAATGCAAGCTTCCTGTTAATTTTGGTGGCGTCAGTTACATAATAGACCCGGCGCCCGCACAACAGAGCCAGCAGTGCACGGGCAGGAATGCATTTCTTACTGACCGTACAATGCAAACTCTGTTTGTCAGCAACCGAGCTGCTCTCAGCATCAAGAGACTATGACTATATACTGTATATATAAGTAGATGTGATATCTACTCATATCTAAAATGTGTTTTATATATAAAGCCATAAAGTAATGAGGTATTGACCAATGACTTAAAATGCAGCTGTTAGAAATGTACATGAGAAGTTTAAGTAATGCAGTGTTGCTGTATTTTATTTCAGTGAAAAACTAAATATCATATTTTCAATTTAAGTTGTTTCCAGCTGTAGTGGCTGTTGAATATACCTAAAGCAAACGAGGAGTGCCATTTAAACGAGCCAAACTACGTTCACTTTATTTTTGGAGATACTGATCTCACGGTTTATGGTGACCACACTTGGCAGATTTTTCACATAATACCAGATATTTCTGATAAGTTCATATATCTCACTGAAATGTTACTCTGTAGCTGATTGTGTCAGTCTGTCAGTTTAAACCCTTTTTTTAGAAAACATATAAAGTCTCTCTTTGATTCTGACTGTGCTGTCGTGTTGCTACAGCAAAGATAACTGTCACATCTAAGGTGTGTAGCATAGCATAAATCCTGTTGAATGCAAATAAAACACTTGAATGTGTTACTATTATTACTTACCAGCAGAGATGTAACGCGTTACTGTAATCCGATTACTTTTTTCAAGTAACGAGTAAAGTTAAGGGATTACTATTGCAAAAACGGTAATTAGATTACCGTTACTTTCCCGTAGGAACGCTGCGTTACTGCGTTACTAAAACTGTGATTTTTTTGCAAGAATGTCTCATGACAGTGACGTAAGCGAGTGCGACGTTCGTGACAACAGCTGTGTGCAGATCAACAGTGCATCACATATCGAGTGCGGGAGAGAGTATGAGCGTGCAGCGTTTAAAGCGTGGAAGTACTGACCTTACTTTGAGTTTGATTCCATAAAAAGTGACAAAAACATTAGTGTCCGCTGTGCGTGGGAAGAAAACTTCTTTTTACAGCGAAAAAAAACCCTAAACTTCCAACAAGCACCGAGTAGCTACGACGTAATGGGAAACTCACAGAGAAACTCACGGATTCTTCCACTGACCGCGGCACACCTGCACCAGGGTAAACCTCCGCCTACCTCACTCCTGCTTTACAGGTGAAAATAGAGCAACAGGACCGCTGAGTCTTTGACTTTATTTATTTTCTGCTGTGTTTTACTTGCATCTGTTTGAAAGAGTGAGTGTAAACACAAAAATATTTTATTTTATGTGCTGGAATGTGCAGAAAATAGGTTTAAATGTTAAACTAATTTCTTCCAGTCAGAGAATGTTGCATATAATTAAATTTTTGCTTGATGCATAAAGTTAAAAGATTAAAACTGATAAAACAAGTTTTAAAAAGAGACTTTTCCATTTGATTACATTTTGTATGATGGATTATGCAGAAAAAGTAGAATTGGCTGAAAGATCTATCGCTTTATCACCTATTCAGGTTGTAAATCGTGTTTTTAAAAAGTAACTAAGTAACTAAGTAATTAATTACTTTTGAAAATAAGTAATCAGTAAAGTAACAGGATTACTTTTGGGGGGAAGTAATCAGTAATTAGTTACTGATTAATTAACTAATTAATCAGCAAGAAACTTGACCAACACTGCTTACCAGTATGGTAGCAATTGGTAGACAATTACTACCTAAGCCATGAATTATTGACTCAGTGACCTTCCTTAGCTCTTTGCTGCTGCTTCCAATCGTGATTCATCTTCTGACGAGTTTTAGACCCAGAAGCAACATCTGTCTCCCTATAGTCCATGTTTACAACTCAGACAATTGTCCCATAATGCAATTTGTTAGTGATATCAGAATCCTGAGCTTTGACTTAACATCAGCTACAGCTAATACGATGAGTTTAGTTTTGTTTAGTTTAGTCCAGCATTGTTATTCCTGATCAAAAGAATCTGATTAAAAGTTATTTTTAAGATTGTTTTTTTTTTTTTATAATTGAAGTCTTTATTTGTTTTTAACATTTCACAACACAAAAACAAACAAAACAACCAACAAACAACAACAGAAAAAATATATATATAAAAAATATAATAATAATAATAATAAAAAAAAATTAAAAAATTAAAAAAAACTCAAATCAGTTAACTCAAATCTTTAAGTCATTCCCTTACTGAGTGCCTACACAAACAAACAGTGCAGCAAGCGTACAACATGACTAAAGATAATTGCCCTGACCAAATAAGTTCCAACCATCTCAGCCAAAAACACGTCCCCACGATTCGTCAAAACCCTCCCTATCATCATTAATCCTAGCCAAGAGCTTTTCATACGACACCATTTTCAGCATAGTTTCTTTCCACCTATTATATTCTGGAGGAGACGGTTCCTTCCATACACTGAGAATAACTCGAGCCGCTGCGATCACCCCCACCTTTATAACCACAAAGTCATATTTTGAAACCCCAGGTAATACTGACCGATCCCCTAATAAGCACAGTCTTGGTGACAGGGGTATCATCAAACCAATCCACCTTCCTATTTTGTCCAATACTTTTTGCCAAAAGGGATAAACTTTCCCACATTCCCAAATAGCATGCATAAATGTCCCTGGATCTGAACTACATTTCCAGCATACATTACTGGGACTAATTCCCATTCTATAAAGTTTGGATGGAGTGAAGTACCACCTGTGTATTAATTTATACTGAGTAAATTTACCCCTGGCCTCTCTTATATATTTATCAGAGAATGACAAAATTCTGCGCCAGTCTTCTTTAGAAATTGCACAACCCAGATCCCTCTGCCATATAACCCTCAAGTTTTCACATATCTCTTTTTTTGGATTGTTAAACAGTTTGTAGAAAACCGCCGCCCTATGTGCTGTACTGGACAATTCTAAAAACTCCACAACCATATTCGAGCTTTGAGCAAATTTTCCTTTGGTAACACAATCCCTTATTTGTAAATATTTCCAAAAATTATTTTCTCTTGTCAAACTGTATTTTCGGGTTATTTCAGCAAATGACATAAACACTCCCCCTGAGTAAAGATCACTTATCCTGCGTATGCCTTTGACAAGCCATTCCTTCCAGAACACAGTTTTCCGCCCAATCCTTACAGCAATATTGTTCCATAGCGAGGCATAAGGTTGTCTTAGATGAGATGCTCCACACAACTTGTGCACCTCCACCCAGACAGCTTTGGAATACCTGAGCACTGGGTTATCATGAGAGTCTTGTCCATTAGTTGCCGCGCCCTGCGAGAGAACATCCAAAGGTGTGAAGGGGCTCGCTAGTTCCTGTTCGATCTTCATCCAGCTCAGCTCAGAGCCCGATCCTGTCCAGTATTTGGCCAGTCTTGACAATTCAAAAGCTAAATTATACAACTTCACATTTGGGAGGGCCATTCCCCCAATGTCTTTAGAGGCCCACATTTTCTTTATATTCACTCTCGGCTTCTTGTTATTCCACAAAAAATCTTTGATTAACTTCTCAATTTGACCAAATATGTGCAAAGGAATTCGTACAGGTAACATCATGGAAACATAATTGAACTGTGGGACCACCATCATTTTAATCACATTAATTTTACCCCATAGTGTAAGATTCAATTCACCCCATTTATCCAGATTTGTTTTTATCTTTAGGAGGAGAGGTTCCACATTTGAAAGCATAATATCCTCCAAGTCGGGTTTTAATAATATTCCTAAATACTTCATACCTGAAGGTGAGTACTTAAAATTGAATGGAGTAACGCATCCAGAATGACATGATGCTGACAATGGCATGCCCTCTGACTTGTCCCAGTTTATCTTATAACCTGACAACCCTGAAAATGACTCAACACACGTGAGTAGCGCTGGTAGAGACTGCATGGGATCCGTCAATACTGCTAAGATGTCATCAGCATATAGAAACAACTTGTGTTCCATACCCCCTGCATGAACGCCTCTGACACCCCTGTTTGCTCGAATAGCCAAGGCCAGCGGTTCCAGAAATATTGTAAAAAGCAACGGGGACAAAGGGCACCCCTGTCGGGTCCCGCGAGTAAGATGAAAAAACCCTGACACCAATCCATTTGTCAAAACCGCTGCCCTTGGACTTGCATATACAGTTTTGACCCAATTACAAAACCCAGGCCCAAACCCGAACCTTGCGAGGGTCGTCATAAGGAAGCCCCATTCCACCCGATCAAAGGCCTTCTCAGCATCTAGCGAGAAGGCCGCAACCGGGGTTAGGTTAGATTCGCTTCTGTGCATGAGATGAAGAAGTCTTCTAATGTTATCACCTGAGGACCTATTTTTAATAAAGCCAACCTGGTCACCATTAATGATATCTGGTAATATTTGATCCAGGCGGGAGGCCAAAACCTTTGTCAAGATTGTTAAGCATTGCTTAGCATTATAATCTAAATGTCACTGAAACAAACAGCTACACTGAATGAAACATTTAGGATAACTGTTAGCAAAATCTGTTCATTTGCCCACTGGAACAAATGTATATACTATACCTTTAAGTCATTGATCACAGTTATTTATCAGTGAGGAAGGTTATTTAGTTGTAGCTTTCATTTCTAGTATTTTTACTTTCACATTTGTAGTCTTACAGTGAAATAATTCTTTGTATTTTTTTAGGCAGAACAAAATTAGCAGATGAAAAAGCTTCTTTTAAAATCCCTAAAATATTAAATGTTAAAGGAATTAAAACAGTAAAATACTGCAAACAAAGAGAGTTGCTTTGTGCATACCTGTGTCTCGTGCATTTGAACCAGTTGAGGATGTCGGTGCATCGGGTGTAGTAAACCTGGTCAAATGGATGGGCATAAGACTCCTGCACAGTCACTGCATAACTAGAGGAACAGGGAAAAAAACAGCTTGACAGGATGAATTTCTAATTCTGGATAAACTTGTGTCATTATCGAATACACGAATATTAAACGTAATATATTAAAATACGTTTTTGTATTAACTGCAAACATCAAATATAACATAAATGTAAGTCCAACTTCACAATAGAAACCTTTTTTCTTTCCTCAACTAGTCAATGATATCCAAAAGCAGGTTATTAGGATGTCAAGCACTGATCTCATTATAAATACAACGGTTAGAATAAATCTAATTTTTAAATATGAAAAACTTTTAATAGCCATTGAGTCATCTGGGGAAAAAACATTTACTCTCCTTAAAGTTCACAACCGCTCAGGTTGTTATCAAGAAACTCATCTTCCTTACCCTCCGTAGCTGGCAGCGAGCTCACTCTGTGTTTTCATTGTGTTGAACAAAGGTTACTGAACTGAGTCTAACCTTTAGCGAGAAGTCAAAGCTGTAATAATCATCAGCAGTAATATCCATTTGCACAATTCCTACTGATTACACAGAGACATTATCGATCACAGCACCTGCACTCTCCGTAGCTCTCATCAGAAACAGCATTGTGCTTTTACCCAACATACTGCTGAGTGCTGGGACCACTCAAGCAGTCACATTACCATCTCTTTGAATTTACAGCCTCGATATGTCCCCAGGAGTAAACCTTTTCCCTTTTGCATTTGATTATTGGCAAACCCTCAGCTTTGATTTGTGGCGGCAGTCCATTAGTTCACTGCAGTATTTCTTTTGTTAAATATCATTTTGAATATTGAAGAGACTCAACTGGGGAAACGTACCTCTCCCAGTGGCTGCACACATTGGGATCATCGGGGTTTAGGGGTGACACCAGGGAGCTCAAACCGCTCAGGCTGAGCCACAGCAGAGCTTGGGGAGAAACTCCATCGGTAGCCATCGTCCTCCTCCTCCCTTGGTTCCTCCTTCTGTCCTCAGGGAAGGAAACGAAAACAGTGAGGAACACGAGTTCACCATTTATACTTTATGTTTTGATAACTTTTAACACGTCTATGCTGCTTTTTATTTCTTCTGCACTGGATTTCAAAGGATATTTTGAGAGCAACAGTTATAGAACACTACAGAGATTAACATTTTTTAAATACATAACTGACAAGTGTATATAATCTACACTCATTTCCACCCAAAATTTCAAATGATGTCATTCAACTAGCTGAGGCCCAAATACATGATGGTCTCAACAGCTCACTGTAACTGTGTAACTTACAGAAACACATGCGGACATAGCTTCTGACACACAAAGTGAATTTTATTATTTAAGGAGAATAATGGTGTAGTTCTGAGATTTTCCCTCCACCACGTACAGGGTTACACAAAACCACCCACGTAATGATTTTTGCTGTGCTTGTTCTGAATCTTTGGAGATTGAATTGGGGATAAAATAGGCTCGTCTTAGCTGGGCTGGCTTGTTATAGCAATGGCAGAGAAACATGTTCAAATGAATGGTACGTAGCATATTGAGCAAAATAAGAACAGGTTTTCTGGGGTATAGGAAAGCTAACCCTCCTATTCAACGAGCAGCAGGGATTCCTGTAAGGGAGCCCATAAAGCCCAACAGTAACATATATAAATCAATCAAAAAACATGCTTTCTCAAACCCTAATATTGGATATAATAGGTAAGATACACTGGTGTCTGACTTGTAATTTCACTTTAAGCATGAGAAGGAGAAGACAGACACATAAAGAAAGGTTACTGTGTTACTGTAGCTCAGCGTTTTCACATATGATTACATAAACAGTCAGTTGGTTTTGTATCATTCAACTCAACTTTAACAAAGAGATTCATGAAAAACTTCAAAGACTGATGTGGCTGATTTTGCTCTAAAAACACCACAACTTCTTGTCTTTATGTATTTATGTATGAAAGTGAACATCTACCATTCACTCTTCCCTCTAAACAAAAATGCTTTGCATTGAAACAAACTAGTGTAATTACGATAAATATTTGTGACACGTGCTGAAAAACTGACACATGCCAGAATGACAACTTGATGTCAGATTCAGTGGACGCAAACAAGAAAAGCACAACGAGGAGTAAATACTAACATTTCTTAATAAGATGAGAACGATATAACAACCAATTCACAAGGTAGCTAAAATTGTGTTTGGGGCGATCCACTGTAATTTTCTGTACAGCACAGGAAAGACAGATGAATACATATCAAAAGAAAAGAGCGTAGAAATGCAGAAATCTCCTGTACTGTGCAAAATTAAATAGTAGAGCAAGCTTGCAATGCTGAGAACGCCATTGAGGAAACGCAACAACTCATTGTAGGGTTGTGTGTCTGTCACTACAACCATAAAGGAAACTGTCAATTATTCCCTAAAAATGCAGAAATTGCAGAATTTCAGTGCCCATAAATTACACTAACAGTAATTTAGTGTCATTTCTCACCGCTAGATGTATCACCTTTGTTATGCAATGGTACAATTCAATGCAAAAAAAGAATATCCAGCACAATGATTACCACGAGTTTTTCCTGTCAGTCTAAATTCTTAGCAGCCTGAGAGGATGAACGTCTCCACCCAGGAGCCTACATCCTCTGGGTGTTTGCACAATTAATGCTTTCTGGGAGCATTGTTGATGGCAGCTGTGGGATGATAGTGACATAAAATTCAACAGCAGACCCTTTCCTCATGACATCAGGCCTTTTCAGAGGCGCACACACTGACAGCCCGGGAAAATCACGGTGATGATGAATGGATAAATGAGTGACGGAGGTGTTGCAAACCAATTTCTCCCAGCCACGCTGTCATGTAAAAGAATGACAATTGAATGTTCGTTTGTGGACAACTGGTGGAGCGTTCCCATTAGTGTGATATGAGCCGTGCCATGAGAAGATGCTGAGAAGTCAGACAAGCAAGTTTGTGTTTTTTACAGGTGTCTGCTATGTGGACATTGTTGCAGACAGCTGTGACTACACCGAAACAGTGAATAATGAATGGACAGTGATGACATTAGTTTAATGTCCACAGCTACATCACTCACATCCGAGATGGGACAAATTGCTCGAGTGTAATAACAAGAAAAACATACGAACTTAAAAATGGATGAAACAACAAAGCTGAGGTTTTCTTCCCTGGTGCTGTTTTCTTTTGTAACATGGAGACACCTGTTCAGTAGGAGTGACTCTCATGCTACATGGGTCTGTCACCCAGTTTATTCCCTTCTGTGCTTTATAATCCCTCCATCATTCTGCTGGTAACATTACAGAAAAACACATAAACCCACTAATTACATTTTGTTACTCCTCATTCCAAATGGAATCAATTCATTTCACACAAAACTCCATAAGTTTTTTTTTAATTGCTTAAAATTGTTGCAAACGTATTAAAAATAAAAACAAAAATATAACACGTACATAAGCATTTCCAGCCTTTGCCATGACACTCAAAATTGAGCTCAGGTCCATCCTGTCTCCGCTGATCACCTGTCAGATGTTTCGCCTGTGACAAATCCAGTTGGTTGGACATGATTCGGAAAGGCATCTTTCTATATAAGGTCCCAGAGTTGACAGAGCATGTCAGAGTTCAAACCAAGTGATGAAGTATGAGGAACTGTTTGTAGACCTCCAGTACGGGAATGTTTCAGGACACAGATCTGCGGAACGATGCTGAAACCATTTCTGCCCTAAGCACACAGCCAAGATAACAAAGGAGTGCCCTCAGGACCACTCTGTGAATATCCTTGAGTGGGCGAGCCAGAGCCCAGACTTGAACCTGATTGAACATCTGTGAAGAGATACGAAGATAGCTGTGTGCTCCCCATCCAAAATTAAAGTGCTTAAGAGGATCCATAAAGGAGAACAGGAGAAACTGCCCAAAAATGGGATGTCAAGCTTGTAGCATCATACTCAAAAAGACTTGAGGGCGTAACTGAAATTGGATTTTACCCCCCTACAAAACGTGATTATCCAGAGTAAAGACCAGGCAGCAGAGCAGAGAGTGGCTGGCCTCTCTTAGAGATGCGGTGAGGAGTTTGGCCTTCTGGCCTTCTCTGCTCAAGCTGCTACTCCCGCGACCCGAACCCGGATAAGAGGCAGAAAAAGGACGGATGTTTGTCCTCAAATATAAAAAGCACTGAAAAACTGCTGTGTAGTGATACTGTGTATCTTCATAATATTTTATACTCCTTTTCTTTACCAATATACAGGGAGTGCAGAATTATTAGGCAAATGAGTATTTTGTCCACATCATCCTCTTCATGCATGTTGTCTTACTCCAAGCTGTATAGGCTCGAAAGCCTACTACCAATTAAGCATATTAGGTGATGTGCATCTCTGTAATGAGAAGGGGTGTGGTCTAATGACATCAACACCCTATATCAGGTGTGCATAATTATTAGGCAACGTCCTTTCCTTTGGCAAAATGGGTCAAAAGAAGGACTTGACAGGCTCAGAAAAGTCAAAAATAGTGAGATATCTTGCAGAGGGATGCAGCAGTCTCAAAATTGCAAAGCTTCTGAAGCGTGATCATCGAACAATCAAGCGTTTCATTCAAAATAGCCAACAGGGTCGCAAGAAGCGTGTGGAAAAACCAAGGCGCAAAATAACTGCCCATGAACTGAGAAAAGTCAAGCGTGCAGCTGCCAAGATGCCACTTGCCACTAGTTTGGCCATATTTCAGAGCTGCAACATCACTGGAGTGCCCAAAAGCACAAGGTGTGCAATACTCAGAGACATGGCCAAGGTAAGAAAGGCTGAAAGACGACCACCACTGAACAAGACACACAAGCTGAAACGTCAAGACTGGGCCAAGAAATATCTCAAGACTGGTTTTTCTAAGGTTTTATGGACTGATGAAATGAGAGTGAGTCTTGATGGGCCAGATGGATGGGCCCGTGGCTGGATTGGTAAAGGGCAGAGAGCTCCAGTCCCACTCAGACGCCAGCAAGGTGGAGGTGGAGTACTGGTTTGGGCTGGTATCATCAAAGATGAGCTTGTGGGGCCTTTTCGGGTTGAGGATGGAGTCAAGCTCAACTCCCAGTCCTACTGCCAGTTTCTGGAAGACACCTTCTTCAAGCAGTGGTACAGGAAGAAGTCTGCATCCTTCAAGAAAAACATGATTTTCATGCAGGACAATGCTCCATCACACGCGTCCAAGTACTCCACAGCGTGGCTGGCAAGAAAGGGTATAAAAGAAGAAAAACTAATGACATGGCCTCCTTGTTCACCTGATCTGAACCCCATTGAGAACCTGTGGTCCATCATCAAATGTGAGATTTACAAGGAGGGAAAACAGTACACCTCTCTGAACAGTGTCTGGGAGGCTGTGGTTGCTGCTGCACGCAATGTTGATGGTGAACAGATCAAAACACTGACAGAATCCATGGATGGCAGGCTTTTGAGTGTCCTTGCAAAGAAAGGTGGCTATATTGGTCGCTGATTTGTTTTTGTTTTGTTTTTGAATGTCAGAAATGTATATTTGTGAATGTGGAGATGTTATATTGGTTTCACTGGTAAAAATAAATCATTGAAATGGGTATATATTTGTTTTTTGTTAAGTTGCCTAATAATTCTGCACAGTAATAGTCACCTGCACACACAGATATCCCCCTAAAATAGCTAAAACTAAAAACAAACTAAAAACTACTTCCAAAAACATTCAGCTTTGATATTAATGAGTTTTTTGGGTTCATTGAGAACATGGTTGTTGTTCAATAATAAAATTATTCCTCAAAAATACAACTTGCCTAATAATTCTGCACTCCTGTAGTGTGCTTCCTTTCACTTTACATTCATTCATATTATTAGGGCAAGCACAAGGAGTCCTAAAGCAGTCGATCAATAAAATATTGATACAGGAACCAATACAATATATTTCCATACTGGTATTTTATCCTCTCCCATAATGCTAATGCTTATATGTGTCAAAGGTAAACATGACCCAGACCAATCAATATACAGAGCACACACACATGACCTCTAACTCTGAAAGCAACCAACACACTGTTTAAGTATTTTTATTTTAATATATACCCAAAGCCAGGGGCGGAGCGTGGGGGTGGCTTACTGGGCTTAAGCCCGGGTTGTTTTGTCAGAAGCCCGGGGTCTTTTGGAGTGTAATTTTTCATAGTTAGATGCCTGGCTGACAACTGTATAAAACAAAAAGTACACACAATATTCGAAGCACATAGTGCACACTGTGGGAATTTACGACTGTGCGTGAATCCCCCTGATATTGGTATGATCCGAGCTCAGGCACTAAGCGACTGAGCGAGGGGGCGGGGCAGCTGCTGCCTGTGTGCGCTGTTGGAGAAACGGAACCAGCCATACTAAGGAGAGCTTAAGTTTGAGCAGGTACCAAAGCAAATCATTCGTACCGTACAAATAATGTAAATATGACGGTGCATCACGAAAGATTGATATCAAACTGATCACTTGACCCATATTACGTTACTTGCTCTTCAAGTGAATCAACAAATGGCGAAATGAAAAGCCGAACAGATGCTATTTTTTTTAGAGAGTCTTAGCTTACGTGTTTATTTCATATTTTCAGTTCTTACCCTCCCCGACTAAATCGGTTTCAGTTATGTACTGAAATATAAGAATGGACATTAGAGGCTTCTTTCAAAGAAAAAACTCAGGTAAATGTTATTTTATATATTATGCTTTGTATGTTGTTCAGTATATTTCTATGCAAAACAAGAGGGATTTCAGTACACAGCATATTCACATTTGTAACCAGATATTTACACTTTAGGGAGAAAACAAAACATTTTTACTGTACAACATCAATTTAGAGTAAACTTTTGTTTTAGATAAATATTGAAATATCTTTTGAATTAGTTAAATGTCACAATAAAGAGAGACAGAGCTTTCTATTTTTTATCACTTTCATCAAAT
Organism: Rhamphochromis sp. 'chilingali'; assembly: GCF_963969265.1. Taxonomy (NCBI): domain Eukaryota; kingdom Metazoa; phylum Chordata; class Actinopteri; order Cichliformes; family Cichlidae; genus Rhamphochromis; species Rhamphochromis sp. 'chilingali'. The sequence goes on from NC_137933.1 coordinate 2,768,822, forward strand.
TTAGGAGTACATATACACTAAGTTTATTGTTAATTAATAAGAAAACTGCAGACGATTCCATTCTGAGCTGAAGAAGCTTCTGATTGGTTCGTAGAGTCCATGTGAGTAAATTGGTGGCACAGCTGTGGATGCATATAAGGCAAAACACAGAGCCTGTTTCTGTGACATGGGAAAATCAAGAGATGTCAACCAAAACACCAGGAAAAGAACTGTGGAGCTCCATAAGTGTGGCTCAGTTTGAATACAATTTGGTGCCATTTGCAATTAAGAAATACAGATAGGTTCTCTCTCTTTCTTAAATTTAACAAATATGTTTTTATATTTATCAATCTAAAAAAATAAACATTTAGTCTGATTTGATCTTACAATTAAAAAAGTGTTTGTGTTTTGATCTGAAGAGTGTGTAAATATCTGGTTTCAACTGTCTATTTGATGATTGTCAGCACAAAGAGGGAGAGAGAGGAACAGAGAGGGAGATGAACAAGAGCAGGTGAGACACACATGTTAGTCAAATGGTTGTTTACCAAAAGTATCACCGTATCACAGGTCCTCATGTATCTCGTACCTAGTGTTTCTTTTTAGGTTTGTTACTTTTCAAATTCTACATTTATTAAGTTTTGCAGGCTTGTTTGCACAACAAGGATAAATAATTATATAAACGTTTCTCAATCTAAATAGTGGACTTTGGTAGAATTAAAAAAAACAAGTGTAGTGCAGGTCTATGATGATTTTTAGTGCTACTATCATCTAGTTCTGATTCTGGTTCTGTCTTGGTTAAGTCCTCAGTAGTCCTGATTTTGAACTGTTGTAGTCCTGTTTTAATTCCGGATCAGTTCTGGGTCTGGTTGAATTGGGGTTTAGTCCTCGTGTCTTGATGCAGCCCCGACTTTGTTCTGCCTTGCTGCTTAATTAAAAAACTAGTTTAAGGTGTCCTGCACATGTGATATATATTTTTACCTATATGAAGTCATTCTGTTTTGAACAAAACTCAAAACAGAGCCTATTAATCTTTCAGTCATTTCTACCCCCCCCCCCCCCCCCCCAAAAAAAAAAAAAAAAAAAATTAAAAAAATCCCACATGCATACTACCCTTTTGGGCTAAGCCCCAGGTGTTTCAAATGTCTGGCTCCGCCTCTGCCCAAAGCTAAACAAAAAATAGCATAACAAGGGTTGAATTTTAAAGTATTGCCTCATTAGATTATTACAAATATCAGAATAATGAAGTGGTACCTATGGTGCTGCTTACCTTGAACAAGGCTGGGTGTGATGGATGGTGAAATGCTGTCAAACAGATTTCTATTACAGGAAAAAATGACCCACTATTGGAGGATGGTGAACGGACCTCAGAATGCCTGTTTTAAGACAAAGACATAAAAAAACAAATATTTATTAAATAAATGAAGTTGAACAGTGAGAAGAAGATTTCATTCATTTCCTTCTAGGAAAACAAGAGCAGAAAATGTATGTTCTTGTATGCTTCGTCTCTCACACTTTAGTTTTATCCAAGTGCTTCACCACAACGTCTTAATCATCACCTTGTAGTCAAATGCACCTAAGGACACCAAAACTGCAGAGAACTCACTTCCTCTAATTAATTCAATTTCAGCAGATACATTCGAGCTTCCATCTGATATTCCTTAGGATTAAACTGTAAGATAAGTCAAAACCCTCAAACATTCAGTCAGCAATAGTTTTACCTGAGCTCTGTCATATTTTATCAGTTTTATGAACATTAAAAACATCAGAACCAAAGAACTACAGTAATGTGAATTAGAATGTGTGTCTGCAGTAAGGCGGTGTGTGGATATACAGAGCTATGGGATAGTTTGACACACTTTCAGTAGATTCTTATTCCTCATGAAGCACCGTCATGTAGGTGTCTGATCAGCGCCGAATTCATTCTCCACACATCCGGCAAGATTTATATAGATTTGTCTTCAGCCAAAGGTACAGCGAGGAGTCTTAAAACAAAATGAATGGGTGTGCAGAACAGGATCGACTCCATGCCATGAATAAGATAGCAGCTAGTGGCAATGGCTAATAACAAAGCTAATGCTAGAGGTAGATGGAAAACGTTATCAGCCCTGTCCTGCCTATAGTGTTCATTTAATAGAATAACACAATAGTGTCTAATAATTTCTGTTTCTCTTAAAGTACTAGATTGAAACTGTGAAACAGTGTACCAGGAATTAGACAGAACCCTAAATTATAAACTGAATTTCATCTGCAGTAAATATACAACCTTTTTGGACTTTTTAAACTACCTAATATTTGTACAACTAGGATTCCACTGAACTATCAGAAAAATGAGAAGCTAGCCGGGGCATCGATACTCGTTGCTATGTAACAATATTGTTTGTTTATTTGTAAGGAACCCCATTAGCTTCCACAACAGTGGTTCCTAGTCTTCCTGGGGCCCAAACCATCAAATACCACCGAATAAAATGTTACACAATAAGTTGGATGCAAAATGTCCACATAATTTGGCTCTTACATCCACAATAAGGTTTTACAATTCTGAAAATATAAGCATGTAAATATTAAAAATTGTAAAAAACACTCAAACAAAATACACAATTTCCATTACAAGTGACATTACCCTCTGACAATATTTACAAATAAATTTAAAAACTGCCTAAATAGGCTTTTAGGTGATTTTTAAAATTATGAATAGAAGCCAATTCTCTAATTGCATAAGGCAACTTATTCCACTGAAAAGATGCTCTAAATATAACAGAGTTTTTCAAAAAGTTAAAATTTAGTAAGTCAAGGAGTTACTAAATTGTGGTTAGTTGAGAATCGTGTAGCATGATTATGTATTTCATCTGGATGCTGCAACTGAGCATAAAAAAGTGTGGTGTGTTTACCAGTATTGCTTTCTTTAAAAATACAAGTAAACCATAGTATAATTTAGCTTGTACAGAAAGCCAAGAAAGTTTATCGTGCATTTTATCAATATCTGTATAATATTAACCTTAACACCAATCCGGCCGCCCTATTTTGGACTAACTGAAGTCTGTTCAGATCTGTCTTATTAGCTGCTGACCAAATGATTAAACAGTACTCTAGATGAGATAATACTAGTGCATTAATGACATCATTAATGTCATTGTAATGACATTAACATTGTAATAGCTTTTGAAGGATTGTTGTTACTTTAATATGATATACGCACACATACACACACCCACATCGTGATACCGGTACTCAAAGTGTGTCAGAAGAAAAAGTAGTGTTCAAGACAATGTCTTTGTGCATCTACAGGCAGTCTGTGAGGGGCTGCTAAGAGAAAAACTGTGGTACTGCATGAGGAAGTCAGGAGCGGCAGAAGTATGTGAGGCTTGTGCAGGACATGTATGAGTGTGGTGGGGTGTGGGGCAGGAGCGACACATGGGTTTAAGGTGGGAGTGACTCTGATTGGTCTGGTTGATAGATGAGGTCAAAGAGGAGTCTAATAATTATGTTTTTCCTTCTTTCATCCCTTTGTATGTGATACGCCTTGATGACGGATACCCAGTAGGATTGTCTTATATGCATCATGTTCCCTCCATTTAGGCTGGAATTGGTTTGATGTTTAAAGGCACACAGTGATGGAAAAACAACAACAACAAAAGGAACAAGCCTGTTTTGAAAATGTGAGGAGCAGAAAGTGTGCAAGGCGTAGAGAACATGAAGGTAGATGAGTTTAAATACCCAGGCTGAACCATCCAAAGCAAAGGACTGTGCATAAGAGACTTAAGTATTATTATGTGAAAGGGATGGTTAACAATGATGAACAAATGATTTGATGCCCCCTGGTGCCCCAATCCAAAAATCACGAGTCTAAAGTAATAAGACAGAAAACATGATATGCAAGAGAAAGAGAGCATATTTCTCCCGACTTGGTTTCTCTTCATTGGTTCACTGTTACATTCAATTCCATTTAAAATCCTTCATCTCACATACAAGGGCTTGAATAATCAGGCCTCATCTTATTTTAAAGGTCTCATAGTACCATATCACCATGATACCACAATTCACTCAGAAGCTGCTGGATACTTGTGGTTCCTCTGGTATTCAAAAGTAGAATGGGAGGCAGAACCTTCAGACGCCTCTTCTGTGGAACCACCTTCCAGTTTTGGACTTGGGATTTTGATCAGGTGATCCTGGACCCTCCTTTAGTTATGCTCCAATAAGCTTGGGCTGCTGGGGGCTTCCCATGATGCATCAAATATATTCAGTGGGGAAGCCGGTACTGGTCCGTGAGTCGTTTGGCTCTGGGCCGTGAGAGTTGAGGCTCGGGTGTGAAATTTATGGTTTCAGGGTTTTTATCATTAACTGGGTTTCCCTGGGTCTTTTCCCGTGTTGTAGTTGTGCGTCTTATTTTGAAAGAAATATTTACGCGTAACCATAGCGACCAGAGAGCATTAAGGGGCAGAGAGGAGGATGTTACTCTCAATGTTGTTGGTGCATTTCAGGAGGACGCTGCTAATAAAGTTACACAATTACACAGGGAATTCGTGTTTCTTATTATATTTACAAAATACCACAGTTTTGGTCGAGGTCGTATTATTTTATTTTGTAGAATTTATCGGCGGCACCTTAAAGGCCGGTCCGTGAAAATATTGTCTGACATTACACCGGCCTGTGGTGCACAAAAGGTTGGGGACCGCTGGCTTAAATGCACAGAGCTGTGGCACGTTTCCCCATGATTCTCAAAACTTCATATCGAGTGCTGCAGCTTCAAAAGCTGACATGAGAACTAGTTTAATGGCAGCAAGTTGAAGTAGCTTTTTTCTAATTGTTGCACTTTGAAATTAACTGAAATAAAAATGAAAATGACTCAATATATTGGTTTTGGAAGCATCTGCACTTTAGTTCTTAAATCTTCTGCATAATACATTACTGCCTTTTTTTCTGTCAGTGACATGTGTTGGCTTTGTTTTCAGTGGTTACTGTTTCTCATAACGACAAACTGAAAGTGACAGAAAAATCAATAAAAACACTGTTTTATTGTTTTGTAACAATATTCCTCCAGCCTTGATGAATGTCTCATCATGAGCGTTTTAAAGCGCAGCGCTGTCAGATAGTGAGGATACACAGAGTTGCAGAGAAGACTTACAGACACTAGTATTATGAGTTTATAGAGGAAGTGGGTCTGATTTATTATGCAGCACTGGGGAAACATTCAGGCATACACTGAAAATCACAGCTATATTTAGAGGTTTTTTAAGGATTATATTGAGAGACACATGGCAGAAATACTCATGTGTCATACATCTTTGTTCTTTTGCCATCAGATTCTGTAGCGTACCTTTAAAACACATAATTCGAAGATGCTGATCCTTATTCACCAAGTTTTTTGTCTGTGTTTGTCTGCTGCACCTGAAGCATTTACAAGCCATCCAGAGGACAACATTTGAGGTATGTTTATGATTTCTTTTTTTTTAAATGACCCAATTTTTAAAAAATGAAGAAACACTGGAAGCCCAACTCCAAAAACACAAACTGGGATCTCTGCCTGAAGCATCCATATAACTGTAATACCTGTCAGCATCCTGAAGTTCACTTCCATGAGTAGTCAGAGGTCGTTAGTAAATTTTTACCAGCCACAGCAGCATAGCTGGTGTTGTTATGTTCATGGAGACACGCATCTGGAGCAGGAATTCACGTAATAATGTTGTAATGACTCGAGTTGTCATCAATCAGTATATTGAAGGGTGTCGTGGCTGGTGCAATTTCATAGCAAGATCATCGCTGGCTATATAAGTACTCAGTATTCCTGGGTCGAATAATATACAGAGTCCTCATTTTGATGTGAACTACACACCTGTAAAGTTTTCTGAATGTATCTTGCTCAGTGGCTCTGCAGAGACGGGGAAACATAAAGCACAGCAAGTGTCTTCAGGTTCACGTTTTGTCTTAAGGACACACAAACACAAAGTAAAAACCGTACCAGCTCCACTATTGTGACTGGTGAAGACTGTTTATTATGTTCTGTTTCATAGTTCTGTGCCTACCAACAATCAGTCAGGCTGCACACAAACCAACTCAAGTTGCAAAGTATTAAATATTGTTTAAAAAACAGCTTTCAAACAAAACAATTTCAATTCGGTCTGGAATGTTTTCCAATTATGGTGAAACCATGAATGAATGTCTGCTTTTGACTTGATTTTTACTTCTTTTCTATTCTAAAAATTCAAGTGGGACCTTGGTGGATTACTTTGTATAGATCAGTGACGACCAGTGTTGGGTAAGTTACTTTAAAATAGTAACTTAGTTACATTACTAGTTACTTCTCTCAAAAGTAACTCAGTTACTTCAAGTTACTCGTTACTTTCAAAGTAACTAGTTACTAGGGAAAGTAACTTTGGTTTTACTCAGAATTCTCTTGTTAATGTGTTGCTTCCATAACTTTGCCAGTCTTCTAGCTTGCTTACTTGCCACAGTGCACTGTGCCACCTACCAATAGAAAGAAAAAGATAATGTGCATATTTCCACGAGAGAAATCCCACGCCTGGACCGTCATTGACTGCTGCCATGATTCTAGCCTACGTCACAGTGTCATCTGCGCCTTTTACATCCAACACAAAAACTGCAGTCGTGGTGCTTTCGATTGTACTCAGAACTCGGAAATTCTGCCTTCCGAATAGGAAGATGTAGGTAACACCAGACTGCAGATGAGCTGCATACAGAGCTGGACTGGGACAGAAAATTGGCCTGGGCATTTTGACTAGAGACCGGCCCACCATTATAGGAAAAATCACAAAGCCTTTGAATGATAATAGACACTGTTGTGACAGTGATGTACACTGTCTGATGGTATATATGCATCAATCTATCAATCGTTTGTTGTAAGACTCAGATAATTATTTTTTAAAAGTGAGACATTTTAAATGAGAATAAGAAAGAAAAGTATTTCTTTGTGCCCCCCTTTTCCCTGTTAATGCCCTACATGCCCCCCTGGCAACACTTTGCTAGACCCGCCCCTGCACAGTTACCAGCTGTCAGCTACTTAGAAAAGGATCCTGGGGTTATTTGTCTCTCAGAAACAGTTCATAACTTCCCTTCAACTCATTCATGTCACCTAAAAGGTAAACCTGTTTCTCCATCACCTGTTCAGCTCTGATGATCCAGTAAGGACATCTCCTGGTTTCATCTTCATGTTTCCCTCTCACCACATAACCAAACCATATCATGACCAGCAGCTTTTTTGCAGCTGTGGCTCCAGCAAACATCAGCTGATACTAGAAATTAATATTAAATAAATTCTAACAACAGCTGATCAAGCTTAAACGTGCTGCTGTTGTTTAGCGCGACATCGGCTGGTTTCCTCTTTCGGCGCAAAGTGGGCGATAAACACACAAGAGAGAAAAGACGATCAGCTGATCACTGATCAGTTTTCATGATTGAAGTAGAAACGGGAGAGGGAGGGGAGAGAATGAGAGAAGAAGAGGCAGCTGTGCAGCGTAAAGACACAGAATAACTCCAGCTTTGTGCCTTTTTCATTGTAGCTGAATTACGGGACAAACTGTTCCTTTTCACCTCAATAAGAAACGCGTAATATTTTCTCTGAATACCAGACGGGACGGTTGGCAACTCTAATAACTTATGAACAAAATAAAGTTAAACATCATTAACTTCATAGCACCACCCAGCTGTATAGAAACTCCGTCATGCTAGCTAGCACGCAGTACGGAAAAAGTCAGAATAACGAAAATAAACTCCACCTAAACTTGGTTTATATCTGACCCAGAGAGACTGCAGGTCATAACTTCTTACCTGAAGTTCAGTTCACACTTGGACCGGCGGCCGCCTCGGGTCTCTTTTCCTTCTGCGTCCCTTTTCCTTCATCCACCTGCTGGCCTCCACCACTTGCTAATGTTACTGAATCTGTGGAAGCTCCGCGATAGCCACCACACGAAGTAACGAGTAACGACCCTATCTAAATCCCAGTAACGAGTAACGCGTTCCTGATTTTGGCATAATAACTAGTTACCGTGCTCGTTACCACAATAATAACGTAGTTACTGTAACGCGTTACTTAATAACGCGTTAGTCCCAACACTGGTGACGACAGGGTCGAGGTTGTAAAAGCTGTGTATGCAGGTTTTTGTGGAGCATGAAATACAAGCAGGTTTTTATTGGAAAGAAAGAAGATTCTGTTACTGCAACTAGAGAGGAAACATTCACAGAAGAACACAGGACTCTTACGACTTTCATTTACTTAGCTGCACACAAACCAAACACGTCTTTGACAGTTTCACATATATTTTACAGAACAGAGCTGTTACTTTACTACGGAAGAGGATTAGGACCACTGGAAAGAAATCTGAGAAAAAAGTCATAGTATATATATATATATATGAAAAAACACCCAGCACGCCCATGCGGGCGGTTTATCCTTCAAGCTCGGGTCCTCTACCAGAGGCCTGGGAGCTTGAGGGTCCTGCGCAGTATCTTAGCTGTTCCCAGGACTGCGCTCTTCTGGACAGAGATCTCCGATGTTGTTCCCGGGATCTGCTGGAGCCACTCGCCTAGCTTGGGAGTCACCGCACCTAGTGCTCCGATTACCACGGGGACCACCGTTACCTTCACCCTCCACATCCTCTCGAGCTCTTCTCTGAGCCCTTGGTATTTCTCCAGCTTCTCGTGTTCCTTCTTCCTGATATTGCTGTCATTCGGAACCGCTACATCGATCACTACGGCCGTCTTCTTCTGTTTGTCTACCACCACTATGTCCGGTTGGTTAGCCACCACCATTTTGTCCGTCTGTATCTGGAAGTTCCACAGGATCTTAGCTCGGTCATTCTCCACCACCCTTGGGGGCATCTCCCATTTTGACCTCGGGACTTCCAGGTTATACTCGGCACAGATGTTCCTGTACACTATGCCGGCCACTTGTTTATGGCGTTCCATGTATGCCTTGCCTGCTAGCATCTTGCACCCTGCTGTTATGTGCTGGATTGTCTCTGGGGCATCTTTACACAGCCTGCACCTGGGGTCTTGCCTGGTGTGATAGACCCCAGCCTCTATGGATCTTGTACTCAGAGCTTGTTCTTGTGCTGCCATGATTAGTGCCTCTGTGCTGTCTTTCAGTCCAGCTTTGTCCAGCCACTGGTAGGATTTCTGGATATCAGCCACCTCCTCTATCTGCCGGTGGTACATACCGTGCAGGGGCCTGTCCTTCCATGATGGTTCCTCGTCTCCCTCCTCTTTCTTGGGTTTCTGCTGCCTGAGGTATTCACTGAGCACTCGGTCAGTTGGGGCCATCTTCCCAATGTATTCTTGGATGTTCGTTGTCTCATCCTGGACTGTGGTGCTGACACTCACCAGTCCCCGGCCCCCTTCCTTCCGCTTAGCGTACAGCCTCAGGGTGCTGGACTTGGGGTGAAACCCTCCATGCATGGTAAGGAGCTTTCTTGTCTTTATGTCAGTGGCTTCTATCTCCTCCTTTGGCCAGCCTATTACCCCAGCAGGGTACCTGATCACGGGCAGGGCGTACGTGTTGATGGCCCGGATCTTGTTCTTACCGTTCAGCTGACTCCTCAGGACTTGCCTGACCCTCTGCAGGTACTTGGTGGTTGCAGCTTTTCTAGCGGCCTCTTCATGGTTCCCATTCGCCTGTGGGATCCCCAAGTACTTGTAACTGTCCTCTATGTCTGCAATGTTGCCTTCTGGTAGTTCAATCCCCTCAGTTCTGACTACCTTCCCTCTCTTTGTTACCATCCGACTACACTTCTCCAGTCCGAACGACATTCCAATGTCATTGCTGTATAGCCTGGTAGTGTGGATCAGTGAATCGATGTCTCGTTCACTCTTGGCATACAGCTTGATGTCATCCATGTACAGGAGGTGGCTGACAACTGCTCCGTTCCGTAGTCGGTATCCGTAGCCAGTCTTGTTAATGATCTCACTGAGGGGGTTCAGGCCTATGCAGAACAGCAGTGGGGACAGAGCATCTCCTTGGTAGATCCCGCACTTGATGGTGACTTGTGCTATGGGCTTGGAGTTGGCCTCTAGTGTTGTACGCCACATCCCCATTGAGTTCCTGATGAAGGCTCTTAGGGTCCCATTGATCTTGTACAATTCTAGGCATTCCAGTATCCAGCTGTGGGGCATTGAGTCATAGGCCTTCTTGTAATCAATCCAGGCAGTGCACAGGTTGGTCAGTCTGGTCTTGCAGTCTCGGCTGATTGATGGTTACTGGACCCTGTTCAGGGAGGTCGCTGTGGTCTGCCCTCAGATCCACTAGCCACTGAGCATTGCCGTTATGGGTTGCATCCTTCTCCCATATGCTCTTCCAGTATTGCTCCGTCTCCAGCCTTGGTGGTGCTGTTCTCTTATTGTTCCCTTGCCACTGAGAGTACACCTTTGCTGGTTCTGTGGAGAACAGCTGGTTTATTCTCCTGCCTTCTATCTCTCTGGTGTACCTCCTCAAGCGGCTGGCCAAGGCTGTGAGTCTTTGCTTGGCAGTTTCCAAGGCCTCAGGTATGGACAGCTTGCTGTATTTCTTAGGCACCTTATTTGTCGCACCTTGCTGCAACTCTGTTAGTTGGCTAACCTCCCTCCGTGCTACTTTGATCTTGCCCTCTAGCCTCCTTCTCCATGGAGGGTACTGCCCCTTGTCGCTGTTCAACTTGTAGCCAAGCATCTCACTGATCACTGCTGCCGTATTGTAGATCAGCTTGTTAGTGTCGGTAATCGTGGTTGTAGGTATTGCCCGTAGTGCTGCATTAACATCATCTAGCAGACCTTCTGAGGGTACTTCACGTAATCTTGGTAACCGGCTACGGGGGATCCAGGTTTCAAGCTTGGCCATGATCCTATTTTTCAGGTCAGTTCCTCTCGCACTCAACGATCCTTCTCCTATCGCACTTGGGGCTATGTGCCCAATCTCGGGTGGGGGTGATGATATCTCCCCCCTGACCTGGCGTCCTGACTCCTCCTTGCCGTAGCTGTTAGATTTGTATTGTTGATTGTCATTTATGCTTAGAAATATTTAACCATATATGCTTAGAGGTGTATAATCATTTGTAGATTGAAAGAATGTCTCATCCTAGGAGGTCTGTAACAGCTCTGTGTAGCATGAAGGGGGAGTGCGTTCACTCCCTCTACAGAGTGTTCCGGCGTAGATCACACCTCCTAGGAGAGGTCGTATCTTTTCTTATTGATTTATGGTATAGCAAGCACACGTATATCTGTTTAAGTATAAGAGCCTTTTGTTCAGATGGACCGCTAGACTCCTGGCACCAGCTTTGGGGAGTCTTCACAGGGTCACATCTGGATCTCTCACACACACACACACACACAGGCAAGGTACTCTTTGTGTGTATGTAGACGTCATATGTTAATGAACCGATGCATATTCATGCAACCTCAATAAAAGAACAGTGGTACGGGAGAACGGACGAGAGCAACTGGGGTCAGCCGAAGGAACGGCGCTTTGTCCGGTCTCTCCCGTGCACGAGAAACATGAAGAACTTTGCCTACTGGTGTCTTGCTTTGCAGTGTAATTATATTCAATTCAATTCAATTTTATTTATATAGCGCCAAATCACGACAAAAGTCGCCTCAAGGCGCTTCATAGATACAGAGAAAAACCCAACAATCATATGACCCCCTATGAGCAAGCACTTTGGCGACAGTGGGAAGGAAAAACTCCCTTTTAACAGGAATTGTCCTCAACGTTCCAGCGGATAGGTTCAAGCTACAAACCTATCAGTAGCATTTGTGTTGTACCTCGTCAATCTCTAGCTGTGAGAGCAGTCCCTTCTTTCGAATGTTGGAACACTGAGCTACTAGTTGTTTCGCCGTCATTGTGGATGTTGGGTATCGAAGAATCCATAGGTCCCTCATCCTATTCATGTAGCCCCTTCCGCCGGGGTTACTTGCGTAGTAGCATTCCAACAACGCCCTGTTTTCGTCCCTTGCCCACCGATGCCTTCTTGTTCCAGTATATATATATATATATATACTGGAACAAGTAACGGTTTTTAACGGTTCTCACGTAAAAAACCCTGAGAACCGTTAATTTCACACCCGAGCCCAGTACTAAACTACTCACGGGCCTGCATGTATATACATATATATATATATATATATATATATATATATATATATATATATATATATATATATATATATATATATATATATGTGAAATTAACGGTTCTCAGGGTTTTTAACGTTACTATTTTTTATCGTTAACTCGGTTTCCCTGGGTCTTTTCCCGTGTGTAATGAATACATCTTCTTATTTTGGTACCGGTACTGAATTTGTTTTGTTGTATTTATCCGCGACACCTTAAAGGCCGGTCCGTGAAAATATTGTCGGACATAAACCGGTCCGTGGCAGAAAAAAGGTTGGGGGCCGCTGCTCGAGTTAACATAGACTTAATGTTCCTTCCTCAGTGTTCGCTCCTGGTCCTTCACTGTTAATTGTTATCATTGCTATTACTTTATTATCTCTGGGTGTTCCAGATTTTAATGATTCTCGCTGCCTGTGTTGTTTTGTTATCTTTCGTAGTCATTTGTCTCCTGTGCCTTGCATTTAGTTTTGCGTCCTTTGCATCATTTCCTTTGTTCTGTTTAAGGTTATTCTTTAATGTCCTCTTGTGTGCTCCCTGTTCTCCAAAAAAGTTTGGAATTTGCTGTTTTATTTTGCTCTCTGTGGGTATTCTGCACAGTTAGGTTTTAGTTCAAGCTTCTGGTTTCTAAATGCATTTTTATGCCTTTCATTCTACACTTCATGGCAGATCACAAACGCATATGCAAAAGTTGCTGCACAATAAAATGCAGTTTTAAAAAACATGCACAAACTTCCTGTTTGCAAACTCCCACTGTTTTACTGTTTTTATTGGTGATGTGTAAAATATAATGTAAAGTCCATATTTAGTCACTGATTATTAGTAACTAGACCAGGGTCTGCAACCTTTTACACCCAAAGAGCCAGTTGGACTCGGTTTCCACGCAAAAGAAAACACTGGGAGCCGCAAATACTTTTTGACATTTAAAATCAAGATAACACTGTATATATTGTTTTTTACCTTTATGCTTTGTGAACAACTAAGGTGTTCTGCTTATGAAATCCTTGAAGTGAGAAAATGACATTTTATTTATGTAATGAACACATTTTGAACTCTTAAAGAAATATAACAAAAGGAAAGCTGAACTAAAATGATCCGTGTAGCAAACAAAAGCTGCTGTGAGCCGCCACCCTCATATCTCCTCTGGGCTTTTGGAGCCTTCACCTGACTTTTAAAAAGTAATTGAAAAAAAGCTCTATGCTGCTAAAAGATGAAAAATAGATATTTGCAAAATTCTGCATAAATATGTATTTTACCTGGTTAATGTATGTGGCGGGGCGTGGTGGTCAATAAAGAGATGCTGAAAAGCGTGTTCATGCAAACATCGTCGGGTCTGCCGTGATATGTTTACAACGATACTTCTGCTCCTGAACCTCTGCGCACAGCATCTGCAGGTCGGGGCTGTACGAAGTCACTTTCATCTTTACAGGACTGTAAGCTGTCGTCTGTGAGGCGTGAGCGTGTTTGTTTTTAACATAGTTCACGGTGGAGCTGCTGACATAATGTGGATCCGAAGATCCATAACTGGCCTACCTGGGGTCGAAAGTCCCGATAAATGCACGGCGTTTCGTACACCGGCTTCCGCGAGTGTGACGCTTATTTGAGCGATGAAAAAATAATAGAATATAATTTTATATTTCAATATCACAATAATCTTCCAGTTTAGAACTACAAGTTAAAAAGAACTAACATAAATAAAATACACTTCAGCTAAATACTTCTAATTTAATTTCCCAAACCACGCGGAGCCGCACTATAAGCACTAAAGAGCCGCAGGTTGCCGACCCCTGACCTAGACGGATATCTCTATCCATATCACTCATGGGAGGGGTTGCCTCAATACAAATGATGATAAAAAAGTTATTACTATTATTATTATTGCTACTAATTTTATTTTAATGTAGAACATGTGTTAAAATACACAATATTTTATCTACATTTAAAACTAAAATAAATGCACAGAATATTTTTTTTACAGTGTATAGCTACAGTGCAATGTGCGCTGCACTGCACTCACATGGATTCATGTGGATTTTATGAGGCTGCAAGCAAGAAGCAAAAAGCACAAACACAGCTCAAGATTCTCAAACCAGGATCAGGCTACGCTCAGTGTTGAATCTAGGACAGGTCTGTGTGTGTCTCTGACAACTCAAGTGTTCAAAATGTTTTGTGGACTCGTGATGTAAAAGTGGAAAAAGCATACTAACTGATAGAGAGAGACCTTGTAGGGGTTTTTGAAATAGAATTTCTTTGAGCAAATAAAAGTAAAAACATGTGTCACATGCCAACCATTGTATTTGACTTTAAACTGTAAATTTACATTGAATACTTTAAAATTAAAGTTCACATGCCACCAAAAAATTTTGGGATGAAGTTTAATTCTCTCAACACAAAGAGAGTTCGTCCAGAAGCTGTGGTCAAAGCCTGCTCCTAAATAAAGGCTGTTTTTTCAGCTCCAAGTGAGAGTAAAGACAGAGTTGGACCCCTGAGTAGGAGATGAGTTTGTCTCAATGTTTTCTAGGTGTTTCTGTCTTTTCTGAATTTCCCATGATAAACTATTTCTGCCATTGCCTGACTCTATGCTTTGTTTAAATACCCTGTTCTTTTTACGTGTTAATCTTTAAGTAAAGCTCGCTTGTTGTATTTTTCCACACCGCTTACTGTGTCTTCTTCTGGGTCTTCTTCTGTGGACTGCCACAGCTCCCCTGTGATTGAAACTTACAGTTTCCTGACAGTGAAAAAAGACCAGTCAGCGGTCTTCAAGGGCTCTTTGGAGACCACTGGTACTTGGTAATTTAAAGTCAAATGATGGCAGAGCAGCACGCAGTTTACTACTAGAGAAGAGATGCTTTTATGTTGCAACAGCAGCAAGAATTAAAAAGCTAAACTACTGTCAGCTACCTAAATGACACAACCTAACATCCTTGGAGGAGACAAATATTCAAAATCAATACGAGCATGAAACGTATTTCACAACTAGAAACTTCTGTTCAGAAAAGAGATAAGACTTGTTTGTTGATAATAATATTATTAGTTGGGCATTTTTACTAATCAGCACTGTTAGCAGTTTGCTCCAGCTCTGCACGGACTGTCTCACCAAGCTGTAGTTTAAAAAATAATACACAGCTTTTACTATGATGGTGGAGGTGGTGTGTGGTAACTAAAGTGACCTACGCAGCCCGTCCTCTTCCTCTGTCGCTGTGCCTTTAAGTGCTAAATGCTAAACTGGCAATGCATCAATCTGTGAAATCACCCTAATCCACCCAATCACCCTTCATCTCGCCTTGATCAATGGTTACCTATAGACGAAGGGGAGCTAAGGATGGAGGGGGTGGTATTGATGGTGATGGAGCCCGGTCAATAAATTGATCACTTTAAGTCCCTTCTATCTTTAAAAGCCGCTGCTTTTGTTGATTAAGGGGTTCTTGCATTTCACTGCAAATGGATTTCAAATATTAGCTCTTATTAAACTTGCTAAACAGGCTGAACAACAGCACAGAAATCTCTATAGGTCACACAATCAACAACATGAGGAATATATCCATCCCTCTGGTGATCCTCTAATGAGCAAAATTACTTGAGGGGTAGACAAATCCCACGAACAAAGTTCCAAAGACATCCAGCAAATGACCGCTTCAGCGATATCCTTCTTGACCTCATAAGAACTTCTCAAGATAATATACCAGGCTATTATTTTACATCACTGCATCTTGATGAAGGTTTCATCAATGAAGGAATCAGTGAGTATGTTTAATTATGGCAGCAAGATTTTCAGAAAAAAAATACCCCAAAACGTCTTTTCATAGGCTGAGGTTTTATCCTTTGGCTGAAACAGTTACTGGCTGAAACAGCTGGTAACACTTCCAAAACTGCAGGGCCAAAAGAACGACCCTGGAGTCGAATGTTTCGGGTCACAGACATCACAGGCTGCAATGAGATTTAAAAACACTTCAGCATAAACTGAGAATTTTAGCTCTGTCAAAGCTTAAACTAGTGAGTAGAGGCTTAAACTAGAGGCTTGTAACAAAGGAAGCCAGTAACCTGTTATTGATCATATCCAAATAGAAAGGAAGCACAACACATTTTCTGCAGTATCAATATTTAAGTATCAGTTGCACTTTTTCGCCCTCTTTCCTTATTGGTAGTAAGCGCCCGCGCGCGCACACACACACACACACACACACACACACACACACACACACACACACACACACACACACACACACACACACACACACACACACACACACACATCTGTGTGACATTGTCTGAGGTTTTTGATCCAATCAAATCCCTTTTATTGTCACGTCACATTACTGGGACACTGGTTCAGCATGTGAGTGAATTTCTTGTGTGCAAGCTTCACAAGCAACAGACGTGTGCAAAATACAAGAAACATAAGAAACAAAGCAAAATATAAGAATAGGAATATGAGAATTATAAGAATAAATAAATGTACAAATATAAGAATGTATGCACATTACTGAATATGTCAAGTAAACTTCACAACCTCAAGAGCTTGTGAATAATTTATATATTTTTATTATACATCCATGTTTCTGGCTGACCCCTAAAGTGACCAAAGAAAAAGAAGAAAAGAATCACAGCAGAATTTACCGGAGTCATTTATATAATCCTCCCAGTTCATTTGGTCTTTGGGACATTTACTTTAATTTAGTGTATAATAAGTCATAGGAAAGCCATTGTTTGTAGCTCACTTTCAGTATCAAGGACAACGGAGTAATAGCTTCTTAGAAAGAACAGCATGCAGGACAGAATCAGAACAGTGAGTGAAAAGCCTCTGTCATCTATGTAAAATGCAACACAATAAAACATCACAATGCCCTAAATTGGCACCGTAACACTGAGATAACCTGCTCCATCACATTCGAGAAATTCTGCTAGTGAAGCTGCATAAATACAGCCGGTAAAATGTTCTACACTGACAGCAGCTGACAAGGTTCGGAGACTCTGCCAGTGTCATTTCTCACACTCGTCTTCAAATATAATTCTTGACAGAAAACATAAACACTGTCTCAGGTTTTACGCTGCTCTGCTCTTCTTCACATTCTTAATAAGGCGGCACCGTTTTTAATTATGTTACAAATAAAGCCTGCCCTCGCAACATCATTCACTGTTACTGAAGCACAAGGGTCAGAAAGAAAGAATGAATCAGAAAAATAACAAATAAAATATTAAATAAGAAAAAAGGTGTATAAAGAAGGCAAAATACTATACTATGTATACTGTATATATAAATACAGAGGGTGTGAGTGGGAGAAATAATGCATTCACATGTATGTTTTAGACAGTTTAGCTTGACTAACATCTTCCTCTCATCCACCTCCTCTATGAAGTCAGGCTGACTGGCCAGTAGAGGACTCTTCAGTCTATTAAGCCCTTTCTACTTTTAAGATTGGGCTTAAGGTCTGGACAGGTCACCAGTCTGTCGCAGGGCTAACTCATGGACAACCACACTCACACCTATTTAGTGTTTTCAATTAACCTAACCCCACTAACTGCATGTCTTTGGACTGTGAGAGGAAGCCAGACTACCCGGGGAGAATCCAGGCAAACACGGGGAGAACATGCAGACTCCACACAGAAAGACCCCGGCCTGATGCTGGAATTGAACTCAGTACCTTCTTGCTGTGAGGCAACAATGTGAGCTGTGCTGACAGGATTTAATCACTAGTTATTTATCACTGCTACTCTTCTTCTTCCTCACTCCCGATCACAGCTCTGCTGGATGCTTCTTCCTCTTAAAAAAGGAGTTTTTTTTCCTTCCCACTATGCTTGTTCTTGAGTGTCAATAATAGAATATAGTTGGTTGAGGTGACTGTTATTTGTGATTTGGTGTCATATAAATAAAACTGAATTGAACTGACAGCTTTGAGCTAAGTGCACATTGCAACATGCTGGCAATGATCATGTCATCATTACAATGTTTCGCTTAGGGTAAACTGTGCAATTAAGAATGCTTGAATGTAAGATGCTATTTTGACATGTCGCTGCTGCTAGATTGTCCAGACATCGCTTAGTCTGGACTAAAATGAAACAGAATCAACCAGACTGCTCTCAGACACATTTGGCCAAAGATGTAGTCACATACTGATTAGCACACCGGGTAATCTCACAGATTTCAGTAGGCACATGTTAGTGTCTAAACTAGACATTGATATTGATATTGATATACCTTTATTAGTCCCACAAGGGGAAATTTCATAAGGCTGCCGACCTATTGCACGCAGTGGCGGCGCCATCTTACCCTCCGACCATACATACATTACACAAACATCACATGGGGAAGACAGGTCAGAGGTATAACAATGGAAAATGCACCACATGAAAGATAAGGAGAAAAAAATAACTCCCCCCAGACTGAGCTCCAGCAGGGAGATCAGTTTGAGAACAGAAAAAAACACCTCTGCACATGAAAAAACTCTTAATACACCAAAGAAACACATGACAAGCAACAGGGGGGTAAAGGGTGAGAGACAGCCAGTGTAGACAGCACATCCGGGCCTGCGTGCGCTGGTCTCCTTGATCCCCGTCAGCATCGGAAGGGAACAAGCGTCGAAGGCGTTTGGAAAGGGAGGGGGGATGAGTGTGTGCATATCAGTGTATATGTATGTGTGTGCGTGTCCAGAGTTCAGCTGAGACAGTGTCCTTCGCCCTGCCAGGCTAAGTAAACAGTCTTCCAGCCAACCCAGGTGGCCTTGCATGGAATGGGAAGGAACAGACTCAACACAGTCGTTATCAGGGAGTTTTTGTTCGGCTCCAGCCTTGAGACCGCAGCTGGCGCCAAAGGGGTATCCGCATGAAGTGATGGTGCTTTTTACTTTAGTGCGAACAGCTCATATGAATTTCAAAGCAGTTCTACAGTCCAACACTGGTCTCTCAATCTCCCGTTGAAGAGCCGCGAGCTTCGCCATACTTGCGTTCTGTATGTTGTCATTTCTTGTGCTCAAGGAGCCGATTCTGAGAACTCACGGCAGTGTGCCTCCCCGAGATGTCATCCAATTGGCACCCAGAGATGTTATTCCAAGCGAGCCCTTCCGAGATGTATCCAGTCTGCAGTCAGAGATCTTATTCTGAGTATTCACAGCAGCCGTAGCTTCTCCAAGATCTTATCCGGACTGACTCAATGAGCCCATTTTGAGAAACTCACGCCTCATCCCATCGTTCCAATCCCAGCGGGCAGCCTTGTGGGGGTTTGAACAGCTGGTTCCGCTTCCTTAATTCTTCGATAAGTCAGGGCCAAGCCAGCTCCGATCAGCAAGAACCCTGTTACCATGGTTCCAAATGGGTAGATATCTTCAGCACTCAGGCTCACCCGAGCCCAAACTTCTCGATGAGAAAGGGGTGTCAATTGCATTTAGGGACCAGTTGATCCAATCCATAATTCCTCTTTTAGGTTTTAGAGAACAGACTGTGAGAGAGTGTTCCAGGGAAAAGTAATACAAAAAACACGAGACTAGACAAGGACATAAGAGGCTAAGCAGGGAAGCTGAGGGAGAGGAGGAGGAGGAGATAAGTGCGACCGCCTTCGTCAAGAGCAAGAGCAGAAAAAACTTGATATTACAGGTAGATTCTAGTATCATCAGTGGTGTAGGACTCATGAAAGGATTTGCCATGTGATTTTAGCTATCCGTTTGAATTTAATCTGATTTGTTTTTCTCCCTAAACCTAAAATTAGTTCAAATGAAACCAGTAAGTGAAAGCAAAACTCAAAAACACAAGATTATACCACAAGTCCCATTTAGCTGCATGTTCATGCAGTGCTTTATTCTATACACAGTTTGCCACATCCAACAATTTAGAACCAGTTAACCTTACATGTATCTTACTGGGTGGAAGCTGCAGTAATTGTGTGTGAGGCAGCGGTGCTGAGAAATGCATCACCGTGCTGCTGGTTCACTGTCCACTGCATTATAAAGTGTGTAAACCTGTTGTCAGAAAAAAAGAGTCTTTGGATATTGAACTATTAACCCTTGTAATGTCCTCCTGATTGCCATACTCCTTTTGTCCTCTGGGGTTAAAAATGACCCCCAGGACAACACGAGGGTTAAATGAGCCAAATAACTTTTTTAATGCTTTGTGAGTTCTTTATATTATAAAATCACAAGTCAAATATCTCACTTGCATTAGTGTTTCAGCTCCTCCTTTACTAAGCAACCGGATTTTCAAAAATAGTCTCTAGCCACTGAACATTTGACGCTTTGGTCAATCTGAAAGATTAGTGTACAATAGCACAGTTACCGTTTCCGTCATGCTTTTGTATGGGGATACAGTTCAACTGAAGTATGTTGTATGTAATGTTAGGTGTGCAGATATATGTGTTAAAATTAAACTGCAGATCACAGGTCACCTACTAACCAGAAGGTAACCAGAAGGTTGGTGGTTCAATCCCAGTTTGCTCCAGTCTGCATGCCAAATATCCTTGGCCAAGATACTAACCCAAAGTTGCTCTCTGATGCATCCATCGGAGTATAAATGTGTGTGAATGTTAGATAGGAAGCACAAAAAATGCTTGTGCAAATTGTTGAATGAACAAGTTGTGTAAAGCGCTTTGATAGAGTAGAAAGCGCTATAAAAGAACCAGTCTATTTAGCAAAATTTCATATATATGTAAATATCTAAAAAATGCATAGAGAAGTCACTGTTTACACCAGCCTTAAGTGGGGTACAGATTTTCTACCATTTGGAAAAAGAGTATCCCCACGAGACAACAGTGCGCTGAGAAGGACAAACAGACCCACATTCTGTAAAACAGCCTGCACAGACAAAGCCTCAATATTTAAATGTACCAAAACACATTAAAGCATTAAAACATTGTCTAGTTTTAACCAAAATACTAAGAGATGTCTAAATGCTTTAGTGTTTTAAAGCAAGTGTAGCTCTGCACGATGAAAGAGGCTCTGACTGAAGGTGGATATTTATAGATGATTTTTGCAGCTTATCTTCTCTTCATATGCTCAATTAAGCCCATTCAACATAACAGTGTTTGTACAACTGATGGCAAGTGCTGTACACCAGTAATGGTTCCTGTGGGAAGCTACAGTATCATCATGACACAGTGCCATCTCCTTCTTCTGCTCCCAGTTTGATGCTTTTTCCGGTGATTTTACCGACACTCAGGTTGGTCACAGTTCTGCATGTCAACACAACGAATTTGGGCCAGTCTTTCAGTTTTTCCATTCAAACGTATTGTTTTGTCTTGAACCAGTCTTAAAGCAATGTTTTCTTCTCATGAATAACTTTTGCATCTAAAGTCGGTTTGTGAGTGTCACACAGGGTGAATTATTACAAATCTGAAGTGCAGCGTGTCCAGCTCTGTCCATTTTGCAGCAAACTTTGTGAACACTTGAAGGTCTTTTAAGTCCTTGAACTTCCAACATTTAATCAGCTGAGCAAATCAGCTTTGCCCATCCTGTACTCACTCAGTGTGATGTGATTACCACCACTGCCTTCACATCATATGTCACAGTTACCTACAATTTAAAATGTTCACACATTTGCATCCTTTGGCCTCATGTTTTATATCCTGCTTTTACAAATTTGAGGTCTGCAGGTATATTGCAAATAAATCACTCATATAATATGTTTCCAACTGGAGAGGCAGCACAGATCATTTCTATGCTGTTCCAAACAATCTAATTTTTACAGGTTAAAGCAAGAGAAATATAAGAAAACTCAAACTGAAGTGCAAACAGACAGTTTGTACCATCACCCCTACCATCATGACGAGAGAAAAAAATCCCCTCAATAATTGACCTGCTTCTGCAGATGACATATTGAGCATGATCAGTATGATGCATTAATGAAAACATCCAATCTTTCCAAGTATCTCGCAGTGTTAATTTATATACAAACTAGTACACATCTCGCAAATGAAAACAGGATCAATGTACAATACTGTATAATGAGCACAAGCTGTATAATGACTGCTGCTTACTTTTCTTTTGAACGTATGCCTGAATGAGGTTGCGGTCTGCAGATCATAAATAGTTGATGTGGTCTTAGTCTCACACATACACAATAAGGAGTTGCAGAAACACGGGTGCCCCAGTTTCTGCTTTTCTATTATGGAGACTCTCTCTTGACCAAAATTACTGAAGTGGACTGAAAGAGGCGTGGGCAACTTAAATCAGAACGACACATTTGGCAAAGGCTGGCAACAGTGACTGATATCACCTGTGTCTATCGCATATGGCCCAGAACATAAAGTGATAAAATCTCAGAGACCATCAGCGCAAGCGCTCTACACTGCAAGTTCCACCTTCTTTGTTATGCTACTGTATTTAAATCAGAGCACGCATCCCAGACTTAAAAGGTATTTATGTCAAAAGCTATAGAGAAGGAGGTGAAGGCGATGAAGGCTTTCATCAAGGTCTGCAAGTACAAACAACTGATGCAAACACTTGACATCCCAGCAGGAACTTTTCCCACAGGAGTGCTGCAATGCCAGCTGTGTGAATCATGAGTGAAGCCTGTCAGGCAACTGAGCCACTGTGAGGTATTTGTGAAACCCAGAGACCCATAGATCACACAGCTCACTCTCTCTAATCAGTCAGACAGGCTGGTCCCCACCCTACCAACGTTAACATTGATTAGAAGCATAAGTATGGTGCTGATTAAGCACAAAGCTTTAAAGGTTCAATCAGGAATGTATCTTATCATATAGATTTTATGTAAAGCTGCATAGTATATCGTAAAGCTATTTGACTTTGAGTTCTTGTAGAATACCACTTTGGAACTTCCCCAGCTGATTATAACCTAACATGGCCTAGAGGTCAAATTTAGCACTTTTAGACACAAATCTTGCCCAACAAGTCATCACAAAAGGCACAATCACAATACACTCATTTAGCATTACACCAGTAATCAATTGATGAAATTCATTTTGAGTATTTATTTGGTCTTTTAGACCTGATTCCTACAGATCGGTCGAAGAGCTCCCAACATTAATTAATGCTTCAGTTTTAAATATCGTCAGCGTATCTTTCTTAATATGCTACGGTACCCTAAAGGTATGTGGTACACATACCTTTAGGGTAGCAGTAATTAAAAAGCCATCACTTCACCCAGCAGTCTTAGCTAATTATAGGCCAATCTCCAACCTTCCTTTCATATCAAACATCCTTGAAAGAGTAGTTGTCAAACAGCTAACAGATCATCTGCAGAGGAATGGTTTATTTGAAGAGTTTCAGTCAGGTTTCAGAGCTCAGCACAGCACAGAAACAGCTTTAGTGAAGGTTACAAATGATCTTCTTATGGCCTCTGACAGTGGACTCATCTCTGTGCTTGTCCTGCTAGACCTCAGTGCAGCGTTCGATACTGTCGACCATAATATCCTATTAGAGCGATTAGAACATGCTGTAGGTATTACAGGTACTGCACTGCAGTGGTTTGTATCATATCTATCTAATAGACTCCAATTTGTACATGTAAATGGAGAGTCCTCTTCACACACTGAGGTTAATTATGGAGTTCCACAGGGTTCAGTGCTAGGACCAATTCTGTTTACATTATACATGCTTCCCTTAGGCAGTATCATTAGAAGACATAGCATACATTTACACTGCTATGCAGATGACACCCAGCTCTATCTGTCCATGAAGCCAGATAACACACACCAATGAGTTAAACTGCAGGAATGTCTTAAAGACATAAAGACCTGGATGACCGCTAACTTTCTGCTTCTTAATTCAGATCAAACTGAGGTTATTGTACTCGGCCCTGAAAAGCTCAGAAATATGGTATCTAAGCAGATTCTTACTCTGGATGGCATTACCTTGGCCTCCAGTAACACTGTGAGGAACCTTGGAGTCATTTTTGACCAGGACATGTCCTTCAATGCACATATTAAACAAATATGTAAGACTGCTTTCTTGCATTTGCACAAATCTCTAAAATTAGAAATATCCTGTCTGAGAGTGACGCTGAAAAACTAGTTCATGCATTTATTACTTCCAGGCTGGACGACTGTAATTCATTATTATCAGGAAGTCCAAAAAACTCCCTGAAAAGCCTTCAGCTGATCCAAAATGCTGCAGCAAGAGTCCTGACAGGGACTAGAAAGAGAGAGCAGATTTCTCCTGTATTGGCTTCCCTTCATTGGCCAGAATTGAATTCAAAATTCTGCTCCTCACATACAAGGTCTACAAAACAATCAGTCGATGTCTTATATTACCGACCTCATAGTACTGTATCAGCCCAATAGAGCAGTTCACTCTTGGACGGTTGGTTTGCTCGTGGTTTCTAGGCTATTTAAAAGTAGAAAGGCCAGCAGAGGCTTTCAGGCAGCTCTTCTATGGAGCCTGCTCCCAGTTTGGATTCAGGAGATAGACACCCCCTCTACATTTAAGATTAGGCTTAAAACTTTCTTTTTTTTGCTAAAGCGTTTAGATCACGTGACCCCAAATCCTCCCTGCTGCTTATGTTGTAGGTTTAGGAATTACCCCTGGCTACTTTTTTCAATAATGCAGTTTTGGTAGAAATTTGAATAAACATTCACTGCAGAGGATGCCATGCATAAAAAGGATATAGAATAAGGAATCATATGTTATGGACCTTTAAACGATTGCAGCTTTATAAAAATAAAACCGTTTCAACATCTGCAGTAAATCTGCATTTTGCAAATAATAATGCACAATTTAGGTGAAGGGTGAAAGAAGTCTAATGCATTCATTCCACTCAACATGCAACATAAAACAGTTATTAAAGCCCAAACAGCATCCTGCTGTTGTTCCAAATGCTTGGTAACACATTTGACCATGAAAATAACAAAGCTTGCTTACTATAGCCCACTTCAATTCTTCTTTACAATGAGGAATAACGAGAGTCTAATCCTCTTTTTTACGTTTCAAAGTGAGGATTTGTAGCTTAAACCCATTCGCTGGAACGTTCAAGACAATTCAGTTACACAGCAAAAAGCATTAAACACCAAGCAGCCAAAGTTCTTAGTGTTACCCATGCATGAGGGAGAGAACCACGACAAGCGCCGCTCCTTCGCTTGACCCCAGTCGCTCTCGTCCGCTCCCCCGTAACACTCCTCTTTATTGAGGTTACATGAATATGCATGAATATGCATAGGTTCATTAACATATGACGTCTACATACAAACAAAGAGTACCTTGCTTGTGCGTTGTGTAAGTGTGTGTGTGTGTGTGTGTGTGTGTGTGTGTGGGGGGGGGGGGGGGGGGGGTGTCAGTGTGTGACCCCATAAACGACTTCCCTGGAAGTCCAGCAGTTCATCTAAACAAAAGGCACTTAGCCTAAAACAGACACAAAGTCTTTGCAGACTATTAAGGATCAAACCTCTACCAACATGACATTGATTATACAACTCTAAGCATATATGAGTAGATATTTCTAAGCATAAATGACAATCAACAATACAAATCTAACACAAAGCACTAAATTGTTTTCAAGCAAACAGCACAGAGGCCTTGGACTGTTGAGTCTAAGTTGGAGTTAAGATAAAAATTACAAGTTCAGTTTTTACATTTAAAAGTGAATGTAAAAACTTAGATTAGAAATATCCTGTCTCAGAGTGACGCTGAAAAACTAGTTCATGCATGTATTACTTCAAGGCTGGACGACTGTAATTCTTTATTATCAGGAAGTCCAAAAAACTCGCTCCTGTTTTGGCTTCCCTTCATTGGCTTCCTGTTAAATCCAGGATTCAAAATCCTGCTCCTCACATACAAGGTCTTAAATAATCAGGCCCCATCTTATCTTAATGACCTTGTAGTACCATATCACCCTATTAGAGCACTTCGCTCTCGCTCTGCAGGCCTACTTGTTGTTCCTAGAGTATTTAAAAGTAGAATGGGAGGCAGAGCCTTCAGTTTTCAGGCCCCTCTTCTGTGGAACCAGCTTCCAGTTTGGATTCAGGAGACAGACACTATCTCTACTTTCAAGATTAGGCTTCAAACTTTCCTTTTTGCTAAAGCATATAGTTAGGGCTGGACCAGGTGACCCTGAATCCTCCCTTAGTTATGCTGCAATAGACGTAGGCTGCCGGGGGATTCCCATGATGCACTGAGTTTTTCCTTTTCTCACTCACTATGTGTTCACAGACCTCTCTGCATTGAATCATATCTGTTATTAACCTCTGTCTCTCTTCCACAGCATGTCTTTATCCTGTCTTCCTTCTCTCACCCCAACCGGTCGCAGCAGATGGCCCCGCCCCTCCCTGAGCCTGGTTCTGCCGGAGGTTTCTTCCTGTTAAAAGAGAGTTTTTCCTTCCCACTGTCGCCAAAGTCCTGCTCATAGGGGGTCATATGATTGTTGGGGTTTTTCTCTGTATCTATGAAGCGCCTTGAGGCGACTTTTGTTGTGATTTGGCGCTATATAAATAATAATAAATAATAATAAATAATCACTAATTTGACCTCATGCACTGGGTTGTGTTTGGGCTGACCTAGCATAAAATAAACTCATCTCAGTGTTGTTGTTGTGTTTTTGTTGCTTACGTTAGCTTTCCATCGCAGGACTCGGTGCTCTGTTTATTGTTTTGCTTGCTTGCTTTTGGTTTTACAGTTTGCTACATTTGCAAACAGCCAGACCCCAACACATGACAGCGGTCAGCTCAGGTCTAAAGAACTAAGGGAGGAGACATGGAAGACAGTATAAAAAAATCTAAGAAATAATTTTCCTCATTTGTTTTAATCATCATACAATTTATTGTATTTGCAGGGCAAAATGGTAAGAAAGAATTTTTTTGGAAACCCAAACCATAAACTTGCAGAATTAGCCATCTCCAAGTGTTGGCTTTATTGCCAGTATGAGAATAAAATAGCAGGTAAAATGTTATATGGTTGGATACGAGGCATTTTTGGACCCATGCTCTGTTGTTTCAGATCTTGGATCAACAGTCCCAAAGGCAACACTAAAGGAGTTCAACATGTCTAAACTTAACAGGTGTCATATTTCTACCCTAATCAGAATTTCATTAGTGATGAAGGATGGCAGTTTTGTAATTGGTCTATCCTCGACATGTCTTAGTTTTGTTGTGAAGGCAAACATCATCTGAAAATTAACTGTGACACAATGTCTTTGTTTTATGTGCTAATTTACACGTTGATTATTATCTTCTGGCTCGTGGTCGACTGAACGGAGCTGGGTAGAGACTCGTTTTTGGTTAGTGACCGACACAAAGAGAGTGGTCTGCATGATCCTCCTGTGGTCTGCACCTACATCACCCTCATTACATTGACTTGACTGAGGGTTGGTAAAATTATGTGTTTTGGCACATGCACTCCAGCCCTAAAGTTTTGTCTTTACTCTTGCAGATTCCTGGCATTGAATCTTTGAAATGTCTGACTGAACCAGTGTAAGACCAGCACAGGTAATTATTCAGAGAATAATAATGTCCGCTGCCTGCTGCATGCTTTCCCCATGTGCAACTACTGCCCCAAACCAAATTTAGTGCAGTAATAAAATTGGAATAAGATGGGGACAGGGCAATAATAGGGTTATAGAAAGTTATTACCACTGATTCAACTAGTGATATCAGAGTAAAATACAATTAATTCGGGGGTGGCAGGGTGGTGCAGTGGTTAACCCTGTCCCTGTACAGTAATCTAGTCTAATCCAGTCTGCGGGATTTGCATGTTTTCCCCGTGGGTTTTCTTTTCCTCCCACAGTCCACAAACAAGCATGACTTTAGGATAAGTTTTGGTTCTAAACTGCATATAGGTGTGCATATGAGCATGAATTGTTGACAGTCTGTATGCACTGGTCCTGCGGCAGATTGGTGACCTGTGCAGGGTCAGCTATTTGCATAGTACAGGTAATTTACTGGTAACTGGTGTTAACATCCAAGCGATAAAATGCTCATATCTACACATTTTGAATATACTGGCTTGTGACAGTAACCTCATAATAATAATCTAATATTGTTTGATGCTTAAGCATATTAGGATATGATTACACTGGAATTGAACCAACCTAAAATATCCTTCTTTGTCAGAAGGTCTAACTGTGGATATAACTTTAAATTTTAAAGCTTACTACCTGTAAACATATGTTTATCATGTCCATCCTATAACAACTGTTCACATAAGATGGTTACATTTATGTTACATAAATATTACTTTATAATTAAAAGGTAATAAGCCTCTATTACAACAAAAAGGCCCCAGTATCCTCACAGTACTGTAAGGGCTACAATAAAAATGTGAAGAATATGTTAAAGTCTGCCTTGAGCAAGCTATCCTCAAAATCTGAGTGTGAGTGCAAAGGGATCTAGTAGGCAAGGAACACCCTGTGGCTGCTCTCAGTAAGCAACAGCACTTTGGCAGAGTGGAGGGGGAAAGCATTTGCTGCTCCTGCCTTATGGCAAAGTGGGCTAGAGAAAGCTCTGTTCAAGAACCTTTAAAAGACCAAACATTTGGAAACAAAGTGGAAGAAGGTTTTGGGGGGAGCACGACAGCAGCAGCAAAATATAGAGATTCTCAAGGAAACCCCACTGCACTAAAAAGAGCTACATGGGTTCAACTGTTCTCTCTCCCAGTAAACAGCAATAAACTGATGACAAATATCTTTCAAGTATTTCCTGTTGGCTTCAAAACACCGAGGCCTGTAGTATGAAGAAGGATTTAGGATTCCTGAGCCAATTCCAGGTTTAATCCTGGGTTTTGGTTTCATGATTGTAGTTCACAGCTGGATGTGAAGATCATTTTGTTTACCATTTTCATTGTTACTTGTTGTTCAAATGCTGCCCAAAGAAAATGTATGAAGCAGAATTCGTTTAAAACCTTTCAAGCTTTTACAGACAGATCCTGTTTTTGTGCCGGGCCAATGTCAAATCTTTTCTTGCTGGTTTGTGCAAAATCAGTGGTTTGCAACATGTTGTAAACCCTCTGTATTAGATGCACCTATGTATCAATTTCAAGATCCTACGTTCCCTCATTAACAAGTTATTGCATTTACAAGATTTTAAGAAAACTTGACCTCTTAGGTAAAGATTCAAATTCAGTTTTAGTAGATGCACCTGTGATATCAATTTGAAAACTCTATGCTGTCATGTTCTTGAGTTATCATATTCATAATCTCAGGTGTTTATGCTGCCAGGCAGGCTGGCAGCATAACGACAATACACCATGAAAAGTTGTCCCATTCATCATAGAGGGCAAAGCAAACGCTTGAAATATCTGATTTAATATCACCATTATTTCAAGGTGCAATATCAGAAAGGGTCAGGTGTTTGTCCAAAAATTTAAAGGCCAATTGGCCAGGTCTACACTTTCCATGAGTTGTAGTTTTTCCCTATCAGCACAATTTTGCTAAACTTTGTAATTCCCTCTAAGCACCCGCCCAGACCTGTGCTATGAAGTTCGGTGTTCAGAGGTGGTCCACTCCTTTCTGCCTATTGACAGACAGTAAAAGGAGTTAAGCCAAGAGACTGCAGTCTAGTGGTGATATTCCTCTGGGTGAGCTGCACACATAAGAAGGCATATCAGCACTATTTGTAAAAAGTCACACACAGCCCTGCGAAGGACGGTCCACTTGAGATAAACTGGCTAATAATTGATCGTCACAGAAATGAATGGAGGGCACTGGGATTAAAGAAAACCCTGAAGTTATTTTGTGTGCGTGTGTCCTGTGATGGAAAGACAAGAGTTAGGTCAAGTTCAGACAGACTGTGGGATTTCTTTAATGGGAAATGCACTTTCTGCATAATAATGTGCGTATCGCTGAATTTACTCACAGAATCACTGCAGAGTTTTCAGCTCTATCTCAGTTTAAACTTTCTGAATGGCTCTGCTGTCAAAGCATATGGCACGAGTTTACAAAGTACTTGTCTTGGCCTCATGTTAAAATTTGGCTTTGTCTTAATTTTTTGGAAAGATTATCCAGTATTTGAAAGCGCAGCTTCAAGTTTCAGCACCACCCATATGTAGTGAGAGATATAGTCTGCCTTTCATCCAGATCACATATGTAGCTGCAGGCTGTTAAAACAAACGTCAAAAAAGAAGCTAAATATGAATAAAAAATAATCATCAGTTAAGATCACTATAGTCAACTATAGAAGAGTTATTCATTTCCAGCCTATTTAATTTATATTTAGATGTTTCTGCTATGGTAGAGCACAGCACCATGTCTTGCGTGCACGGAAAACCAGAGGGAGCAGTAAGACCTCTAGATAGAAGAGAGCAGGCAACTACAAGTGTCAACAATTTAACACTGATTACATGAGACCCAGCATGTTTTACAGTACACTGATGTTATTTCAAAACATACATACAGTGAAAAAGAAAGTGTTGAGAGCCCTGTAAAAAACAGAGTTACGTTTTAAAAATAACCAGCGATAGGTAAAACCCGCGAAGTAGCCAACTTTATTTTTACAATGATTCTAGATGTTTTAAGGCTGGAAAACCCCTCACTACACACTTTATACACTTTTCTCATACAGGCATGAACATTTTCATACTTTTCTCTCTTGTTTAAACACCTTCATAGAAAAATAAGTCCAGTATTATAGAATGAAACCAAAGATCAAACCCTGTTTTCAGGTGCAGAACATGGGAACAGAGCAGCTGTGAGACAATTCAACATTAATGAATCAATGTGGTTTGACTAAAAAGTTTGACTTTGTTTCACTTGATGCGCCTTATAATCTGACAAATGCGGTAACCTCTACCTTCCTTTAGCATGTCCAGAAGTCCAACTTTGTGCGATCGTTAGCATCTTCCTCTGCCTTTTGGGTGCTAACGCAGCTGCCTTTGACGGTGCAAAAAGTTTAAACCACATTGTTGTGTTTGTTGGGAAGAAAACTTACAAACATACAGTACAGCACTTCAGAGTCACACTGCTAGTGATCGAAGATTTAGGTAAATTTGACAAACTGAACGCGTTCTGCACTGTTAAAAAAAAGATCTTAAAAAAAACGGTAATATTCCGGCAGCTGGGGCGCCAAAATACTACCGTAAAATAACAGAAAATAACTTTCCCATGAAAATACAGTAATTTTCAGTAATGAAAATACAGTTTGTTGCACTAATTTTACATGGGATTCTGCCTTTTCCAAGTGCGTTTAGACATTAAATTAGGAACATTTTAACGTGATCAAACAATGAAATTACCTATAAACAAGGTGAATACGTAAATGTACAGAAATATACAGTTAACAGTTGGTTTAAATAATAATGGATTGCATGCCCTGGGACAGAGGCGAGGCTGCCATATCGCACCATCGGCCCCTCACCAGTAGGTGAAGAGTCTTCACCACGGACACAACGACCGAGAGCGTCCGAGCCGGGGCGCAAACAGGCAGCCTTCTGATCACAAGGCGAACTGCCAACTCTTGAGCCACGATCGCCCTAAATAGCAATGATAATAATACTGATGTGATGTAACACAAGCTTATAGGAATCATGTTATATACTTTTCCATAGCATTACATTTGAATTCAACAGTTCGATCTTTGAAATAAGGACAGATATTTGTGAAATTATGATACATTTGTGAATGTATTTTAACAATCTAAATATGCATATGCACAGACAGATACATTTAATAATCATGAAATTTATGTTTATTACATTACAGTGATTTAACGTTAATTTACATTTGAAATGTGAAATCAGTCTATTTACGTAACTTTAATGATATTCTAGAACAGAGGTCGGCAACCTGCGGCTCTTTAGTGCTTATAGTGCGGCTCCGCGTGGTTTGGGAAATTAAATTAGAAGTATTTAGCTGAAGTGTATTTTATTTATGTTAGTTCTTTTTAACTTGTAGTTCTAAACTGGAAGATTATTGTGATATTGAAATATAAAAATAAAATTATATTCTATTATTTTTTCATCGCTCAAAATAAGCGTCACACAGCCGGTGTACGAAACGCCGTGAATTTATCGAGACTTTCGACCCCAGGTAGGCCAGTTATGGATCTTCGGATCCACATTATGTCAGCAGCTCCACCGTGAACTATGTTAAAGACAAACACGCTCACGCCTCACAGACGACAGCTTACAGTCCTGCGTAAAGATGAAAGTGACTTCGTACAGCCCCGACCTGCAGACGCTGTGCGCAGAGGTTCAGGAGCAGCCAGACACAAACCAACAACAGCATAGAGAGCACAGACGTAAAAGTGGCGAGGCGTGATTGCGGGTCCCGCTCAGGTGCGTCCGCCTCCCCTGCAGCGGCGCTGCAGACCACGCCCCGCAACACACATTAACCAGGTAAAATACATATTTATGCAGAATTTTGTAAATATCTATTTTTCATCTTTTAGCAGCATAGAGCTTTTTTTCCAATTATTTTTTAAAAGTCAGGTCAAGGCTCCAAAAGCCCAAAGGCGATATGAGGGTGGCGGCTCACAGCAGCTTTGTTTGCTACACGGATCATTTTAGTTCAGCTGGGTGTCTTTGCGTTTGTTATATTTCTTTAAGAGTTCAAAATGTGTTCATTACATAAATAAAATGTAATTTTCTCTGTAGCACTTCAAGGATTTCATAAGCAACACACCTTAGTTGTTCACACAAAGCATAAAGGTAAAAAACAATATATACAGTGTTATCTTCATTTTAGATGTCAAAAAGTATTTGCGGCTCCCAGTGTTTTCTTTTGCGTGGAAACCGAGTCCAACTGGCTCTTTGGGTGTAAAAGGTTGCAGACCCTGGTCTAGAAGAACAGAACAAAACTGTAAAATACAGTAAAATACTTTTATATTAGGATTTTTTCCTACAGTGCAGCCATACCCGCAACCTTGTGGTTGTTAGTTCACATTCATTGGCCGATGCTTAGCGTCATGTTATTATGTGTCCCAACATCCAATGGCATGTCACATTGTTTTCATGGCCACACCCTCACCCCAGGTGCAGAGGCCTATTTCTGTTCAGGAATGTTGTGAATACTTTGAGATTTATATTAATTGCAATTCCTACCTCTACATTTATTTTTTGAAATATATAATTAGCACAGTGTGGCCGTGCAATGTTTTACATGTTTTTGTTAGTTTTTATTCCTATTAATTATATTTAATATACTTGTTACCTCTGAATTATTGAATCAGACCTAGATGACGTGAAATTTTCAGCAAAATTATAATTCAAATACTCCTTTAATTATTGATTATTCTCATTAATTTTCCATAGTATTACATTTGAATTTAACAGATCATTCTCTCACATAACAGACAAATATTTGTGAAATTATGATACATACATCTAAATATGCATATGTACAAAAAAATATATTTAAAAAACAAGTAAATTGTGTTTTAGTATATATACAGTGATGTTATGTTATTTTACCTTTGACATGTAAAATCACAGCCTACTTATGTAAATTTAATGATATTCTAGAAAGACAGTACAAAACTGTAAAATATACAGTACGATACTTTGACATTACTATTTTTTGGAACAGTGTGTACTGAACAGGAGACACGGCACGGAGGAGACTAATTGACAATGCTCTACAGCTGATCGGATCACAGAACACAATGCGCTGTTTTTAAAAAAAGCATGCAAAATTGCACACACAAAAATCTGTGAAACGGCGAGGCCAAGAAAGGTGAACTGCGTTATAGCGAGGGACAACTGTACACCAAAAGTTTTTAGAACTACCTTTGTCAGCAATTTCAGTCTGTCACATCACTGTGGAGGACTTTTGGATCCTCTTCTTTACAATGTTGCTTGAGCTCATTGAAGTTTGAAAGCATTTTTCATGTACGATTCTTTGCATGTCAGCCAAGTGGCAGTCTGGACTTTGAGTCATTGATTTGCTAGTGTGCCTGGAATCACTGTCCTGCTGCGTGACCCAATTTCAGCCAAGCTTTAGAACGAGACAAGGCCTTGGTCAACATGATTACTGCAAGGTGTCCAGATCCTGTGGTTACAAAACAAGCCAAATCCTCACAACTCCACCACTGTGCTCGACAGTTAGTATGTGCTTAGTTTGGCTTTCACCAAAAACACCTCAACTTTGGTGTGGCCCACACAAAGGACATTGGTCCAGAAGTCTAATGGTTTATTCAGATGCAATTTTGCAAATCCAAGCAGTGCTCTCAACTTTTTTTTAAGAGAAAAGAAGCTTTTTTTTCTGTCAAACCTCGATAATATTCACAAAACATACTACTACTTGTACATGTCATACAAAAGAACTGCTATAGACATTATGCTAACAACGCTACTGATGAAAGTAAAATGTCACAGAGAGAGCTATGTTACAGTAACAAGAACAACTTGTATGTTGGAGCACTACTGTGCATGGCCTTAGAATGAATAACAGCCACCTCACATGCCACTCACTATGTGTTCACAGACCTCTCTGTATTGAATCATACTTGTTATTAGCCTCTGTCTCTCTTCCACAGCATGTCTTTATCCTGTCTTCCTTCTCTCACCCCAGCCAATCACAGCAGATGGCCCCGCCCCTCCCTGAGCCTGGTTCTGCCGGAGGTTTCTTCCTGTTAAAAGGGAGTTTTTCCTTCCCACTGTCACCAAAGGGTTTGCTCATAGGGGGTCATATGATTGTTGGGTTTTTCTCTGTATCTATTATAGTACGATCTACAGTGCAATATAAAGCGCCTTGAGGCGACTGTTGTTGAGATTTGGCGCTATATAAATAAAATTGAAATTGAGTTGAATTGAATTGAATGTACCCCTCCACTCGTTAAAACAATGCCCCTCACTGTGGCAGTGTACTTGTTGAAATAATGTTGCATCTGTGTAGGCACCAGGAAACGTGATGAGACTTCACATGACTGTTAAAGATTCTGAACTTTTCACAGTGGTCAAAAATGAGCCTAGACTCCTCCAACAAGACAGGCATGTGTTGTATATATATGATGCTGGTGTTGGTATAAGCATTAAACAACAAAGGAAGACGTCCAGAAGGCTGCAGCTGTAAATCTGCCAGCAGACATGTGGATTTCTATACATCTAGAATGATTAGATAGATAGATAGATAGATAGATAGATAGATAGATACTTTATTGATCTCACACGGGAAAAACTGTGTTATAGCAGCAGCCAGACGTCATCTCAGAAGATGAGCTCCGGAGAAAGCGAGAGATCAACAGCTGTCCAAAGCCTGGACTTATAATTTGGTTTGATATTGTTGGGCTTTTTTCGCCATGTTAGAGTCATTCAAGAGGATTTGGATTTCCACTGTTTTCCTGTGGATTATAATTTTGAGAAGATTTGGATTTCAGCTATATTCCTGAGGGGTTGAATTTCCAGGGGATGCTGCTCTCCTGTTGGATTATATCAGCACGGAGCACAGAGATAAGAGTTTCTTATTGTATATGACGTGTCTGTTCTCTCCCCAACCTCTCGTCTCTCAAAGATCAGAACAAAATCAGCATTATCTCAAAGCAGGTTCATTAGATAAGTATAATTCAACTGATTATTATTATTATTATTATTATTATTATTATTGATATTATCATCTTTTAACATATGGCGTAGAAACTGAACATTTAACAGTGTTACTTGAAAGTCTTCTCTTGTCTAATCATTTCCTAATAACATTAAAATTTACAATAATGGATTACACAGCAGTAGAAATAGATTTCATAACAGTAGGTCGATTATCTTGTTAATAATTTTACCTCTTCACTACATATGACTCTGGATACTGTAGCTCCTGTTAAAAAGAGAGCCTCAATTCAGAAGTACTTGACTCCCTGGTATAATTCTCAAACACACACACGTAAAGCAGATAAGTCGTAAGCTGGAGAGGAAATGGCATGTCATAAATTTAGAAGATCATCATTTAGACTGGAAAAATAGTTTGCTGCTCTATATAAAAAAAGGTCTCTGTAAAGCCAGAACATCTCACAATTCATCATCAATCTTCAATATCATCAACCTATCTCTAATAATAGGCTTTGTACCACAGGCTGTAGTTAAACTGTTACTCAAAAAGCATCTCTAGACCCAGCAGTCTTAGCTAATTATAGGCCAATCTCCAACCTTCCTTTCATCTCAAACATCTAACAGATCATCTGCAGAGGCTTATTTGAAGAGTTTCAGTCAGGTTTGAGAGCTCATCACAGCACAGAAACAGCTTTAGTGAAGGTTACAAATGATCTTCTTATGGCCTCTGACAGTGGACTCATCTCTGTGCTTGTCCTGCTAGACCTCAGTGCAGCGTTCGATACTGTCGACCATAATATCCTATTAGAGCGATTAGAACATGCTGTAGGTATTACAGGTACTGTGCTGCAGTGGTTTGTATCATATCTATCTAATAGACTCCAGTTTGTGCATGTAAATGGAGAGTCCTCTTCACACACTGAGGTTAATTATGGAGTTCCACAGGGTTCAGTGCTAGGACCAATTCTGTTTACATTATACATGCTTCCCTTAGGCAGCATCATTAGAAGACATAGCATACATTTACACTGCTATGCAGATGACACCCAGCTCTATCTGTCCATGAAGCCAGATAACACACACCAATGAGTTAAACTGCAGGAATGTCTTAAAGACATAAAGACCTGGATGGCCGCTAACTTTCTGCTTCTTAATTCAGATCAAACTGAGGTTATTGTACTCGGCCCTGAAAAGCTTAGAAATATGGTATCTAACCAGATTCTTACTCTGGATGGCATTACCTTGGCCTCCAGTAACGCTGTGAACCTTGGAGTCATTTTTGACCAGGACATGTCCTTCAACGCACATATTAAACAAATATGTAAGACTGCTTTCTTCCATTTGTGCAACATCTCTAAAATTAGAAATATCCTGTCTCAGAGTGACGCTGAAAAACTAGTTCATGCATTTATTACTTCCAGGCTGGACGACTGTAATTCATTATTATCAGGATGTCCAAAAAACTCGCTGAAAAGCCTTCAGCTAATCCAAAATGCTGCAGCAAGAGTCCTGACAGGGACTAGAAAGAGAGAGCATAGTTCTCCTGTTTTGGCTTCCCTTCATTGGCTTCCTGTTAAATCCAGAATTGAATTCAAAATCCTGCTCCTCACATACAAGGTCTTAAATAATCAGGCCCCATCTTATCTTAATGACCTTGTAGTACCATATCACCCTATTAGAGCACTTCGCTCTCGCTCTGCAGGCCTACTTGTTGTTCCTAGAGTATTTAAAAGTAGAATGGGAGGAGGAGCCTTCAGTTTTCAGGCCCCTCTTCTGTGGAACCAGCTTCCAGTTTGGATTCAGGAGACAGACACTATCTCTACTTTCAAGATTAGGCTTAAAACTTTCCTTTTTGCTAAAGCATATGTGAGGGCACATATTTACAACCCTTAGAAAACGGTCACGGGGTTGTTTACAGCCTGAAGCAGCCAAGAGGGAGTGACGTAGCGTGAAGAAGACGGACATGCGCAGTGGGAGAGAAGACGAGCGGAGCAAAAAAAAAAAGCACACGTGTCCGGATGAGAAGAGACGCTAGGAAAGGGCCGCGGTCAGGAAGAGACCCGAACAAAGTATAAACGGGAGGTTAGCGAGACAGTATACGGTACCGCAGCGAGTCTAGGCTGGGTTTCCGTCCGTGTATGCACTCTGACTCCGGCTACAGCGGCCTTACGGGTGTAACGTCGGGGCGAAGTGTCGGCGGAGATAGCGCTAGCAGAGGGGCTAATCGAGAGCTAAGGCTAGCGGCCGCTCCCCTCCAATCGGCCTCAGTTTCCCGGCGTTGCCAGTAGAGTTTGGCGACAAGAACGTTTAGAAAGCGAGACAGCACGGCTGGCTGTCTGCCGAAGGACCAGCGAGTTTCCGGGAGAGGAATTGGGCGGCCTCACTTCGCACGGCCTGGGGACTGCCGTAGCTCCGTTAGCCCGCGGGACCGCCATCTTGGGCCCCGATGTCGGCGGTGTTTGGAGTACCCTGCCACCCAGACGACGCTCCGGTTGTTCACCCTGCTTCAGCTGGCTGTGTGTAAAAGTTTCACCTACCCGTGGGTTCATTACGCTCCATTTCAGGAGGGGCAAAGGTACAGTTTCTGTGTTTTATTTCCTTGCTTTGATGTGGACCAGAGAATGAACATTCTATTCCGGCTGTGGAAGTTCTGGACAGCCTAACAGACTGCAACTCCGGTTAATGACACATACCCCTAGAACTATCTGTCCGTCCCACCCCAGAGACAATTTACTGGAGTGAACTGTAAAGACTGAAAATGTTCCTTTGGTGTGTCGGACATTGTAAATGATGTGATGAGACTGTGTCGACCATTTTAGACAGAATATTTGCTGTGTTAACTTTTACTGTTCTGCTGTGTTGTGAGTGTTTTTCCTGTGACTAGGGTGGGTTGTGTGGAGTCGAGGACTCCCAACTCTGGGTCTCACCAGTCTGTTTTGATTTATTTTACCTCATTTTATTTCTTTCATTTCTTTGGTCCTGGGGAGGCTCCTTGCTGTTTTCCCTTTGCTCTCCAGGGCCCTGTGGACATTGTTAACCAAGTTTGGTTTTTTTGAGGGCTCTCCAGATAAATAAAAAGAGCCACGTGGTTTAAAAAGTCGTTGTTGAATGCTTTTGTCCGACCCAGGTTGCCTTGGAGTAGGGGCACCCGAGTTATTTGGTTAGGCACAGGACGACGGAGTTAAGTGGGACCGTGCTAGTATTCCGTGTGCAGGCGCTGCTATCATTGCAGGTCCGGGCCTGGAGTCCTCCTTTTGTGCCTACTGTTGCCAGGTAACTAACCCCATTCTTA
Source organism: Rhamphochromis sp. 'chilingali' (assembly GCF_963969265.1). Lineage (NCBI taxonomy): Eukaryota > Metazoa > Chordata > Actinopteri > Cichliformes > Cichlidae > Rhamphochromis > Rhamphochromis sp. 'chilingali'. The sequence continues at coordinate 2,807,523 of NC_137933.1, forward strand.
CTGAAGTAAGTGTCCGGGTCAATCGCGCTAGAGGGGGGTACGGACTTAGATCCCACCACCCGCTAGTCGTTCAAGGCAGCCTGTGCGCCCTTCTACCCCTACATAGCAGGGCTAGTAGCCCCTCACAATGCGAGCTGCTCACCTACACATTTACAATTCTATAACACTCCACTCTGTACATATCTATGTATTAAACTTTCTTGGTGCAATATGCAATGTCATTCACAAAGCTACTGTTGGGAAACGGAGCCTGCTCAAGAGGTGGAAGGGGGACAAAAATAAATAAAAAAGTCAGTATTTACTAATCCTCCTTAAAGCAACACTTTTTTGCAGATATCTGTTGTTTAGCTTTCCCTAAGGAGATGAAAATAGGTAAGCTCATTGTAGAGCGGCTTTAGAAAAGAAAAAAAAACAAAAAAATCCCAGCTGGCAAATCTTTACAGTTTTCAGTCTTCGGGAAACTGAACATGACAGCATGGTGACATACGTTCATCTGTTTCCTTTAGAAAGTTTCTATTATTGCATGAATATTACAATCAAGTGGGCGGTGGGCCGTTGGTGTAATGCAACATGGGGTAGAAGGACCGGGCGAAGTTATTGGTAAGGGTGCAGCTGGAGTCACTTTCCGACATTGGAATCAGGCAGGGCAGGAGGTGCGCATTGGCAAAGGATGTCTTCCCCAACCACAGGGCCCCCATGACCTGCAGCAATGTCACCGCACCCCTGGAGGTCCTCGCTATGGACTATACGGTGCTAGAAAAGTCTTGTGGGGGTTACGAAAATGTCCTTGTCCTTACAGACATGTTCACCAGGTTCACCGTTGCCGTCCCCACCAGAAACCAAACTGCTGAGACGACAGCAAATGCTTTGCTGAAACATTGGTTTACCTATTACGGGTGCCCGGCCCGGTTGCACTCCGATCAGGGGAGGAGCTTCGAGGCTAGTGTGATAAAAGAGCTGTGCAGGGCCTACGGGATTGCCAAGAGTCGCACCAGCCCTTACCATCCGCAGGGGAACGCGCAGTGTGAGAGGTTTAATAGGACCATGCACGACATGCTCAGGACACTGCCACCAGAGAAGAAACGGGATTGGAAAACATACTTGCCAGAGTTGGTTATGGCTTATAACTCTCGTGAGCACTCCTCCACGGGTTATGCGCCCTTCTACCTCCTGTTCGGGAGGGATGCCAGAATGCCCTTGGACCTCCTGGGAGGGAAAGACATGAGGGAATCAGAGGCGGACAATCTGGACGACTGGGTCCGGGACCACCATGAGAGGCTTAGGACCGCGGTGGAGGTAGCAAGCTCGGCTACTCAGGAGGCCTCTAGGAGGAGGAAGAGGATCTACGACCGGAAGTCCCGCGGCGCCCTGCTTCAGTCTGGTGATCGGGTGCTGTTGCGCAACCACAAGCCCAGAGGCAGGAATAAGATCCAGGACAAGTGGGAACCCAACCCTTATTTGGTGGTGAAACAAAACCACCCCGACATTCCTGTGTTCACGGTCAAGCCAGAGAAGGGTGGCTCGACGAGGGTCGTGCATAGGGATCAGCTCAAATTGTGCACCTTTCAAGCGCCGACATGGCAGCCGAAGCAGGCCAATAGGCTGCCAGCCGAAGTGGAGTCCGATACCGACTTCATGGAGGGGGTTTGTGTTCTACCACTCCCATGTGAGTCGGACCCGAGCGCTCTCGTTGCCCCAGGGGCGGACGAGATCGGCGACTATGTCGCCCAGGGGTTAGAGCCGGATTTAGCGGGGGAGGTACAACCAGTTATGGCCCTAAGTGAGCCAGAGGACAGCGATGGGGCCTCAGAGGCGAGTGATGAGGTGCACGAGGGGCGAGGGGAGGTTTTGCAGTCTGAACGCCCTTTGAGGCGAACCCGAGGGGTACCTCCTGCGAGGTATAGAGATTATGTTACGAAATGAAGCCATGGATTACTGTTATGCTCATTTGCAATGTAATGCGAGTCATATGTGAATGGTATAGAGTGTTACTGAACATGTGAGTTAATATGTGTTATTCTGTGTTTGTTACAGGGATGAACTGCTTGAGTCGTCGCTGGTGTGGCAGGGTTTAGCTGGGGGGAAATGTGAGGGCACATATTTACAACCCTTAGAAAACGGTCACGGGGTTGTTTACAGCCTGAAGCAGCCAAGAGGGAGTGACCTAGCGTGAAGAAGACGGACATGCGCAGTGGGAGAGAAGACGAGCGGAGCAAAAAAAAAAAGCACACGTGTCCGGATGAGAAGAGACGCTAGGAAAGGGCCGCGGTCAGGAAGAGACCCGAACAAAGTATAAACGGGAGGTTAGCGAGACAGTATACAGTACCGCAGCGAGTCTAGGCTGGGTTTCCGTCCGTGTATGCACTCTGACTCCGGCTACAGCGGCCTTACGGGTGTAACGTCGGGGCGAAGTGTCGGCGGAGATAGCGCTAGCAGAGGGGCTAATCGAGAGCTAAGGCTAGCGGCCGCTCCCCTCCAATCGGCCTCAGTTTCCCGGCGTTGCCAGTAGAGTTTGGCGACAAGAACGTTTAGAAAGCGAGACAGCACGGCTGGCTGTCTGCCGAAGGACCAGCGAGTTTCCGGGAGAGGAATTGGGCGGCCTCACTTCGCACGGCCTGGGGACTGCCGTAGCTCCGTTAGCCCGCGGGACCGCCATCTTGGGCCCCGATGTCGGCGGTGTTTGGAGTACCCTGCCACCCAGACGACGCTCCGGTTGTTCACCCTGCTTCAGCTGGCTGTGTGTAAAAGTTTCACCTACCCGTGGGTTCATTACGCTCCATTTCAGGAGGGGCAAAGGTACAGTTTCTGTGTTTTATTTCCTTGCTTTGATGTGGACCAGAGAATGAACATTCTATTCCGGCTGTGGAAGTTCTGGACAGCCTAACAGACTGCAACTCCGGTTAATGACACATACCCCTAGAACTATCTGTCCGTCCCACCCCAGAGACAATTTACTGGAGTGAACTGTAAAGACTGAAAATGTTCCTTTGGTGTGTCGGACATTGTAAATGATGTGATGAGACTGTGTCGACCATTTTAGACAGAATATTTGCTGTGTTAACTTTTACTGTTCTGCTGTGTTGTGAGTGTTTTTCCTGTGACTAGGGTGGGTTGTGTGGAGTCGAGGACTCCCAACTCTGGGTCTCACCAGTCTGTTTTGATTTATTTTACCTCATTTTATTTCTTTCATTTCTTTGGTCCTGGGGAGGCTCCTTGCTGTTTTCCCTTTGCTCTCCAGGGCCCTGTGGACATTGTTAACCAAGTTTGGTTTTTTTGAGGGCTCTCCAGATAAATAAAAAGAGCCACGTGGTTTAAAAAGTCGTTGTTGAATGCTTTTGTCCGACCCAGGTTGCCTTGGAGTAGGGGCACCCGAGTTATTTGGTTAGGCACAGGACGACGGAGTTAAGTGGGACCGTGCTAGTATTCCGTGTGCAGGCGCTGCTATCATTGCAGGTCCGGGCCTGGAGTCCTCCTTTTGTGCCTACTGTTGCCAGGTAACTAACCCCATTCTTACTGAAGTAAGTGTCCGGGTCAATCGCGCTAGAGGGGGGTACGGACTTAGATCCCACCACCCGCTAGTCGTTCAAGGCAGCCTGTGCGCCCTTCTACCCCTACATAGCAGGGCTAGTAGCCCCTCACACATATGCTGGGTAATACTCATAGGATTCAGAACCTTTCAAACAGAGACAGCTCCAGACCTTGCAGTATTAGGGGTGCCTGGCTGAAATCAAACACCAGCCAGTCAATAATAGCAGGCCATGGCTCTCTTGAGTGGGAGGGTCATGACATATTTAACTTGCCAACTGAGGCCTGTAGATTCTGAGAGGTAGCTCTTGGGATTTTTGCAATTTGTCTGAGCATTAGACAGTCTGACCTTGGAGAGAATTTGCTCTGACATCCACTCTTGGGAAGATTTTTGCATTAAACATTTGCATGCTTAAGATCAGCAAGCTGACAAAACCTCTGCTATTATAGAGGTGGACACACTGATGATCAGTTCAGCAACTGCATTGGATTCAGTGACTCGGTGACAATCACCTGTCCAGTAGACATTGTACCTGACTTTTATACACTTGTTCAAGCCTAAAACAGAACAAACAGAACAAGAACAAGAAAAAGGGGAACAGAAATGATGAAGTAATGAAATTAGAAGCCAAACAGGAAAACCTCTTTGTATAAAATTTGCAAAAACATGGACATTTTGTTTATTGTTGATTAGTGATAACGTGTTGGCATTTTTACTCTCTATTTTGATATTTTAATTCCTGAACTGTAAAATAAATCAATAGTGTTCATGCAAGTGACAGGGTGCTAGTTGAACAAGAATAATAACTTGAAGTCTGTGTTAATGTTAGAATTGCACACGGCAACAAATGCTTTTGACTTTGGCAAAGAGTTTTGTTTGACGGTGGACAAGGATTGGTTGTTTAATGCTTTAAACTAATAAAACACCAAATTTACACAGTAACACAGTATAGTGCAATACCTTCACTTTGTTTTTGGAAAAAAGCAGTTTGACAGCAGCTAATATGGTCAACATGTTCTGAGTGCATTGTACTGTAGGTGCTAATAATCATCTGGGGTGTGGCCTGCAGTCATCTACTGCAGGTAACACATCAACTGTGGATCATAAACTCTTATAACCCACTTCAAAGAAATATAAAAACTTCAGTGACAAGGTTACCCAGGGAAATTCTTATTTTAAACATCCAAAAGAAACATATACAATGGTTTCACTAAATTCTCCTGAAACAAGCTGCTTATAAAGAACGATCTAAGCAACTACATTTTTGTATTATGCATCATAGAAAACAGAGATGATATGGTCTTTGGGCTTAAAAATATTGATAGCATTCTTTTTTCCACATCAACCAGTTCACTCTGTATGAGATTTGGTAATTGGATGTAGACGAATAAACTGAGCCATCTGACAGGATTGTGGCGGAGCTTGACAAGGCCTTCCTAAGCTAAGGTTATGGTCAATTTAATTTCCTACCTAATGAATAGAATAGAAAATGCAGCTGAGGTTTCAAAGGACAGCAATGTGATGGAAAGTAAGCAGCGCTGATAATTCTTTCAAGCAATTGCTGTCTAATAAATTAAAGACAGTTGTTTTCAACAATCAATTAAAAATATATTAAAACTGTAGGAAACTAAGACATTACACAATGCTGCTTTCAACATCACTGTTATTTGTTTTGGTCAAGAAATACGGATACAGAAATCTGTAGACATTTCTCCAGGTGTGTTGCTGTTGCTAAAATACATCTTGTGCCTTTGCTGTGCTGTTTCCAGCACATCAGCTACTTTGGAGTGGATTTCTGAACACCTAAGTCTTTAGACATGTTCAGATTTGTGCATTTCTATTATTCAATTCAATGTTATTCATATAGAGCCAAATCACAACAACAGTTCCCTCAAGAAGCTTTTATCATTATGTGCAGGTGGATAAAGACCCAAATGCAGACTCTAAAGACAGACTGAATAAACAAAGAGCTCACCTTCAATGGTGGTAAAACAAATCCAAAGAAAACCAAACACACAATTAAAGTACCAGCAACAAACAACAGACATCACATCAACAGAACGCTGATAACCTGAGGCTACTTAAACACACAAGTTAAGGAGGGAAGTGCAGACTGCTGCGGGCAAACTAATACAGACGTTGATGACCGACACAATGAGGCAAGGGAGGAAGTAAAGCTAAACAGTAGAGGTAAAACACTATCAAAATAAAACAGGAACTAGAGACTAAATATGAGGAAATGCAAGAGGAACAGAAAAACCCAAAGTGATAAAACTGAATGAGAATGATAACATTAACCATGACAAAATTAAATTATAAGAAGAACTAGAGTAAGCATTTCCTAGTGAAAATGCAACGTGAATGTGAAGGTGAAAATTTGAAGATTTTGCCTGAAATGCTTAAAAATATGTGAAATATTCAAAAGTGAACTTGTTGAATATGCGTAAATATCAGCCAGCTTACATGTAAAAAAGCAAGAGTACCAAAAACTAAAAATGTGCTCAATAAAGCCCAAGTACCTAAAATAAGTATCTAAACTTAATTTGCTGAAATTCCTTCTAGACAAAAAAAAAAGCAAAACTTGGAGCTGAAGCTCATCAAAATGAATCAGAAGACTTTATTTATCCCCAAAGGGCAATTAACAAACAACAGAGCAGCATAACGTTGAAGATAAGGACAATAAGAACAGGCAATGAGAGTGAGATAATAAATACACAGAATATACAGTTTTAAAATTACAGTTTTAAAATTAAAGTGACTGAAAGGTGAATAAAGTGTCGGTGGTATAAGAAGAGAAGAGTGATTCTGGTGTGGGAAATGTTCTTATCGGCTGGAGTTAAAAAGCAGAGTGGTTTTGGGGACAAAGGTGGCGCTCCTCCTGTCAGTCCTGCAGGAAATGCAGCAGTGAAGAATGTGAGAGGGGTCGTTGATGATTTCGGCTGCCTGTCTGAGGGCCTGTTGGCTGAAAACCTGTGCCAGAGTTCTGACAGGCAGGCCGATGATTTTAGAGCACACTGATGCAGTGTGCAGGTGATGGAGAAGGTCATGATGCTTTCCAGGAAGGCGTAGTAAAAAGTCATCATGATGGCTGTGCTGACTCCAAAGGAGTTGAGTTTCCTAAGGAGGTATAGCCGTTGGTGGCACCTCCTGAGAACCTCCTCAGTGTTGGCAGAGAATTGCAGGAGGTTGTCAAAGATGGTTCCCAGGTATTTGTACTCCTCAACTATCTCCACTGGCTTCCCGTGGATGGTGGTGGTGACTGAAGCAGCCAGATCTCTCTGCCTACTGGAGAAGGTCACCACCATCTCTTTGGTTTTGCTCACGTTCAGTTCAAGTTTGGAGCTGTCACACCACTCTACAAACTCCTGCAGAGCGGGCCCGTGATGTTGTGAGGGGCCTGACAGCAGTGACAGGAGAACTGTGTCGTCAGCATATTTCACCAGGTGACAGTTAGGCTGTGTGGATCTGCAGTCATTGGTGTAGAGGATGAAGAGCAGGGGGGAGAGCACACAGCCCTGGGGGGAGCCAGTGGAGGTGGAACAGAGACCGGAGAGAGAGTTGTTGACCCGAACTTTCTGAATCCTGTTGGCCAAAAAGTCCAATATCCACAGGCTGATCATCAGGTGAAATTGGGTGGAAAGTTTAGAGGCCGGGATATGAGGCTGCAGAGTGTTGAACGCTGGTGAGAAATCAGCAAACCATACCTGCTTCACACCCTGGAGGACGGGGCTGTGGCCCCCCCCACACTCCCTAGCAGATCGTTACATGGAGAAACCTTTGGAATGCAAGCATGCTGATCCACACAGGTATGCACACATGGGTATTCACAGACGCGGACTAAAGCTTTCTTGGCTGCTGCCTCAAAGCACACTGTGCGCTGTCTATCTTGCGTGCTGCACAATATCGTTTATTACTTAGTAAATACTGATATCTATGACTAGCTAGTTTATTGTGATGGTGCTTTGTTTTCTCTATTATTATGTTGCTCTTTGTTGTTTGCTGTCTCCTCTGTTTGTTTTTGTTTGTTTGTTTTTGTTTGTTTGTTGTTTTTTTTTTTTTCTCCATACAGGTGACCCAGGAGTTTTTTTTTTTTTTCTCTCTCTTCCCCCCCCTTCTCACCGTCTCTTCTCCCCTTTGGTTTTCTTTCTTTCTCTCCCCCTCTCTCTCTCATTCATTCCCCCTGTCCTATTTATTAAAAAAAAAAAAAAAAAAAAATGACAAAGGATGAACTGAAGCTCTGCCATCACGTAATGTCGCATACTGCTGTTTCTGATGTCATTTAAAAAAAAAAAAAAAAAAAAAAAAAAAAAAGAGAGAAATCAGCAAACAGAAGTCTGGTGGAGCAGTCAGGGAGCTCCAGATGTTTGTAGATGGAGTCCAAGATGAAGATTTTTGCATCATCGACACGTCTGCGTGCACGGTAAGCACACTGGAGTGGGTCCATCAGGGGGTCAGTTGCTCTTACGATGTACTGTTTTATGATCTTCTCCATGGCCTTCATCACCAGGGAGGTGAGGGCCACAGGACGAAGATCATTCTGTTAGGATGCCTGGGTCGTCGACCCAGGGTTTTTGAGTTTATGATATTATTTATACTGTCTAGTTTTTGGTTTCTTTGAGTTCTGTCTTATGGCTTAGGTCTCTGTCTTCTTTAGTTGCTCTGTCTCCCCTATCACCTGCATCCCCTTGTCTAGTTCGCGTCTATGTGTATCTTAAGTTCCTATATCCCCGTGTTCAGTCAGTGTTTGTGTCTGCCCTGTTCCCACATCTCTGTTCCCTTTGTAGTGCCTGCATGTGAGTCTGTGTCTTTGTTCAGTCTGTGTTATGTGTTTCCTGTTTTACTTTGAAGGTCTCCGTCTTTTCTCAGTGTGTTCAGTTTACGCTTCTTTGGTCTCGTCAGTTCTGATTTGCCCCAGCTGTGTTTCCCTCCTGTTACTCATTCCCTGATTGCTCCCTCTGTGTATTTAAGCCCAGTGTTTCTCTGTGTCTGTGTCGCGATCTACCGTTTACCAAGCTGTGTGTTCTGTCTGTCCTCCGGTATTAGTTTATTTTTTGATCGTTTCCAGTTATGTTATATTTGAGTTTAACATTAAAACGGTTTTTGAGTTTACATCTGTCTCTGGAGTCTGCACCTTGGGTCCTTTTCCTGTCTGCACACAGCCGCACCTAACACATTCAGAGACTTTGTGTTGTTTCTTTTGGGGATGGGGATAACTGTGGAGTGTTTCCACAGCTGGGGGACGGTGTGACTGTCGATTGAGTGTTGAAATAGAGTCGGAACACACTTCCTAGTTGCCCTGCACAGGGCCTCAGAACTCGACTGCTGATGTTGTCAAGGCCGGGTGAGCTCCTCTCCCTGGTCCTCCTGAGGGCTCTCAGCACGTTCTCCGTCCTGAAGGTGAGTGCAGAGCTGCCAGGTTTCGGTGAGAATCTGGACTCCTCAAGCTGGGCCATGTTGTCCGTCTCAAACCTGGTGTAGAACGCGTTGAGGTCGTCAGGGAGGGAGGAGGGGTTGCTGCCCTCCACCTGGATGGTTCTGGGGGTGGTGACCGCAGTATTCACAGAGGCCATGGTTTTGAGGCCCTGCCAGGCTGAGTGGAGGTCCCCTGTGGTATACTCCAGTTTAGCAGTTTTTATGGCCCTCTTCACCTCCCTGTTGACCTCCTTTTTGTCCAGAGCAGAGCCGGTGAAGAAAATCCTCTTTTTTTTATTAAGGATTTCCTTGAGTTCCTTGGTGATGCAGGGTTTGTTGTTGGGGTAGATGGAGACTGCTTTTGAGGCGATAATGTTGTCAACACAGAAGGAGATGTATGATGTCACCGTGTTGACTTGTTCGTCAATGTCATCAGAAGGAGACAGAAGGCTGTCCCAGTCAGTGGCTTTGAACGGATGTAAACCAAGATGATGAAAAGCTGTGGGAAATCTCTGGGGAGGTAGTAGGGGCGCAGGGAAACAGCCAGGAGCTCGATGTCTGTCGTGCACAGCCTCACAGTGACTGTAGAGCACCAGCTGTTGTTTACATACAGACACACGCCGCCGCCATGTTGCTTCCCGGTGCGTTCGCAGTCTCTGTCCAGACGAAGAGGTGGTGAAAAGCCATCAATGTGCAGCGCGCTGTCGTCGTCGCTGTTGTTTAACCACGATTCCGTGAATGCCAGAACGGCGGCAGTTCTGTACTCATGCAGGTGATTGACGCAGGCTTGCAGCTGGTCCAGCTTGGAGCGGAGAGACCGCACATTAGCGAGGAAAATGGATGGGAGCGCTCGTTGTTTGTGTGTCTCCCTCTTTACTCTGGCTCTCACCCCACTCTTCTTTAATCCCCTCCTGGTTACCTTGTTATTGTGAGTTTTTTTGATTTCCGTGTCGGAGCGGAAAAGCCGGAGGCTGGGCTGCTGCTGTGGCCGCAGCTGGATGAGGGAGTCCCTGGTGTAGGTGAGCCTTGGGGTCATGTCGAGTGTTGAAAACAAGTCCGAAAAGTCACAAAAATGAGGAAAAAGAAAAGAATACAAATACAGTGGGGCAAAAAAGTATTTAGTCAGCCACCGATTGTGCAAGTTCCCCCACTTAAAATGATGACAGAGGTCAGTAATTTGCACCAGAGGTACACTTCAACTGTGAGAGACAGAATGTGAAAAAAAAATCCATGAATCCACATGGTAGGATTTATAAAGAATTTATTTGTAAATTAGGGTGGAAAATAAGTATTTGGTCACCTCAAACAAGGAAAATCTCTGGCTCTCACAGACCTGTAACGTCTTCTGTAAGAAGCTTTTCTGTCCCCCACTCGTTACCTGTATGAATGGCACCTGTTTGAACTCATCATCTGTATAAAAGACACCTGTCCACAGCCTCAAACAGTCAGACTCCAAACTCCGCCATGGCCAAGACCAAAGAGCTTTTGAAGGACACCAGGAAAAGTATTGTAGACCTGCACCAGACTGGGAAGAGTGAATCTACAATAGGCAAGCAGCTTGGTGTGAAAAAATCAACTGTGGGAGCAATCATCAGAAAATGGAAGACATACAAGACCACTGATAATCTCCCTCGATCTGGGGCTCCACGCAAGATCTCATCCCGTGGGGTCAAAATGATCATGAGAACGGTGAGCAAAGATCCCAGAACCACACGGGGGGACCTGGTGAATGACCTGCAGAGAGCTGGGACCAAAGTAACAAAGGTCACCATCAGTAACACACTACAACGGCAGGGAATCAAATCCCGCAGTGCCAGACGTGTTCCGCTGCTGAAGCCAGTGCATGTCCAGGCCCGTCTGAAGTTTGCCAGAGAGCACATGGATGATACAGCAGAGGATTGGGAGAATGTCATGTGGTCAGATGAAACCAAAGTAGAACTTTTTGGTATAAACTCAACTCGTCGTGTTTGGAGGAAGAAGAATACTGAGTTGCATCCCAAGAACACCATACCTACTGTGAAGCATGGGGGTGGAAACATCATGCTATGGGGCTGTTTTTCTGCCAAGGGGACAGGACGACTGATCCGTGTTAAGGACAGAATGAATGGGGCCATGTATTGTGAGATTTTGAGCCAAAACCTCCTTCCATCAGTGAGAACTTTGAAGATGAAACGAGGCTGGGTCTTCCAACATGACAATGATCCAAAACACACCGCCCGGGCAACAAAGGAGTGGCTCCGTAAGAAGCATTTGAAAGTCCTGGAGTGGCCTAGCCAGTCTCCAGACCTCAACCCCATAGAAAATCTGTGGCGGGAGTTGAAAGTCCGTGTTGCTCGGCGACAGCCCCAAAACATCACTGCTCTCGAGAAGATCTGCATGGAGGAATGGGCCAAAATACCAGCTACTGTGTGTGCAAACCTGGTAAAGACCTATAGTAAACGTTTGACCTCTGTTATTGCCAACAAAGGTTATGTTACAAAGTATTGAGTTGTATTTTTGTTATTGACCAAATACTTATTTTCCACCCTGATTTACCAATAAATTCTTTACAAATCCTACCATGTGGATTCATGGATTTTTTTTTCACATTCTGTCTCTCACAGTTGAAGTGTACCTCTGGTGCAAATTACTGACCTCTGTCATCATTTTAGGTGGGGGAACTTGCACAATCGGTGGCTGACTAAATACTTTTTTGCCCCACTGTATACCGAGTAGACGGCGAAATACAACAACGAAAAGAGCATTAAAGTTAGGATTAAAGACTAAAGTTAGCGACCCGGAACCGGGGGAAAAAAGTGCTCAGATAAATGCAGTACGAGAGAAAAAGACCTGAAAGAAGCTCAATGTGAATCCATAAGTCATATCGAAAAAAATCTTTCACCGTGAACAACGGCAACTTCCAGTCCCCAAAATACTCAACTTTCATGTTAACAGAGTTTATTATATGGACGTGGTGACAGTGTAATGACAGCCTGCCACTTTGGTTTTCAGCTGAAATTTGGGAGCTGTTTTAACATTGTCCTTTATGGGGAATGGAGGAGGCTCTGCTTTGGTGACAGGAACTGTAAATCCTGTCGATTCCTGATGACCTAACAGACACATGACTACTATTTTCAGGTTTTAATAAAAGCAAGTTTATATGTTATATAATATATTTATAATATAAAATGTTTATGGTTTCGTAGTATTACAATCTTCTTTTCAAAAGTACAACAAGCTAATTGCACAAATTAGATCTTACGTTCAAAGAAAACCATTAATCTGTAACTTAATCTAAGCAAACCCTTTAATGCTGCCAGGACGTTATCACCATCCTTATTAAATGATTGCACATCTATGTTTGCAGACCCACAAGCATTTTAAACCTCTGAAGATTGTCAGTCATAATTAGTATGTTTTGGCAGCCCTGCTGCTAACATTAAAGCAAAAGAAAGCAAATATATCAACAAAGTTCTGTCAGATATTCACTTTATAAATAATATCAAGGTGCTTTCAAAGCACCACAGCACATAGTAATCGGTACGTTCCTTTATTCATTAATGGCAACTACTGTGTTGAGAAATTCTTCATGAAAACTGCATTACATGATTTAAATGTAAATTAAGGAGATGCTCTTTTTAGAGTGCTGTCCAAAGTGACCCCGGCTAATGATCAACTATCATCTACATAAAGCAGAACGCATGATGCTTTCACTGGATAATTAAAAAAAAATTTAAAAAGACATTGGGGAGCAGAGATAAAGAAAAGCCACAAAACAGGCTATAATGGCAGATCTGAACTGAGATCATTATGGTTCATGATCCAGCCATTAAGCTCCAGACACCTCAAACACAACAACTACGCAACAACGTATTTACTAACAAATATATTTAGTGAAATGAGCTGAAACACAATTTAGAAATGGTTCGATTTTTAAAGTTACTCCTGCTTTCAGAGCTACTATTGTCATGATCTTAACATCCAGATTAACAAGGTCCGCGTCAGGTGTTGAGGAACCAGGACACTCTGATGAGGAGTGGGCTACTGGAACAAGAAGACATAAGTGGACACGAGATAAGAACCGGGTGCTGTTGGAAGTAACCCCAGCGGAGGGAGTCACATCGGATGTGGGAACTCTGGAAACTTCGATACCCAGCATCTAGGCTGACAACTAGTAGCTCAGTAGGGGTGGGTTTAAAAAAAAGACTGGATTTCCCAATTCTAATCAATTGTAGTTTGAATAATACGATATTGATTCATTAAATCCCGGATTGATCTTTAAATATAAAGGTATTTTGCCAGAAACAACAGAATCTCAGGTTAAAGCTCACAAAACTATTTCAACAACCGCCCAACAGCTAAAACAGCAAATGAGAGCAGGTAAGTGGATTCCACACAAAGACGTAAACACAGCGCAGATCGTTCGAAACCTCTGTAATTTTGCTCTGCTTCGCTTCGGCAGCATCAGGTAATGTTCATGTGTTGATTCATGGATCATCTACTATAAAAAGCCAGGCCAGGAAAATCTCCTTCATGTTTTTCTCTGTTTCATGCTCAGTTACTTTAGCAAAACGGCATCTGCTGTGATGCTCACACCTCTGACGAAGTCTCACAAGTGTCAGCTTTGTTTTGATACATAGATATAAAAATATGGATATGTACCCTCCCCCTCTCTTCCCTTCTCTTCATCAAACAATCTAAGGTGAGCCATGTTTGCTTTATAAAGGAATAGCGTAACATTGTGAGGCTTATCTACCAATAATTTAGAAAGAAATTTTTAAAATGCAAATTGAGGCCACGCCTGGGAACTCTTCAGGATTCCTCCAGGTAGGGAGGTGGCTGGCAAGAGGGAAGTACAGGCCTCTCTGCTTAGCCTGCTGTCCTCGCAACCTAACCTCAGATTATGTGGTGGGGAATGGATTAATGTCCAATGAGTGTTTGTTTTACCTCCTAAATCTCATTTTATGGTCCTTTCTGACCATCAAATGAGTGCACATATGTAAAACAATCACCTGCAATAGGAATAATATAAGACATTGATTTAAAATTAGTCATTCTGATAGCTTTTTTTAAAATTACCGAGCATAAAACTTTTGACTAGGGTATTAAATAATGAAATAGTTGTGGTAAAAATGCATTCTGAAGCTATATATATAAACAAGCCTGAAGACACACGTCTTAAATGTTTCATGGTTCTAGGGTTGTCACAGTATTCTCTGTATTTGTTTCATGATTGTATTTTTCCCAGGATGCGTTCAAATTCATCAACATACAGGTAACAAAGTCCCTCTCTTATCCTCCTAGTGTTGCACTTCATGTGGAGATACACAGACTGCAAGAGGTTTTCCGGGAGATCTGAATTGCTCGAGCAGAACAAACTAAATCACAGACATAATGGACGGGGCCATTCGTATCCATGCACTTTAAGTTGTGCATCTTGATTCAAGACCTGGAATGTCTTACTGAGCCATTTATCAAGAAATCATCCAATCCAACAACCAGTTACCAAAGGCCTAACCAGAGTCACATGCTCCCTTTGTGATTATAATCAACTTTCCAATGAGAGAGAATTTCTTTCAACATATATTTCAACATCTGAAGAATAAGGAAACTGTCACATGTGTATTCAAGGACTGTGCTTATAAAACAAATATTTATGAAAACACAAAAGTGATAAATACAGAAAAAATTCTGACACTTGTAATGCATTTAAGTCTGGGATTAGTAAAAAAAAACAATTAGACTGCGTGGAAACAGAGGCTGAAGTACAAAATGGGAAACTACAGGACTGCTGAAATCACAGGGATGTCCAGAGTCTGTGAACTCGGTTAAATCCAAAGCTAGAGCTTCTGTTTTTCCTGCAGCAAAAATAAAGAAACCAAGAAGAGCTGAGTCAAAGGAGCTTGCAAAGAAAAGCGTCTGGACTTCTTTAAGTTGCTTGAAGACGTTTCACCTCTCATCCGAGAAGCTTCTTCAGTTCTAAGGTCAAATGGTGGAGAGTCCCAGATATAAACCTAGTGGGAGTGACCCCCCACAGAGGGACAAAAGGACCCCCTGATGATCCTCTAATCGCCTGAGCCAAGGTGTGAAACTGGGGGACCCACACCCAGTTTCACACCTTGGCTCAGGGGATTAGAGGATCATCAGGGGTCCTTTTGTCCCTCTGTGGGGGGAAACTCCCACTAGGTTTATATCTGGGACTCTCCACCATTTGACCTTAGAACTGAAGAAGCTTCTCGGATGAGAGGTGAAACGTCTTCAAGCAACTTAAAGAAGTCCAGACGCTTTTCTTTGCAAGCTCCTTTGACTACGATGACCTGGATGACTGAGAACCTTCACAGACAAGAAGAGCTGAAGCAAACTTTTATCCATCCTTTCCTTTGGGAGAAACACAAGAAGGAATGGAAAAGGAGACTTGAACTGCTGACAGCAATCAAAAGGAGAAACAATGACACTGGAGACAAAAATGGCTCGTACATTTGCCTACAGGCGTCAGGAGGTGGTGAATGAAGAACCTGGCATAGAGGATTTTAAGGTGGTCTGCACTGTTCCAACAGGAAGAGGTAGTAATGCAGATTGAAGTTAAATGTCAATGTTTTTTCATTTTTGTGAATGATTGGTGAGTATTTACTGATTGTGGCTCAAGAGTTGGGCGTTCGCCTTGTAATCGGAAGGTTGCCGGTTTGAGCCCCGGCTTGGACAGTCTCGGTCGTTGTGTCCTTGGGCAAGACACTTCACCCGTTGCCTACTGGTGGTGGTCAGAGGGCCCGGTGGCGTCAGTGTCCGGCAGCCTCGCCTCTGTCAGTGCGCCCCAGGGTGGCTGTGGCTACAATGTAGCTGCCATCACCAGTGTGTGAATGTGTGGATGACTGGTTGTGTAAAGTGCTTTGGGGTCCTTAGGACCAAGTAAAGCGCTATACAATTACAGGCCATTTACCATTTTTAAATGAATTTCTTTGTAACCAGTAAATGTATTTTAAAATATTTTTTTTGTTCAGATGATTTTTTCTTCCAGCACACTTTCATGGCTCGGTTAGACGGCTGATCAAAGTCATCCAGGCCAAAGGAGGAGCAACACGTTCAAAAGTGGCTTTCATTATGAAAAGGTGTGCATATCAACATTCACCCTAAAAAATTATTCAGGGGCTTAGTAAATATCATTATAATTCTAAGTTAGATGACCTTGATTAAATCTTTGAAAATCACAAAAGTGTTATCTTGAGTTGAAAATACTGAAAAGAATGCTTAAATGTTCAACACCAGTTTTTGAGTTGAACTGAGCTCTTTTGTTCAAGTTTATTTAAAAGAAAAAATTCTGTATTTGAAACACAGGGTGCATTATTTAAATCTACTCAATATATCTCATAGAAAGTACTCAAAATAACTGAGACACTGGTATTCATACTTATCATTGTCTTTAACTTTAATTATTAATGGTTCAAAATCAACATAATTTTGTCCCCCAATACTAACTTAAAACTTTGAGTAAGACTAATGACCTTTGGCATGTACCGCGCGCGAGGAGCATGGCCTCATGGGAGATTTTCTGCACGTTGAACGAGACAGACACACATCCACTGCAGACTTGGTAACGTTTTCAGGTAAGTGACCAATTCTTACATTAGCTGTCTTTATCCACACCGTTCTTTTATAACATGTTCTGAAGAAAGCGTTTGTCATGGTGGCTCACTTTTCGCAGCGTGTTTGTGCACGTTAATTTAAGTTTGCAACCCGTCTTCCAGTCAAGGCGGCGGGAAACCGCGCCCTTTTATCCTTTTACGTTCTGAGTCGCTATCTGTGTTCCTGGTAAGTTGACCGGAATGTCCCGGTACCAGCGACCTGACCGTTTAATCGGGGGCATTTTAGGAACCACGTGAAAGCAGGTGTGCTCAGACATTTCTAGAAAATGGCCCTGTTGAGTCGCGGTGCGGGAGCTGCGGTAGTCACGCGGCCTGACTCACTCTGTCAGGTTGTTCAGGAGATGAACAGACGTCATCAATGGCTTTGGTAACTAAGAAGATCTGCCCGTGGAACAGTTCATAGCAGCAACCATGCTGCTTAGGCTTTCTTGTTCTATGTGGGGTCTTTCAGAGCATATAAGACGCTGCTTTCAGCTTTGTCCCGAACAGGGCCAGTTTTTGAGAGAACGCTGAGAGGACCGCCCGGGTCAGCAGATTACCTCATCCAGGGCCGGTCCAAAGTACTATGGGGCCTTAAGTAAATTTAGACTCTGGGCCCTACTTCCTTTCAGATCCCAGAAAATAATGAAAAAAAAAAAGCTTTGGTCCTTTGGGTCAAGCCAAAAGTACCATCATTTCCAGTATAGTTACTCCCAATTTACATAAATAAATGTTTATTTCAATCCAAGCTAAAATTTCTTATAAGAGATTGATGTTATGGCAGATTACTCAGTGACATGTTTTGTAATGATAAAGTTTTGATTTGTATTTTTTCAGCACCATCTTCACCACCAGGAGAAAAAAATCTGCATCAACTACAAAGTAAAGCAGGTAATTTTACTCAGAGGACTTGATGTGTTAAATTTTGGAATGATATGATATTGTTTTATACAAGCTGAGTAGTGGATGGTGATACCACCTAAATATTTATACTGGTTTTGTGGTGGGTCATACAAATGCCAAATCTAAATTTTGAGAATTTTTCAGTTCGGTAAATATATTGATGTGTTCATGGCCTGTCATCTAGTGTCACCATACTATCTTTTTATTTATACAGCATGGTGATGTGATTCAGATTATTTCAATGTGGTTAAGTATTGTACTTTGTTCCATGTTGACTTATTTGTAGGTTGTATCCTCCACCTGAATTGGTAGTGAGTATTGGTTATTCAATCAGTTAATCATACAAAAACTGTGTAAATATGGTTATACACCATTCTGTCATCTTCATACTGTGAGACATATTTTCTCACAATTTTTTAGGTCACAGGTGATGAGATGGCAGTGTAAACTTTGCAAACATGAGGAGTCATCAAAAGTGTCACTACTCAAACATTATCGAGTGAAACATGGTACATTTGGTCATGGCTATTCCATACCCTGTCTTCATTTGAATTGTCCTTGCTCTTTTAACTGAATGAGGAATGAGGAATCTGAATCAAAACCAGAATGGTTCTAATCAAAACCACGACTAAAATTTGGAACAAGTGAAGCACTGTGGAAACTTTTGGGATGCGCTGTATCTATCGTGGCTTCCATCACAAGCTGGTGAAAAGAGCCTCCTCTCCAAGAAAGCCTTTGCATGCCCTCAGCTAACACAAACTACACACTGGTTCCATTTTTCAAAGCATGTGTCAATTTGCCAGGTCACAGCAACCCCTGAAACCTTAGCGACCTATCCTGTCCTGCACTCGTACGACGCTGCTCTCTTTCTCTCCCTTCACGTGGGAGCCCTCCATCTGTTTTGTCTATAATGTGTTACTCGTGCATTTGCCCTAAGGACAGAATTCATGATGCTTTGTAATGGCCAGCCTCATCGCCCTCCCTCCTGTCCACTCTAAAGTGCCCACTAGGCAGAACCACTTAAAAATGTTTCATGTTGCTTTTCTTCCTGCTTGCTCGGCCTTTGTTGCACGATGAATAGGACGCTGAGAGCCGATGGGCTGCTGGCCTTAATGGTCTCTCCTTTTTACCTCCACCTTATGAGCTATTTGAATTGCATGGCTGATGTTTTGCCGTTGCCTCATCCTGAGAGAACAGAGCTCAAACTCTTAGACAAATTCTCTCCATAATTCATAGCGTCCCCCTACACCCACACACAAACCTTTTAGCAATCAACCAGTTATTCTAATACCATATATAACACTACTTGCTATTACATTTTCCTGCATCTTTTTTCTAATAACCAGCATAAGAAGCTCAGGCCACAAGAGCTGGAAGTCCAATATGACATGTCCTTGAGGAACAACAGCTAGCGTTCTCCCATTTATCAGCACTGATTACATGTATTGATCTGACAGAATATGTAGGATTCCCTAGAGAAAGGGGTCAGCAAACTGGAAAATCAGCTGCTGCAGCACAGTATCATGGTCTGTCCACAGTAAGATGGAGAGATCACATCAGATGCCAACCACCAGCAGCTCTTAGGTGAAAGTCAGCATTTAACAGCCTCCTGCTGCCAAATTTATTACCTAGTAAATACACAACAGTAATTCAGGGACATGGCAGCATCCCACCAATAATCTCGCTGATTTATCTGGTCATACTAATAATGTTAGTATACAAAATAAAGTAACAGGAAACTGGCTTTTTGCTGGCATGAAAGAAACGGACAACACTGCCTAGCTTTTGAATTTGACATTTGTGCATAAACTTGAACTTTCTTCCTGCCCAAACCGTTTATCTTTTTCAAACATTGCTTGACGTGCTAGATGATGTAAATGTATTTTCTCCCTTTCTCAAAATGAGCATGAATATAAAAAGCATTTTGTGCCAAAATAGGAATGGAAATGGAAAGTCTGGTTTAATGTGCTAGTAGACTGACAAACAGTACTTTCAACACGATGCACACACATCATTGAATTTTAGGGGCAAGAAAAAAAAAATCTTCCACTTGTCCAGAGGAACAGCACTCTGCTTCCTCTGATTTTCCTGCTGTATACTCTGTACCAACTCAGGTATTTAATGGCTGTGATTGTGATTGCAAGGCACAGCGGACTATTTGGTTTGTATGCATGGGAGGGTATCTGGCCTACAGGAACTATTTTCTACTGGCGACACACTTCGGTACCCTCAACAGCCTGTTATTCTTTAAACACTGGAATTATGGACTAAATCACAAGTGCAGCAGTGCTGAGGGACTATTAAGATGCGGCCTATGGAGTAGTCAAAGTGTTGTTTGGTATGAGCTGAAGAACAGATTCTCAATCAGTGACTCCTATTAATACAGCCGAAGCAGTCATCTTTCTGTTGTTGTGTTCTTTTGTAATCTCCTGGATGAGTTGTCTATCACAGAGTAGTCATGGTAGACCAGCAACTCCTGGCAAGGTTCCCACTGCTCCAAGATTTCTAAATTTCTGGATGATGGCTCTCATCATAGTCAGTGACTTTCTTTCTTAGTCGATTCTTCAGATTGTAGCACGAGATGCTTTTAGCAACCTTTTAGCCGACTTCACTTTGTCAGACAGGTTTCAAGTGATTTCTTGATTCAGCTGGTGTGGCAATAATCGGGTGTGGGTGTTACTGGTGAAAGTGAGCTCAGCGTTCCAAAACTTACTTCCAATACATTTACACATAAGATCAGGTAGGTTTGGATAGCTTTTTTTTCCCTTAATAAATTAAAACACAATTCAGAATCTGCACTTTATTTTTTACTTGGGTTATCTTTGTTTAGTAATAACATTTCTTTGATGTTGTGAAACATTTAGGTATGACAAATATAAAAAAAATGCCAAAAGAGATAAGGAAGGGGGAAATACTTGTTCATAGTACAGTAAATACCACTGTAATGCTTTGGCTCTACTTAAAACAGGCTTGGCTTTGAACCATCTCTTCCAAAGTATTTATACTCAGACAGAAAAGCAGAATAGTGATCCAGTTGTTGAACGTGGTTTTGCTATGATTTGAGAAAAGCTATAAAATAATGAACCCACAACAGCCTTCAAACTAAAGTACATCACATTATTTGAAATTTAGAATAATCTTTGATCTAAACAGAAAAAATTAGATGTTTTGTAAAAGCACATCAGAGTTCATATTATATGATGACTGCGATAGATAGATAGATAGATAGATAGATAGATAGATAGATAGATAGATAGATAGATAGATAGATAGATAGATAGATAGATAGATAGATAGATAGATAGATAGATAGATAGATAGATAGATAATATGAAAATATCTATATCTACACAAGGTTCGTGCTCGAAGAGGATTGGGATGAAGTTTACACTTTTTCTATTCCCACCCCCTTTTTTCACATTCTATTATTTACAAGTCAATATTCAGAATTTGGAAACTGAAATCAGAGGAAATCCGTATGTACTGTTACTACATAGCTGCAAGTTTTAGTTAATGTGGAAAAATGTGTTACATCTGCCAAGTTAAAATATATCATCATACAATGTAAAGCGCCTTCTGATTTGGCACTGAAACTGAATTCGAGTGAAGTGAATAGATTTCTGCTTGATGAGCAACAAACAGGAATTATTTTCTTTTTGTTTGAGGGAGGGGGAACTTGATAAATGAATTTTGTCAAGCTTTGCACTGGAAAAATGTAATCCATGAAAAGAAAAACAAGACCTCTGGGCTTTTTTTCATTTGTGTGTTTTATTTGAATCTAACAGAAATCATGAGATTTTTTTTATCATTGTTTATTTAATGTGCACTTTTTCTCTTGGCAATGTGAATTGACAGGTGTTTGATATAATAAGAACCTGTTCTCTCTTTGCTCATATATTTTTTCTTATATTAATTTTTTTTCTCTTAACTTTTTGTTATTTCTTTTTAAATTCAGCGTTGCGTGAATTGATCACTTAAATCGCAAATTTCAGAACATTATCTAGCCCGAAGACAACTGGGACTATATCTGCACATCACACTGCTCTCTCCTTTCTGTCAAACACTGATGCAACTCACAAGCCTGACAAGCTCCTGACACTGAGGTCTATTCCTAAGTGAGACTGCAGCCACCTGACATCGCTCTCGTTTACTTTGTTTTTCTCAGATAAATGCATTTTGGATTTCTTACAACCTTATCATCTTGCCAAAGCAGTGCTAGTGGTGCAGCCCTGACCTGCACATGGTTCTGAGGACTTATGGTCTTGAACTGTCGATGCCACCCACACAGCCTCATCTTAAAAAGTAAAACTCATTTAATTAAAGTAAGAGCCCGGGAGTCGTCAAAAGCTGCATTACTATTATTGCAAGGGCATGTTTGTGACAAATGCCAACCGTGACATATTGCATAGCACTACAGCTGCGCAATAAATGTTAACAACTTGAAAGGAGAACACAAAACAGAAATTGAAAAGCGTCTCTCTTAAGAACTTGCATGTTCTTTGTGAGGCTCTAAATTGATATATCTCTCTCTCTACTGACTTTGAACTTTACATCGTCACCGAATGCAAATATTCTATTTCTTTCAACCAGTGGATGTAACGTTCAAAGACACGCAACCTCCGCACACACAAAGCCTCGTGGAACACCTCCAGGTTTATGTGTCTTGCTCAAGATCGCCATCTAGCGCTGCAAGCTCGTTAAACTTTGCGTGCTTTCACTCCTCAGGCGGATTCGGTGGATGTACAACAACAGCAATAATCATTCTGTTGCCCAATTAATGAAACACGGACTGCTGAGGACCGTCTCAGTGCACAGTCACACCCTTTTAACACCAACAGGAGCTGACTGCAATGGTTCAGTAATTGATCAATCAGCTGCTTAATTTGTGAACTACATCCACGTGTAAAAGAGTCGACTGTGTTTCTGTTAGGCGATGTTAAGTTTAGCCGTGGCGCTTGTAAACTGAACAGAAAAGTGGGGAGATTAACAAAGAGCCGACTTGCGGTAAACAGGGCCAAACCGTACAGGGACGGGACAGCAGGACCGCTCAAAAATGAGTTATGAAACTAACTTTTGGGGGAAGCCAGCCTCATATTATCGCCAGAAAGACAACAGTTATTAAATCATGAAATCGCAAGAAATAGCAAGAGCTTATTGTGCTTATTTGGTTCAAAATTTGGTTCAAAAGTGCTCATGTAGCACATATATACATACATACAGACACACACACACACACACACACACACACACACACACACACATATATATATATATATATATATATATATATATATATATATATATATATATATATATATATATATATATATGGAGAGAGATAGAGAGAGATAGATAGAGATAGAGAGAGAGAGAGATTATTGATATTAGGAAATATCATTACAAACTGCTTCCTGCTGAATAGTGATTTTTCGATATCCCCCTTAAACGAATAGCTGTGCGTGTAGAAAAAAATGATAAAATCATTTTTAGTGCTTACCTTTAGCGGGGATGCGTCATTTTAAAACAGACTTTTTCAAACGATGCCGGTCCATGAACTCGAGTTAAGTCCTCAGCATCTGTGTCGGAGCACTTCTCAACTTGAGCGCAGAATCTGTGCTGGTGCTCTGCTGCAGCTCCTCTTCACAGCACAGCCAAAGAGCAGCAGCGGCAGCGAGAGGAATGCCCCACTTCGCCTGCTACTTTGCATTGCTTAACAACAACTTCCTCCGCTGTTTAACAACACACATTGGATCAACTTCAAATATTCCTTTTGAGCTGCAACAGCCTCCTGCATCTTCCTGCACTCCAGGAAGAAACCTGTCAAAAGTATTATAACGTCTATAGTTATCTAAATATTTACTATTAGCTGATAATAACAAGTGCTTCTAGCAAAAGTAGCAATAAAACAGCATGAAAACACCTCGTTACAAATAGAAGTTTAAGGTATTTCCCTTCTTTGTTGTGATCAGTGTCAGGGTCATTACTC
This sequence comes from Rhamphochromis sp. 'chilingali', assembly GCF_963969265.1. Taxonomy (NCBI): domain Eukaryota; kingdom Metazoa; phylum Chordata; class Actinopteri; order Cichliformes; family Cichlidae; genus Rhamphochromis; species Rhamphochromis sp. 'chilingali'. Next base: position 2,830,948 of record NC_137933.1, read on the forward strand.
CAAAAAGTAAAGAAAAGTAAAGTAAAAAATATACCTGACCTCTACCCACTTTGCTTCCAGCAATGCCTCAGGTCAAACCACGTTTTGGTGGCCCAGGGTCTGGTGGAAAGCCAATGCCTGGCCTATTACTGGTACACAGTAGTCTCTGCCAGACCACTTGAGAGTGTCCCACTTCTATTACCCAGTAATCCCAGAAAACACATGCTGACTGCCTACACCTTGAACACACATGGTCTGGTGCTTCTGTTGCCCCCCAGCGTCTGCAGCCACTCTGACCTGTGGAGACATTGCAGAAGACAAGGGATGAAGTGATTAGCAGTGATTCCCCCCCTGCCCCCCCCCCTTTCTTAAATAGACAACCATCATATCTCACAGTACAATAATATTGAACGGGTTGCATTGTTGCATTTTGTCATGTTTCTCAGGTCTTTGTCTGAATGTCCTATGAACATTACCTGTCTTGTTCTCATGTTGTTGCTAAGGATTGTCTCATTGCACTGAAGTCACACTGGGTTAAATATTTACACTTGGGTTTTAAGGGTTGTTTTTTTTTTTTTTTTTTTTACGGGTTGCACGGAAGCCCCAAACGCAATTTCATTGTTCTTTGACAATGACAATAAATAAATACTTGACTTGACTTGAAACAACTCAGAGAAAAGGAGCATCTTACCAACAGTAAAATGTCGCTACATCGGTCACTACAACCATCTTCCTCTGCTTGTCCACCACTACTATGTTCGGTTGGTTTGTCCGTCGGTCTCTGGGAGGGGCCTGTCCTTCCATGATGGTTCCTTGTCTTGCTCCTCTTCTTTCTTGGGTTTCTGCTGCCTGAGGTATTCGCTAAGCACGCAGTGAGTTGTGACTATCTTCCTGATGTACTCGTGGATGTTTGTTGTCTCATATGGAGCGTGGTTCTCACACTCACTAATCACCGGCTGCCTTCCTTTTGTTTAGCGTACAGCCTCGGGGTGAAACCCTCCATGCATGGTGGCTTCTATCGCCTCCTTTGGCCTGCTTATTATCCCAGCAGGGCAAAGGTGTTGATATCCTGGATCTTGTTATTACCATTCAGGTGACTCGGCAGGACTATGGCAGTTCACACCTGGCATACAGCTTGGTGTCATCCATGTAGAGGAAATGACCACTGCTCCATTCTCCATGGAGAAAGAGCATTTCCTTGGTGAATCCAGCATTTGATGGTGACTTTGCTATTGGAGTTAGCCTCTACTGTTGTTTGCCACATCCCCATTGAGTTCCTAATGAAGGCTCTAGGGTCCTGCTGATCTTGTACAGTTCTAGGCATTCCAGGATTCATGTGTGGGGCATTGAGTCATAAGCTTTCTTGTGGTCATCCAGGCAATCCAGTAAACAGAATGGTTAGTCTGGTCTTACTCTTGGGTGACTGCTCTGTCTACCAAGAGCTGGTGTTTCGCTCCTCTGGTGTTTCTGGCCAGTCGTTGGCTGCTGCACCCATTCTGGGAATTTTACTGTCTATGCATTTACTCTTGGCTTGTAGTTTGGTATCAAAATGCCAAGACTGCAAGACCAAAAACACTCAGCTCCCTTTTTCAGTTTGGAACCTCACTATAGTGAAAAGTGAAGCCAGTGATGCTTTTGTATATCATGGTTCCATTAATTAAGTATAAAACAGGCAATTGTGACTGACAGTCTCAGTCATGCATGCAGTGTCCTCATATTTGAAATCCACCATGTGTCATATGTTAAATTAAAAACAAACAAACAAATAAAACCATACAAACAAAAAGTCCCTCAAACTCTAATCTACAGACTCGTGGGTGACATGACCATGTCACGGCTGCTATATTCATCTTTAATACACATTCTGTCTCTCTCATATGTTTTAAGAACTTTTCTTTTACTTTGGTAGTACATTTAAATGACATAGAGATTAAAGTAGCACCAAAATTGTAACATTTACTGTTTTAGCACTAAAACACTGAAACTGTGCAATATAAATGAAGCCTTTATACACATCTGTAGTATTCCTTGATGCTTTGATATTAATGTAGTTTTGTTTAAATTTGTGGAAATCGTAAGGTTTACTATAATTACTTTTATGGTAGTATTGTAGTATAGTTGTGTCAGGAAGGGCACTGGGCGTAAAACTGCCAAATGAAAACATACAGACACGGGAGCAGCTCAGATTAGATTTGACTCTAACTGCCAACATGAAGATGAATTAAAGGCTTTAACGTTGCTTCATTTGGATAAAGGGTAATGCAGCTTGGGAGCCTTGAGAGTTGATATAAGTGTTGGCTCTTATATCGCTGATCCGAGTCAGTACCGAGGTCATCAAAAAAGACGAATTCCCATTACTGGCCTGAGTGAGCGTCCGACAGCACTTGAACGCAGCAAGACGCGGTACTGCTTGGGCGTCATGACGTCAGCGGTCGTGCCTTTCCTTCCGTATTTTGCTGAACTTTGCCGTGAATGTTTACAACCGTGTCTTCCCGCGTCTTGGCTGAACAGCAAGTTAGCGAGCGCCGGCAGCTGTATGTGGCTCATTAGTGAGTGTGGACGATGATTAAAACGGAGAGAGTGCTGCATTTGAAAAGCTGCGTGGGGCGGAAGCTCCGAGTGGTCCGGGAACACTATCTGAGAGAGCGGGTCCCCTGCTGCAGCTCACTGTGTCAGGCCGACTGTGTAAATGGTAAAATCAGCAAAATGTCACATTCACAAAAACTGCTCTTTGTTTACTGCTATAGAAGAATCTAACGTTGCTGTTAACGCAGTGCTGGCAGGTAGGGGTTTGGGGCTGTACACAATCACATGAGGAAAATAACGTCATTTTTATTATATTATACTTTGCTTCACTGTAACATGAATCGTGAAATAGCAAAGTGCATACAGTATGACCCAAAGCTAGAATTACCTCGTATGACAGTTAAATGGGAAACCTGTGCACAGATAAGAGGCAAGGGTGCACCAGTCTGACTTTGTCTAAGATATAAAACCAAAAGGTATCAGATCGGTAGCTTGTGTGGGCAGAACAATGTTATGCGATATTCCTCACTGTGAGGAAGAAACTCGTTAGAGGCAGTCAGGATGCACTCAAAGATTCCTTTCCTGAAAAAGCATGTTTTTGTTTTCCCTAAATGTACTTGCACTAGTTAATTTTAGCTCAGAATCGTTATTGATCTGTGCTTTATGGTTATGACAGTTTCTTCTTTCACTGCTCTCAGTCTTAATGTAAGTGCACATCTTCATATGCATGTAATGCATGGAGTGGGGCTGATAAGAGACAGGTGAACTGGTGTAATATTAATCAAGTTGACACAACCAACAGTGCTATCGTAAGTTCAATAAAGTGTTCGTAGTAGTTGTTAAACCAGATATATTTAATGAGAACATGCAAGTGAGAGAGTAAAGCCAACAGGTTTGTAGAGCTTTTTAGTGACGTCCACTCACTTGACCACAGTTTGTTAGAAGCATTCAGAGAAAAGCTTTGGGCACAGCAGGTGTAAAAGGCCTGCAGGCTGCCAGCTCTTTAGCTGCTGGTTTCCTTCATGCTATGATCAGCTGGTGATCTGCTGCTGACAGTAGGGATGTAAACGCAGAACAGTGTAGAACTGGATTTGCTTTTTGAGTCTGGACTGCATTGATATGTGATCCAAATACTTGATAGGGTCATCTGTAGTAAAGAACAATCACTTAAGCTTGCACATTTGTGCTGCTGTTTAGTGTTTGAGATGAGAATGATCAGCACTTTTATGAAATATCAATACGAGTTCAAAAGGTTTTTTTCTGTGTATATTGTGTATATTGACTTCATCTTAATACAGATCTTCCTTGTGTTTGTAGGTTATACAGCGCCCTGAAAACATTGTGAGCAACACCTCATGTCTTTGCATTTTGCTTGGAAAATAGAAAATAGGTGCAACAATTTATTGAAATATCTGAAGACCTAAAAAGAAATCCATTGTATAAGACGTGCCAGGTTTATGTTTATATCAAGTTTTAGGCTAATAGTGCTGCAGATATCAGCCTGTTGGTGAAAAATACTATTTTATGAATGTCAGACTGCATTATCTGTGGCATTTTTCATAGATTCAGCTAAAGAAATTGGAAAAAGATGCAATTTATTTATTTATTTTTGCTGTGTTATAATGTCTAGATATAACCCTGGTTCATCCCTCGAGTTAGGTGTTTTTTTAATGAATGATTCATAGGTTAGGCTTAACAAATTAAAACTAAATGAAAATGTTTGGTATAATAACTGTGAATGAAAAACCATCAAGTGTCCAAAGAAAGACTTTTAGAAAGCCTGGAAAACTGCTGCGAGGCTGCTCACTGTTAATATGATGGGTCATAATCAAGATAGACTGCATTACAATAACTGGTACTGAAATATATCAAAGTAACAATAAATTTAGTTTTTGCCATATAATATGCTGATGAACATCTGGTGTGCAAATAAAGTAAAAACAAGTATTTCAAAGAGAGTGATGTGTAAGCACAATAAACTCTTTATATGGGACATTTTGGAAAATATTTAAACGCATTTCTCTGGATGTACGTCGATTCCTGTCATCTGTGCAACGTTTAGTAGGAAACAAGCAAATGTAAAAGAAGGATGCTTTTAAGTGTCTTTTAGCACAGTTGATAAAATTTCCAATAGGAAATCAAGCAAATAAAGAGCTGTAGAAAGAAGCCTTTATCGCTGAACATTGATCTTCCCAAACAGATGGAAAGCTGCTGCCCGGAGATTTGACCCACTATGTGGTGCCTGATGTTGCTGTCGTGGTCGACTACCTGGAGATCTTGGAGTTCAGAGAGCTGCAGGGCATCATCTTCACCCAGACTGCTTGCCAGGCTCTACAGAGCAAGAATCGCAGGTACAATTGTTTGGGGGTTTTTTGTTTTTGTTTTTTTTGGGGGGGGGAGTTTACTGGGAAGGAAACAGGCCAGTACTGATGTTCTTTTTTGTTATTTGTGGCTTTGTTACATGGAAACTGTTTCAGTTCTTCATCATGTAGGTTTTGAACAGTCATGTAATGTTGAAGAACACATTGACCACTGAAATCAGTAAATGCTGATCCATCCCTCCTGGGTATGTGTCAGCCAGTCTCACAGGACTAACACAACCATTCACACTCGCATTTCTGCATTCACACCTATGGGCAATTTAGTGTTTCCAATTAACCTGTCACCACTAACTGCATGTCTTAAAATGCAGTTAGTGGTGATGTCATTAAAATGAATGCAACTTGTATGCGTTGTTAACTATCCCCAAACACGGCACCTGCTTCCTGAAATGCTCAGAGTAGCTCATCTGCAACCAGTAACCAGCCGTGCTCAAAGTCTTTTAAACGACTTTCCTCCCCATTCTGATGCTCTTTTTGAATTTCTGTTTGAAATGTTGAGTTGCATTCATAATCAAGCTGTTAGCTGTGTGCCCAGCTTAACCTAGCTACACATGTCTGTAGACATTGACCAGGGGTCAGCCTCATTATATCAGAGCTCTGCTGACAAAGCTGAAAGAGACGCAGCCTGTGACTTGAAATATGTGTCCAGCATAAACATGCAGGAGCGCTTTGGACAAACTTGATGAGCACTGTAAATAAGAAGTCCCACGTGAACTCGGGTTTCAGTCCAGTTTATTCCTGATTTGTGCTCACACAGCCATTTTAGAGTGTTGCATCATTAATGTGATGAGGCTTCACTTTGATAGTGTTAGGTGGACATCTGGTGAAACATACAGAGTTGTCATACTGAATCACTACTTACTGTTTTCCATTGACTTTAACGTACACAGCAAAGAGAAAAAAGCTTCATCGTGGACTCTCTTTGCAGTTTCACCTTTGCAGAATCGCTGAATTTTCTATACATCATCTATATTAACTCAACTAGTGATCGGGGCATTTGTAGGCCTTTATTTCTTATTTCATCTGTTTGATCAGTACAAGTGTTCATTTTTAGTGTGAAACAGCTACTACATGTACTCTGAAATGTGCCACGTTAAAGTTAGTGCAGTATAGTGTTCACACATAGTCAACATGTTTCAGAAAAAAGCAATCTGCTGCTTTAGTTCACCAACTGGGCTTTTATTGTGAAACTCAAAGGATAACAAAGCCAGGTGTCATCCTCTTTCAATAATTTCAGATCAGGATCTTATGTTTAGGTCTAATGCATATTATCTGACAGACAAGTCTTTGTTTTATTTTGATTTTTACAAACAAGAGTGAATTTAAAAAATGAGCCAAAATGAACAAAGGAACATAAATTATGTTAGGAAAAGTCAACATACGTTGGTCTATTTTTTCTCCCTCGTGCTTCAGGGTTAACGTTCTCCTAACATCCCCACCATTCTCCCAAACTAATGAGAGGCTTTCTTGAGTGTAATTTATGATTTTATTGAATGTACTTGTTTTTGTAATGTGCGTTTGTGCAGATATTACAAGCGGCTGCAAACCCTTGTCAAAGACCCTCGACACGACTGCGTGCTGTTTGCCAATGAATTTCAGAAGTACTCTTACTGTCCACGAGAGAAGGGCGAGAGCCAGGAAAAATGGCAGACCAGGTCAGTGCTCATTATTTACCACACTCACTGAAGTGTACAGTCAAGTTGCTGCAGCACATGTAGCATAGAAATAGAGTCTATAGAGTCTTTTCCTTTCTCATTTTTTCCTCTTTGTCATGTTTTTTCTTCTACTTATACTTCTTTGACTTCATTTTGTTTTTCTGGGTCAAAGTGTGACGTTACATGTTTCACTAGGTGAAATTTGTAAATCTCATTAATTATAATGGAGATTATGCTAATAAAACATATTCAGTTCTTCAGTAAAGATGAAATACTTGCACCATGGGAAGTCCCCAATCTTGCCTATTGCAGCGTAACTAAGGGAGGATTCAGGGTCACTCAATCCAGCCCTAACTATAAATCAAAAAGGAAAGTTTTAATCCTAATCTTAATAGTGAGAGGGCGTCAGTCTCCCGTGTGCAAATAGGAAGCTGGTTCTACAAAAAAGGGCATGAAGGCTGATGCTCTGCCTCCCATTCTACTTTTGTAAACCCCACAAATAAGCCCGCAGCCTGAGAGTAAAGTGGGTGTGTAAAAGGGGTTTGATTATTCAAGACTTTTCTGTGTAAGAAGATTTTAAATTAAATTCTGGATTTAACAGGGAAGCCAGTATGGGAGAAATATGTTCTTTTGTTCTTTGGACTGGATTAACTGAAGGTTTTTCAAATGATGCTTTTAGGACATCCTGATAATCATCCAATCACACAAAATGTCTTTGACTGCACCTGCTGACTACTTCTGCTCAGCAACTGTTGAAAGGAAATTGTGTTTCTAAAAATGTTAAGTCTCTGGGTTTAAAAAATATTTTGTGAAAGTGACATAAATGTATAGTTCACACGTGTGCAAAATTCATCTGGGAGATTTAAAAATGTAAACATTACATTTGAACTTTCTTTCAAATTGTGCAACAGGCCAGCGGTGCAGATGCATATGGCACTTAGAGCACACGTACTGGCTAAGATGTCAATCGAGCATTCATAGTGTTTTGTCCCAATAGGGGTTCAATGGGTAAATGGGTCATTTTAACATTTTCAAAAATGTTTTTCCTCCACTTCAGGTAGAAAACAAGTGCAGGAACAAAGAAGTCAGGAGGACTTGTGAATGGCAGCTTAAAAGTGATTAATATTTATACCAGTTTAATAGAGAAAAGCACCAAAAGGATTTAATGAGTGTTTTTAATGGTAAATGGTAAATGGCCTGCATTTGTATAGCGCTTTACTCAGTCCCTAAGGACCCCAAAGCGCTTTACACTACATTCAGTCATCCACACACTGGTGATGGCAGCTACATTGTAGCCACAGCTGCCCTGGGGCGCACTGACAGAGGCGAGGCTGCCGGACACTGGCGCCACCGGGCCCTCTGACCACCACCAGTAGGCAAACACAGGGTTAGTATCTTGCCCAAGGATATTTGGCATGCAGCCAGGAGGCAGCCTGGGATCGAACCACCAACCTTCTGGTTAGTGACTGACCTGCTCTGCCACCTGAGCTACAGCCACAGCCACAATAATAGAGACTTGGTTGTAATGTTAATCACGATCTGACAAACTTTTATGTTGTGCCAAAAAATGAAGCTAAAAGTGCAGTGTGTTCTCATGAAATGTGTTTATTATATAGATAAGGCACTCAATTATTTATTTTTTATATTCTTTCTGTGGAAGCACCATTTGAATTACAAGTAGTGTGAAATCATAACTTCCACCTACAAAACAGCAAAAACTTAGTGGGATATGTTAAAGATTATTGCTTTAGCGGGCAATTTGCTTTCATGCATCTTATGCTAAACTTGTGAGTTCATTTAATGTGTGTGTGTGTGTGTGTGTGTGTGTGTGTAGGTGTGTGTACTCAGCTGCAGTGTGGTACTACAACCACCTGGCAGGAATGATGAATATAGTGATGATCACTGAGGATCCTGAGGCCGTAGCTCAGTTCAGCAGCCTGACGTCTGGAGTGTACGTCATCTCCGTCCAGGTATATGAAATACCTTTATAATACCATCTACTCTATATCGGCTTCTTATATGTAGCCACCTTACAGGGATTTATCATCATGCATTTAGAGAAACACGTGGTTTGAACACCTAAAACTGAAAGTCAGCTCTTTGTGTTAAAGTCGTTGTGTTGGAGCCTATATGATGGAACAGTTGGTTGGTCTGTATTATTTCACTAATCTTCAGTGGGACTATTGTAGCATGTAGCAGGCATGGGTTTTTGAAACACTTACATTTTTGGCAGCAGTATTAGAACAGTCTCACTTAGAAGTGAAATTGGTGGTTGTTGTCAAACTTTCGGTCATTACACATGATTTCTTGGTTAAGTGACAAAATGTAAATATATGTGGCATTTAGTCTGTTTACATACGGAGAGCTGCACTTTGTTTTTCAATTCATGTCAGCCTAGCAAGCATGCTGTGGTTGTATAAAACACAGTGACAATGAGTCAGAAAACTATTAAACTAGTATGTAAATGAGAATTTCGCTAAAGGTGAAGGTCACAGCCTTGTTTGTAATTGCACTGATTGATCCGAGCTCTGTCAGAAAAAAACAGTTACACTTTTTACCTATTTGTCGATACACTGGTATCGCCATTTAAAATGGTCAATAAATGACAGTTAAAGTAAAGAAGAGAGGTTAGAAACAGCCTTTAGCCATGTTATGGGTATTGATATTATATGTTTGGCTTCACAGGTACTCTGCATCTTCCCTCTTGGCAACGTGTTTGGAACGCCGCAAACACGAGTCGGTCAGAGAGTAAACTCATTGCTCAATAAGGACTGATATCAAGTCTGATGTTTATTTAAAGGAAAAAGAGCAGTACATGCTAGTAGCCGTGAAATTAATATTACATCGCTTTCTATTGTGATACATTTTTGATACATTGCTGCCAGATTTGTATATTTTTATCCAAACATACGTACCCGGGTATTGTGTTTGTGCCTTTCGTCCACACGTAAACGGCGTTTTCGGTCACTGAAAACAGAGATTTTCAACCAGAATTGGTAGAATTCATTTAAATTGGTTGGTTTCCTAAAACGGTCGTGGCGTTTAAGCACGGTCCAACAATTAACAACAGGGTTGAGGTTGTTGCTTTGGGAAGCCCATTCCAAAAACTCGCTTTATTTATTCTGAAACCAGTTCTTATATCTATTTAACTATTATTGTAATACTAATACTGAGGACGTCTAACTGTATCAAAAGGTTTAAGCATCTGGCTGTTGATTTGAGGTGAATTTGAAAGATTTTACTCTATTTCTCTTTCTCGAACCTGATAAGGTTAAGTGGAAGAGCATCCAAAACTTAGGCCCTTGAAGGGATGTTACTGGAACTAAGAAGGCCAACTGAAGTAATTTATTTCTTGACCTGTGTGTTTTTCCTTTGCCAGGATTATTTGCAAAGCTTCTGGTCAGATCTGCAGGCAGCCCATGAACTGTTTAGCTCCATTTCTCAGGCACAACAAGAGACAGAGGGCGACGATGGGGAGAAAGAGTTTCCCGAACATCTTCCCGCTGAAGTCCTGGAGGCTGGTATAAAGTCTGAACGTTACATTCAGGTAAAAATGTACCAACCTGTTGTTGGGTCTAACGCTCAAACCCCGCTGACTCAGCGCTTTCTTTTACTTGCTGCAAGGGGAGAAGCTCTTCATCTGATCTTAGCCCAACTCCAGCCTTCCCTCAAAGCCCTTTTATTAACTTCAGTGGTCACACAAACATCAACATTAATGATGCGACAGATAAGACACGCACATGTGAACGTGTGTCTCTGCAAGAGTGAACATGTGATGTGTGTGTATGTGAATGTGTCTCTGTGAGCATGTGATGTGATCAGTGATGTGTGTGTGTAGAAAACAGAGGTGAGCATTCATGCTAAAGATCTGATCATCTTGTGCAATGACAAACATATTGATCCACAATTCTCTAACTCCTGTTTTAAGTATACCGGATCTCTCTTTAAAACACGAGTTTAAAACAACTGCAGGAACAAAGTTTAAATATTTTAGTAGCTTTAAGCCTGTTCATTTTTCAGAGAAACTGCAGGTACCTTTAATACATATACTAATCTATACTAACGAAATACACTGATGAGTGTAGGGAGTGTGCTGAGGAGGTAGGAGTATTTGAGGGGCTGACGAATAAAGAAAATGAGATGAAGAGCAGGACTGTTATTGAATGAAGAAGATATGAACTGTCTCTAAGTTTTCTTGCAGTTTAATTTTAAAGGAGAGAGACAGAAAAAACACATCATTATTATTATTATTATTATTATTATTTTAAAAAGTCATAAAGGGATTGGCAAGTTATTTTCAGTGAGTCCCCAAGCAAAACATGGCTTAGTATTTGGGGTAGAGACCTTTGTTGCCAGTGGTAAGACTTTTCTTGGTATCAAGATGAGTAGTCAGAGGGTGACGATGGGGAGAAAGAGTTTCCTGAGGCAGATGGACATCTGCGTCTAAAGGTCAAAGGTCACTCTTTCGAGGATGCCAATGTTCACATTTTGGACAGAGAGGACAGATGGTTTGAAAGAGGAGTGAAAGAAGCATCTATGTCCACTGTGAGCGACCATCTTTGAACAGAGGCGGGGCTTACGACACCAACTCTCTGCCATCTATAATCCAGTTTTGAGATCCCTTCCCAGACGCCTCAACGCCCACTCACATGCTGGGCCATCTGACCTCAGGAATTCGCATGATAAGGTGGGGCCAGGTTTCACAATGAACACACCCGAAACTCTGGCTGATTGGGACCCACGCCCAGTTTCCCACCTTGGCTCAGGTGATTAGAGGATCATCAGGGGGTCCTTTTGTCCCTCTGTGGGGGGAAACTCCCACTGGGTTTATATCTGGGACTCTCCACCATTTGACCTTAGAACTGAAGAAGCTTCTCGGATGAGAGGTGAAACGTCTTCAAGCAACTTAAAGAAGTCCAGACGCTTTTCTTTGCAAGCTCCTTTGACTACGATGACCTGGACGACTGAGAACCTTCACAGACAGTTTTTGGTTGATATTCTATCGCTCTCCATTAAATGAAACTAACATTAAAGAAATAACATGAATAATTGTTCTTTCTTTGTAACTGAGGAAACCTACAAATTCAGCAGTGATAATTATTTCCCCAACTGTACCTGAGCAGGTATGGAGATGTCACAAAGAGAAGGCAGTGGAGTTTTTCACCAGATTGTTTAACACAACCTCAGTGGCAGAAGAGTAAATGTCTTGTTTCATTCCTTTTTACTAGGGTACACTGAATGTTAACAAGCATCGGGCACAGAATGAGGCTTTCGTCAGGCCGAAGAACTTCTCAACCAAGAGCACAGGTGAAAACGCCTTACATTTTCAAAACAGGTGGAACAGACACATTAAACTTATATTTGCTAGACGTTTCTGATCTCTTCTCCCGACTTTGACCCCCCCCCTATCCATCTTAGATCTGACTTGGGATGTGCTTGTGTATGGTCGAAAAAATCGAAACAGAGCGGTGCATGGGGACGAGGTTGTGGTGGAGTTGTTGCCCAAGAACGAGTGGAGAGGGAGGGACACAGCCCTGACTGATGGGGATGAAAAAACTGGAGAGGACAATGAGAGTACACCTCTGCCAACAGGTGGGAATGTTTGTACTCCATTCATTCACATTTGATTTATTTTTGTATTTAATGATATTTTGTGTATTATATTTTCTGTCTGATTTGCCTAAAATATGTTCAGGATATCTCACAAATAAGTAATGAAAACAATGAAGCATCTTGATCGAACCACATGAATGGTTCGATCCGTGGCTCCCCGAGTCTGCAAGCCGAGTATCTTTGGGAAAGATACTAACCCCAAGTTGCTCTCCGATGCATCCATTGGAGTATAGTGAGTGTGAATGTTGCTTAGTAAGCACTTAAACGCATAGAAGGAAGTGCTTGTGTGAATGGGGTGATTGGGTGAGAGTAGAAAAGAGCTGTATAAGAATTAGTCCATTCACCATTCTTGTTTATATCACCTGCATGAAGCAACATTATAAGAACATATTTGGGTGAAATAACATTTGGAAGCTATTTTCTGGACAGGCATTCACAATTAAACTTTTTTTAAAGTTGCTACTGATTTTTATTACAGTTCTGGTGTAATTTGGCACAACTGAACCTCTTCTCCATGGTTCCATTCGTCAGGGAATAGCTTCTTGACAGCCACATTTCCAGAGATTCAAATAACGATGAAGTTTCGTCGAACAACTCAAGGGCCAAATGCATCTCTCAGGTTCTGTGTCACGTCTTTGCTGGTTTTTCCTGCTTTTTAATGACATGGCAGATATTGTTCATCTTCTGTAGAATTTTTTTTACGTCTGACACCTTTTCTTTCGTCCAATACAAAAGAAAGTTTTAAGTCTAGGAGACACAAATGGCAGGGAACGCATCCTGAGCTTCCACTAACATACAGTTCCCTTTACCAAACACAACAGAACAGAGACAGACGGGGCCCCGTAAGTTTGCCAGTGTAACCTCGCAAATGACAAAAGAGAGAAAGAAAGAAAAACACTAATTAATTAAGCACACAACTCAGGGCCCAGTATTCAAAAGGCGAGGAACACTCCTGCAACTATACACGTGGACTCGCACAAATAATCAATAATCTTTTCAGCTGTGGCAGACCTAGAACAGGGAGGGATAGTTCAGGTGCAAAAATACTGTTTTAGCTTGTCACACTTTTAATTTGGCTAATGGGAACACCCTGTGTTTTTACATAAAAAATATGCAACACATAAAATACATTTTAATCTAACTGGAGGCAATTGACCATTGTTAACCCTTCTTATTGTTATTATTTTTACACACGAGGTCCTAAGGACAAAAAACTTCCCCCCCCTGCGGGCGGTCAATCCTTCAAGCTCAGGTCCTCTACCAGAGGCCTGGGAGCTTGAGGGTCCTGCGCAGCATCTCTGCTGTTCCCAGGACTGCGCTCTTCTGGACAGAGATCTCAGATGTTGTTCCCGGGATCTGCTGGAAACACTCGCCTAGCTTGGGAGTCACCGCACCGAGTGCTCAGGTTACCACGGGGACCACCGTTACCGTCACCTCCACATCTTCTCAAGCTCTTCTCTGAGCCCTTGGTACTCTAGCTTCTCATGTTCCTTCGTCCTGATGTTCCTGATGATTGCTAAATCTGTCACTACAGCCGTCTTCCTCTGCTTGTTCACCACCACTATGTCCGATTAGCCATCACCATTTTGTCCGTCTGTATCTGGAAGCCCCGAAGCATCTTAGCTCGGTCATTCTCCATCACACTAAGGGGCGTCTCCTGTTTTGACCTCGGGACTTCCAGGCCATACTCGGCACAGATATTCCCTTTATACTATGCCGGCCACTTGGTTATGGCGTTCCATGTATGTCTGCTAGCATCTTGCACCCTGTTGTTATGTGCTGGATTGTCTCAGGGGCATCTTTACGCTTGTATCTGGGGTCTTGACTGACTGGTCTGGTAGACCCCAGCCTCTATGGATCTTGTACTTATGGCTTCATGTGCTGCCATTATTAGTGCCTCTGTGCTCTATTTCAGTCCAGTCCAGCCACTGGTAGGATTTCTGGATGTGAGCTAGTTCTTTTATCTGTTGGTGGTACTGTGCAGGATCCTGTCCTTCCATGATGGTTCCTCTTCTTGCTCCTCTTTCTTGGGTTTCTGGTGCCTGAGGTATTCACTAAGCACACCTGAAGCCCCTACCAGTCAAAAGTGTGGACACGCCTTTTTTTTAGTGGTTTTTCTGTCATGGCCTGGTACTTCTACATAGTAGATTCTCACTGAAGGCATCAAAACTATGAATGAACACATATGTAATTATGTAGTACATATGTATATACCGGCTCCCCCCAGTGCTGCGTTCTTTCTCCTCTGCTCTTCTCCCTGTACACTAACTGCTGCACCTCCACCCACCAGTCTGTCAAGCTAATCAAGTTTGCAGATGACACCACCGCTATTGGACTCATCTCGGACGGGGATGAGTCTGCCTACAGGAGGGAGGTTGAACGTCTGGTGTCCTGGTGCAGCCACAACAACCTGGTGCTGAATGCCCAGAAGACAGTGGAGATTATTGTGGGCTTCAGGAAGCACACAGCCCCACTCCCCCCCATCATCCTGACTGACACCCCCATCACCTCTGTGGACTCATTCCGCTTCCTGGGTACCACCATCACCCAGGACCTGAAGTGGGAGCCTCCGTCACCTCCGTCATAAAGAAGGCTCAGCAGAGGATGTACTTCCTGAGGCAGCTGAAGAAATTCAACCTGCCAACACGGACGATGATGCAATTCTACACTGCAATCATCGAGTCCATCCTCACTTACTCCATAAATGTCTCTCTGTACTGATGTCTGACATTTAACCCCACAGGTCGTATTGTAGGGATCCTGCAGAGGAACTGGAGAGACTACGTGGTAACTTTCCCCACTAGGGATGGGATTCAGTCCCAGAGCAGGAATTCCCAGCGGATACTGACCATACCTTGGGACCAGCGTATTCCTAAAATCCGCATCAGTACTCAACAGGCTGAAGCTCTGCAGGTCTGACTTGACTTACATCTATAGGTTGATTTTATTTTCATGATGTACATTATGGCTTAGTCACATGAGTAAAAATAGGACGGCACCTGCCTTGTAACAAAGAAAAAACGCTGCTTTTCCAGTGATTGCAGTGAATATTTTGCATTCGGCATTCAATTACAAGTAGTTACGGCAACCAACTGGTCGATCAAAGGTTGAGAATACAACACTGTCAACCTCTGGATGAACGCTTTCAAGGTGATTGCCTTGAAAAGCAGGACTCTATCTCCAGACCATCTTATCACCATTTGATTGGTGTTTTGCACCCTTTAAATAAAAGTAACTGACTGAGAGTAGTTGCAGAATTAGTCCCCGTCTTCCAAAGAAGCATTTCAAAGCCAACAATATTGCAAATTCATTGCACATAGCAACACCGATCTTGTTTGCGCTCCAGTCTCTAGTGTTACTATAGCATTATGCTTTTGTCTCATAGTGTGACCAGTGTTTACTAAGTGCTGTCTCATTTCTATCCCTGTCTTCTCATCCTCACCTAGGACCACAGAGTTGTGGTGCGCATTGATTCATGGGAAAGCACGTCATTCTATCCCAACGGCCATAGTGTACGGGTTTTGGGTCGAGCTGGAGAGCTTGAGACTGAGGTCCAGACCATCCTCCTAGAGAACTGCATCCATATTCTTCCTTTCTCAGACGCACAGGTGAGAGCACCTACGTTAGAGATAAATTCAAGTTTTTACATCTCTAAAAGGCAAATTCCACAAGCCTATATAGTATGTTTCACCTTTCGTATTTAGCTGTTGTGAACCCATCAGCAATTATTGTGAATATAAATATTATGATAAAATGTGATTTTTTTTTATGTCTATAAATTGCAATTAAACAGTTAAATTCAACCATAATTGACGCAAATGGTGGCAAATACCCATCTACACAGTTTGGAAATACTTTGGTGAGTAATTTGCTTCATCCTGTGTGATAAAACTTGCAGGATTCTAGTAAGTTAAGTAATTTCAGAAAATATGTTTTTGTTACTAATTCCCAGCTCTGGTTGTACTTTGGATGTAGGTTTTTGATTGTTAAGGATTAATAAGCTTCAGAATTGTCCAAAAACAGCTGGACATTATTAAAACATTATTACCAAATCACCAAGCAGTGAAAGAACCCTAGCAGCTCCATATACCAAAAGCTTGGGGAAAAAAAGAGTCTGGACTTTTTCTTGAAGATGTTTCACCTCTCATCTGAGAGGTTTCTTCAGTTCTAAGAGAAACTGGTGCAGAGTCCCAGATTTTAAGCCCTATGGGAGTGTCCCCCAGGAGAGATGGACCCCCTAATGATCCTCTACCTAATCACACGAGCCAAGGTGTGAAAATGGGTGTGGGTCACAATCAGCCAAGTATTCGGGTGAACCCACTGTGAATCCTAGCCCCACCCTATCATGTGATTTCCTGAGGTCAGATGGCCCAGGATGTGAGTGGAAGCGTCTGGGAAGGGATCTCAAAACTGGATTATAGATGGCAGACAGTTGGTGTCGTAAGCCGCTGCCTCTGTTCAAAGATGGTCGCTCACAGTGGACATAGATGCCTCTTTTACTTCTCTTTCAAACTATGTCTTCTGACAGCTGAGTCTTGTCTCATTTTAAGAGCTTCCTTTACATGTGTGTGTTCCCTCTTTTTTCCTTCAGGCTTAGAGGGAACATGTTCTGCCCGGTGGTGTAGGGTCCTGATTACTCAAAGTTTGTGTTCCAGAGGGTGATGGGAGTCAAACAGGAGGTACTGGTCCGTGTGTGTGGGCTTCCAGTAAACTTCATGTTGAGGTTTCCGTTCTCTTTAATGCGCACGGCAAAGTCCAGGAATGGCATACTGTTATCCTTTGTGTCTTCCCTGGTGAGCTTTGTTTTTATCCACAGCGTTGATGTAAACAGTGAAGGATTCTACTTCCTGGGTTTTGATTTTGACCCATGTGTCATCAACATATCTGTACCAGTGGTTAGGTACTGTCCCTTTAAAAGAGCCAACAGCCTTTCTTTCCACCAGTTACTCCTAGACCTGAAGAAGCTTCTGACAGGTGAAACGTCTTCAAGGAACTTATAGAAGTTTGGACGCTTTTCTTTCCAAGCTCCTTAGACTACGATGACCTGGATGACTGAGAACCTTCACAGACTTATATGACCAAAAGGTTTGCAAGTTGACAGCTCGGTCCATAATAACCCTTAATGTGGTCACCCTACTGTCAGCTTACTTGGCTAAGCTCTTTCAGGACATTGGCCACCTGCTTGATAAGGGCACCTGTATGCATTTTCCCCTTCTCAACCTCATACCAGTGATACTGAGTGGGGTGAGGGAGGAGTAGCTGTCTCTCATTTTTATAGATCCCATACTGGCCCATCAGGCCATTGATGGCAGAACTAGCTTTTCTGTTCCACTACTGGCCATGACCATTGCCTTTGAACATTGACTTGGCGTGATTTTTTTCTTCCACATCCCAAATGGTCAGCACTCTGGGCGTGGCACACGAGTGGCTGATTTAAAATGAAGCAGGTCTCTCTCTGAGAGTCATTGTGAACATTCAGAATGCTAGATCACTTTCTACATGCTCATTTTATGAAGTATTTGAGAGATTCCTTATCTATACTCTGTTTAGGGATGGGTATCGTTTAGGTTTTATCCGATACCGGTACTTTTGAAACTGTGCGGGTGCTTAAATGGTGCTCTAACCGTTGCTTCCTTCTCTCACCCCAACCGGTCGCAGCAGATGGCCCCGCCCCTCCCTGAGCCTGGTTCTGCCGGAGGTTTCTTCCTGTTAAACAGGAGTTTTTCCTTCCCACTGTCGCCAAAGTGCTGCTCATAGGGGGTCATATGATTGTTGGGTTTTTCTCTGTATCTATGAAGCGCCTTGAGGCGACTTTTGTTGTGATTTGGTGCTATATAAATAAAATTGAATTGAATTGAATTGCTTAAAGAATGGAGAACACAAACTTTGTCCAAAAACCTCTTATGTTTTTATTTTTAGCAGTCTCTTTTTTCTGCAAAATGATAACCAAGTTAGCCTTTTCTTTTGATACAACATACCTACTTTGTTTGGAACCGGTGAATAATGGAAAACATGTTTAGCTGTTTGTTTTTTTTGTAAAAAGATAACGGTGTTAGCTTTTTCTGCAGCTACAGGGCATGTATGGTATCACTCTATCAAACAAGAAGACAGTCGCATGTAACTACGACGGTGTTTGCTAGTTCACCTTACATGCATTAATGTAATAACGTGGTTAGCCTACTCAACGTAAATTACACACGAACAACATTAAGCTCCTCACACAGAGAAGAACGGCTGCTGCTGCATCATCATCCGTCTGCTACACTGGCAGGGCTAGGGGCCAGGACTCTCCTCTTCGGGTTTTTGGGGGATGTTGCTAACTCCAGGTCCAATAACAGGCAACCCACCCGCAGCAGATGTGCTCGGTGTGAAGTCTCGCAGCAAGCTATCAAATACGATGCATTTCTCTGCTTTTAAAAAAACGCTATTGCGTCGCCAGGTGTTTCATCGGATTCGAGGTGTTACTTCCTTTGCACAGTATCACAGTATCACCTTAAAGCACTTGTTGCTGCTGAGTTTGCATATTTTGCTGTGAAGTACAGCCAGACTTTTGACCGCTTTGCCTTGGACATTTAATCTGTAGCTCTGCTCTCAAAGAACATACGTACCTGGACCCGCCTACTATCCTCGGAAACGTAAAATGATTGGCTAGAATCCAAAGTGTATCACAGCTCAAGAAAAAAAAAAGCCACCCGTATCCGGTATACCCGCACCCAATGTTCCCTCTAATTTTTCATGTGTCTGAGCAAACGCACAAACTCCCTGAGCGATCCCTTGGACCACTGTGAGCAACAGCAGACGTGTGCACTGTGGTGACGCCAGCATCGAATCCATGCAAGTTACATGGTTTATTAAAATAATCAAATTACAGCATTTACATTTATGTTAGACTACTTTTAATTAACTATTTTAGCCCACTTACAATGAAAATTTAAAAAAACAAAACAAAAAAATCTTGTTCATGACCTGTGTAGTATGTTAACACTATTGGAAGTAAAAATAACTTGAACTCCAATTTTGAAAACACAAGTTTCTTTTGTTTTTTTTTCATAAAGCTCTGACTTGTATGATGAGTCTGTGGTCTGGGAGAGAGTCTGTAACTCTGTCTGCAAAATACAGTAAATAATGACCAATGTTGGGTAATTAATTATATAGTTACTTCTTCAAAAAAGTTACTGAGTTTTGCAAACAACAAAGTTTTTTGCAGCTGTTTACCTAAAAATGCAGCCAAGGCGTTTTTTTAAATAAACATTTTAAATTATTTAGAGAACAATCATCAAATTGCATCAAATCTGATGCCACACAAATTATTTGTGCCACTCCAAAAATAATTTCTGTCAACTATGAGATGAAGGAGAACAACAGCCTGATACCTGCAGGCCTGACAGCAGCAGATGTGTCACTGCTGTAACACCTGTGACACTCAGCAGTCGCCTCATTGTTCTGACACACACTAAACGTCGCCACGCCGCTTTGCTCGCTAAAACACCGGTGTCGGCACATAAGGACGCTGTCAGAGCCTGTCAACGACATTGATTAGCTGCGTATATACGAATGTGAATCGCATTACTGGCTGGATCCCATACGGGAGCAGCCAGTCACTGACTAACACTGCAAAACAGACTTGTTAAAGTATTGATTTTAATTTCAATTCAGGTTAGATGTTTTTTTTTTTGTGCGCAACGCAGATTTTCTGTGCGCAGAGACCGTGCCAGCAGTGCGCAATTGTGCACACACACAGCTTCGAGGGAACATTGCCGGTACCCATTCCTAACTCTGTTCCACATGTGTTATGTTTCCTTCAGGATTAGCTAAATAAGAGAGGATTATTTTCCATTTATTAAACTGCATTTAGCTACTCTTTCGTATCACATTTACTTTGGGAATGCACCAATTGGTCCACATCCTGTTTATGCAGGGCCCACTTTTAAACGGTAAATTGCTGAAAATGTAGCCATATATAGCGCTTTTCTGTGTCTTGCACTCCTTTGCATAGATTGAAGCATCTGTGTGTTCCTGTTTTGTTGAGTGTATCTGTCTGTGTGGCTGTTGAAGGCTACTGAGAGTGTGACCTTCACAGTTCACCAGAGGACCATCTATTACATTTGTTAGGTTATGCGTTTTTGATATTATTGCATCCTCACTGGCACACTCAGTCCTTAGTGTGGGCTTACCCTGCTCCATACCTTGTTAAGGATAAAGAACTTACAACCTGGAAGTAGATTATATCTCCCATAGTGAGATACAGAGAATGGTTGCTTACCAGGGTAACTCTGGTTTTCTGAAACCCAGGTGATGTTTGGTTTTCACCTCCAAACAATCGCAGTCAGAGATCAGGTGAAAGAGGAAAGAGCAGAGAGCGTCAAAATAAAAGGGAAATTATGGGAGCAAACACCAGAGTTTAACAATTGTTCATCACTAAATACAGTACAGATATTTTAATAAGGAGAGGTTATTTGAAAGAATGAAATTGATTTACTGATGAACAGAATTTAAACAGGTGATTTGCCGTTAGACTCAGATGGCCTATCTCAGCGGAACAGAACCCCGTCTGTGAAAAGGATTAGAGCAGGAGCCCCGAGAGCCTGGAAGCTGGTGGTGGAATGGTTGAATGGAGCATGAGTGATGAGATGAGGCGTGTACAAGGAAGAATAACCGAGGACACAGCATGAATGCTGATTGGCCTGGAGAAGGTGATTGGACTAGACCACTTCAGGAACGCCTTTAGCCACACCTCACCAGGTGTAGACAATCGGCAGTTAAACCTAGGCAACACCTGAAGACAACTGCATTTCCACTGTAAGGAGTGTAAGGGTTGCAATGGGCTGTAACAAAGGACAAGCACAGATGAGTCCACTATCATAGACTGGAACATCATTCATAACTTTTTATGTTATAAAGGGGGTGGCAGTAGAGCTTCTGTGATTGGTCACATCAGAGAGTGCTTGGTTGTCAGAGAGTTACCATAGTAACCAAAGGTTTTAAAGATTGCAATATAGCTATTGTTGTCCAGAGGGGCCGATGGTGCGATATGGCAGCCTGGCTTCTGTCAGTCTGCCCCAGGGCAGCTGTGGCTACAACTGTAGCTGCCTCCACCAGTGTGTGAATGAATAGTGGCATTGTAAAGCGCTTTGGGTGCCTTGGAAAGCGCTATATAAATCCAATCCATTATTATTATTATTATTATCAAATCAACAAAATATTAAAGAATCATTAAATATGTGGAATAGTTCATTCTTTCCTTTTTTCATCAGTGGTTTACACACTGGCTTGCAGGCAAAATGTCACTGGTTCGATTGCAACCGGAGATACAAATCAGGGTTGTGCCTGGAAGGGCATCTGGTATAAAACTCTGCCGTATCAAAAGATGCTGAGCTATCAGGTGTGGTGACCCCTTGTGACAAGGGAGCAACTGAAAGTGAAACAGTGTTTTGCTTTGTCTTTGTGTAAAGTGTCCTTGAGTGTTTTGAAAGGCGCTTAATAAAATGTATTATTATTATTATTATTATTATTAATGTTTTGTATAGAATCATAACAAAATGTGAAAAGTTCAAAAGACTATGCGGCTGTTTAGCTGTGCCTGTCCGTCTGCCATCAGCTGAGAGAGATGCCGGTCAACTCTCTGGAGAAGCCGTGGACGGTAGACCCCTCTGAGGTGGCAGAGCGGCGGGATCTTAGGGACAGTCGCCTGGTGTTCAGCATCGATCCACGCGGCTGTGAAGATGTAGACGACACGCTGTCTGTACACAAGCTCCCCAACAGAAGGCTGGAGCTGGGAGTTCACATTGCTGATGTCACTCACTTTGTCAAAGAGGGTTCGCTCACAGACTTGGAGGCACGTTCAAGGTGAGGAACTGGTTGGAGTGGTTGGGTAGAGTAGGTGGGATATAAAAGGATAAAAGAAAATTACAGCATCTTGCATAAGTGTTCAGAGGAACTTTCAGAAGTACAAAGAGGCAAGAAAGTTGTTGCCTGAATTAATGTTGCATCAGCAGCATGCCTTGTAGCGCAATTATAAATAACACAGAGGGCCACCTTAAATAAGGCTCGTGTCTGATGTGAAGCATTAAGCCTTAAATGTCTATCATTTAATCACATGTAGAAGGACTTCACAGGGTCCATGATGGCTTTGAAAGTATCACTGGCACCAGGAATTGAACCAATGGTCAGCACGTTGTTGGTTCAATCCCTGGTGCCTTCGGGCTTCATGTTAAAGTCACCTTGCACAAAATACTTAACCCCCAAATTTCCCTGGATGCATCCATTAGTGTGAGTGTGCATGTGAGAGAAAATGCTTAAAGGTATAGACTAACGCGCTGTATGAATATGTGTGCGAATGGACGAATGCTGGTCGTGCTAAAAGGTGGTTGGGGTTCTCATAGTAGAGAACTGCTACACACAGAACACAGTGGTCCATGTTGTTACGAAGAACTTGTGCTCATTTTGAGTACGATGCCATTAACAGGACAGGGGAATGTTTCCGCTGTGGGAAAGCCTGAGTGATTTTCACTGTGGCCTTCATAAACATATATTACTACGGGACATGGCAGCCATACTTGTACACAACATTCAACCAGAAGGTCATGCAGCAAAAAAAGGAAAAATGAGTCCGCTTCCAACTAAATTAGTTTTATTCTACTGAGTGGTAGAAGTAAAGAACAGTGTGTCACACATCATTTGTTTTCAGATCCCCTTTGTACAGTTACGGGTGTCAGGAAAACACCGGAGGTCACATGATGGCATGTGACCTTGACTACCTGATGTTAATGGTTTGTCTATAATTGGCTTTCAGTGCATCTTATTAATAAAGAGGATGATGATACAAGACAGTTGAACCACAGTAATAGAACAAGAAGATATTCATCTGTGTTTATGTCCAGATATATGCACATGTTCTGATTTATTTATTTATTTTGTGCTGTATTGTACAAATGAATAAAACTGAGTTTAAAATATCTGCAGTAAATGAAGTGAAGGTCGGGGCTGCAAAAGTAATGCTTGCACTTGATCTCCACAAATTTTCCTTCCTGGGAACATGCAGCGATGACACCATGTGACAGGGAAGCAGCCCAAAAAAATTTGTGTCACAGCTGAACGGCCGACAAATCTGCAGCAAATGCATTCTGCTGTCATCTCGGTGTAATCTCGCTATAATCCAAAATCTCTACGGAATTCTTTCAGCACCTTGTTGAGTCTTGGAAGTGAAGAAAGGAGTGTTCAGAAGGCAGAAGTGTCTAACCCAGTGCTAATAAAATGTATCTGATAAAGTGTAGTCTGCAGATAAATTAGTAAGAAGGTCCATGAAGTGCATGTCGTTTTTTAAAGGCAGCAGCAGCAGCAGCAGCAGCATGTACAGAAGATGATTGAGAGCCGAGTGAGGAGAGAAACTCCGTGTAGACTGTTAACAACGTGCACTTATAAAATAATACTGAAATCTTACTATATATTTTTTATGTTGTGATTTTTAATGTAGTTTTGGTCCTCTGCTTTCTCTCTGACTTACTCTAAAATTCCATTTTACATTTCATAGCTGTCCACAAAGCAGCGTGCAGATCACCCACCTGTCCAGCTCGCCTCCACACTTTAAAGAAGTAAATTAAAATCTCATGATTGTGGTTTGAAGCCTTAAATTCTATTTCAGAAAATGGGGAATATTTATTAAATCATAAGAAAAACATTTTGCTTATTTATTTCATCCTTCCTGACTTATTAATAAACAGAAGGATGAAAATGACAAAGGTGGAACAAACTCTGAATATTTAGTACTTATTTTCAAATTATGTCTCACTTTTGATTAGAAAGAAGATGATAAAGCTGCTGCTTTGATCTCATTGCCTTTTTATATTTATTATGTCACTTCTTAAGGGCTACAACCTACTACCTGGCAGACCGCAGGTACGACATGCTGCCTGCTATTCTCAGCGCAGACCTTTGCTCACTGCTGGGAGGTGCTGACAGGTTAGTAGACTTCCCATCACACGTTTCATTTTCATATGCTTAAAATGCATGCTAGTTGTGTAACTGACACTTTCAAATTCAGGTATGCAATGAGCGTGCTTTGGGAGCTTGACGCAGAATCCCTTGAAGTCCAAGAGGTCTGGTATGGTCGTACACTCATCCGCTCCTCCTATCAGCTCCACTACGAGCTGGCTCAGGCGCTCCTCAACGGAGAACAGGTTGAGGTAGCGGAACTGGCCAACCTGGGTCCTCAGGAAAAGGGTTCTAAGCTAGCTCAACTCACTGAGGCACTTGAGATGCTCACACATGTAGCCAGACATCTTCGGGCAAAGAGGGACAGAGGAGGAGCGCTGGAGCTGGAAGGAGTGGAGGTATGATTGGTTTCTTGTATCTTCATAGAGTATTTTGTGTGTTTTGGTAATGTGTGTACTTAACAGTAAGACTATATAAATAAAGACTGCAAACATTTAAGGTTCATGTTCTTAATTGAAAGCGTAAGCATGTTATAGCTGAGTGTCTAACCCTAACACATCGTCATTACTGACATCTAACATATGACACAAAATGATTCAATGAATCTGAAGTGAATCAAACAAAGTAAACCGTGCACATAGCTTCAGTGGAGAGAAATCCATTCTGCACATTAAAAACTGGAACCACTATCTTTCTCGCACATTTCAGCTGCAGAAGATTCTCCCTTCTAAGCTTCTGTCTAAGTGAAAGTTTGACTTAACCTCTGTGTTTGGTCATTTTGTCAGATGACATCATGGTTAGAAAATTCAGTATCAGTCACCCCGAGACACTTCATACAGCCGAGGGGAGGAAATCAGGTCAAAAGACACCTGTGGAAAAGGGCCAGGGATTAATGATAACTAATGATTAAATGGAGATTGGCCTATAAACATGTAGTCAGTGATAATGATGACAAAGAGGTGATGATGATTAGGGCTGCCACGATTACGTCGACTATCAAAATCGTCGACGACTGATTTAATAGTCGACGCGTTGTTTGAAGCTTTGTAAGATCACAAAAGACGCAGGAATAAGTAGCAGGATTTAAGAGTGTAATAACGGACTGAAACAGAAGATGGCAGCATTGCATGTACAAGGATGCCAGCTGCCGTTAAACCCCGAAGAAGAAGAAGAAGAAGCAGCTGTGTCCCAGAATTCATAGTGCGGCCCAGCTCAGTTTCCAACAATGGCGGCAGCTAGTTAGTTTTAATGTTACTCTTATTATTCTTTCTGGGTCACAAAATAAACGTTTAACATATTTTCAGGCGAGAATGTAGCTGTGTAAACCTCAAATATCGGCTCAGTTTATCAGGACACCACATATTTTCAAAAGCGCTCCGACGTTTTCGGAGACGTCTGTTACCCACTAGCTCGATAGCGAGCCGGGGGCTAGGTCACTAGCACGGTGAGAACACCGGACTCCCGGCAAATTGTTTTCAAACCCACCGCCGTCTTTCGCTACTCAGGTTAAACATGATATATAAGTCACTTAGATAACTTAAAAATGTTGTTGTTTGGCTTTTTTTTTTTTTTTTTTTTTTTTTTTTTTTTTAGTATTTTATTTGTTCCTGAGTAAATCGGTTTGTCTGAGATTAAAGTTATAGTTTTTACACAGCTGAATAAACGTCAAGCAGACAGCTGATTATCAGAAGTGTGAGATGCTGGAGAATTTACTCCGGTGTCCTGTTATAGTTTAGATAGCAAGGAGTTTATTAAACTTCACCGAAACAATCTGCAAATTTCATTAAAATTGAATAAACTATCATCTTGTCTTTATTTTTAGTTAGCACCTTAAAAGCTTAAAGCTGTAAGCTAATGATAGTTATATAAGAGCAGATGCTGCTGGTGCAATAAGCTGTAGTTTTACGTCCAGTGGATGATGATCTGATTAGTCGACTAATCGCATAAATAATCGGTGACTAGTCGACTATCAAAATAATCGTTTGTGGCAGCCCTAATGATGATGTTCGGCGTCATCATGAGAATCCCCCAGCTGCCACGGTCTATTGCAGCATAACTAAGGGAGGATTCAGGGTCACCTGGTCCAGCCCTAACTATATGCTTTAGCAAAAAGGAAAGTTTTAAGCCTAATCTTGAAAGTAGAGATAGTGTCTGTCTCCTGAATCCAAACTGGAAGCTGGTTCCACAGAAGAGGGGCCTGAAAACTGAAGGCTCTGCCTCCCATTCTACTTTTAAATACTCTAGGAACAACAAGTAGGCCTGCAGAGCGAGAGCGAAGTGCTCTAATAGGGTGATATGGTACTACAAGGTCATTAAGATAAGATGGGGCCTGATTATTTAAGACCTTGTATGTGAGGAGCAGGATTTTGAATTCTGGATTTAACAGGAAGCCAATGAAGGGAAGCCAAAACAGGAGAAATATGCTCTCTCTTTCTAGTCCCTGTCAGGACTCTTGCTGCAGCATTTTGGATTAGCTGAAGGCTTTTCAGCGAGTTTTTTGGACATCCTGATAATAATGAATTACAGTCGTCCAGCCTGGAAGTAATAAAAGCATGAACTAGTTTTTCAGCGTCACTCTGAGACAGGATATTTCTAATTTTAGAGATGTTGCGCAAATGGAAGAAAGCAGTCTTACATATTTGTTTAATATGTGCGTTGAAGGACATGTCCTGGTCAAACATGACTCCAAGGTTCCTCACAGTGTTATTGGAGGCCAAGGTCCAGAGTAAGAATCTGCTTAGATACCATATTTCTAACATGTTCAGGACTCAGTACAATAACTGAATGAATTTAGACGCAGGAGTCTTCCAGGTCTTTATGTTTAGTTTGGTTTTTTGCTGTGTTATTTACAGAATTACAGATGGATACCATATATTTCTTTTCATCGATAATAAATTATAGTACGGTCTAATAGAGACGTTATTTTTAAAATCAGGCGTCTAAGCAGAACACGTTCCTCAGCAGAAAACATTTTATCAGAAAGTCATTTCAGTGAGAATATTGGAATAAAGAAACCAAGCACTCCACTGTGAAACCACTGACAGTTTTCACATTAGATCACAGCCATTTATCTACAGCGGCTGGTCGGCCATCTGTTAAAACCTCATATGGACAATTCCTGTTGTTCTATAAGATGCTCTCTAATAGGATGTCTTGGATTTATTTATTATTCAGTTATTGCATTCCTGTTATGGCTGTACGCACACAGAATATTGATATGAAGTAAAAATGATTCTCTCGGGTTGCTTCTGGGATAGTGGAAAAACCAATATATTTCTAAAAGTGTGTTTAATGATTGAGCTGCCACCCAAAAATCAAGTTCTTATCTTGACAAAGCTGGATTATTGACCGCTGGTGAAACATCTGTTGTCCTGAAGGATAAGGACAACAGATGTTTCATCTTGATCTATTATATAAAACGGCCAAAACTGTGTTCAAATCCAAACTTTCTGGCTTCTTTTGGTTCCTGCTGAAGTGCTTTGGGTCCCCTCAGTTCATCCTTAGTCTGAGAAAAGTTTTGTTCTCTCTTTAAGGCACATTTCCTTTGAGCTAACTTAAACTCTGATTGGCTGTCCACTATAAACAAAAAGCATGAACAGCAGATCGGTGGAGTTTCTGTGCCCATGAGCAGAGCTGTGTGCCTGTTAGGGATATGTGTTCTTACTGGTATGATAGAGAGCTGAACGTAGGAAAGACAGTAGACTGTTTTCAGGTTGAGATTCATTCACATTTGGTTCTCCGTGCAGCATTTGTTCCGGTGGAATGGTGCATGTTCAACTGAGTTAAAGTAAACTGTAGTAAAATGTGGCCCATTTCATTGAAGTCACATTAGAAGCATTTTCCCTTTTCAGGTGGGTGCCCAGCTGGATGAGGAGAGGAACATTACGGCCCTGGTCCCTCGTCAGCCCCTGGAAGTCCATGAGACCGTGGCAGAGTGCATGATTTACGCCAACCACTGGGTGGCCCGCAAGATCCAGGAAGCTTTCCCCAACCAGGCCCTTCTAAGGTGTCACCCACCACCACAACAGGAGCTATTCAACCAGCTGGTGGACACTGCAAAGGCCAAAGGTTTCACCATTGACACCAGGTAATGTTTTTGACTGTTCAGTATAGAAACTGAGGAAATGCATATTGTAGTCCAACGCACATCATGTTCAGACACACAAGTGTGTGAACCTGAAATGTTTGATAACACGGGGACACACTCAGGTGTCACATGAGCAGTCAGACAAGAAGAAGACATGTTCCTTCAGCTCAGGTTGAGGTTGAAGCCAAATATGCTTCCAAACCAAAGACTAGAACATATGATGAAGCATATCTTGCCTTTGGCTTCAGCTTCACAACAGCTGTCGTGGCAAGGTCGGTCTCCCCGACAGAATTAGTTTCCCCTGCGTCGGGAGCACACGCTGGGCTGTCCAAATCACGGACAAACAGGATCCCACATTCTTGATTTTCAGTTCACAAACACTTCTTATAACGACTAACTACTCCTGAAACTTTGGAGGTTTTAGCTCTTTACACAGTAAAGTTACAGGATAAATATAATTATCAGGCAAAATGTCCTTCGTTTGTTAAAATAATCCCGTCTGATACCACGAGAGGACAATAAATATTTCATTTTCTGTTGTAACCCTTAAACTGAATGGTAATGTAACGACACTCAGGTTTCACTTTTTTACAAAACTAAAACATCACTACTTCCACGTCTGACTGTTTGTAATGGAGGCGGCGTAACCTGGATCCACACTCCGTGCCCAGCGAACGCTCGCCACGCAGGGGGAACACATGCTGTCGGCGATGCCGACCTCGGCACAACGCTGATCCTGCCGCAGTTTGTTCCCCGGTTCAAATCCCGGACAAACAGGATCCCACAGCTGTTTATGCTTTTAAACCCGTTTTGCACAGAGAGCAGTGTTGAATATTCTCACACGGGAACAAAACAAACAACTCAAATAATTAAAGATGGTTTGTTTTTCTGTTTTTTAAAAGAGGCAGTGATTTATTTAATTACAACCTGTAATCTATTACAGTTAACTTTTATTTGTTTAACTGTTTACAAAAGGTCTGAGGATCTGAGGCGTGGAATGAACTGCAATGGAGTTTGAAAACAAAATATGAATGTGCGGTTGGAGGATTGTGGGGGGGGGGGGGGGGGGGTTAAACCAACAGCAGAACCGGTCCCAGGACAAGAGACATGGTGATGCAAGTAGCTTTGTGTCACTGACTGCTGAGATGAGAGGCCTCACTCATCCCTGGTTTCTGGCTCTGTTCCTTCAGGTCCAACAAGGCTTTAGCTGCCTCACTGGACCGAGCTGTGGACCCACAGGACCCCTTGGTGAACAGGTTGTTCAGAATGATGGCCACCACTGCTATGTCACAGGCTCTGTACTTCTCCACTGGTGCTCATCCTCAAGACCAATACTACCATTATGGTACGATACCGCTGCACAGCTTTTATTGGCTGCACTAGAGTTTCAGTGTGACTGTGGGTCAGTCCATCCATCACACGTCTGCACACACTTGTCCAACGTCTGTTGTTTGTGAAGAATTATTCGACTGAGAACTAGAAAGAAGGCTAACGTGCTGATATTTGCTTCGTTGTCGTAGGTCTGGCTCTGGATCGCTACACACACTTTACCTCACCCATCCGTCGGTACGCAGACATTGTCGTGCACCGCCTTCTTACCGCAGCCCTGCACATGCAGAGGGGCGTTGTATCTG
This sequence comes from Rhamphochromis sp. 'chilingali', assembly GCF_963969265.1. Taxonomy (NCBI): domain Eukaryota; kingdom Metazoa; phylum Chordata; class Actinopteri; order Cichliformes; family Cichlidae; genus Rhamphochromis; species Rhamphochromis sp. 'chilingali'. The sequence continues at coordinate 2,860,754 of NC_137933.1, forward strand.
GTAAAGCACCAGCCAGTAACAAAGAAGTGGAGGAAATGGCTCACCATGTCAACAGCAAGAACAGGGTCAGGGGTGTTTTATTGTTTGTGTTTTTCAATGATTCACCTCTTACTCTATTAACAGAAGCTGTGCTGACGTCTGTGTTTCATTTGCAGGCAGCACAGGCAGCCCAAATGCGATCCACAGCACTGTTTCAGTGTCTGTTTTTCAGAGAACGAGACCCTCAGACAGACCCGTGCTGTGTGGCTGACGCTGTTGTCTACTCCATTCGAGACAACGGTGTCTTGGTGTTTATCCCAGAGTAAGAACCTTCAGTCCTGTGTTTTGTTCTGCAGTCTTCTTCTTTTCCTTTGTTTAATGGAGCTGTACAGCAGCTCACAGACAGCCAACCACTCGTGTATTTTTAATAGACGAATTCAAAGTTTATGACAATGAATGAATTTGTTGGAAGATGTAATTGCACGCTAATCAATGTATATTTAACAGTATACACGCTAGTTTTATTTTCTCTTAAAAAACCTCAAAATGAGTTTTAAATTTACTAAACTAATTCCTTAAACATTTATTGTGAGCAGGGAAAATCGGCTAAAACCCCGAATCTTTTCTCTAGCAGGCTTTAAATAAGTTAATTGCATTGCTGAAGTAGAGTCTGTGGGGAGGGACGGTGCTTTGGAGCCAGCCTTGTGTTTGTGGCACTTCTACGTTAGCTTAGCTAACCTCTGGAGGTTGCTGCTTGTTTATTGCAAGGAAAGTGTAATTTAATAACATCAGTGTTCTCCATGCTTGTGGTGTTACAGGGATATGCAATATTAACAGTTTATTAAAATGTAACCTGTGGTCATTTTGAGAAGGCTGTAGAATCCATGTAATGATTAAAATCACAGGGCGCAAAGCAGGTTGAGTAATATCACTGAGTAAGTAAGGCTGCCTCTGACCACAGCCATGTTGTTCACAGGTATGGTGTGAGGGGGCCTGTGTATCTGAAGAACAAAGAGGGCCTGGTGGTGGTAGCGGGACAGGACGGCAGCTGTGATTGGCAGGGTGGCACTGTGCGAAAATACCCGGACCGCATTACCACCACCTCCAGCTGTGGCACCTCCACCTTCAAACTGTTTGACCACATCACCGTAAGTCACAGAAAACGCTAATCAATCATTTTAGAAGGTTTCCAGCAATGCAGCGCCTAAAGGCGACGATTCCAAATATATGCATGAGTGTATATGAATCACAGGTTCATACGACTACTGGATCTTTTGTGGTCCAACATTAAGAGACGTTTTATGATCTTGTTGTGATAAAGTGTTGTGTGGTTGCTGCTTTGTTAGCTAATCTCAAGGTAACAAAACGTCAGTAAGATGAATGAGACGAAAATGATTCCTGAAAATAAATCATTTAAAGTTATTCAGTTTATTGTTTTTAAATATTATATGAAAACAAAAACATAAGTGTGGGGGGGGGCTCTCCTCCAAGACAAGAAATGTAATGCTTCCAGTTTGTGGCGTTTCTACACAAACCTTTTTGTAAAGGGAGATAAAAAATGACAGTGGGCGGTAATTGTCGATTGTTTTCACATAAACGCCTTTAAACGCTGCACGGTCGCACTCTCTCTCTCGCACTCGATAAATGATCCATTGTTGCTCTGCACACGTTTGTTACCACAAACGTCGCATGCACTTATGTCATTGTCATGAGACACTCTTGCAAACAAACTCACGGTTTAGTAACACAGTAGAGCAGCGTGTTTACGGGACAGTAACAGTAATCTAATTACCTTTTTTGCAACAGTAATCCCTTACTTTACTCGTTACTTGAAAAAAGTAATCTAATTATGCGTTGCTGCCCATCACTGGCGTCAAGTTATATTAAGTTCAGGCATGTTACACACGATGATTGTGAGGAATAAGTGCATGTGATTTAAGCAAAAAGAGCAGGAAACATTACCCTAAGGTTAGCTAACAAAAAGAAACTGAAGTAACGGTGTGTTATTCTCACATCTTTGGCTTTAAGACATGAAAAAGTGACAGAGTACTGCTGCTTCCACTGTTATCAACATCTTTTCTTTCTTTCATGGATTTATCCTGGGGTCATAAATGCCAAAGGGCAAAGGCAATGCTAACAACATAGCTTACTGATGGATGATGATGGATGACACATGTGGCCAAAACAAGATAGAAAGAAACATTAGCCCAAACACAAGTTGTCCACCACAGCATTGACTGCTGTCAAGCTATGATCATATCAAACAAAGAGATGATGATGATATTCAACAAACAAATCAACAAAACAACAACCTCACTGTGACACTTGACCGAGGTCACAGTGTTAATGAATGTTTTTCTCCCCCTCTGCTCCAGTCTCCACGTCGTGTGAATGTTAGAAAGCACAGTAAAGAAAGTTCGTGTACGGATGGATGAACGTTTGTTACATTGGATACGTGTGTGTAACATACGTATCCAATTTATCCTATTTATGAACAAAATTGTGGCACAGTCGGAAACTTCTCCACTCTACACCACTGTCTACTTAGCTGTGACGCTGCGCACAGTGCTGAGAGGACTGCTGTTATATATTACGTCACAAACCTTAAGTGGGCCTGTCTTTGCATAGCATTCCATTAGACTATTTTCAGTAGGTGCCATTACTGTGTAGTGATCGAACTGAGGAATACTGTGACTTACGTTCTCTGCTCTCTTCAGGTTCGTATTTCTGTCCACTCTTCAACTTGCCACGCTGACCGTCTAAACCTCGAGGTCATCAGCAACAAGCCTCACCACAGTGCCAAGTCCCAGCAGCCCAGCCCTCAGGGCCGCAGTCAGCTGGTCAAAGAGGTGGTGCGTCAGAATGAAGAGGCGCTGGCTCAGGAGAAGACAGCCCGGCGCCCCAAACTCTCCAAAGAGGAAAGAGAGTTTCGTCAGAGCAAAACTCCCAGTCTGTACTCTATTCTGGAAGAAATCAGAGAGTTGGCTCTGATGGATCTGGAAAGGGCTTCACGCCTCCCGGCAACAACAGCATAGAAACGCTGTAGCCCAGCTTTACCTCCAAGCAGACACTTGTGAGAACTGCACGCTGTGCGCTAACAGAACGGTGATCATTGAAGATCACTCGTGCTGAGTCATCCAGGTCATTCTTGTAGCTCCAGATTGTGTGTGGACAAACCACACGAGTGTGTGAAGTCACAGGAAAGCAAACACAATATTAAGTAAAAACATGTCCCGCCATCTTTTTAGAAACCAGAGTCAAACCGAATCAGTGGATACGTTTTGTAAAAGTTAGTTTTTAAAATCACATCAAGTTAAACTTAGTTGTAAGGAGGATAGGGAACGTGTTAATGCCAGTGAAGTGTCAGCAGTTACTTTGACAAGACCTAGTACTCACTGCAAATGTGGTTCAATCCTGCAGGAAACTAGTCAACTGCAGCAGGTTAAAGAAGTCTGGTAACAAAAGGCTTTTCTCTCAGCACCAGTGATCTCAATATCTCACTGGTGGGATCAATGTCTTGTGTAAATTAAATGTCTTGTGTTATAGAACCATTTTTGGTGAGTTCACACATATTGTACTACCTGTGACCACTTCATACAAAACCCAGCACGAGTATTGTTCTGGAGATGATAAAACGTCCACTCGTCCATTTTCTTCTGCACGTCCTGGAATCTGTCCCAGCTGTCATAGGGTGAGAGGCAGGATACGCCCTGGACAGGTCACCGGACTGATAAAACTTCATGTCACTCATTAGCAGACTTTAAAATAAACCCGTAGAGTAATGAACACACCTGAGGTTGGTTGTATTGGAAGTGATGTATAAAACTAGGATGTATTTATCTTATAGTTTGTATATCAAGAGCCTGTATAGAAGACACCAACACCAAGGACCTTTTTATTGTTTGAACTGGTAAATAATCAGAACCGTTTTTTGGTTTGTGGATTTTAAGATTGTTTTCTAGAACTATGAACTGTACATAACTATTTCAATATGTGTGCAGTGGCCTGTAATTAAAAATGGTGTTTTCATTAGCGCAGATGGAGCCACTTCATCGTGTTGCGTTTCATGTCCCTGCAGTAGCTTAAGAAAGAACTGTTCATAATTGAACGAGCACTTAATGCTTGGAAGAGGGTGATGGTCAGTTGACAGCTCACATACTACACACACACAGAGGCCTTTTATAGAAACATGTTTGCAACCAAAATTCTGCCAATAGTGAAACTGGAGAAAGAAGATGCATCAGAGCAGGAACTGTGGATCAGTTCAAATATTTTTCTGTAACATTAGATACCAACACATGGTAAATACGTTTAGGATTTGGACTTTTAAAAATAAGAAAAACATTTATTTCCATTGATTATAAATGTCTTTGCTAACCCAAAGCTGACGTCACAGTAGGAACATGTGCTCAAGATATAAACCACCAGAAATGCACAACATTACTCGAATGAGCAGGCACGAACATTGGGAAACCTTTAAATCTGCTCACTGCCAAAGCTTTTCAGCAGAAACTGCTGCACGTGAACTTTAATCCCCCTCTACACAGTCGTTGCTGAGCTGTTGCTCAGGGCTGAGGCCGGTCTCAGCCTCAGCGGGCTCAGAGTCTTTGGGGGGAAGCGGGCTGGTTTGTTGCGTGGAGGTGTTGTTGGAAGGCTCGAGGTCAGGATCTTCTACAGTTTCATCTCCATCAGTAGAACCTTTGATGACATTTGGTGAGGATGCAGCTGGAGGTTTGTCTCCTAACATGTCAGCAGTCTGAGAGGCTGAAGGGCCTGAAAGGGTTGAGAATTAGAAACAGTGATGGTTTCAGTCAACACAGACACACTCAGTCTACTACGATTTATAAAAGACAGGCAAAGCTGAGATAATGAAAAATGAAACTGTAAACTGCAGGGTTCAAACTCATTGTTCAGGGTCAAATTTAAGCACTTTAAGCACTTTCAAGGTCCATTATCAAGCTTTTCCAGCACATTACCAAAAAAACAGATTGCATGTTCCACTTTGCATCACCTCAGTAAGACCATGTAAAAATTAAAACAAATCGTCTTAGGTTGACTTAAATGTTCTTTGTTCCTCTTTTGTTAAAACAGAGAAAAATGCACCACACAAAAATACTGAAAAAGGAAATGGTTGTCTTATATGCATATAGTGCACAAACTCAAAAAACTCATTTCTCTCAAAAATGCAGATGTGCAAATGTGAACAAATCAACTTGTTAGAGATGCTCATCTCCACTTGGAAAAAACAACCACACAAAAGAAGAAATCTGCACAAATGAACAAGTCTGCTCATCAGATATTGATGCTTCTTTCCTACGTGACACAACAACAGGAGACAGATGTTTGGTACTTTAACTAGTTAAGCACCCACACCACCAAAAATGAAACACTAGTTAAGTGTCGGACTAACGATTAAAGCTTTCACTTGAGTGAAGTCACTAATATTACTGCTACTGCTAAGTAATGTTAGCCAAGTTTAAAGCACACTGCATAAATCACCATGCCATAACTAACTGCTGTGCTAGCACTGCCGTACTCTATCACACTCAGTGCATTTCAATCATTTCTCCAGCAAGTTTGATAGCTAGCAAAATAATAATCATAGTTTTAAACATTAGCCTGTGTTATGAACACATACTCGAAATTATTTACTGTCATGTGACTCAAGAGTACAAATTCCTTCAGTGTCGTTTTCCAGAGGTGTGGACTCGAGTCACATGACTTGGACTCGAGTCAGACTCGAGTCATTAATTTTATGACTTTAGACTTGACTTGAAAAAATGTTCTAAGACTTGTGACTTGACTTGGACTTTTACACCAATGACTTGGGACTTGAATTGGACTTGAACCGGTTTACTTGAAAAGACTTGATATTTTACCCCAAATATAAAATTTAACATGCATATTATATAGAGATTGAAAATGTGACGTCATTCACGGGTAGAACCGCAAAGGATTCTGGGAACTCGTGGCAAGCGGTACTAGCGCACGCAGGCTTTCAATTGAAATCAGTCACACAGCGATAAAAAGAAACACAAAAATGGCAAGAAGCTGTTGTATTATTAACTGCAATAGCCGGTCGCATGACAGCCACGGGAAGCCGACGGGTAAAGAGATCGGTTGTTATCGGATTACGTCGTTGAAGAGAAATTGTTCGAGCCATGTTTCCGAAGTAACAAAGACGCGACGGGTGGCCTGGATTGCAGCCATTCAAAGAGCAAATATAACGTCCCAGAACACTCCAGCTCACAGGTTAGTCTGCTCCAAGCATTCCCACAAAGGTCAGTCTGCTGTTGTAGTTAATGCGTCATTTTCATAACATAATTGGTGATATAGGTTACAAGCAAGTCTGGCGCTGAACAGAAATTGTCGCGCTATGCTCCTTTATTTATTGTGCATAAATAGTGAATTGTCCTGACACAATATTGCGTTTCGCTTCTGTTATTATGGTACATTGACAAAAACATATGCTTTTATTCACAGGATAAAACAGTTGTTTTGTATCACTAATTGCCCAGTACGATTACAGCATACAGTATTATTGTCACTGCTACATTTCTGTGATGCTACCAGAAATTATTTCCACTACTAATTAATTACCGTTAAGCTCAAAGGTTATATTAATAAACGGATAACGAATGTGTATTTATGAAGACTATTTGTGAGACTGGTAAACTTATGATACGTACGATGGTCTTTACTTTCTACACGGTGCATTTCAAGGTCCTGTACCCATCCGTCGGTAAACTGTACCTGGGCTTGTTGCAGTGACCGGAAGTTACTAAACTTCACGAGTGTATGCACTCACAAGAACCGTATAATTATAAATATGCATATAAATATGCTACGATGAGATAGCTGACTTCATCTAACTAGCAAATGTTGTCCAGGCTACGTTGGTGATGCAGTTTTTTTAATGTATATGATATTTTTGTCATGCGATTTTAAAGCCGGTGTTGTGCCAAAAAGTGATTGTCTGCCAAAAACTGATTTCCAGTGTTTCTGTGTATTTTTTACGTGTAATATCTTTACGTATGTTCGTAAATAGACTTCGGTGAACAGGGGATACAAAGGGGTTACATAAAGAATTAAAAAATTATCTGTTTTTTAAGTATCTTTACAACTTGTACTTACATTATAACCAATCCGGTCCTTTATCCCCACTTAAAATATTTTTACAGAACTATTGTAATATTTGCTGCCATTTCTGCTGTCCTGTTGGGCAACTTACTCTTACAAAATACATTTTTAATGTTAATGAGATTTTTTTTACTGCATAAATAAAGGTTATATAAAAGTCGCTGCCAAAAACTGATTGCGGCTTGTATCTTGCTACACGAATGTTGTTTGTGGCTCAAGATGACTTTATGTCATCCATAAGGGATGCATTTGACATATGTTTAACATATTATAGCCCAACAAGTTACTTATAGCACTTTAAATATGAGCAATCGCTTTTTGGCAAATACCGGAAATCAGTTTTTGGCAGACAATCACTTTTTGGCACAACACCGGTCCTACAACCGCATCCAAGAATAACATGCAGCTTATCTCAGAACTGTCGGTGAAAATTATTCTTGGAGCTAGGTTTAATTGAGCTGCATTTTAAAGAGGTGCAATTTCACAATTTGTGTATATTTTCTAAGTTCACTATTTTGTCATGTGTTGAGAAAAACACAGATTTAAAAATTACATGGTCTAATATTTACATTTAGCATAACTGCAACATACTTTTTTTTTTTTTTTTAAAGACTCGAAAGGACTTGAAATTCAAAGTTTCAGACTTGTGACTTGACTCGGACTTTTACACCAGTGACTTGAGACTCGACTCTGACTTGCCTGACATTACTTGAGACTTGACTTGAGACTTGAGGATAAAGACTTGAGACTTACTTGAGACTTGCAAAACAATGACTTGGTCCCACCTCTGTCGTTTTCCATCGAACACTCATTAAAACAGCACGAACCCTGAAACTGCTTATTAAAATAATATGTATGTAAATAATAGTATGTTGCATTATAAAAAAATTAAGCTTTTGACTGCCCTCCAGAGTTCACGTTAACTTCAGATCTCTGGAAGCTACACTACCCCAACGATGTCAGCTGTTTAGTTTCTATACTGGACAGAAAAAAAAAAGGGGGGGGGGGGGGGGGGGGGTGGATTGGCTCCTCTTAAGGAGGACTAATAACTAAAATGTGAAAGTTTAAAGTCGATGAGTAAATCATGCTCGGGTAATACAATGGAAACGGTCTCATATCACCATCTAGTGTTATAAACTGTAAACATTTTTATGGGTGAAGGCTCATAATAGAGACCGATCAACAGGTCATTTTCTTTTCTATGGGTCTCATTTAAATCACATTACATCATTTCTGCGGTAAATGAGGACCCTGAAGAACGATTTAATGTCACTGTTAAAGATTTGTAGACAATAGATCGCAGACAGCTGGCTCCGCTTTAACTAAAGAGGAAGTAAAAACAGTTTGGATCACAAGTGTAAGGCAAAAACAAAAATACTACGCCTAATTGAAGCTGACATCAGACAGGCAGTAAAGAAATCAATGTTTTCTACATGCTTTGCCTCTTATTACCAAACTCCACACTAATGTGAGGAATCTCTGGTGGTTTGGACGAACTGTGCAATACGGGAACTCGTCACTCGACCTTCAGGGTTTCTGGTGGATATATACACTAGATCCACTTCACTATATTGTAAGGAGTATTCACTCACCACCCATCATCCAAATCATTGAATTCAGGTGATCCAGTAACTTCCACAGCTGTATAGAATCAAGCACCTAGGCATGCAGACTGCTGCTACTAAGTGGAAGTGTTTGGGAACGACAGCAACTCAGCCATCAAGTGGTGGATCACGTAAAATCCCAGAGTGGGGGTCAGTGGATACTGAGGCGCACAGAGGTTGCTAATTTTCTGTGGAGTCCATCGCTCCAAACTTCACGTGGTCTCCAGATTAGCTAAAGAACAGTGCACAGAGCTTCGTGGAATCCATTTCCATGGCCGAGCAGCTGTAGTCCAAGCCTTACATCACAGAGTGCAACGCAAAGCAATGGGACACAGCGGTGTAAAGCACGCCGCCACTGGACTCTAGAACAGGAGAGATGCAGTCTATGGAGCGACGGATCACAGTTCTCAATCTGGAAAGCCGATAGACAAGTCAACTTAGCAGTTGCCAGGACAACAGAGCTCCAGGTTTGGTGGCAGGGGGATTTCGGTGCGGGGTTGTTTTTCAGAAGTTGGGCTCAGTCTCTTCGTTCCAGTGAAAGGAACTCTTAATGCTTCAGCATACAAAGACATTTTGGCTCCCGACTTTAAGGGAACAGTTTGGGGATGGCTTCTTCCTGTTCCAGCATGACTGGGCACCAGTGCACAAAGCAAGGTCCACAAAGACATGAACTCTGGCATGGGAGTCCTGACCAGAACACCACTGGGATGAATGAGAGCAGAGACTTGGAGCCAGGCCTTCAACATCAGTGTCTGACCTTACAAATGGTCATAAACTCCCATAAACACTCCCAGAAGAGTTGAAGCTGATATAGCTGCACAGGCGGACGTCGTGAATGGGATGTCACTCGAGTTCATATGAGTGTGGGGGCAGATGAGCAAACACTTTTGGCAATATACTGTACATTCAATGTTTTGCTTTTTGTATTTTCATATAAAGTTAATACACCAATGAAGCTAGATGATCCTTATGAACCTTCGCTGGATGTTTTGTAGCAGAATCATTAATTATTTCTGTTATATTGTGTCCCAGCTGTATGATACATTTTTGCCATTCTTACCAATTTGCTGCTGGCGTGCGAGCCTCTTTTCCAGGGCCCGCTGTCTGTTCAGCTCAATGCGTTTCTGCTGCTCTTCGGTCAGAGAGGGAGTAGGTGGGGGAGCGAGGGCTTCGGCAATCTGCCCTTGGGGAGCATTAATAAAACTCTCTCTGCTGAACAGATCAGGATCCCCAAATGTTTCCAGTTCACGTTGTACCTCTTCGTCACCAGCACCTGAACACAATTTCAAGCAGTGCTGATAATTAAGTCCTGTGGAATATGGCAAGTATTTCCTATGTGCACCTGCAGGTGTGAATCCACCGTAGGGCTGTTCGATACAACGATATATACGGTTTGACGATATAAAAACGTCTATTTCATTTTACGCTATCGTTTGTTTCGTGGTGTCGCAAAATAAACTGTTTACGGCAATATTTCTTCATGGTTCTGATGTCACTGTAGTAAAGTTCTCTCTCTCTTATATTTAATATAACCACACTACGGACAGACAAGCGCCTGTTTTTATGCGTTGTCGTTAGCAACAACGACGGTAAAACCATCGCGTGTCCGCTTGTTTATGTTCCACATAAACCTTTCAGAATAAAGCTCAAGATCCTGTTGAGGCTTTTCAAAATAAACAGAATCACGTGAAAGAGCAGATTGTTTACGGATGAGAAGTAAAACAGAGCCGCCAGGTGCTAAAAAATAAACCTTAGACTCAAACGTTAGAACAGGCTTTCCCCCGCAGCACGCCGTGTAATAAATACTCACAAAGAAAACAGCGCCGTTACAACTCATGTCTAAAAATGTATCGTTTCATGCATCGTTAAAACACTCGACTCCAGCTACATGACGCGCAGCTGGAAACACTTCACGCAAGTCGAGATTCACAGAATTGACAGAAAATGTTACATTTCTGTGATTTATATCGTTATCGGACGATAGAATTCTTATATCGGGAGATGAGACTTTGGTCATATCGCACAGCCCTAGTCCACCATATCCCCATCAGTAATGATTTTTCTTCTTACCATCTGTACTTGTAAAATCTTCATGTGTCAGGGGCATGTCCAGTCGTATTCGTTTAAGACATGTCTATAGAAGAATGAGTAAAAAATTACAAATTCTGAACATTAGGAATCCCACACGCTTGCAGGAAATATTCTACTGCTTCCTCTCACCTGCACTTCCTTTTTGCTGCCGAGCCTTTCCACTTTGTCAATAAAATCTTCAAATTGCAATTTGGGGTACAACCTGTGGGCCCAGTTCTCCATCTTCTGCATCAGCAGCCGCAGGTCTGCAGCCTAATGGGGCAAACATCAAAAACAGCGAGTAGTGATATGAAAGAGGGCTGTGTGTGATAGGACGCTTCTTCTTCCCACTAAAAAATGACTTCCAGTCATTGGAACAAAAGACATCTTAATTTGGTAAACCAACCTCTGGTTCCCCTCACTCATTTTTGACCACGACAGAAAGGGCAACTTTTGACCTTTTAGTCTCAAACCAAATTTAGGACATCTAATTAAAAGCTGACAGGCCAAACAGATTTAGCTCAAAAACCAATGTTCATTCACATCTGGTAATTGGTGGGACAGATGTTATCATATCCTACCTCGTGTCCTTTGCCTTTGAACTGGATATTGTCAAAGAGAGTGCCCAGAGCTGGAAGCCCTCGATCTGATATCAGCCTGGGAAAAAATATTAAGACTAAGTTAAACCATTAATGGATTACAAGCAGGGTTAGCAGCACATCCAGGCGTATTTGGCTTATCCAATTCAGGATCGTGGATGGCTGAAGCCTATCCCAGCAGCCAGGTCGCCAGCCTGTCACAGGGCCAACACAGACAGACCCTCTGAATGGAAATGTCAGTGCCTTCAGATGTACCATGTTCAGAAGGCAGTAGCTTGTTGGGGGGGTAGGGTGTTTGGTTTTCAGGGTGCCCACAACCTTTCTTTTCCCACCTGTTTGTACATAAGGCAGTATAATGAGAAATAGTCAAATTACTCCATCTAAAAAAAAAAAAAAATTGATATATATATATATAAACACCCAGCACGCCCCTGCGGGCGGTTTATCCTTCAAGCTCGGGTCCTCTACCAGAGGCCTGGGAGCTTGAGGGTCCTGCGCAGTATCTTAGCTGTTCCCAGGACTCATTCATATATATATATATATATATATATATATATATATATATATATATATATATATATATATATATATATATATATATATATATATATATATATATCAAAGTTGCAATTAATTTGAATATTTTATCAAATGAAAATCTATGTTTTTCTTTAATACAGCTTGCAAGTTTTATCCTAAGTATAATCGACGTTCTTACTTAAAAGCTTATTTAACATCCTTTGATTTAGTATAACTTAGTTCTGTCCAGGAACATTGTGAACAGAACAGTAACAGAGGAGTGCCACTGGGACACCCACTGGGAGACTACTGGGAACGAGCCTGACTTATGGTTGGCAATACTAACCAGGTTCACACTATAGGTGTACAGAGACTGGAAACATCTTTCTCACACACATCCAGGGATGTCTCCAACGCTCTGACAATTTTCAGTCTGGGAATTTTGCCCATCCAAATGATGAAAACAACAATGGTATTAGAGTCTTTCTTCTTTAAATGACTGGCAGAGTGAAGCTGCACCATCATCACACAGATGCAGTCATTTGTACCCGCCGCTAAAGCGTAAGAAGACGCTGCAGTACTCTGCGAAACGACAGGTGTCGCCACTCAGATAATATCACATCACTTTTTTTGTGCAAAGTTCTTTCCACAAACTTACGTTTTCAAACATTTGCAACAACTCTGTGTGTCAGTGTGTCTCTGAGCCTCTGTGCACGATTATTAGTGAAACGGTGATAAAAACCAGTGCAGTCACAGACTCGTGTTCAACCTGGCTGCAACACTGACAGTCTGCACACGTCAATCAATGATTTTGGCCTCCTTGTGTCCCAGCTCACACAAGATGACATCAAATTCCTATTTAAATGCGCATTTTAATGCATTTCAACCCTCTGTCGTGATATAAATGTCTTTGCTACCTGTGGGAGTCCAGCTTGGGTTGGGGTCTCTTCACGCCTCTCCTTTTAGCAGTAGGGACATCAGCCAGCTGTGATACCTCACCTTCATCTCCTGCATTGAAAACACATGACAACAGGATGTGTTTCTAACTCATTCTGTTGGCAGCGTGGCAAACTTCAAGCTTATCTTTAAATCCAGACAAATTATAGACTGGAGGTTACAGAAGAAATGTGCTGGTTTGAACAGTATCTGATAGGTTTCATTTGCTCACGCAAACAAAAACATGTGTGTTGTTATTGTTAGAAACATCCAGTCTCAGAGAGATGCTGAAAAACCAGTTCATGCATTTGTTAATTCTAGGCTGAACTAACAAATTCATTATTATCAAGCTGTTCCAAAAAGCTTTGTGGAAGGACTATGAGAGGTTGTATTTCTCCCACATTAGCCTTTTTTCCTGAATCTTATTTTTCTATGATTCTTCATTAAACCATGAATTTAAAATACAAAGTTCTGAATCATCACATCTTAAAGACCTCATAGTAATCCTGTAAGAGCACAGCAGCATCTACCATCTGCAAAAGGGTCTCCTTCCTCCTGGCCTCCCCGGCCTGGGGAGTGTGGTGGTGGGAGTGGGGGGAAAGCTTCATCCTCTATGCCGTCATAGTCAGGAATGTCCTGTGGGCTATTTTCCTGTGGGTCAACCATGGTGAGTCGGTCCTGGAGACAAAGTAAAAGACGTGTGAGCCCCAGTCGTCAACAGCATCAGCATTAAGTTACATGAATTTAACTGCAAGTTGAAAAAATGACATTTATTTCTGTAAGAGTAATTCTTTACTGTGTTACAACATCAACATGAAAACCTAAAAAACTGGCATTTACTTTTTTCTTTTTTTACATCAACAGGAGGAGCTGTACAGACACTCATCCCACCTGGAATTATACCCCAAATTCAGAAATGTACTATTATGATACATTAATGGTCCATTATGTTTGTTTCACAGTTATATACATAATACAATTTATAGATTTGTATATATTTACATTCTATCAGGGATGAACTGGTTGTGAACCTTTGAGCTGATAATGACATTTAAAAGTTACAATTTGGATGAATTATTACTGCGATACTTCTTTTGGACTCTGTAGTACCACAGAAATATCATTAAAGTAACAGGTTTGTTTTAAAGTCTTTCAGCTGTTCCGTAAGCATCATCGTCATCATCATTTATACACTTTAAAAACACACCTGGCAGACCGAAGTGCTGCACAATACAAATGTAGTAATAAAATAGCAAAAAACAAACATAGCAATAAAGTAAACTCTTGAGCCAAAATGATGTGACACAACTAGGGCTGCCACAAACGATTATTTTGATAGTCGACTAGTCACCGATTATTTATGCGATTAGTCGACTAATCAGATCATCATCCATTGGACGTAAAACTACAGCTTATTGCACCAGCAGCATCTGCTCTTATATAACTATCATTAGCTTACAGCTTTAAGCTTTTAAGGTGCTAACTAAAAATAAAGACAAGATGATAGTTTATTCAATTTTAATGAAATTTGCAGATTGTTTCGGTGAAGTTTAATAAACTCCTTGCTATCTAAACTATAACAGGACAACGGAGTATATTCTCCAGCATCTCACACTTCTGATAATCAGCTGTCTGCTTGACGTTTATTCAGCTGTGTAAGAACTATAACTTTAATCTCAGACAAACCGATTTACTCAGGAACAAATAAAATACTAAAAAGCCAAACAACAACATTTTTAATTTATCTAAGTGACTCATATATATTTAACCTGAGTAGCGAAAGACGGCGGTGGGTTTGAAAACAATTTGCCGGGAGTCCGGTGTTCTCACCGTGCTAGTGACCTAGCCCCCGGCTCGCTATCGAGCTAGTGGGTAACAGACGTCTCCGAAAACGTCGGAGCGCTTTTGAAAATATGTGGTGTCCTGATAAACTGAGCCGATATTTGAGGTTTACACAGCTACATTCTCGGCTGAAAATATGTTAAACGTTTATTATTCTTTCTGGGTCACAAAATAAGAGTAATATTAAAACTAACTAGCTGCCGCCATTGTTGGAAACTGAGCTGGGCCGCGCTATGAATTCTGGGACACAGCCTGGTTCTTCTTCTTCGGGGTTTAACGGCAGCTGGCATCCTTGTACATGCAGTGCTGCCATCTTCTGTTTCAGTCCGTTATTACACTCTTAAATCCTGCTACTTATTCCTGCGTCTTTTGAGATCTTACAAAGCTTCAAACGACGCGTCGACTATTAAATCAGTCGTCGACGATTTTGATAGTCGACGTAATCGTGACTAGTCGACAAATCGTGGCAGCCCTAGACACAACACAGACACAAAAGGAAATCTTCTACATTGTTTTGCTGTTCACACAAGTTCTAATGCTACCCTTTGTTTCTGGAAGGAGACGATTTTCTGTCCAGTATTAAAGTTCAAAGAACAGGGTATCCGTCTCCAGTGGGCTGCTAAACAAGTTTACCAGAAAAATCAGACCCACGGTCATGTTGTGTCACTTTGAGTGATTAGTCAGCAGCAATAACAGGGAATGACAAACTGACAGACTTTGGATATAAAACAAACAATTTAAACATTTAGAAGTTAAACATCTTCTCGGATTCCTTTTGCTGCACATGTCTATGTATGTATTTGCTGTACAGTGTCATTTGTTTGGAACATTAATCTTGATGTATACATAAACATTTGATTTAAAAAACGTGTTTAAAAATGAACACTGACACAATTAAACAACACTGGTGCACGGTGACTGCAAACAGAAGCAGCTGCTTGTATCCTCCTGTGGATACAAACCAGCAAGAACTCATCAGATCTCTGTCACTTACCATTAATGAAGTTTGGCTTTTATTAATAAACAGAGAGCACGGATATCGGGCAGGTATCACTTCGTCTGGGCCCTTAATGGGGTCGTCCGTGAAGCGGACACGTCAGTAGCTCGCAGGCGCAGCCACAGGAAGGTGGCAAACTAAACAGGCTGCTGATCGGACCCAAACCGCTCGGCTCTGCAGGATTTCACGGTCAGAGCCGCAGCAGCAGGACACCATGATGTTAGCGGCTACAGTTTAGACAGAACCAAACTGAGAGACTTTGGGTAAGCTATGAATAATGTAAGCTAACTGCTGTCAGATGAAGGAGCTCTAAAGTGTGACAAGAACATGACACAGCAGCTCTGTTTAAAATGAAAGGAAACGTTATTGTCATACCTGTTATGAGCAGTCGACAGAGAAACACGACAACTTTCAGCTTCAGCCGCTGAGATGCGCCTTTTTTCCCTCCACAGGAACGAATGAACGCCTCCTTCCTCGTGGTTGTTATTAGCGCTCAGCAAACAGCAACATGGTGCATTAGCGCCACCAAATGGACAAGTCAAATTCTGTCAAACAATTTCGCCTGAAAAATGAAATATGGCCTGATAGCTTTCACCCAGGGGCGATTCTAGGATCAGAGCTTTGGGGGTGCTGAGCACCCAGAGAGCTGCCCAACCAGGCAAGATCAACTTTACTCATCACGATGAGACGTCTTCCCCGTCTCGTCAGTCCCTGCATCCCTACATGTCTCCAGTCGTCCTCTGTCTGTCTCCTCGGTGCATTTAAACCCCTGTACCTCGCTGTCCTCATCGTCTGTTGTCCTCGCCCCATGTCTGTGCAAGTCTGCAAATTTCTTTATTAAATCACAAGATTCTTAACTTCATCAAGTCTCTCTGTGCCTGGGTCCTCGTCATGATACATGACATCACTGTTTTGCAACTTTGCCTATGGTACAATGGATGAAAAGATCTTTACTGCAGATACTACTATGGCTCTGTAGATTTTTTTACATTTTATTTTCACCTATGTCGCCTCACCTTGACTGGCACATCTGTCTATCACTTTTTGGTAGTCAACTCTCTCAAGCAGTTAAACGGTTTCCGTTGTGCCTGTCACTGCTCCCTGTCTGTTTGCTTACCTGGTTCTTCCTGACCTTGTACTTTCTCCTCACGTTCCCCTCTTTCCTCTGTCCCTCTTTGGACTGACAATCATACACAAATAGATTATATTCAATTAGATGAACAAATTACATTAATATGAAAAAAAAATACTGTTAAGATCACTAATAAAAAGTCCTCTCAGTGCGTTTTCACCACAAGGCAAATAACCAAACCACGTGTTCATCTAATAAAAGATGTACATTTGTCCGCAGGCTACGGACAATTTTAAGTTTTACATTTTAAATATGCTATATAAAATTCAACGGGAGCAACAGGACGGTCAAATGTCACTGATTCTACTACAGAGTAGGACGGGTTGTAGGGTTGCAAACATCGTGAGAAAACAGTTTCAACACTGCAGGGGCGCACCTTGGACCAAGGGCAGGACACCTGCTATGAAAGGATGCTGAGAACCACAGGTGAGGCCAAATCAAAAGAGGAAAAATCCGTGGAAAGCAAGTCCACAGACACGTCGCAGCAGGATAACAGGCACCTTTATGATACGTAGCTGCACAAAGTAATATGGAGGTCACAGACACAGCGGGCTGGGAAAACATGGAATAAAACACAAGGAGGAGAAACGAGGCATGGGGACTGGCAGATACACAGAGGGGACACACAGGGGGTGAAGTCACGAGGGGAAATCAAATAAGCAACATCTTAACAGAACAACCGAGGGACCCTAAAACTGACATCAAACAACAACAATACAAGACACACAAAAAACCAGGTAGAAGTCCCGGGACCATGACATGCAGCTGGTTACATATGGTTAAAATGATTCAAATGCAGTAAGTGTGCACGTTTCTCATTTCAATATAGTCCATAGCTTGATTACTGTCTGTAGCCCACATGATTAAACTATTTACTTACACAAAACATGTGAGTTTAGATTCTATCTACTGTATAGTAAATAAATATGTAGCCCAACAAGTATAAAATCCAGAAAGCTACACAACATGGGGCGGTTCATTTACAAACACAGGTCTAACTTGAGTTTCACACCGTTTTTATTAGAAAACAATCAAATTGTTAAATGCTTAAAGTACACAAAATGTCAGAAATCTGCACCGTCATGAACACAAATTTAAAGCTAATTTTTCGTGATTTGTTGATTAACCCTCCGAGGTCTAAATCCCACGTTGTGCACATCAACATCACACATTTGTACAAATAAAGTTTATAACAAAGACCTGTTCAATATTAAGCTCTGGAAACAGCTTGTTGTTTTGTTGCCATAGCGATGCCTCCAGGGAAAAATTAGGGAGCAGAGCAAGAATGAGAGCATATTAGTGGATATATGCTTTGATAACTTTGCCTAACAACCATAAAGAAATGTTTTATATTTTGTGTGTTATTGAGCTTTAATCCTGCATGAAGGCCGAGATGAATCTCTTAGAGTAGAACTTTACAGGAACTATCAGAATAAATGAAAATAATAACACTTTGACTGCTTTAGTCTTTTAGATTCACTTCTGTCTGTTTTGTTTTGTCTCCATTTAAAAGATATCAAACTGAGCAAATGTAAAAAGAATCTCTGCACATTCCACAGTCTTTGCTGCTAAAGTGACATCACAGCATTTAAGCATGTTTTGAATGAAAACATCAGCATATGAACACAAAACTGAAGAGACACTGCAACCGTATGAAAGCAGACCACTATTTAGTGACATTTCGACGTTTCCCTGAGGATTAACTGCTCTGTAATTTACCAAGAACTCAAGTAAGCTCAAATTTCACTTTATAAACTTAAGAGCATTTACTTAAATATATAAATGCCTGATTTTCCTGCCTGCCAGGACAGTATTTATGTACTTTACATTGTGCAAGACTAGACTATATTTTCCATCATAGAGAGGATGATGTGGATCTATTATTCAGGAAAACAAATGTACATAAATGAGAAAATGTTCTTAATCATATCTCAGAGTGACAGAAGCTCTTTTTAACACGATTATTTCTGAGACTATTTTGTTCATTTAGGAAAATAGAGAAGACTTAAGTCTTGTTCTCAAACAAACTATTAGAATTTCTGAGAACCTGAGGCTGCGTCCACATTTCTGAAAGCGCAGCTTTGTCTCTGCATTTGGGCCTTTCTTCCACACCTAAACAGCAGATTGAGTCACTGAAAGGTGAGATTTTTAAAAACGACGTTTTTGTGTTTAGGTGTGGACGAGGAAAACGGACATTTACTCAGGTAATGTCAAAAGTGTGCGCCGCTGTTGACGCTGTGGCCACGTTAGTGTTTACATGAGATCAGTTTCTACAATGGCAGCTGTAGACAACATACTGTGTCTGTTCATCTTAGTATCTGCAGTTTTGACACACTTACATATACACACACAGTTACTGTGCCTCCATTTAGAAACACAGAGGCATCAGACGTGGCTTCTACATTCAACACAGACGCTCTCCCAACCCAAATCCTGACGTCGGTTTGGAATAAATGTCATTTTAAAAAAATGACATTTATGTATGCTGTAAGATTTGGCGTGTTCTTGACAGCGTTTCACTTTGTTTTTAGCGTTTAGATGTGGAAGGAGATGTTTTTTCAAAACTGCACATGTGGACTGGATTTCTTTTAAACGAAAAAGGAAAACGTGCGTTTTCAAACATAGGCGTGTACGTTCGGACGCAGCCTAAAGTCATCACAAAAAAAGCAAATTCTCTGAACATTCTTAGTTGAGGTTTACTGATCATTGTTGTTTTGTGTTCCTTGTAGTCAAAATGAGTGCAAGTGGAGACGGACCACAAAATAACCAAAACGGTAAGCACATGTCCTCAGTCTAGAAATTGATGAAAAACTGATTTTCAGCAGATAGTTATGGATGTTAATTAAAAGATTTAATGATCTTGCAGGCCAACAGGTTAACCCACAAAGGTTTGCAAATGGAGATCAGCAACCTGCTAATGAACCAGTTAATGGAGGCTTCGTGAACAATCTGTATCTCGCTCTCCGTGATATTCGTTGGTTTCTGCATGAGCTAATAGCTTCAGCACTGGGACAATATGATGACTTCTACGGTAGCGATGACGATGACGATGACAACAATGTCAACGCTCAAAATATTAATGTGAGGGACAATAATGCCAATGCTGACAACAATGAACAGCACCAGGATCGTAATGCTGTGGTTGTTGGTGGCATTGAAAATGAGGAGGCATTTGAAGACCGTGTAGATGTTCACCAGTACATCCCAGAAGAGGACCCTCAGCCAGGTGTTTCCAGGAGGAGGTCTAGAGAGCTGGATGAAGAAGATGTGGAACCAAACAAAAGAATCAGATGGAGCGATGATGACTCTGACTTCTTCTCTGCCTCTGACACTGATAGCGAGGGCTGTCCTCATGTTGGTAATATTGCCGATGAGGACATCAATCAGCAGGTAACAGAAGAAGCACCGCAGCCTGGTGGATCCACGAAAAGGTCCAGAGAGGAAGATGTTGACGAAGAAGGTCGTAATAGCAAAAAATCCAGGCTTGCACACTCTGATTCGGGGACCAGCTCAACTGTGTGCGACCACTCTGAGAGCAGCAGTGATGGACTTTTTGAAGATGCGCACGAAGAGCTTGACAACCATGAAGCTGGAGGCTCGAGGAAGCGTTCCCGAGAGGACTTTGAGGAAGAAGAGGAATACTTGCCGGCATGCAAATTTCAGAGGTGTTCAAATGAGTCCAGCAGCAGCAGTGATGAAGACTAACACTATTTCGACGGGTTTCTTCAGTATCCTTTTAGTAGGCTGATGGCCTACTCAGGTGACCCTGAATCCTCCATGCTGCAATAAGCTGGGCATACACTGTGCGATTTCTTTCAGTCGCGTTATTCAGCTCCTGCTCAAACTGTACGCTTGACTCGCAGGGGTGAGAAGTTTGTGCCTCCATCGCTTGTGTCCCGGTCACACGCCGCACCGCTGTTCTACTCCGTCTCTTCGCTCTCATTTCTGCGTTTGCGCGTGCGCGGTGTGAGACGCTGTGGTGACACCCTCAGGACGACCCACAGGATTTCAAACAGGTTTGATTTTCTTACGATTTCTTACGACCAGCTCCCGATCATCAATCGGGAGCTGGTCGTGAGGTTTTAATCGCTTCTCGTTACCCTCGTTATGTAGACGATGCACGACACACGATCAAGGCCAAACTCGGGACGACCTCCAAAACGGTCGCACGACTGAAAAATCGGCTCAAAATGGGCCAAAAATCGCACAGTGTATGCCCAGCATTAGGCTGCTGGGGGATTCCCATGATGCACTGGGTGCTTCTTCTTCACCCACTATGTTTAATAGACCTCTCTGCACTGAATGGTACTTGTTATTAACCTCTGGTTCTCTTCCACAGCATGTCTTTATCCTGTTTTCCTTGCCCCTCCCCAACCGGTCGCAGCAGATGGCCGCCCCTCCCTGAGCCTGGTTCTGCCGGAGGTTTCTTCCTGTTAAAAGGGAGTTTTTCCTTCCCACTGTCGCCAAAGTGCTTGCTCATAGGGGGTCATATGATTGTTGGGGCTTTCTTTGTAAGTATACCTTACAATATAAAGCGCCTTGAAGTGACTGTTGCTGTCATTTGGCACTCTATAAATAAAATTGTAAAGCGCTTTGAGGGGTCCCGAAAAGTGCTATAAATGCATCATTATTATTATTATTATTAAAATTGAATTAAAAATTGAATAGATGTCACTGTGATGATTTCTTGCCTCCATAGAAAGCTTAGACCCAAATGCAGATTCAATGCACAGGGTTAAACTATTTATGAGACTTTGTTTAAAGAGAGGGAATGGAGAACGTGGCTCGAGCTAGGAGTGTCAGCAGAGAGCAGGAACCAGAGGAAAAGCTATCGAGAGACTGAACACCTGGCTCCTGATGGGAACAATCCAACGGGAATTCTGCAACAGAGGGAGAAGAAGTTGCTGGACGGGTAAGGGAGTTTGAGGGTAGGATGAGTATGTTGGCAGAGGAGACCTAAACACAGGGAAAACAAGGGGGAACACAGGGAAGCAGCATGCCAGAACTGGAGCAGAGGGGAAGCCTAGTTACCACTGGAGATGGCAGAACAAACTGGCGAGGAGTAGCAGGCAGCGCTGGTTTAAGAAGCCCTCCTGCTGATTGTTTGCAGATGAGGCCCAGGTGAGATGCTGGAAACTCCACCTCTGAAGTGTGGACACAGTATCCCGATTCCAAGTGGAAAAGCCCCTCAGACACTTCCATGGTGCATGACAAGAAGGATGAGGAAGCATTCATGGTCCATCCATCCGTCCGTCAGCGTAATGCCTAAAAGTTTATTCAGATGTAAATATATTACATTTTTAAATAAAGATCGTCACTGTTTTTAATGACGCTGCATTTCATTCTTGTGTCTCTATTGGACAGTGTTGTAGAAGTCACAGAAGACAGGAATCAGTTCCAGCTTGGCCTGACGTTTGATCACTAGTGATGTGCGATACCACTGATTTCCTTTCCGATCCGATACCAAGTAAAATTCAGGGTGGTATCGATGATGCTGATCCGATACTTTGTACAAAAACTTTACTCTTTTATTGTATCTCAAATTATAGCGTCATAATCATTACAGGACATCAGATTACTTGTTCTTATCACGTAATAATGCAGAGTTCATCATATAGAAATACAAACCTGAAGTTGTGCACTATGTGAACACCTTGCCTGCCTGCAGCACTAAAGGACTCCGTGAGAGACGTCTGTCTCACCCTAGCAGCACCCGTCCTTCTCCTCCTCTTCAGTTCGCCTCAACGTAAGCTCGTCATATTCTGTGATATGATTTACTCTGAGGTGTTTGACGAGGTTAGTGGTGTTGCCACAACACCTCACTTTCTTGCCACATGTATCGCAAACCACGTCTCGGCTGTTTGTGGATGTAAAATACGTGCGCACATGACTCCAGTTACGCTCAGCCATTGTTGTGAGTGCGCGCGCCACAGGCTGCCACACATTTATACAGCCGTGTTTCACACATGACTATAAAAGGCGGAAGAGGGAGTAGTTCTTTCCAATGTAGACAATCTGAATGATAGTTTCTTTCCACTGTGTTCCTGTTAATGAAAAACTACAATTTCACCCAAAATGATTAAAATATCAATATTTTAATGTGGAAACCTTCTGTTTCCACATCTGGACTTTCTGTTGCTGCCCACGCAGGTGAAACTTTCTTTGAAGTGGCTTATTGAAGTTGTAATTGATAATCAATTCCCACACAATGTGAGAATCCAATCAATTTGTTTATCAGGGGAAAGGTGTGATTTTTTTAGGACACTGGAGCCTAACATTAACCAGTTTAATCTTAGCTTATTTCCATAAGAAGAAAAACATACTGAGAAAGAGATCACCAAAATATACATGTACAAATGTGAAATGGTCAAATGTAGTGTGAAAGAGCTATTTGACATCTTTAAATTCAAAGTAATGTATAAATCCACTTACATAAAACATGAAAAGGCGCAGCAGCGATGCCCATCTCAGCCAGTGTATGATGGTGGGGCAAGATGGCAGCTTCCACAACATGACGCCAGCTCCTATGTATTTTTAGTAGATAAATGATACGTTTATGTATCAATTTGTTGGAAGATGTAATTACACCTTAATTATGTAATTAGAAGCAAAAATGATTTTTTTTTTTTAATCAAATCACCTCAAAAAAATTACTGTACTTACTTTCTAAATCATTCTTTACCTCTAAAAGGGGCGGCTGTGGCTCAGGAGGTGGAGCAGGTCATCTACTAATCAGATGGTTTTTGGGTCGATCCCTGGCTGCTCCAGACTGCATGCTAACTGTCCTTGGGCAAGACATTAACCCCAAGTCACTCTCTGATGCATTCATCAGAGTATGAATGTGTGTGAATGTTAGATAGAAAGCACAGAAAAAGGGCTTCTATGAACAGGTGTGAATGAGGCAACCTGTATAGAGCGCTTTGAATGTTCAGGTAGAGTAGAAAAGCACTGTAAAAATGTCTGTGTTGATTTCTTTTGGACCTCAAACATTACTCACCTTGTTGCAGGTTTCTTTATTAATGCTGAAAACCCAGAATGGAAACTGACCTTACTGCTTCCTTCCTTTCCAAACTATTGCGGCTCCTCCAACCAACGGCCGCGGCAGGCTAAACATGAGGACACAGATGACGCGCAACAGTAAACACATGAGATACACCTCTGTACTATTTGCTACTTTTATTCCACATACAAGTGTCCACTATACAAATCGGCACACGGGCTCAAACCATTAAACAAATGCACAGACTGCACAAATAACTGCACCATTTACTATGCCAAATTTCAACATTGGCCTATTGCATAACTTAGTGAATAAGTATACATAAACCATCAAGTTGCAGTCAAAAAGTGCATCAAAATGATTCAAGCTGCGCTCAAGCTGCAGTCAACAGAAGGTTTTGCCTCATGCTCACCCTACCTTTCTGCTCATTAACATCAGGTGCCGTGAACAGGTGAGTGCAACCACATTTATCACCTAACACACCCATGAGTCACGCCCCACACCCGTGTACCAATACAGTGAGTGCATTTAAACTATTCTGCCCTCACTAGGGTGTGAAGCTGGTTTCTAGCTTGGCAGATAGCTAACAGGTCCACAATAAACATCCAGGAGTCAGCGGATACGTTTTAGATGTTTACTGTTGAAGCACTGTAAAACTGGTACAGAAACAAAAATAAAATTGCATTTTCTTTACAACATCAAACATTAAGCCATGCACTACAATGTATATAACACATAAACACAAACTTATCCAAACCCTTTCACTGGTTATTAGGCCCACGCATTTAGCGATTAGCTTAATGCTAACATTACATGGGAAATCCCATAGACGGGCTAACGTGTTAGCATCGCGGCCGTTTTTCCTCACAAAAGAAAGTTTTCCACACAAACCTCTAAACTGCTACACAAAACTATCGCGGGAAAGCTTACAAAACAGATAGCAACTACTTACAGGCATGTGCTCTCTCAGGCTCAGCAAGAAAAAGTGAACAAAAAGTGGAACAGACAACAGTTTGGCTATCCGGTTGTTCAGTCTGACGTCACTAGCCGTGTCTGGGTCTAAACTCCGCTGCAGGTCCATATATCAAACGATCACTCAGCATTACTGAGAGTTGAAAAACTGTCTAAAGTCTTTCATCTTTAATAAAATGATCAGCGTTCTGCTCTACCAGGTGTAACAATTGAGTTTAACATCCAGGCATCCATGAAAACGGAATTTATGATATTTAACGGAGTTAGAAGTTAGCAGGGAGTTAGCTCGCTAGCTTCTATCTAAATACAATATAGCATGTCCTGACTGCGGGGGTTTGGAAACAAATTAAAACGTACATCTCTGTTATCACTTATCAGAAAATGTTTGGCCCAATTAATTTTGAAAGTGTTATTTAAAGTAGAAAAGTCTAAGACGTTAAGCCCACCTGATTCGTACTTATTCATCACAACAGTTTTTCTAATATAATGCGTACGGTTTTTCCATATAAAATTAAAGAGCATACGGTCAATATCTTTACTAATTTTCTTATCCAGGTGTAAGGAGAGAGCAGCATATGTTCATCGGGATATCCCTTCAGCTTTAGTAAGTAACACTCTACCTTTCAAAGACAAGTCCCTTTGCAGCCACTGCTTGAACTTTTTTAGGGTTTTAGCTTAACAATGCTCGCAATGCAATGATGCAAGTATTCAAGTAACAGTAATCATCACATAAAAAAGCACATGTAACAGATTACGTCCATCGTTTTTAAGCAAGAAAAAAACAAACAAACTGAAAATATTGACAAAATGTGGCAATGAAGTAGATGCAGAATAAACGAGCCGTGTTCCTGTACACTCTGTCATGTAACGGTGTGTGGCAGGCAGGAAAATAGGACCCAAACACAAACTCACAGGAAAACAGGACTGAACTCAAAATGCAGCTTTATTGCTGACAGGTGACAAACGATAACAGTGATACCAAAGCAATGCAAAACTAAACTGGGAAGAGCTAATTGTAGTGATGGCCCGCTTGAAGCTGACGCTCCGGAGCGTGTGTCGAAAAAAACAACACACTGGTTCAGAAGCACTGTGTCGAGGCTTGCTTCGTTTGGCAAAAGTCACGTGACCAGTGACGTCCGAAGCTTCATTACGCACGTAACTGCTTCGGTACCTGATTCAAACGGATATAAGGAAGTGAATTATACACCATACAGCTAAAACAGTAACTGGGAGCAGGTTTACGGATTCTGCATACAAACGTGAACACAGAGCGCGGACCCGACGCGTCAGAGTCAGATTTTGATGTGTCCGCGGGTCCGCGCTGTGTTTGCCTCTTTTTTTTTCCGCTGGCTTCTGCAGCTGCAGGTTTCATAACTCTCTGTTTACATCTCTAATTAAGTCTCACATGTGTCAGCTTTCTTTTAATAGATACGAAATTATGGATATATACTGTTAAATGATCAGAATTGTAATATTTCTGACTGAGGCAAAACTTTCCAGATTCCAATCAAATTGAATCGGATCCTGTATCGAATCAAAATGATTCTACAAATCAGTGACGATGCAGCCGTACTCAGCTCCCTAAGCATTTTCCCTTTCCAGTTCACAATCAATCCCACCCCTAGGTCAAAAATATGTATAGGACAATTGGCCTAATCTAATATTTTGTATGAACCTGTCCAGCTGTCCAGTGATTAAACGACAAGTAGATGGAGGCAGGACTTCACAGCAGGGGCATACTCCATAATGTGCTGTGCATTCTCATATGTATATTATATATATTGCTCACTTATTGTATTTACCAACATCAAGGAGTTATGAGCAAAGAAAGGCCACACCATAGTGCATGTTTAAATAGGGAAAGTTTATTGATCAAAATGTATTACGCAAATACGCATTACATTTTTTTCAGCCCCCCAATCGAGAAAACAAAACCAATTACATGTTCAAAGCAACGGAACGGTGGCCCAATATCAGAGAGAACTCCACTCTTGAGTGAGCAGCGATGATTGAGCAGTCCGTTTTATTTTGCAGATTCAAGCTGCTCTTCAAAATTTTCACCACCAGATGTCACCGGAGAGGACTGTGTTGAAAAGCTTCGAGTAATGAACCGTTTTTCAATACAAGCTTCAGTGCTTCGGAAAGCTTCATTTGGCCATCACTAGCTAATTGTAACACATACCAGAAGACACGGGGAGAATCACACACAGCATGAGGGACGACACGACACTGACTCAGCGAAACACAGGGTTTAAATACACTGGGAAGTAACGAGGGGAATGAGACACAGAAGGAGGGCACAGCTGGGAGAAATCAGGACTGACGAGACAAGCAAAGCAGGACACATTTACATAAGACACGGACCTACAAAGTAAAACAGGAAGGATCACACAGAGACGCGAACTTGACACAGTGGAGACAGCAACTAAGAAACACAGAGACATAAACCATAAGGCAGAGGACTCTAAGAACAGAGGGGACACAGAGAAACATGAAGGGCAAGGGATCGAAACTAGAAACCATAGAATAAATCACACACATAAGTACAATAACACAAAAACCACAAAGAACTAAAAACGCTGGGTCTCCCGTGACACACACCTGTTCACCTGCACGCGAACACAAATATCTCATCAGCTGATCACAGAGACGCAGGTCTGTGCATTTAGGCACGGTTAAGATGGCACGCTGAAGTTCAAACCAAGCATCAGGATGAGGACGTATTTCAGAAGCTGATGGAAAATAGGAAGAAAAGAGTAACTCAGCACTTGTTACAACAAAGGTGTGCAGACGTCCAGATGTTAAACCCTGAAGCAGATGAGTTCAGCAGCAGAGGCCAAACTCAGTGTTACTCCTGTCACGTAACTTTCCAGTTTATTCAGAAGCATGCGTTATATTTCACAAAACGAGAAACTGGGTTATGTGTAAAATGTGAATTACAAAGAATTTTATAACTGTAATTTAATCTCTGTGTAAACAGCTGTCAGTAAAGTGCACTGGATGTTACAACACGGAGGGAGAGAGTTTATTTTCCATAGGTAATAAACTTTGTTGTCATTTGATTCACAGTGAGAGCAGGTGTGTGATTCCAACACAAAGGTCAGAGTTACTCAATACATTACCCAACTTTAGAATCTTAATATATCTAACAAAGCTTATCGTGAGTTAAAGGATCATTTTCACCCTAAAACAAAGAAAAAAGTCATTTTCAGAGCCTTCAAAGTTTCATTTGAGATACATTTCAGGTCACGTGTTAGCAAACAGACAGTGTTCAGGTATTAAACACACAGCACCTCGTGCACGTTTGTAACCATGGGATCCACACATTCAGCAACACAGTAGTGTTATTACTGTTTTGGGTGGGGGCAGCTATAGATTAGAATCACGTGTGACCTCATGCTGCTGATGGATGCGTTGCAGTCACATGATCCAATCATGCTGTGGAGCAATGAAGTCAGGTGGGTGCAGGAAAATGTCTAGACCGGATTTGTTTGCACTATAAAGCAGCTCAGGATAACGTTGCCACTGGGCCACACTGGCCCTGTTTATCTGTGGGGAATCGTGCACGGGTTCACGTGTGAGTGACTACACCTACAGCACCTACAGCGCAGCGTCATTTTGTAAATAAAGGCGCGTTTTCTTTGATTTGCGGTTGTCTCGAGTGCATGCTTCCACAGCCGTCACACATACTGCTGTCATATTAAGAAAATGTTTGCGACGTCGAAAATAGCGACGGCCATCTGGGACTTTCTAGTGGACGACTTCATGGCTGCGCCTTCACCTGGAGACTGGCGCTCCATCACAGAGGGATTCCAGGAGCGCTGGAACTTCCCTCTGTGCTGTGCAGCTCTGGATGGGAAGCACGTCCAGACAAAGGCACCCCATATATCATATAGGAGACACACACTTTGATATACACTAAATATTTATTGCATATACAGGAAAATAATGTCTATTAACAAGGTTGCCCAAACTTTTGCATCCCACTGTATTAGTATATTTTGTCATTAGTATAATATGAAATAACTTCTACATGTGTCAAGTCGTGTGCCAACATTTGCTGTGTAGTAGAACTGAGACATCAGTCATTATAAAAATTTATTTGAAATAATATTAAAATTCTCAAACAGAAAAACATTAAACATAAATATATAAAATATAAGTATTTACAGAGAGACAGGAATAAAAAGGACCAGCTGCTCTCCAGAGCAGGAACAAGGCTGAGGAGGAAATGCTCCATTGGAGACTGGTGTGGTCTCTTCAGGGACTCCAGGGTGGCCAGCTCCACCGCCGATGGACCGTCCTGGGACCCGTCCCTCATCTGCCTCGGAGCCGTCCTCCTCTGTGGGCCTGTAAAACAGCACAAAACACAAAGAAATGAGAAGGCTGCTACTAGATTTTAATTTCAACAGTGAAAAAAAACAAAAACAGGATATAATCAGATTGGTTGTAGATATTTAGTAAAGGTGATCACAAGGCAATCCCACCGACTAAAAAGGTATCAGTGCTTGCTGTACATACCTGTGGGTGCAGCAGCAGGAGCTCAGGGACTGGGGAGCCAGGAGAAGCAACAGGGGATGCTCTGCTGCAGAACCAGTTGGCTCTATCAATACAGTATTAAATGCTAACAGGTTGAATATAATCAGAGAAAGTATATACAGTGGTCCCTCCTTTATTGCAGCAGGGGTTCTCAGAATAACTAGCCCCTGGTCACAGTTCTCACAATTGATTCTCAAAGTGCAAACCTTTGTAGATTGCAAAACGTAAAAGTATTATTATGCCGCGTTTTGTCTTCATCTGCCCGCCACTTTCGTGCGCCCTTTTCCCTCGCGGTGCAGGTGTCTATTTCCGAATGAGGCTCATAGTTATGGGTGTTTTTGTGCTGTTTTTTCTATTGGACGTGATGGTTATCAAAACCAAACATGATAAATTTGGCAAGCGCAGGAGACACGACACGGAGCAGATTTGTCAATCAGGCTGCAGAATGCAATGCTGTACGGTGCAAAAAAAAGAAAAGAAAAAGAAAATCAGCGGAAAAGCGAAGCAGTGACAGCGGGACCACTGTGTGCTGCTTATTAATAAAGAAAATATATTCCTATATGACAACATGCATAAAAGCAGAACGGTATTTGTACGTCAGTGGGAAAATAGCGGTGGCTTGCTAGCTTTTGTGCGGCTTCCCCGGGTCAGCGAAAACTTAAGAGAAATGAATGAACCAGGTTGCCCTTCACATATCTTCCTCCAAGCTCGGTCCTTTATATTCCTGTCTCGGTCCAGAAAGCAGCTGGTGTCGTACAGCTCCAGGTTGTTTGCTACGGCGTTGATTAGCCTTCCTTCCATTGAAGAATGAAGGGCTTTGGCTGGATCTGCCCCTTTGACCTAGGTCACAGCCACGTCACCAGGCTCCTGATTGGTTGTCGCGGCACGATTTGACGCTGGAGTTCAGATTTTTCCAACTCCAGGTAGACGCGTAACGCACGTATGCACAAAATGCAACACAAAAAGTCACGCACGTGGTTTTATTCGCGAGTCAAACGCTCCAAACGCGCTAGACTGACGCGCGTTTCAGGCGTTTTGGCGTTTTGGCGACACAAATCTGCTTCCGAATTTTCGCGGGAGCCGCAATCGCGGGTCATCGCGCTTTTCCATTGACTTTACATGTAAACCTGACGCTCTGTTCGCGTCTATCGCGTTCGGTGTGAACACACCGTAAGAGCTTTTTATAGAATAAATTGCATGACTGCAGTGAGAAAGCAGTAACATCACGACAATGTCAGTAGGGAGTGGGGAGAGGGTTTTAGGAAAGATTCGAGTGCCCGGTCTTACAACTGCAGCACAGATCATAATAAAATTGCTATTTGCTTGGGTATTACCTTCATGAATGACATCCATATTACTAGGAAGCAAATTCTGCATCTTCAAGTTAGGATTTTAAGGGGGATAAGAGGCGGGGACACCAACTGATGTGCAACTTCTACTAAAGCTTTAGCATCATACTAATGATTCTTGACGCCAGCGAGGCTGACAAAGTGGTGTAACAATTTGGGTTCTTTTAAAGATAGAATTTCCTATTACTGACATCATTTAGAAACTAGGGTTTGACTCCTGTGTGAGACCGTAATTTTCTTTATTTATGTAACTTTTGTTTTCACTGGCAGTTTAGTGTTAGGTTAGGACAAAAAACAAATTAGGAAGGTTAAAGACAGAACATTACTAGATTGTGGTTTTAATTAAAATGTAGCCTGTGACAATGCTGAACACATGACAAGCTACTTTAAGGCATATCACCCAGTTTGTAATATTGCTAAACATTTCTGAAGGCAGACGAGTCATGCTGGCTGGGTCAGTGTCATTTTTGTTGTAATTGATGTCTGGTTTGTTCTGTTCCCTAGTGATGGGTAGGGATGGGTACCAGTATCCGGTGCCATAATGGCACCGGTTCTGACATAATCCTTGAAATAGTAATAACACAGTATCCTCAGCAAAGATGAATTAAACAAGTTTTATTTTAATGGAAGTTTACTTCAAGTCTTAGATTTTTACTGTTTTTTATTTGATTACTTTAAAGTATATGATTACATTTGAGTAATTAAATAAAGACAGTTTTGATGGAGCTCCTGAGCCAGCCCAAGCTCTCTATGAAGACGAGGAAAAACTCCCCTGGGGGGGCCAGATTGACGGGAAGAAACCTCGGGAAAGCCCATTCAAAGAGAGATCCCCTTTCCTGGGATGGCTGGGGGGGTTACAGGAATTCCAAAACACTGAAATTTAAAGTGGGCCAATTAAAAAAATTATTTCCTGAAAAAAAGAAAGGTAATTCATACATCACACATAAATGATAACGTCTGAATTGTGTGTGTTTGTGTGTGTGTGTGATAGGCTTATCTCAGCCAAGTGTGATGCTGTAGGTCCTCCAGCGTCGGCCGCGTCTCCGGGACTTTGGTTAAACACGCGTCCAAGAAATCCCGGCAGTCTGGAAAGAAAGGAAAGAGAAAAAACATGAAGATGATAGTTCCAGTGGTCCAAGCCATCAGTCAGTCTTGAAGTGTGACGTTTTCTTACTTTTGGACAGATGTCTTTTGAATTTCAGGCGCTTTTTGAGGAAGCTCGTGGTGTCAAAGTCCCCCGCATGAAGCGCTTCGTACAGAACCACTCCCATTTGCCATACCGTGGTGGGTCCACACCTGTAGCAACTGCGCCCGTACCACTCGGGAGGGGAGTACATTTCTGTACCTAATAAACAGACACAATTGCAATTTCTTCTAAAACAAAAGGCGAAAACTGTGACATCTGTGAAGAGCAAGAGCAGAATATGTTACCATAGAAGAGGCGGTACTGTGACCGCTCCTTAAAAAAGCAGCTGAGTCCAAAGTCGATGATACGAACACGCGGTACATCTGAGCCGGTCTCAATTAGAATGTTCTCACTCTTGATGTCCCGGTGAAAGATGTGTTTATCCTCCAGGTGCTTCGCAGCATCAACCAGCTGCTTCAGAATGACCTGGAAATAGAGCAGGGCGATATGACCAAAAATATTCATCACGATATACATTTGAAAAGTTGTGATAACGATATAACTGACGATATAACTGACACTAGACAAAATACTTTACAACTCCACAACTTTATTAGTGCAAAAAACCCCATCAATGTATTTTCACTTAAACAAGCAGCTGTTTTTTTATGTCCATTAAAGTTATATAAAAATGTAACAGTGCAAATTCCTCGCTGACAGTTTAACCAAAAGGCATTTCCAGTGGAAACTGGCCGACATATCCTCAGCATAACCATGTATAATATCCACAAAACTTAAAAAGAGGTTATACACACACAATACGGTAATATCATGTTGAGGTGCAGTACGTATCACTCCGCGAGGCGCCTGCCTACGATAGCCGTAATGCTCCGACAATCCATCGAGCGGTGCGGCTTTGTAGCTTAGCAAAGTCGCCGTGCACATAAAACCGTTTCGAGGTCAGTAAACACAACCAGAGTTCATACATAAGGCGCACGGGATTATAAGGGGCTCTGTCGACTTTCAGAAAAATCAAAGGATTGATTTTAAGTGTGCCGTATTTTCCATACAACACGGTAATAACGACGGCCTGCTAGCATGCGCTACCAAAAATTGTGCTTTGTTGTGTATCTGACGGACGAAAGCTAAACCAGTTCCACACCACTGAAGCTGCAGCATTTTACAAACCAGTTCTGGTTCATCCGTTTCATTCAACGATCCACTTTTGCTCTTCTCTTTCTGCGTCACCGCCATGTGCATATGTAAACAAAGGCACTGCACATGCGCGTTTTACCCATATTCTATCGCCATATTTCATTTTCCTATCGTTGCCCAAAATTACACCGGTATTACCGTGAACGGTGTGATATAGCCCAGCCCTACCTGGAAACGATGAAAAAGACAATAATCAATCAATGGGTTAATGTTTCTCTAATACTCTGTGCTTTGATTGAATGATGTACAGTCTAAGACTCTTCCAAGGCAAGTCAACTTGCCTTGGCCTTGTCCTCTGGCAAAAATCCTCCATTTTCTTCTATGTATTTATCCAGGTCCACAGCGGGGACAGGTCTCTCCATCACCAGGATCAGCTCTCTGCCAAAGTCAAACCACTCCAACAGAGACACTGGGGCTGATGTTTCCACTGATCCATCTGCTTCAGCTGCAAGCTTCAGCATGATGGCAACTTCCACCGACAGATTCTTCCCGTTGTCATCCTGAAATATTTTAACAAAGTGGATGATGAGGCACAGACGTTCCACAGGTGAACGCTGCATGCAATCCACTAATGTAAAAACAATGCAAGTCTTGCACATTTACCTTCACTTTGCAGTACACTTTCCCCTTTGGGATGTGTTTGATGGCCACCTAAAAGACACAGGGCATTGATGAGCATTTCCTCAGTATGACATAATTAAAGGTGTAAAACAGCACACGTCTCAGCTTACGATATTATCCCTTATCTGCATTACTGCCTGTCTCACTACCACCATCTGAACACTTACTGGTAAATGATCCTTTATGCGGTAGCCAGCAAACACTGCTCCGCATCCTCCTTCTCCAAGCCGGTGCTCCTCCACGTATCTCGCTTGGAAGTCTCCTAAACAGACAAACACAAATTGGGTTTTACTACAGCTGTCACACAAATTACTCTCTGCTGTACCCTAAATGTTCATTTTGCTCTTCACCTGAATATAAAAGCTAAGCTGCTTGCTACTTACGTTTCTGTTCAGCCACTGACTTTTTGGCAGTGACTGCAGCCTTTATTCCATGTGTTTTGTCTGTGAATGCCCCCATGTACACATGTAACCTCCACCCACTGCAACACCAATAATGTCCCGGGGCAAAGCGGGGTTTGGTGAACCAGGAGCTGTGTGCAGCCCGTGTCCACCAAGGCCTGGTGTATACCCCCTTGACACCTTATTAGAGTGCTGTACCTCCATGACTGCCTGGCATGCTCTGCTCCTTCTGCCCTGGCAACCAGATGATCCTCAGCCAGGGTGGCTTGCTGGTCAATGGCAGGGGACCCCTCGGGTGGGCCACTTTGTCCAGCAAACCAATGACTGTAGAAAACATGGATGATCTAACAGTTCTCCAAAAGTACATAAAGTACTTACCTAAAAAGCAGTTAATGTCATGTTGCATTTATTTATTATTACATTGTTTTACAGCAGCTAATTAAAAACCATCATCTTAACTACATGTTTTGTACTGTACTTGAAACTTGCATCTCATCTTTGCAGCGTTCACTTTGAAGAGAATGTCTTTACCAAGGACTCACAGGTTAAGTAACTTTACAATTTTCATATTACAATATATAATTTTAGAGCAAGATTACAGCTCTGCCATCTTGATTGAAAATGAAATACATCTGGAATACGAACAGCTGATCGGATCGGCAAAGCGTGTTTCTGGAATATTATGTTTACTGCAAGCGCTTTTTATGCAATTTTTGCAAAGCTATATGTGGAAGGAAACCGTGACCTACACTCAGAAAAATTATGGTTCTTAAATGGTTCTTCAGATGGCTTCATGGTTCTTTAAAGAACCATCATACGTCAAAGAACCTTTTTATTTTGTGGATGGTTCTTCAGCTATTACAAATGGTTCTTTAAAGAACAAAAGGTTCTTCATCCTTAGCTATCTAAGTTTGATGGTGTAAATGGCATAAATATTTATTCACTATAATGAGGCTGTGAATTATACTGTGTGTTTTCTTTGTGTGCATGTGTGTGCGAAGGGAGAGGGCGGGTTACCTGGCAATTACCCTTTAAGAGAAGATGGTAGGAAACTGAATATTCAAATAAAAGTCAGAAATATTTCCTTAAAAATATACTGGTGGCAGGGGTGGGGGCCAAAGCCTAAAGACCCTAACCCCCCCCCCCACACACACACACACACACACAGACACACACAGACACACACCCCTAACCCCACAAACACATTATGAATATGGTGAGTTAACAAGCAGTAGACACAATACACACATTCAAGTACTGTACTTTAGTTTTAAATTTTAATAAAGCATTACTATTTTCTACTCCAAGGCATTACTTTTGAGATTATTATATATTTTTGAAAATATAGCATAATGATAATACTAGTTATTGTAAACTTTACAAACCACCCAGCAGTATGTAAAGTCAAATTATAAAATACAAGTAAATAACAATTGCAGAACAGAATGTCAGTGTAATGAACATACACTTCGTTTTGACAAAGCACAGCTTAGGTAAATGATCTGAGTAGTTGTTCATCACTGAGCAATTTGTTAATATGTGTTTCGAGCCAAATAAATGACAGGGAGAGAGAGAGTGACGTCTGAACACGTCATACTATAATCTCCCGGGAGCGGACGGAGGGGGTCAGTCGTTGGGATGCGCATGCGCAGACAGAGTGCGCGAGCGGCGGGCCTTGACCTTTCGGGGGGGGAAAAAAACACTTTCTCACGGACGGTGACAGCGAAACGGATAGCAGTCTTCAGTACCTTCTGGACTTTGAAGCTGTGGATTCTGGGACTGTTGGAAGAGGTAAAACATTTTCATTAAAACCTTATTACTGTTTTGTTTTTGTTACTCGTCATTGTAGCTTGCTGTTAATGTTGTGCTAACAGTAGCGATTAGCTAGATACGTTAGCCGTTGACGTCAGCGCAATTTAGTATCCAACTGTTTTCTTAACAAAACCACTGTTATAATGAAGTGAAGGTGCTCCCAGCTAATTTGAACCTTTGGCTTCTAAAATATGTGGTTCAATTGCGTGCTGCGTACATAACCTAATGTCAGCTAGACCGAAATTAAAATTAATATGTTGTTAAAGTCACTAAAATGGCGCCTGAAGCCTGTTGTGGCGTGAGCTCTGTGTCTGCTCTAGAAACTCTGAAATTCTGTAGATCTGAGCCGTACATTAAATACTCACATGAACCTGTACTTTGAATTCTGTATGAGCTGTATAAAATACAGCTATGCATAAGAGTTTTGAATGA
Organism: Rhamphochromis sp. 'chilingali'; assembly: GCF_963969265.1. Classification (NCBI taxonomy): domain Eukaryota; kingdom Metazoa; phylum Chordata; class Actinopteri; order Cichliformes; family Cichlidae; genus Rhamphochromis; species Rhamphochromis sp. 'chilingali'. Next base: position 2,897,039 of record NC_137933.1, read on the forward strand.
ATAATTAGATTAGATAACTCTTTATTGTCTAATCGAATTATATAGAAATGAATAGAAATGTGACATGAGAAGGTGTGTCTTTGACTGTTCCTGTATAACTTATTTTCGGACTAGTTGACAAGTTATGCTCCGGTCATTTGATGTTTCCAAGATAGATGTTCTTTTGTAATATAGTTAATTTTTTTGTATATTTCATTTATCCACCATCATACATCATACATACAAGCTAAGAAGAGGTCGTTATACTAACAAGAGGTATTAACGGGCAGGGATAGCTCAGTAGGTAGAGTGGTGGCCCCATGATCGGAAGGTCGGGGGTTCAACTCCACTGAACGGCTACCCTGAGGTACCCCTGAGCAAGGTACCGTCCCTACACACTGCTCCCCGGGCGCTGCATTGATGGCTGCCCACTGCTTCACTGGGTGAATGGGTTAAATGCAGAGGAACTATTTCCCTATGGGGACTAACACATACACATTATACATTATTATAACGCTGGGCCAAAGTTCAGCACATGGTTAAAGTTTGTAATCCAGCCAGGGTGTAAATATCACTCAGCTGAAGCAGGCAGCATCAACACATAAATCTACTCTACCCGGCTTAAATCACAAGAGCACCTCTGACCAAAAAGCTGTAGATTTTTCTTGTTTGCACAAATTAATCCAGATTCACATTAATTGTGTTCACAGCTCCAACAAAATGAGGAAGAGAAGGGGGAGAAACACAATTAGGTTGAATTACAATTGGATGGAAGGCGAGGACAAGGAGAAGGAAGCTTTGGATGAGGAGGAAGAGAAGCAGCAGGAGCATCTTTAGGGCTCCCTATGATGTCATTGAGGTTTGTTTCATTAATATGGTCCTCTCACAAAGAAAGATGACTTGTTTTAGTTCACCTACTTCCTGTATTAAATAGTGATGTGCAAAATGTTGTGAAAAACCACAGAGCAGGTACGTATAGTGCATCTGCAGGTAAATGAACATCAAATCTCTAAGACAGACGGAAATCTGTATATTTATCACCCTTATGATAAAACCCATGTCAGCCATTGGTTTATGGACTTTGTATTTTGAAGCCTCAACATTTGCTTTATTGCTGTTGCTATGTTGGGACCATATTAGGATGAGGGATCAGAATCTGGAGTCATGCACACTATTGTTTCATTTAGTGTGTATCCATAAGATTCGTACAGCAGATCCAAGTTGTGCCTTCAAAACAGGAAAGTCGTCTGCATAGAGGAGAACTGTAATAGCAGGCTTGTACAAAGTGAGGCTTTGTGCACTCGTTTTACTTCTGTCACCCTGTTTTGATGCAGATTTCACTTGAAATCAGGCAAGAACTGGACTTATTTTTTACAATGTGTTCTTGTGAATTGATTGTGTATCGCATATGTTTGATTGATTTGACTTTCTGCAAGACAACAGTCGTCCACTGGCCAAAAAAGTTTTCCAAATACCTCCACGTGATCTAGCCTGGATTTAGAAAAGAATAGCAAAAAAAATCTGCACCTCCTGCTTCAGATGCAATTTGTGTTTCTGTGTTCAGAGGCAGCGGTGAGAGGGGAGACCTCAGCTCATCCAGCTGGAGAGCCTGACCAGGAGGAGTCGAACATTAACTCAGCTCTTCCAGGGCACCCTGCAGACTCGGCTACTGGCAACAGCAAGGGATGACGTGAACGCCAAACTGGAGTCCATCACAGGTCAACTGCAGGTATGCGAGTCAGACCTTCTGAGGAGGGTTTCACTTTTCTCTCTTCTTTATAATTGACTCTTTTCTCTCTCTTTCAGCTCCTTGTCTCAGAGTGGGAGGGATTTGAAGCACAAAGGCAGGAGCTTGTCGTTTGGTTGGCTGATATGGATGTCCGCCTGAGTGACTGGAAACACCAGGAAACACCAGTGAAAAACTGAAACAACTGCAGGTGTGGGCTTGTTTTGATATGACATATATTTGATATGATACATACGTCAGAGACATTATCCTAAACTGGACTAACAAAGGACCATGAGTACAACATGAAAAGTACATTACATAGCGTAAGGCTGAAGTTCATTGATCATTTTAATCATAAACTTGTTGTTGAAATGTTTTTACTGAACATGCAAACATCTGCTGATGAAAATGTGTTGATTTATTGGTCTGTTATGAAGCTATTGCTATTTCTAATGTGTTTTATCACTTTCTGATGTTTTATTAATTAAACAATACATGTATTATTTGTTGTGTTATCTGTAGCTATAGTATTTATATATATTTATTTATAGTATAGCAAATATATTTAATTATTACTGTTTAAAACACTAATATGTGACATGTATTAGTAGTGATGTTGTGCTGAGGGTTAAAATGCCTTTTTGTCTTTTGGTAACTACAAAATGACAATAAACCATTAATATATGTCTATGCTGTGCTCGTATTTATTTTACCCTACTCAAATTCAATTTATGATGCATTTTATTTTGAAAGATTTAAAATGGTTTTTTAAAGAACCACTGAAAAAAGGTTCTTTAAAATGGTTCTTTTAAAGAACCATTTGAAGGACCTTTTTAAAAATGGTTCTTTAAAGAACCATTTTTTAAAAGGTTCTTTGAAAAACCATTAAAGGTGCCCCAAAGAACCATTTCTTGATGGTTCTTTGGGGAACCTTTAATGGTTCTTTAATGAACCACTGAAAGAAATGGTTCTTCAAAGAACCATTGTTTGAAAGGTTCTTTGTGGCACCAAAAAAGGTTTTTCTATGGCATCAGTCTAAAGAACCACTTTTGGTTCCAGTTGGCACCTTTATTTTTCTGAGTGTAGGACAAGCTGATGGCATAAGATGTAAGTACAACTCCTCTGGTTTCATATGCAAAAAATATTATTGCGCTAGCTTATGCGGTTCCCGGTTCTACAGGGATTTAAAAATAGTTACGCAAAACAGAGCGTGCCTGCTCCGACCGGCTTTAAAGGGTTAAACATGTAACAATCGAATTGCATCTTTCCATTGCCAGCCATCTCATTTTGTACAAATCCAGCCAACTCTTCCAAGTTTGTGTATTTTTTAAACCCTTACAAGAATTGAAATGTGTCCCAAATATCTGTATCCCATCAGAGGCTAGTTTCTTAAAGGAGAGGTAGTAGCTGCTCCACCATAGGACCAGTAGGACCTCCAGCACACAATGAACACTTAATTAACATTAACACATTTATTAAAACACAATTTTAAACAATAACCCTTTTCTTTTAGTGTGTTTCAATTTGTTCCTACCGCTCCATTGGAACGGTGTACTATCCAGTAACAGCATCCAGCTGGCAGAAGCATACACCTGCAGCAAGGAGAATCTACCAGGCAGCGGAGTCATCAGATGAGGATTATCATGAAGTGGCTCATCCAGCAGGAACAGGATACCAAAAGGGGAGGGAAAAAACACAGAAAGCATAGTCATGACTAACTCAGTGTCACTAACAGCTCTTAATTAATGACTATCAATTGAAGCATATTTACTATACCTCAAAAAAGTATGAGTGTACCATTTTTAATTGCCCATTGCAAATATGGTAAGTCATGAGGGTGCTAACCATGCTCTATGACTGTATGACTGACAGTTTTGCTATGCACCAAAATGTCAGTTATGTTTAATGCTATAAATAAAAATAACTTTACTTATATTTTAAGATATGTTAAGATGTGGGAATGTTAAAGCATGAATATTAGCTGTTGTAATTAGTATGTTTTAATGAGTCGGTTTTTTGCACTGCAGGAGTCACTTGGCTGAGTGACAAAAAGGTTCTTCCCACTGAAAACGCTATGTCCAGATGAACAAAATCCACTTTTGGGGATGTACACTGAAAAAAAGGCCATGTTGGATTTATTTGATTCAATAATGGACATTGGTTGCACACAAATGTTTTGCTTTGGCAGAAACTTAAACAACTGAGTTAAATCAACACAACTTTTTCATATTCAATAAACCTGTGCATTTTGTGTTCATAAAATGCGATTGAAACATGTTCAGATGAAGTAAGTTGAGCTCTTGGAATATTTTAATCCTTCACAATTTTGTCATTTTATTTCAACAGTATTCAATAACTTTTACCCCAATACTACTTGGTCACTTAAATACTACATGCTGTCTTCATATTACATAATGTTCAACAAAGTCTAGATCCTGGTTACCATAAAAATTGAATGGGTCTTCAACAACTACCATCCTTCTATCTTTATCCTGGTTGCAGGAGGGCTGGGAAATAACCCTGAAGTGATAGGTTACAAGGCACGGTACACCCTGGACAGCTGACCAGTCTATCACATAGAAACAAACAACCATTTGCAACAGCACTAACCACCATGCCAACAATCTAGGAAATGTAGGAAAGCTATGATTTCCTGTATTTGATGCAGAATTGTTTTGTTTTGTAATAATACACAATAAATAGCAATAGCAATAGCATGCACGTGGTGCGTGTGTAGTGCCTCTTATAACTCCTGCAGTTTGAAATCTTGTGCGATCTTGTGAATTTCATGAGTTCAGCAACTAACCACTCTCACTAGATTGTATCAGCTCATCTCAACAAGAACAAATTAAGTTGTTGAATTTCGTACAGATTCTTCATGATTTAATTACGTTCATAGAAACATGAAATTATTGTGTTCAAATTACAAGTTAGACTTTTTTAATGTAACAACCACCCAACTTACTTTTTTTGGTAAAAAACAGTAGAGGTGGCTGCTCGACTTGACTGAGATGGATGCCTTCCTGAAACCACGATCTAAAGAGCGCGAGTCTGAAACCCGTGCAGTGTCGTGGGATTTAACATTGATATATTATTGACTTACTTCACTTGAACATGATATAAACAATTTAATCTAGCCTCTCTGCATATCATGTAGTTTCTACACTATGTAGTTACACTTAACTTTAAAGCATGAGGCAATTGTGTTAAATACACGCAAGATGCTTACGTAAATCCAAGAGCTGGCCAATCCCTTTTTTTCAGTGTACTTACCTGGATGATTGAGCATGTATCAAGACAATGAGTCATTTACTTTAGTAAAACTGTGTAATGCAACAAGAAAAGAAAAAATATCCGAACTATAGCACCGACTTTTAAATAGCAATCAAGCCCAATAAACAGTTTCTTTTGTTAAAAGAGGGGCCTAATGTCCTCCACAGTTATGTGAGATGATAAAGCCATACAGAAAATGATTACTTCAAGATATAGCTGCTAAAAGTCGTTCTACTACCGAATTATGTGTATGTATCCTCTCCTGATTTATTTCCAAAGTTTACTCACTTGATTTGGATTACTGAATGGAACCTAATCATTTTATTAACCTATACACACAGAAATAGCCACACAAACTAAATTAGTTGGTCAAATTTTATTCAGACACTTGGTGAAATAATCACACAATGTGGTCCTTCTAATGACAGCAACATAATCTTGAGAGCTCACACACTTAAAGGATATCCCAAAGTCACACATTTTACAACAGCAACCTCATTTTATAAATGCAATACACTACAAAACAAGTGGAATAAAAGCAAAAACATTAATAATATGCTTTAGTGGAATTACTACAGTATCTTGAAATTTGCCGTTTCCGTTCGTGCTTTTATTTTGAAGGCAGCCCATTGAAACGGAAATCGTTGCGCTGGGTCACCTGGCTACCGTTTAGCGTTTACTTTCCGTTAGCAAAGTTGTAGATTGCAAGAAGTTTTTTGCGAGTATACATTTGAGCACACCAGAAGAAAGGGATTACACACATATAAAGCACGGTATGTACACCGAGTTGTTGTAAAGAAAACAAAAACAGGCTTGTAGGCTTGTGAAATGGGACGGTCTAGCCTCCCTCGCGCTGCCCAGGTTGCCTATCAACCGTTATACTAAAAGCGGGAAACGTTTCATACAGCTTTGTTTGACAGAAACGGAGTAGAACATATTTTGTTCATTTGTTTCTACATGAGCTTTGTGTGATGTGATAAGTATCTGAGGCTGAGACCACACGAGTGTAAAACATGATTGTTGGGCTTCATTTTTGTACTGAACAGTCATTTTAAGATTAGCTAGTAAATAACAATTAGCTCATGTTGTTCATGAGACTAAAGTCATCTTACTTTGGTAATGTAAATATAATATGGCCAATATGATAGTTATTATCTTAATCATTATTAGTTATCACAGCAGTGAGTTCGAACTCTGTGTCAAATACTGAGCTTCAGTAAAGATTCTATGGCGTTATTTTAGTGCCACTATGCTCAAATTCTTTTTACTTGCGCTCAGAATAGTGGCACAAAAATAACGCCATAAGATTCAAGTTACAATTATTTATATTTCCTATCTCCTTAAATCTTCACTCAAAGACAAGTATGTTTGACAGTGTGTATATAGATGTATCATATAGAAAAGACAAATATTGTTCGTTTAATATGCTGGCATTACTAAATTTGGCTCAATGCTTACATATATGTGTAAAAAGAAAATGTGCGAGCTGTGGTAACTGTGTCTGATAGAATGAAGAGTAGACTGATACATGAAATATTCCTTTATTGGGTGAGAAAATCAGACCATGTCATAACTGCTTTAAGTCATACAGAATAGATATCAGAGCCTTAAACAGGCTGACTTCTGCTAAATGGGTCAAACTGGGCAGAAAGTCTACAAACACATAACATCCTTATAGAATATGATGTAACACTATAGATCAACTTAGCTCAGAATATATAAAGCATATAAACAATTACAGCAATATGATGCAACAAACACAGCAGTGCTACTGATCCAAAATCCTCAAAGCTTCATAGAACTGAAACAAACATTTATTTTTAGCTCCATTCTGCTGCTGATACATACTTTAGGTTTCTGAACATTGAACTTGTTGCTGCCTTTCATAGTGTGTAACTTGAAGGCCCTGAGTACTTTCTCTCACACTGAAAACACTGGGATGATAACATTATTTGAACATTACCTAATAAGACTGATTCAGCACAGACAGTTATGTTAAACTTTCCTAGCAGTCCTTCACAAACAGGGAACAGTCTGTCTATTCTCTCCATCTGTCAGCTGCTGCTGGCTCTTCCTCCTCCTCTTCCTCACACACTGCTGAGTTTGTCCTGGTGGATCATCAGCGGTGCAAAGCCTCACAGATGATGTGCAGCAGTGGGTCCCTCAGTCTGTCCTCACTCTGGACACTTGCAGTTGTCACACATGGAAATGAAATGTGCGATAAGCTGCAGGATTCAGACACAAGTGTAACTTATAAACACACGTTCATACTTTTATTCCACAATCAGAGAGAAAGAAACAGAGAGAGTGCAGGACAGACAGACAGGTGACAGTCTCAGGTGTACACACTGCTACACAACAGCACCAGAGAAGGAGGATTTAGTGTTTGTGTTATTACGAGTGCTACACAAGAAGAGTTCCCAGATGGTACAGTGGACACATGTGTGACTGCTGTGATTAAAGCATCTTTCTTTCAGCTTAACGAGTGAACCGTCAGCTCGTTCAAACACACGTTAAAGTCCGTTTGGCTCGACACCACCGAACAGAGGCAGCAATATAACATAGCTAACATTAACAGTGCAGTGAATCCTGCTTGTTGCGATCATGTTTAGGGGGTAGGAGGATGTGTTCATGACTTATGGCAGTTTGCACCAGTCCAGGTCCATCTGTGTGGATTTCATCTTTCCAAGATTCTGAGGCCCAGTACAACTCATTAACCTGTTTTCTTTGTTTTCTTTATTTTTAACTTTCCAGCTTTCCATTGCCATCGAAGCGTTACACCCCTTCTCCTGCACCAGGGTACAAACAGAGCCCCCTACATGGTAGGCTCCCAGGGAGCTCTTTACTGATCGGACAGCAAGCTGCATGCTTGCGGCTGGCTCAGCTGAAAGCCCGCCTTGCGTTGACACAGATAAATAACGCCATTGCTATTGGTGGCCGAACCAATACACGCGCCCCATTTATATCTACAACACCCCCCTTTCCTGACAGCTGCAGCCATCAGTCTACTAAACCTTCTGAAGGTTGCTAACACCATGTCCCATCCCTTATATAACCCCTATGCCTCTGGGAAACAAAGTTCAGCCCAGGGGCGCTATGGACAGTCGAGTATGCAGGCAGAGAGAGACTCTCATAAGACACCTCCTCATCTTGGGCCTGGGTCCAGCTTTAGCTCTTCTGGAGTTTCATCTGCGTCTCCTGCAAAATCTGGAGGAACAATCCCATCACTGCTAACTATGCCAATGAGCTGCAGGCCAGAAGGGAGTAAGACTTCAATGGAAGAGGACATAAAGAAGTCCAAACCTGTGGGCTCTGCAGAGTCTACTTCAGAAACAGCTGTGAACATCCTTATGCAATTTGGACTTGAAAAAGAGGACCTGGAACATCCAATCTCATACTCTGAAGATCAGATCACTCCTGACAACCTGCCTTTTACCTTACAAGTGACAGAGGATATCCCAGTGCTGGCCCAGATGCAAGACTACACTGCCACTTCACCTAGGGTCTTTCCGCATACCTGCTCTCTATGTAACAAGGAATGTAATCAGATGAAGGTAAGTCGAAGATTGTTCGATGTTTTTGCTTTCAGTCAGTTTTTATTTATTTGAAACGCAATGTTTTTTGTTTTGTTTTGGGATTGTTTTTAATTATTTGACTTTGAATGCCATTATAGGATTTTGGTTTTGAAAAAGCTTCATGGATGCTACTTTAAAGTTTATTTGGTTTGTTTTATTCACTATTACTGCATAATGATGACTGTAGGAAGACTACCAACTTGGACTGCAAACATTTGGACACATTTTCCCATATTTCTGCAATTCAGTATTCTGTAACAGAACTTTTGAAGGATTACAGTCCAGACTAAACTTAACTATATGTCTACCAGATGTTGTAATTTAAAAAACTACTTCAAAGAGACCTTCAGAAACTTCAGTGGTCTGTACTTGCAATTGATAGATTTAATGTCTTTTGACTTGATGTAAACCCATGCGAAGACATTCAAGGCATTTGCTAACAATGGAGCCAAGGCCTCAGATGACGTGATGAGGAAGAATCTGCAAGCATGAAGAACCTGTGCATCAGAAAATGTTGGAAGAGGGCTGTTTTTTCATTTGTCTCTGTCCTTGGGCTACTGTTCCACAGTGCTCATTCAGCTTTGCTTTTCCTGGAACTGTTGCTGAATGTAAAAGTTCCCCTTTTTGTCTTTTGTCACTAGAGTGAACAATAGTGTGTTTGGTCCTTTATTTTATATCAGTAGGCACCTTGTTTTTGTGTTATACTAATTTTCTTTGCTCATACTTTAAGTTAGTGTTTGGTGGTGCATTTTGTCCTAATCCAAACTTGGCCTCTCCTGAGACGACCTTCTTGGAACCTTGGGAAATTTTGATGCCATAAGAAGAGCCTGAGTAGGGCTGGGTATCGTCACTGATTTCTAGAATCGATTCAATTCCGATTCACAAGGTCCCGAATCGATTCGATCCACGATTCGATTTAATTCGATTCGATTTAAATCTGGGAAATTTTGACAGTCAGAAATATTATAATTCAGATCAGTACATTTACATATTTTTGTATCAATCAAAAGGAAGCTGACACACGCAAGACTTTATCACAGGTGTAAGCGTCACAGCAGATGCTTTTGTGTCAAAGTAGCTGAAGATAAAACACAGAAAAACATGAAGGTGATTTTCCTGGCCTGGGATTTTATAAAAATGTTCTGCAGTACATCAAAAATGAAAGAAAACCATTAATCAACATATGAACATCACCTCTGACGTTACAGCGGTTTTATTAGAGACACAGTTAAGCGTTTTACATTTTGAATAATTTTAAAAAGTTTTAATTTGTTCAGTATTGAACAGCAGAAATGAGGTTTTCTTTTCGGAAGAATGTAAAAGGGAAAAAAACAGCGGCCGACAGCCTGTAAACAGCGGTAGACTTGTGCGTAACAAGCAAGCGAATAATGAAGAAAGGGAAACTGTTCTTGAAGTACAGAGAGAGGGAGAGAGAGCTGTGCATCGCGGTGGAAGCAAAACAGTAAAAGTCAGAGTGAATTCATGATGATGTTTATGTGAAGCGTTTGGATCTTCTTTTGCTGCTGGTTCGGTCAATATTGTTTGGAGAGAGATCAAACTAACAGCTTTAGAATCGGCTCATAAAGGGCGTGAACACACAGCGCGGACCCGCCGACAGATCAGAATCAGCGAGCTGTCGGCTTTCAGCCCCGACCGTGAGAAAGGCGACATCTCACTGATTCTGATCCGCGGGTCGCGCTGTGTGTTTAAGTCTATGTGCAGAAGCCGTGTTCCTGCTCTCATTTACTGTCTTAACTGTTTGGTGGTTCTTGAAATTTTGTGAGATGTCACCTGAGATTCTGGCATTTTGGGCAAAATAAATTTATATTAAAAAATCGATTCAGGATTTTAATGAATCGATTTTACGTTATCCAAGCCAGAATCAATTTTAATCGATGAATCGATTATAAAAACCCACCCCTAAGCCTGAGAGTCCAGAATCCAGAGCCTAAGATGACCCTTTTGTTTTGGTTGTTTGTAGTCAGATGTTTGACTTGTGTTTTCCATATATACTAAATAATTTCATCTTTAAAATTGTATCCCAGGAGAGGTATAATGTGTCATGCTTATTTGTTCCTGTTTTGTTTTTGGCCCATGAAGGTTTCTAAGTGCAATCCAGGCTCCTGGCTAATGTTATAATGCTTCTCTGTTCAGTGAAGGACTAACTGTTAATATTTTAAGATTTTTTTTAAGGCCACTGCAAAGTTTAGTGACCTTTTTATCAGCAAGTGATGTCAATGACAAACATTGCTCCTGATAATAATGAATCTGGTCTAAATGTTTGTTTTTTGTTGTGACCACTAGGATTGGGTCTCCCACCAGAATACCAGCCTTCACATCGAGAACTGCAAACTTCTGCGAAAGCAGTCAGTCTTTCTTCTCTGTACTTCGTGATTATGAACCGATATCTTTGGGGCAGCGCAACCATGGTTGTGCCGAAATGATGTCGGGGTTGTAATGCTAGGATAGCTTCCTAAGAACTGTTCATTTGTATTTTTTCATTTTTCTTTGTCATATTTGTTGCGTTCCTGTAAAGCACCTTGATGATTTATTGTTAAAAGGCTGAATACATTTCTAAGTTTTTGAATTAATGAACAATAATATATTTTTAAGGACATTCTACCTGGCAACATCTGACAAAAATGTACCTGTGTTTTTCCACAGATACCCAGAGTGGAACGGTGAAATAGCATCACCGCGAGGGTAAATATCTTCATTTGAAGTCATTTGGCGAATAAAAAAACATGCCAGCATTGGAGCCTTTCATTTTCTTTCATTTAACTGTGCTTTTCTTTTTAATGCACTTGTTAGTGCGTCAGGTGCCAAGCCCTCTCCCGCAACGTCTGCTGAGACTTCCCAGAAGAAAACCAGACATGAGAGTCGTTCCCGTTCCTGCAGCCCCCGCAGTCATCGTGACTCGGAGCAAAGCAGCGACAGGCGAAGAAGGCTTTCCCGCTCTCGCAGACCCCGCACTCATCGTGACTCGGAGCGTAGCAGGGACAGGCGAAGCAGCCATTCCCGCTCCGGCAGCCCACGTCGCCACCGTGACTTGCAGAATAGGAGGAACAGTCATTCCTGTTCTCAATCACGCAGCCGCCGAAGGGAGAGACACAGAAGCCAATCACGATCTCTGTACAGGTCCAGACGCAATCGCAGGTCTGTCCAACAAACATTTTGAGAACTAGGATCAATCAAGAAGATTTAGCTCTCCAGTGGATTGTTAAAGGGTGAAATATAACATATATATAAAAATATCAACTTGAAAAAACTTAATTGGTGGACAGCATTTACCTTTTGTATCCATGCTGGGTGTGTGCTTTGAGATGTTTCTGAGTTATTAAGTTCTTTGATCCATACTTTTTTCAGGTCCCGGTCTCATTCTGACTCCTCGTGGTATGACCGTCCTTCCTCTTCACGATATCGATCACGCTCAAGGTGCCGCGAGAGACGATCCTCACTGAGAAGAAGAGATGAGAAACGTTCATCACCGAGGAAAAGCTGGGAGAGGCGATCGTCGACTGAGAGGTCATCTCCGAGGCGAAAGAAGTCAAGCAGCTCAAAGATCTTGGCAAAGAAACTGCTGGAAACATCAGGTTTGAAAATTGCTTCATGTTTTATTTTTTTGTATGTACTCATTAGTTTTTCTAAGATCAAAGTTCTCCTCCCCCCTCACAACCTTAACTTTACTAATGTAAAGGATAAATAAAGACCAGTGCCACCAGAAATGTCAGCATAGTTTTTTCTACTATTATAAAACTTTCAGAAACGGTAGATGATTTTCGAGACTTGGCACCCACCAAAGTGTGAATCTCTTTTGCACCTGTGGTCTTTTAGCTCTCCAGTCCTTATCAAACCAGTCTGACCTGGAGACTGTCGTCAAAACTTTGGCTCCTGCCCTGCTGGCTGAGCTAGTCAAGATGAAGTCGTCCCCATCAACATCATCATCAACTACATTTCCTTTATTCCAAGACTCTGTGACTGCAGAGAAGATCTCAAAGGATCAGCCGGTCGCTGTTACCCACCCAACATTTTGGGAGCGGATACAAGAGCAACTGCGTCCAGAAAGAATCCGTAAGAAATCCCCAAAGATCTGTATGAAAGATTTCTCAATGTGAAGATATTTTCTATTTCATAATTATTTTTTGGTTTTTCTTTTGCTCTGCACTTCACAGGTTGTCTCAAGACAGTCAAACTTCCCAATTCAAAGGTAACATTAAAAAAACACTTCAATTATACCTGTAAGAAAAACATGCTTTATCAAAGTGGTTAAGTTTTGATCTGAAATAGTTCAGTTTGTTTTACAAGTTTGTAGTTGGGTTATATCTCATTGTCAGGTGACGCTCAAGTAGGTGTAAATGTAGAAAAATGTTAAAAATTCACTAGGGATGTCGCAATACCAGAGATTTTGTAGTCAGTATAGACACCAATAGAATTGCACCATTCTTGGTTACCAATTTAGTATTGTAATAAAACAATTATCTCATGTACTAACACATACTAAAACTCCTTTATTGAAAAGCTAGTTTAACATGTTCAAATTGTATGCACAGTCATCCAGGACATGGTGGTTTTGAGTGCTTAAAAAGGTTTTTCCTTCCCAAGTTTGACATGTGCAATAGTGCTGTTTACACATTGCCTTTTGGGAATCAGTTATCACTGTTTATGGATCCACCTTAAATGAAAAGTACTTTCATAGCTGACTCTTACTGCCTTTTTTGTCAGTGAGTCAAGGTAGAGCTGCACTACGTGAAACAAAGAAAGAAAAAAAGAAGTAAAGGAAAATTAGCATCAGAAACATTTTGTAATAGGTACCTGATTGTGTTCATAGTTGTAGACAGTGCTCAAAGTGAGGTTTATAAGTTAATGTTTGCATTTTTCAGATTTCTGTCTGGAATTTCTTCCATTGCAATTGTGAACTGATCCTGAAATTCTTTTCGTTTGCACAGCTTGTTTCGCTTGATTACAAGGTGCTGTTAATAAGCAACCTGCCAGAGTATCACGATGGCTGTTACGCAGAGGAGGACATCGCCGGTCTGCTCACTCGACACCGATTTGAGTATTACGACGACACGATCTACGTTATACCACAGGCACGCATGGTAAGCACCAGTTTGCATTGGGCTGGGTTATGACCTTCATTTTAATGGCGCTCTAAATCTCTTTTCTAAGACGACCTAACTAACATTTAGTTAGTTAATACATATTTTGTGAGTGCCTGTCTTCATGGTTATTCAGTAAAAATCAGTGTTTGGTTGTTTGTTTTTCCTTCAGGCTTTTGCCCTCATGCCGACAGCAGTGGCAGCTAAAAACATCGTGCTAGCATCAGAAAATCACGATTTTATTCTCAGTGGGTCTAAACTTCGACTGCAGGTTGAGAAGGGCAACATTTTAATGACGCCGGTAAGCACTGTGTGTAGATAATGCAATCTACTGTTGTGACAGATGTTATTACAATTATTTGAAAATATTTGTTTCTGCTTGTTTATTTAAAGTGTGATTATAAATGTAAAAAATATTTCTTTTTGTAGAAAAAAATACCTTTAAGCTGAAATAAATCGAACCGAATCCGAAGTGATGTAATGATTTTGAACTGTTTTTTTTCTTTCAGCTTGAGTTTTATAAGTCTCTGATGAAACGGCTATGCTATGTAAGTAACGCACATATCTCAGAAACAAAGACTGCACTCGAATACCTTTAGATTTATTGGTCAGAGTATAAAGTCATAACTGGAAGCACTCACATCCAAGTCAAAACACCTTGAAAAATGGGGACATACCCGTTTTTTCAGATATTCACACAGGGCTAGGAAAGGTTTGGAGAACTCTTTTCCTGGAATAAATGAAATCCTCATTTAAAAATGCATTTTGTATTTTTTTTAAACATTTGTTTAACGATTTGAAACTTGTGCAAAAAATTAGGAAATTGGGAACGAGCCAAATGCGTTTTCCACGGCACTGTGTGTACATTAGTTTAAATACTTTTTCAACCAGTGTTATCAAAAACAGCGAGAGCTGCAATTATAAATTGTTTGGAAAATGAAGATAGCTGCCAGGGTGCATACCTGCTGTGTGAATATAAGTGCAAACTTATGGCCTTGATCTTGGAGCTGTAGTATAAGAATGTTTGGAATGTCATACTGTTTGTGGGGTTGTTGTTTTTTCACGTTAACCCGGTTTTCTCGATGCAGCAAGTGACTGACAATGGAGCACGATTAATCTACATCAGGAACATCTCGCCAGGCGAGTCCCGGCATCTCAGAGAAGCTTTGAAAAAAATGGATTGTGTAAGAAACTACCTGCCTCTTCTCAACAAGGTATAAACACACTCATAAATGCCAACAAGTGCATGTGTTAGAAGTCTGTGAAAGGCTGTGTGAGATATGTGCTTGTGTAAGTGTAATCTTAACCATACAGAAAAATTGACAGATTAACCGCTTGCACACCAAACTAAAGGACGTGCACCAACCTTCATAAATCCATCCTTCAAAAGAGATAATGTGTCTAGATTTGGATGCTACTTATCTTGAGGAAAGCACAACTGCAAAACTATAGCGATAGTAAAGAGAGACTGCCGATAAGCTGCTCGCTGAGCAATTCTTCATATGCTCATGCGCACTAGTATTTATCACATTACAGCATTAGTGCAGGGGTCATGTTGAGCATGGCTCCAGTGCATCATTGAGCCAGGATTTCTGACTCTTGAATCCAGTGAACTCCACAATAAAGCTGTACTTAGTTCACTCTTTCCACGTGTGCTTAGCACTTGTTTTCTAACATTTACAATGTGAAGGTAAAATGTTCAGAATACATTTTCTTTCTTGTGTTTCAGGTGTTTATCGAATTTCAGTCTCTTCGTGATGCTGATCGCCTTGGCGTTTGGTACAGCCTTCTGAGCGTATGAAGGAAGTGGTGAAAGGCAAAGGCATGAGTGTAAGCCTCATTGGGATTTTCGGCTAATAAAAGGTAATGAGAGAGATGTAGAACGGGCGGAGGACTTGGCTGGAGCAGGAAAAGGCAAAAAGGAAACGCCAGTGCGCTTCCCCGCCCCCCGCGCAGGGCCGTGGCGGTGAGTTCGTGGGGGGTTCGAACTGGCGGAGTTATGTAGCAGGGTGCTCCGCCACATGTCATGTGCCAAACGGCCGGCCGAGTGAATGTTTAAAAAAAAGGACATTTATCATTTCCTTTTTGCCTTTTCCTGCTCCAGCCAAGTCCTCCACCCGCTCTACATCTCCCTTATTACCCTTTATTAGCCGAAAATCCCAATGAGGCTTACACTCATGCCTTTGCCTTTCACCACTTCCTTCATACGCTCTCTTTGCTTTTGGCCTTCCTCACTACACTAAGTAGGATTTTTTTAACGCTGTGTAGTGACTCTTGCTAAGTACATGTGAAGAGATGTTGAATAAAAAAACCTGAAAACAAAACATACTTTTCTTTTCTGTTTTATTGAAAGCACTTTCCAGAATTGTTTCCAATGAAGAAAGAAATAGGTAGGTTTGCATGTGTAATTAGTGTGTTATTGCAGAAGAAGCTTAATGTGTAGTTTGTAAAAACAATGGGGAAAAAAGGTGTCTGAAGAAGAAATGATAAATGTCCTTTTTTTTAAGCATTCACTCGGCCGGCCGTTTGGCACATGACATGTGGCGGAGCACCCTGCTACAGAACTCCGCCAGTTCGAACCCCCCACGAACTCACCGCCACGGCCCTGCGCGGGGGGCGGGGGAAGCGCACTGGCGTTTCCTTTTTGCCTTTTCCTGCTCCAGCCAAGTCCTCCGCCCGTTCTACATCTCTCTCATTACCTTTTATTAGCCGAAAATCCCAATGAGGCTTACACTCATGCCTTTGCCTTTCACCACTTCCTTCATACGCTCTCTTTGCTTTTGGCCTTCCTCACTACACTAAGTAGGATTTTTTTAACGCTGTGTAGTGACTCTTGCTAAGTACATGTGAAGAGATGTTGAATAAAAAAACCTGAAAACAAAACATACTTTTCTTTTCTGTTTTATTGAAAGCACTTTCCAGAATTGTTTCCAATGAAGAAAGAAATAGGTAGGTTTGCATGTGTAATTAGTGTGTTATTGCAGAAGAAGCTTAATGTGTAGTTTGTAAAAACAATGGGGAAAAAAGGTGTCTGAAGAAGAAATGATAAATGTCCTTTTTTTTAAGCATTCACTCGGCCGGCCGTTTGGCACATGACATGTGGCGGAGCACCCTGCTACAGAACTCCGCCAGTTCGAACCCCCCACGAACTCACCGCCACGGCCCTGCGCGGGGGGCGGGGGAAGCGCACTGGCGTTTCCTTTTTGCCTTTTCCTGCTCCAGCCAAGTCCTCCGCCCGTTCTACATCTCTCTCATTACCTTTTATTAGCCGAAAATCCCAATGAGGCTTACACTCATGCCTTTGCCTTTCACCACTTCCTTCATACGCTCTCTTTGCTTTTGGCCTTCCTCACTACACTAAGTAGGATTTTTTTAACGCTGTGTAGTGACTCTTGCTAAGTACATGTGAAGAGATGTTGAATAAAAAAACCTGAAAACAAAACATACTTTTCTTTTCTGTTTTATTGAAAGCACTTTCCAGAATTGTTTCCAATGAAGAAAGAAATAGGTAGGTTTGCATGTGTAATTAGTGTGTTATTGCAGAAGAAGCTTAATGTGTAGTTTGTAAAAACAATGGGGAAAAAAGGTGTCTGAAGAAGAAATGATAAATGTCCTTTTTTTTAAACATTCACTCGGCCGGTCGTTTGGCACATGACATGTGGCGGAGCACCCTGCTACAGAACTCCGCCAGTTCGAACCCCCCACGAACTCACCGCCACGGCCCTGCGCGGGGGGCGGGGGAAGCGCACTGGCGTTTCCTTTTTGCCTTTTCCTGCTCCAGCCAAGTCCTCCGCCCGTTCTACATCTCTCTCATTACCTTTTATTAGCCGAAAATCCCAATGAGGCTTACACTCATGCCTTTGCCTTTCACCACTTCCTTCATACGCTCTCTTTGCTTTTGGCCTTCCTCACTACACTAAGTAGGATTTTTTTTAACGCTGTGTAGTGACTCTTGCTAAGTACATGTGAAGAGATGTTGAATAAAAAAACCTGAAAACAAAACATACTTTTCTTTTCTGTTTTATTGAAAGCACTTTCCAGAATTGTTTCCAATGAAGAAAGAAATAGGTAGGTTTGCATGTGTAATTAGTGTGTTATTGCAGAAGAAGCTTAATGTGTAGTTTGTAAAAACAATGGGGAAAAAAGGTGTCTGAAGAAGAAATGATAAATGTCCTTTTTTTTAAGCATTCACTCGGCCGGCCGTTTGGCACATGACATGTGGCGGAGCACCCTGCTACAGAACTCCGCCAGTTCGAACCCCCCACGAACTCACCGCCACGGCCCTGCGCGGGGGGCGGGGGAAGCGCACTGGCGTTTCCTTTTTGCCTTTTCCTGCTCCAGCCAAGTCCTCCGCCCGTTCTACATCTCTCTCATTACCTTTTATTAGCCGAAAATCCCAATGAGGCTTACACTCATGCCTTTGCCTTTCACCACTTCCTTCATACGCTCTCTTTGCTTTTGGCCTTCCTCACTACACTAAGTAGGATTTTTTTAACGCTGTGTAGTGACTCTTGCTAAGTACATGTGAAGAGATGTTGAATAAAAAAACCTGAAAACAAAACATACTTTTCTTTTCTGTTTTATTGAAAGCACTTTCCAGAATTGTTTCCAATGAAGAAAGAAATAGGTAGGTTTGCATGTGTAATTAGTGTGTTATTGCAGAAGAAGCTTAATGTGTAGTTTGTAAAAACAATGGGGAAAAAAGGTGTCTGAAGAAGAAATGATAAATGTCCTTTTTTTTAAGCATTCACTCGGCCGGCCGTTTGGCACATGACATGTGGCGGAGCACCCTGCTACAGAACTCCGCCAGTTCGAACCCCCCACGAACTCACCGCCACCGCCCTGCGCGGGGGGCGGGGGAAGCGCACTGGCGTTTCCTTTTTGCCTTTTCCTGCTCCAGCCAAGTCCTCCGCCCGTTCTACATCTCTCTCATTACCTTTTATTAGCCGAAAATCCCAATGAGGCTTACACTCATGCCTTTGCCTTTCACCACTTCCTTCATACGCTCTCTTTGCTTTTGGCCTTCCTCACTACACTAAGTAGGATTTTTTTAACGCTGTGTAGTGACTCTTGCTAAGTACATGTGAAGAGATGTTGAATAAAAAAACCTGAAAACAAAACATACTTTTCTTTTCTGTTTTATTGAAAGCACTTTCCAGAATTGTTTCCAATGAAGAAAGAAATAGGTAGGTTTGCATGTGTAATTAGTGTGTTATTGCAGAAGAAGCTTAATGTGTAGTTTGTAAAAACAATGGGGAAAAAAGGTGTCTGAAGAAGAAATGATAAATGTCCTTTTTTTTAAGCATTCACTCGGCCGGCCGTTTGGCACATGACATGTGGCGGAGCACCCTGCTACAGAACTCCGCCAGTTCGAACCCCCCACGAACTCACCGCCACGGCCCTGCGCGGGGGGCGGGGGAAGCGCACTGGCGTTTCCTTTTTGCCTTTTCCTGCTCCAGCCAAGTCCTCCGCCCGTTCTACATCTCTCTCATTACCTTTTATTAGCCGAAAATCCCAATGAGGCTTACACTCATGCCTTTGCCTTTCACCACTTCCTTCATACGCTCTCTTTGCTTTTGGCCTTCCTCACTACACTAAGTAGGATTTTTTTAACGCTGTGTAGTGACTCTTGCTAAGTACATGTGAAGAGATGTTGAATAAAAAAACCTGAAAACAAAACATACTTTTCTTTTCTGTTTTATTGAAAGCACTTTCCAGAATTGTTTCCAATGAAGAAAGAAATAGGTAGGTTTGCATGTGTAATTAGTGTGTTATTGCAGAAGAAGCTTAATGTGTAGTTTGTAAAAACAATGGGGAAAAAAGGTGTCTGAAGAAGAAATGATAAATGTCCTTTTTTTTAAACATTCACTCGGCCGGTCGTTTGGCACATGACATGTGGCGGAGCACCCTGCTACAGAACTCCGCCAGTTCGAACCCCCCACGAACTCACCGCCACGGCCCTGCGCGGGGGGCGGGGGAAGCGCACTGGCGTTTCCTTTTTGCCTTTTCCTGCTCCAGCCAAGTCCTCCGCCCGTTCTACATCTCTCTCATTACCTTTTATTAGCCGAAAATCCCAATGAGGCTTACACTCATGCCTTTGCCTTTCACCACTTCCTTCATACGCTCTCTTTGCTTTTGGCCTTCCTCACTACACTAAGTAGGATTTTTTTTAACGCTGTGTAGTGACTCTTGCTAAGTACATGTGAAGAGATGTTGAATAAAAAAACCTGAAAACAAAACATACTTTTCTTTTCTGTTTTATTGAAAGCACTTTCCAGAATTGTTTCCAATGAAGAAAGAAATAGGTAGGTTTGCATGTGTAATTAGTGTGTTATTGCAGAAGAAGCTTAATGTGTAGTTTGTAAAAACAATGGGGAAAAAAGGTGTCTGAAGAAGAAATGATAAATGTCCTTTTTTTTAAGCATTCACTCGGCCGGCCGTTTGGCACATGACATGTGGCGGAGCACCCTGCTACAGAACTCCGCCAGTTCGAACCCCCCACGAACTCACCGCCACGGCCCTGCGCGGGGGGCGGGGGAAGCGCACTGGCGTTTCCTTTTTGCCTTTTCCTGCTCCAGCCAAGTCCTCCGCCCGTTCTACATCTCTCTCATTACCTTTTATTAGCCGAAAATCCCAATGAGGCTTACACTCATGCCTTTGCCTTTCACCACTTCCTTCATACGCTCTCTTTGCTTTTGGCCTTCCTCACTACACTAAGTAGGATTTTTTTAACGCTGTGTAGTGACTCTTGCTAAGTACATGTGAAGAGATGTTGAATAAAAAAACCTGAAAACAAAACATACTTTTCTTTTCTGTTTTATTGAAAGCACTTTCCAGAATTGTTTCCAATGAAGAAAGAAATAGGTAGGTTTGCATGTGTAATTAGTGTGTTATTGCAGAAGAAGCTTAATGTGTAGTTTGTAAAAACAATGGGGAAAAAAGGTGTCTGAAGAAGAAATGATAAATGTCCTTTTTTTTAAACATTCACTCGGCCGGCCGTTTGGCACATGACATGTGGCGGAGCACCCTGCTACAGAACTCCGCCAGTTCGAACCCCCCACGAACTCACCGCCACGGCCCTGCGCGGGGGGCGGGGGAAGCGCACTGGCGTTTCCTTTTTGCCTTTTCCTGCTCCAGCCAAGTCCTCCGCCCGTTCTACATCTCTCTCATTACCTTTTATTAGCCGAAAATCCCAATGAGGCTTACACTCATGCCTTTGCCTTTCACCACTTCCTTCATACGCTCTCTTTGCTTTTGGCCTTCCTCACTACACTAAGTAGGATTTTTTTAACGCTGTGTAGTGACTCTTGCTAAGTACATGTGAAGAGATGTTGAATAAAAAAACCTGAAAACAAAACATACTTTTCTTTTCTGTTTTATTGAAAGCACTTTCCAGAATTGTTTCCAATGAAGAAAGAAATAGGTAGGTTTGCATGTGTAATTAGTGTGTTATTGCAGAAGAAGCTTAATGTGTAGTTTGTAAAAACAATGGGGAAAAAAGGTGTCTGAAGAAGAAATGATAAATGTCCTTTTTTTTAAACATTCACTCGGCCGGTCGTTTGGCACATGACATGTGGCGGAGCACCCTGCTACAGAACTCCGCCAGTTCGAACCCCCCACGAACTCACCGCCACGGCCCTGCGCGGGGGGCGGGGGAAGCGCACTGGCGTTTCCTTTTTGCCTTTTCCTGCTCCAGCCAAGTCCTCCGCCCGTTCTACATCTCTCTCATTACCTTTTATTAGCCGAAAATCCCAATGAGGCTTACACTCATGCCTTTGCCTTTCACCACTTCCTTCATACGCTCTCTTTGCTTTTGGCCTTCCTCACTACACTAAGTAGGATTTTTTTAACGCTGTGTAGTGACTCTTGCTAAGTACATGTGAAGAGATGTTGAATAAAAAAACCTGAAAACAAAACATACTTTTCTTTTCTGTTTTATTGAAAGCACTTTCCAGAATTGTTTCCAATGAAGAAAGAAATAGGTAGGTTTGCATGTGTAATTAGTGTGTTATTGCAGAAGAAGCTTAATGTGTAGTTTGTAAAAACAATGGGGAAAAAAGGTGTCTGAAGAAGAAATGATAAATGTCCTTTTTTTTAAACATTCACTCGGCCGGTCGTTTGGCACATGACATGTGGCGGAGCACCCTGCTACAGAACTCCGCCAGTTCGAACCCCCCACGAACTCACCGCCACGGCCCTGCGCGGGGGGCGGGGGAAGCGCACTGGCGTTTCCTTTTTGCCTTTTCCTGCTCCAGCCAAGTCCTCCGCCCGTTCTACATCTCTCTCATTACCTTTTATTAGCCGAAAATCCCAATGAGGCTTACACTCATGCCTTTGCCTTTCACCACTTCCTTCATACGCTCTCTTTGCTTTTGGCCTTCCTCACTACACTAAGTAGGATTTTTTTAACGCTGTGTAGTGACTCTTGCTAAGTACATGTGAAGAGATGTTGAATAAAAAAACCTGAAAACAAAACATACTTTTCTTTTCTGTTTTATTGAAAGCACTTTCCAGAATTGTTTCCAATGAAGAAAGAAATAGGTAGGTTTGCATGTGTAATTAGTGTGTTATTGCAGAAGAAGCTTAATGTGTAGTTTGTAAAAACAATGGGGAAAAAAGGTGTCTGAAGAAGAAATGATAAATGTCCTTTTTTTTAAGCATTCACTCGGCCGGCCGTTTGGCACATGACATGTGGCGGAGCACCCTGCTACAGAACTCCGCCAGTTCGAACCCCCCACGAACTCACCGCCACGGCCCTGCGCGGGGGGCGGGGGAAGCGCACTGGCGTTTCCTTTTTGCCTTTTCCTGCTCCAGCCAAGTCCTCCGCCCGTTCTACATCTCTCTCATTACCTTTTATTAGCCGAAAATCCCAATGAGGCTTACACTCATGCCTTTGCCTTTCACCACTTCCTTCATACGCTCTCTTTGCTTTTGGCCTTCCTCACTACACTAAGTAGGATTTTTTTAACGCTGTGTAGTGACTCTTGCTAAGTACATGTGAAGAGATGTTGAATAAAAAAACCTGAAAACAAAACATACTTTTCTTTTCTGTTTTATTGAAAGCACTTTCCAGAATTGTTTCCAATGAAGAAAGAAATAGGTAGGTTTGCATGTGTAATTAGTGTGTTATTGCAGAAGAAGCTTAATGTGTAGTTTGTAAAAACAATGGGGAAAAAAGGTGTCTGAAGAAGAAATGATAAATGTCCTTTTTTTTAAACATTCACTCGGCCGGCCGTTTGGCACATGACATGTGGCGGAGCACCCTGCTACAGAACTCCGCCAGTTCGAACCCCCCACGAACTCACCGCCACGGCCCTGCGCGGGGGGCGGGGGAAGCGCACTGGCGTTTCCTTTTTGCCTTTTCCTGCTCCAGCCAAGTCCTCCGCCCGTTCTACATCTCTCTCATTACCTTTTATTAGCCGAAAATCCCAATGAGGCTTACACTCATGCCTTTGCCTTTCACCACTTCCTTCATACGCTCTCTTTGCTTTTGGCCTTCCTCACTACACTAAGTAGGATTTTTTTAACGCTGTGTAGTGACTCTTGCTAAGTACATGTGAAGAGATGTTGAATAAAAAAACCTGAAAACAAAACATACTTTTCTTTTCTGTTTTATTGAAAGCACTTTCCAGAATTGTTTCCAATGAAGAAAGAAATAGGTAGGTTTGCATGTGTAATTAGTGTGTTATTGCAGAAGAAGCTTAATGTGTAGTTTGTAAAAACAATGGGGAAAAAAGGTGTCTGAAGAAGAAATGATAAATGTCCTTTTTTTTAAACATTCACTCGGCCGGTCGTTTGGCACATGACATGTGGCGGAGCACCCTGCTACAGAACTCCGCCAGTTCGAACCCCCCACGAACTCACCGCCACGGCCCTGCGCGGGGGGCGGGGGAAGCGCACTGGCGTTTCCTTTTTGCCTTTTCCTGCTCCAGCCAAGTCCTCCGCCCGTTCTACATCTCTCTCATTACCTTTTATTAGCCGAAAATCCCAATGAGGCTTACACTCATGCCTTTGCCTTTCACCACTTCCTTCATACGCTCTCTTTGCTTTTGGCCTTCCTCACTACACTAAGTAGGATTTTTTTAACGCTGTGTAGTGACTCTTGCTAAGTACATGTGAAGAGATGTTGAATAAAAAAACCTGAAAACAAAACATACTTTTCTTTTCTGTTTTATTGAAAGCACTTTCCAGAATTGTTTCCAATGAAGAAAGAAATAGGTAGGTTTGCATGTGTAATTAGTGTGTTATTGCAGAAGAAGCTTAATGTGTAGTTTGTAAAAACAATGGGGAAAAAAGGTGTCTGAAGAAGAAATGATAAATGTCCTTTTTTTTAAACATTCACTCGGCCGGTCGTTTGGCACATGACATGTGGCGGAGCACCCTGCTACAGAACTCCGCCAGTTCGAACCCCCCACGAACTCACCGCCACGGCCCTGCGCGGGGGGCGGGGGAAGCGCACTGGCGTTTCCTTTTTGCCTTTTCCTGCTCCAGCCAAGTCCTCCGCCCGTTCTACATCTCTCTCATTACCTTTTATTAGCCGAAAATCCCAATGAGGCTTACACTCATGCCTTTGCCTTTCACCACTTCCTTCATACGCTCTCTTTGCTTTTGGCCTTCCTCACTACACTAAGTAGGATTTTTTTAACGCTGTGTAGTGACTCTTGCTAAGTACATGTGAAGAGATGTTGAATAAAAAAACCTGAAAACAAAACATACTTTTCTTTTCTGTTTTATTGAAAGCACTTTCCAGAATTGTTTCCAATGAAGAAAGAAATAGGTAGGTTTGCATGTGTAATTAGTGTGTTATTGCAGAAGAAGCTTAATGTGTAGTTTGTAAAAACAATGGGGAAAAAAGGTGTCTGAAGAAGAAATGATAAATGTCCTTTTTTTTAAACATTCACTCGGCCGGCCGTTTGGCACATGACATGTGGCGGAGCACCCTGCTACAGAACTCCGCCAGTTCGAACCCCCCACGAACTCACCGCCACGGCCCTGCGCGGGGGGCGGGGGAAGCGCACTGGCGTTTCCTTTTTGCCTTTTCCTGCTCCAGCCAAGTCCTCCGCCCGTTCTACATCTCTCTCATTACCTTTTATTAGCCGAAAATCCCAATGAGGCTTACACTCATGCCTTTGCCTTTCACCACTTCCTTCATACGCTCTCTTTGCTTTTGGCCTTCCTCACTACACTAAGTAGGATTTTTTTAACGCTGTGTAGTGACTCTTGCTAAGTACATGTGAAGAGATGTTGAATAAAAAAACCTGAAAACAAAACATACTTTTCTTTTCTGTTTTATTGAAAGCACTTTCCAGAATTGTTTCCAATGAAGAAAGAAATAGGTAGGTTTGCATGTGTAATTAGTGTGTTATTGCAGAAGAAGCTTAATGTGTAGTTTGTAAAAACAATGGGGAAAAAAGGTGTCTGAAGAAGAAATGATAAATGTCCTTTTTTTTAAACATTCACTCGGCCGGTCGTTTGGCACATGACATGTGGCGGAGCACCCTGCTACAGAACTCCGCCAGTTCGAACCCCCCACGAACTCACCGCCACGGCCCTGCGCGGGGGGCGGGGGAAGCGCACTGGCGTTTCCTTTTTGCCTTTTCCTGCTCCAGCCAAGTCCTCCGCCCGTTCTACATCTCTCTCATTACCTTTTATTAGCCGAAAATCCCAATGAGGCTTACACTCATGCCTTTGCCTTTCACCACTTCCTTCATACGCTCTCTTTGCTTTTGGCCTTCCTCACTACACTAAGTAGGATTTTTTTAACGCTGTGTAGTGACTCTTGCTAAGTACATGTGAAGAGATGTTGAATAAAAAAACCTGAAAACAAAACATACTTTTCTTTTCTGTTTTATTGAAAGCACTTTCCAGAATTGTTTCCAATGAAGAAAGAAATAGGTAGGTTTGCATGTGTAATTAGTGTGTTATTGCAGAAGAAGCTTAATGTGTAGTTTGTAAAAACAATGGGGAAAAAAGGTGTCTGAAGAAGAAATGATAAATGTCCTTTTTTTTAAACATTCACTCGGCCGGCCGTTTGGCACATGACATGTGGCGGAGCACCCTGCTACAGAACTCCGCCAGTTCGAACCCCCCACGAACTCACCGCCACGGCCCTGCGCGGGGGGCGGGGGAAGCGCACTGGCGTTTCCTTTTTGCCTTTTCCTGCTCCAGCCAAGTCCTCCGCCCGTTCTACATCTCTCTCATTACCTTTTATTAGCCGAAAATCCCAATGAGGCTTACACTCATGCCTTTGCCTTTCACCACTTCCTTCATACGCTCTCTTTGCTTTTGGCCTTCCTCACTACACTAAGTAGGATTTTTTTAACGCTGTGTAGTGACTCTTGCTAAGTACATGTGAAGAGATGTTGAATAAAAAAACCTGAAAACAAAACATACTTTTCTTTTCTGTTTTATTGAAAGCACTTTCCAGAATTGTTTCCAATGAAGAAAGAAATAGGTAGGTTTGCATGTGTAATTAGTGTGTTATTGCAGAAGAAGCTTAATGTGTAGTTTGTAAAAACAATGGGGAAAAAAGGTGTCTGAAGAAGAAATGATAAATGTCCTTTTTTTTAAGCATTCACTCGGCCGGCCGTTTGGCACATGACATGTGGCGGAGCACCCTGCTACAGAACTCCGCCAGTTCGAACCCCCCACGAACTCACCGCCACGGCCCTGCGCGGGGGGCGGGGGAAGCGCACTGGCGTTTCCTTTTTGCCTTTTCCTGCTCCAGCCAAGTCCTCCGCCCGTTCTACATCTCTCTCATTACCTTTTATTAGCCGAAAATCCCAATGAGGCTTACACTCATGCCTTTGCCTTTCACCACTTCCTTCATACGCTCTCTTTGCTTTTGGCCTTCCTCACTACACTAAGTAGGATTTTTTTAACGCTGTGTAGTGACTCTTGCTAAGTACATGTGAAGAGATGTTGAATAAAAAAACCTGAAAACAAAACATACTTTTCTTTTCTGTTTTATTGAAAGCACTTTCCAGAATTGTTTCCAATGAAGAAAGAAATAGGTAGGTTTGCATGTGTAATTAGTGTGTTATTGCAGAAGAAGCTTAATGTGTAGTTTGTAAAAACAATGGGGAAAAAAGGTGTCTGAAGAAGAAATGATAAATGTCCTTTTTTTTAAACATTCACTCGGCCGGTCGTTTGGCACATGACATGTGGCGGAGCACCCTGCTACAGAACTCCGCCAGTTCGAACCCCCCACGAACTCACCGCCACGGCCCTGCGCGGGGGGCGGGGGAAGCGCACTGGCGTTTCCTTTTTGCCTTTTCCTGCTCCAGCCAAGTCCTCCGCCCGTTCTACATCTCTCTCATTACCTTTTATTAGCCGAAAATCCCAATGAGGCTTACACTCATGCCTTTGCCTTTCACCACTTCCTTCATACGCTCTCTTTGCTTTTGGCCTTCCTCACTACACTAAGTAGGATTTTTTTAACGCTGTGTAGTGACTCTTGCTAAGTACATGTGAAGAGATGTTGAATAAAAAAACCTGAAAACAAAACATACTTTTCTTTTCTGTTTTATTGAAAGCACTTTCCAGAATTGTTTCCAATGAAGAAAGAAATAGGTAGGTTTGCATGTGTAATTAGTGTGTTATTGCAGAAGAAGCTTAATGTGTAGTTTGTAAAAACAATGGGGAAAAAAGGTGTCTGAAGAAGAAATGATAAATGTCCTTTTTTTTAAGCATTCACTCGGCCGGCCGTTTGGCACATGACATGTGGCGGAGCACCCTGCTACAGAACTCCGCCAGTTCGAACCCCCCACGAACTCACCGCCACGGCCCTGCGCGGGGGGCGGGGGAAGCGCACTGGCGTTTCCTTTTTGCCTTTTCCTGCTCCAGCCAAGTCCTCCGCCCGTTCTACATCTCTCTCATTACCTTTTATTAGCCGAAAATCCCAATGAGGCTTACACTCATGCCTTTGCCTTTCACCACTTCCTTCATACGCTCTCTTTGCTTTTGGCCTTCCTCACTACACTAAGTAGGATTTTTTTAACGCTGTGTAGTGACTCTTGCTAAGTACATGTGAAGAGATGTTGAATAAAAAAACCTGAAAACAAAACATACTTTTCTTTTCTGTTTTATTGAAAGCACTTTCCAGAATTGTTTCCAATGAAGAAAGAAATAGGTAGGTTTGCATGTGTAATTAGTGTGTTATTGCAGAAGAAGCTTAATGTGTAGTTTGTAAAAACAATGGGGAAAAAAGGTGTCTGAAGAAGAAATGATAAATGTCCTTTTTTTTTAAGCATTCACTCGGCCGGCCGTTTGGCACATGACATGTGGCGGAGCACCCTGCTACAGAACTCCGCCAGTTCGAACCCCCCACGAACTCACCGCCACGGCCCTGCGCGGGGGGCGGGGAAGCGCACTGGCGTTTCCTTTTTGCCTTTTCCTGCTCCAGCCAAGTCCTCCGCCCGTTCTACATCTCTCTCATTACCTTTTATTAGCCGAAAATCCCAATGAGGCTTACACTCATGCCTTTGCCTTTCACCACTTCCTTCATACGCTCTCTTTGCTTTTGGCCTTCCTCACTACACTAAGTAGGATTTTTTTAACGCTGTGTAGTGACTCTTGCTAAGTACATGTGAAGAGATGTTGAATAAAAAAACCTGAAAACAAAACATACTTTTCTTTTCTGTTTTATTGAAAGCACTTTCCAGAATTGTTTCCAATGAAGAAAGAAATAGGTAGGTTTGCATGTGTAATTAGTGTGTTATTGCAGAAGAAGCTTAATGTGTAGTTTGTAAAAACAATGGGGAAAAAAGGTGTCTGA
This sequence comes from Rhamphochromis sp. 'chilingali', assembly GCF_963969265.1. Classification (NCBI taxonomy): domain Eukaryota; kingdom Metazoa; phylum Chordata; class Actinopteri; order Cichliformes; family Cichlidae; genus Rhamphochromis; species Rhamphochromis sp. 'chilingali'. The sequence goes on from NC_137933.1 coordinate 2,925,470, forward strand.
AGAAGAAATGATAAATGTCCTTTTTTTTAAACATTCACTCGGCCGGCCGTTTGGCACATGACATGTGGCGGAGCACCCTGCTACAGAACTCCGCCAGTTCGAACCCCCCACGAACTCACCGCCATGGCCCTGCGCGGGGGGCGGGGGAAGCGCACTGGCGTTTCCTTTTTGCCTTTTCCTGCTCCAGCCAAGTCCTCCGCCCGTTCTACATCTCTCTCATTACCTTTTATTAGCCGAAAATCCCAATGAGGCTTACACTCATGCCTTTGCCTTTCACCACTTCCTTCATACGCTCTCTTTGCTTTTGGCCTTCCTCACTACACTAAGTAGGATTTTTTTAACGCTGTGTAGTGACTCTTGCTAAGTACATGTGAAGAGATGTTGAATAAAAAAACCTGAAAACAAAACATACTTTTCTTTTCTGTTTTATTGAAAGCACTTTCCAGAATTGTTTCCAATGAAGAAAGAAATAGGTAGGTTTGCATGTGTAATTAGTGTGTTATTGCAGAAGAAGCTTAATGTGTAGTTTGTAAAAACAATGGGGAAAAAAGGTGTCTGAAGAAGAAATGATAAATGTCCTTTTTTTTAAACATTCACTCGGCCGGCCGTTTGGCACATGACATGTGGCGGAGCACCCTGCTACAGAACTCCGCCAGTTCGAACCCCCCACGAACTCACCGCCACGGCCCTGCGCGGGGGGCGGGGGAAGCGCACTGGCGTTTCCTTTTTGCCTTTTCCTGCTCCAGCCAAGTCCTCCGCCCGTTCTACATCTCTCTCATTACCTTTTATTAGCCGAAAATCCCAATGAGGCTTACACTCATGCCTTTGCCTTTCACCACTTCCTTCATACGCTCTCTTTGCTTTTGGCCTTCCTCACTACACTAAGTAGGATTTTTTTAACGCTGTGTAGTGACTCTTGCTAAGTACATGTGAAGAGATGTTGAATAAAAAAACCTGAAAACAAAACATACTTTTCTTTTCTGTTTTATTGAAAGCACTTTCCAGAATTGTTTCCAATGAAGAAAGAAATAGGTAGGTTTGCATGTGTAATTAGTGTGTTATTGCAGAAGAAGCTTAATGTGTAGTTTGTAAAAACAATGGGGAAAAAAGGTGTCTGAAGAAGAAATGATAAATGTCCTTTTTTTTAAACATTCACTCGGCCGGCCGTTTGGCACATGACATGTGGCGGAGCACCCTGCTACAGAACTCCGCCAGTTCGAACCCCCCACGAACTCACCGCCACGGCCCTGCGCGGGGGGCGGGGGAAGCGCACTGGCGTTTCCTTTTTGCCTTTTCCTGCTCCAGCCAAGTCCTCCGCCCGTTCTACATCTCTCTCATTACCTTTTATTAGCCGAAAATCCCAATGAGGCTTACACTCATGCCTTTGCCTTTCACCACTTCCTTCATACGCTCTCTTTGCTTTTGGCCTTCCTCACTACACTAAGTAGGATTTTTTTAACGCTGTGTAGTGACTCTTGCTAAGTACATGTGAAGAGATGTTGAATAAAAAAACCTGAAAACAAAACATACTTTTCTTTTCTGTTTTATTGAAAGCACTTTCCAGAATTGTTTCCAATGAAGAAAGAAATAGGTAGGTTTGCATGTGTAATTAGTGTGTTATTGCAGAAGAAGCTTAATGTGTAGTTTGTAAAAACAATGGGGAAAAAAGGTGTCTGAAGAAGAAATGATAAATGTCCTTTTTTTTAAGCATTCACTCGGCCGGCCGTTTGGCACATGACATGTGGCGGAGCACCCTGCTACAGAACTCCGCCAGTTCGAACCCCCCACGAACTCACCGCCACGGCCCTGCGCGGGGGGCGGGGGAAGCGCACTGGCGTTTCCTTTTTGCCTTTTCCTGCTCCAGCCAAGTCCTCCGCCCGTTCTACATCTCTCTCATTACCTTTTATTAGCCGAAAATCCCAATGAGGCTTACACTCATGCCTTTGCCTTTCACCACTTCCTTCATACGCTCTCTTTGCTTTTGGCCTTCCTCACTACACTAAGTAGGATTTTTTTAACGCTGTGTAGTGACTCTTGCTAAGTACATGTGAAGAGATGTTGAATAAAAAAACCTGAAAACAAAACATACTTTTCTTTTCTGTTTTATTGAAAGCACTTTCCAGAATTGTTTCCAATGAAGAAAGAAATAGGTAGGTTTGCATGTGTAATTAGTGTGTTATTGCAGAAGAAGCTTAATGTGTAGTTTGTAAAAACAATGGGGAAAAAAGGTGTCTGAAGAAGAAATGATAAATGTCCTTTTTTTTAAACATTCACTCGGCCGGTCGTTTGGCACATGACATGTGGCGGAGCACCCTGCTACAGAACTCCGCCAGTTCGAACCCCCCACGAACTCACCGCCACGGCCCTGCGCGGGGGGCGGGGGAAGCGCACTGGCGTTTCCTTTTTGCCTTTTCCTGCTCCAGCCAAGTCCTCCGCCCGTTCTACATCTCTCTCATTACCTTTTATTAGCCGAAAATCCCAATGAGGCTTACACTCATGCCTTTGCCTTTCACCACTTCCTTCATACGCTCTCTTTGCTTTTGGCCTTCCTCACTACACTAAGTAGGATTTTTTTAACGCTGTGTAGTGACTCTTGCTAAGTACATGTGAAGAGATGTTGAATAAAAAAACCTGAAAACAAAACATACTTTTCTTTTCTGTTTTATTGAAAGCACTTTCCAGAATTGTTTCCAATGAAGAAAGAAATAGGTAGGTTTGCATGTGTAATTAGTGTGTTATTGCAGAAGAAGCTTAATGTGTAGTTTGTAAAAACAATGGGGAAAAAAGGTGTCTGAAGAAGAAATGATAAATGTCCTTTTTTTTAAGCATTCACTCGGCCGGCCGTTTGGCACATGACATGTGGCGGAGCACCCTGCTACAGAACTCCGCCAGTTCGAACCCCCCACGAACTCACCGCCACGGCCCTGCGCGGGGGGCGGGGGAAGCGCACTGGCGTTTCCTTTTTGCCTTTTCCTGCTCCAGCCAAGTCCTCCGCCCGTTCTACATCTCTCTCATTACCTTTTATTAGCCGAAAATCCCAATGAGGCTTACACTCATGCCTTTGCCTTTCACCACTTCCTTCATACGCTCTCTTTGCTTTTGGCCTTCCTCACTACACTAAGTAGGATTTTTTTAACGCTGTGTAGTGACTCTTGCTAAGTACATGTGAAGAGATGTTGAATAAAAAAACCTGAAAACAAAACATACTTTTCTTTTCTGTTTTATTGAAAGCACTTTCCAGAATTGTTTCCAATGAAGAAAGAAATAGGTAGGTTTGCATGTGTAATTAGTGTGTTATTGCAGAAGAAGCTTAATGTGTAGTTTGTAAAAACAATGGGGAAAAAAGGTGTCTGAAGAAGAAATGATAAATGTCCTTTTTTTTTAAGCATTCACTCGGCCGGCCGTTTGGCACATGACATGTGGCGGAGCACCCTGCTACAGAACTCCGCCAGTTCGAACCCCCCACGAACTCACCGCCACGGCCCTGCGCGGGGGGCGGGGAAGCGCACTGGCGTTTCCTTTTTGCCTTTTCCTGCTCCAGCCAAGTCCTCCGCCCGTTCTACATCTCTCTCATTACCTTTTATTAGCCGAAAATCCCAATGAGGCTTACACTCATGCCTTTGCCTTTCACCACTTCCTTCATACGCTCTCTTTGCTTTTGGCCTTCCTCACTACACTAAGTAGGATTTTTTTAACGCTGTGTAGTGACTCTTGCTAAGTACATGTGAAGAGATGTTGAATAAAAAAACCTGAAAACAAAACATACTTTTCTTTTCTGTTTTATTGAAAGCACTTTCCAGAATTGTTTCCAATGAAGAAAGAAATAGGTAGGTTTGCATGTGTAATTAGTGTGTTATTGCAGAAGAAGCTTAATGTGTAGTTTGTAAAAACAATGGGGAAAAAAGGTGTCTGAAGAAGAAATGATAAATGTCCTTTTTTTTAAACATTCACTCGGCCGGTCGTTTGGCACATGACATGTGGCGGAGCACCCTGCTACAGAACTCCGCCAGTTCGAACCCCCCACGAACTCACCGCCACGGCCCTGCGCGGGGGGCGGGGGAAGCGCACTGGCGTTTCCTTTTTGCCTTTTCCTGCTCCAGCCAAGTCCTCCGCCCGTTCTACATCTCTCTCATTACCTTTTATTAGCCGAAAATCCCAATGAGGCTTACACTCATGCCTTTGCCTTTCACCACTTCCTTCATACGCTCTCTTTGCTTTTGGCCTTCCTCACTACACTAAGTAGGATTTTTTTAACGCTGTGTAGTGACTCTTGCTAAGTACATGTGAAGAGATGTTGAATAAAAAAACCTGAAAACAAAACATACTTTTCTTTTCTGTTTTATTGAAAGCACTTTCCAGAATTGTTTCCAATGAAGAAAGAAATAGGTAGGTTTGCATGTGTAATTAGTGTGTTATTGCAGAAGAAGCTTAATGTGTAGTTTGTAAAAACAATGGGGAAAAAAGGTGTCTGAAGAAGAAATGATAAATGTCCTTTTTTTTAAGCATTCACTCGGCCGGCCGTTTGGCACATGACATGTGGCGGAGCACCCTGCTACAGAACTCCGCCAGTTCGAACCCCCCACGAACTCACCGCCACGGCCCTGCGCGGGGGGCGGGGGAAGCGCACTGGCGTTTCCTTTTTGCCTTTTCCTGCTCCAGCCAAGTCCTCCGCCCGTTCTACATCTCTCTCATTACCTTTTATTAGCCGAAAATCCCAATGAGGCTTACACTCATGCCTTTGCCTTTCACCACTTCCTTCATACGCTCTCTTTGCTTTTGGCCTTCCTCACTACACTAAGTAGGATTTTTTTAACGCTGTGTAGTGACTCTTGCTAAGTACATGTGAAGAGATGTTGAATAAAAAAACCTGAAAACAAAACATACTTTTCTTTTCTGTTTTATTGAAAGCACTTTCCAGAATTGTTTCCAATGAAGAAAGAAATAGGTAGGTTTGCATGTGTAATTAGTGTGTTATTGCAGAAGAAGCTTAATGTGTAGTTTGTAAAAACAATGGGGAAAAAAGGTGTCTGAAGAAGAAATGATAAATGTCCTTTTTTTTTAAGCATTCACTCGGCCGGCCGTTTGGCACATGACATGTGGCGGAGCACCCTGCTACAGAACTCCGCCAGTTCGAACCCCCCACGAACTCACCGCCACGGCCCTGCGCGGGGGGCGGGGAAGCGCACTGGCGTTTCCTTTTTGCCTTTTCCTGCTCCAGCCAAGTCCTCCGCCCGTTCTACATCTCTCTCATTACCTTTTATTAGCCGAAAATCCCAATGAGGCTTACACTCATGCCTTTGCCTTTCACCACTTCCTTCATACGCTCTCTTTGCTTTTGGCCTTCCTCACTACACTAAGTAGGATTTTTTTAACGCTGTGTAGTGACTCTTGCTAAGTACATGTGAAGAGATGTTGAATAAAAAAACCTGAAAACAAAACATACTTTTCTTTTCTGTTTTATTGAAAGCACTTTCCAGAATTGTTTCCAATGAAGAAAGAAATAGGTAGGTTTGCATGTGTAATTAGTGTGTTATTGCAGAAGAAGCTTAATGTGTAGTTTGTAAAAACAATGGGGAAAAAAGGTGTCTGAAGAAGAAATGATAAATGTCCTTTTTTTTAAACATTCACTCGGCCGGCCGTTTGGCACATGACATGTGGCGGAGCACCCTGCTACAGAACTCCGCCAGTTCGAACCCCCCACGAACTCACCGCCATGGCCCTGCGCGGGGGGCGGGGGAAGCGCACTGGCGTTTCCTTTTTGCCTTTTCCTGCTCCAGCCAAGTCCTCCGCCCGTTCTACATCTCTCTCATTACCTTTTATTAGCCGAAAATCCCAATGAGGCTTACACTCATGCCTTTGCCTTTCACCACTTCCTTCATACGCTCTCTTTGCTTTTGGCCTTCCTCACTACACTAAGTAGGATTTTTTTAACGCTGTGTAGTGACTCTTGCTAAGTACATGTGAAGAGATGTTGAATAAAAAAACCTGAAAACAAAACATACTTTTCTTTTCTGTTTTATTGAAAGCACTTTCCAGAATTGTTTCCAATGAAGAAAGAAATAGGTAGGTTTGCATGTGTAATTAGTGTGTTATTGCAGAAGAAGCTTAATGTGTAGTTTGTAAAAACAATGGGGAAAAAAGGTGTCTGAAGAAGAAATGATAAATGTCCTTTTTTTTAAACATTCACTCGGCCGGCCGTTTGGCACATGACATGTGGCGGAGCACCCTGCTACAGAACTCCGCCAGTTCGAACCCCCCACGAACTCACCGCCACGGCCCTGCGCGGGGGGCGGGGGAAGCGCACTGGCGTTTCCTTTTTGCCTTTTCCTGCTCCAGCCAAGTCCTCCGCCCGTTCTACATCTCTCTCATTACCTTTTATTAGCCGAAAATCCCAATGAGGCTTACACTCATGCCTTTGCCTTTCACCACTTCCTTCATACGCTCTCTTTGCTTTTGGCCTTCCTCACTACACTAAGTAGGATTTTTTTAACGCTGTGTAGTGACTCTTGCTAAGTACATGTGAAGAGATGTTGAATAAAAAAACCTGAAAACAAAACATACTTTTCTTTTCTGTTTTATTGAAAGCACTTTCCAGAATTGTTTCCAATGAAGAAAGAAATAGGTAGGTTTGCATGTGTAATTAGTGTGTTATTGCAGAAGAAGCTTAATGTGTAGTTTGTAAAAACAATGGGGAAAAAAGGTGTCTGAAGAAGAAATGATAAATGTCCTTTTTTTTAAACATTCACTCGGCCGGCCGTTTGGCACATGACATGTGGCGGAGCACCCTGCTACAGAACTCCGCCAGTTCGAACCCCCCACGAACTCACCGCCACGGCCCTGCGCGGGGGGCGGGGGAAGCGCACTGGCGTTTCCTTTTTGCCTTTTCCTGCTCCAGCCAAGTCCTCCGCCCGTTCTACATCTCTCTCATTACCTTTTATTAGCCGAAAATCCCAATGAGGCTTACACTCATGCCTTTGCCTTTCACCACTTCCTTCATACGCTCTCTTTGCTTTTGGCCTTCCTCACTACACTAAGTAGGATTTTTTTAACGCTGTGTAGTGACTCTTGCTAAGTACATGTGAAGAGATGTTGAATAAAAAAACCTGAAAACAAAACATACTTTTCTTTTCTGTTTTATTGAAAGCACTTTCCAGAATTGTTTCCAATGAAGAAAGAAATAGGTAGGTTTGCATGTGTAATTAGTGTGTTATTGCAGAAGAAGCTTAATGTGTAGTTTGTAAAAACAATGGGGAAAAAAGGTGTCTGAAGAAGAAATGATAAATGTCCTTTTTTTTAAGCATTCACTCGGCCGGCCGTTTGGCACATGACATGTGGCGGAGCACCCTGCTACAGAACTCCGCCAGTTCGAACCCCCCACGAACTCACCGCCACGGCCCTGCGCGGGGGGCGGGGGAAGCGCACTGGCGTTTCCTTTTTGCCTTTTCCTGCTCCAGCCAAGTCCTCCGCCCGTTCTACATCTCTCTCATTACCTTTTATTAGCCGAAAATCCCAATGAGGCTTACACTCATGCCTTTGCCTTTCACCACTTCCTTCATACGCTCTCTTTGCTTTTGGCCTTCCTCACTACACTAAGTAGGATTTTTTTAACGCTGTGTAGTGACTCTTGCTAAGTACATGTGAAGAGATGTTGAATAAAAAAACCTGAAAACAAAACATACTTTTCTTTTCTGTTTTATTGAAAGCACTTTCCAGAATTGTTTCCAATGAAGAAAGAAATAGGTAGGTTTGCATGTGTAATTAGTGTGTTATTGCAGAAGAAGCTTAATGTGTAGTTTGTAAAAACAATGGGGAAAAAAGGTGTCTGAAGAAGAAATGATAAATGTCCTTTTTTTTAAACATTCACTCGGCCGGTCGTTTGGCACATGACATGTGGCGGAGCACCCTGCTACAGAACTCCGCCAGTTCGAACCCCCCACGAACTCACCGCCACGGCCCTGCGCGGGGGGCGGGGGAAGCGCACTGGCGTTTCCTTTTTGCCTTTTCCTGCTCCAGCCAAGTCCTCCGCCCGTTCTACATCTCTCTCATTACCTTTTATTAGCCGAAAATCCCAATGAGGCTTACACTCATGCCTTTGCCTTTCACCACTTCCTTCATACGCTCTCTTTGCTTTTGGCCTTCCTCACTACACTAAGTAGGATTTTTTTAACGCTGTGTAGTGACTCTTGCTAAGTACATGTGAAGAGATGTTGAATAAAAAAACCTGAAAACAAAACATACTTTTCTTTTCTGTTTTATTGAAAGCACTTTCCAGAATTGTTTCCAATGAAGAAAGAAATAGGTAGGTTTGCATGTGTAATTAGTGTGTTATTGCAGAAGAAGCTTAATGTGTAGTTTGTAAAAACAATGGGGAAAAAAGGTGTCTGAAGAAGAAATGATAAATGTCCTTTTTTTTAAGCATTCACTCGGCCGGCCGTTTGGCACATGACATGTGGCGGAGCACCCTGCTACAGAACTCCGCCAGTTCGAACCCCCCACGAACTCACCGCCACGGCCCTGCGCGGGGGGCGGGGGAAGCGCACTGGCGTTTCCTTTTTGCCTTTTCCTGCTCCAGCCAAGTCCTCCGCCCGTTCTACATCTCTCTCATTACCTTTTATTAGCCGAAAATCCCAATGAGGCTTACACTCATGCCTTTGCCTTTCACCACTTCCTTCATACGCTCTCTTTGCTTTTGGCCTTCCTCACTACACTAAGTAGGATTTTTTTAACGCTGTGTAGTGACTCTTGCTAAGTACATGTGAAGAGATGTTGAATAAAAAAACCTGAAAACAAAACATACTTTTCTTTTCTGTTTTATTGAAAGCACTTTCCAGAATTGTTTCCAATGAAGAAAGAAATAGGTAGGTTTGCATGTGTAATTAGTGTGTTATTGCAGAAGAAGCTTAATGTGTAGTTTGTAAAAACAATGGGGAAAAAAGGTGTCTGAAGAAGAAATGATAAATGTCCTTTTTTTTTAAGCATTCACTCGGCCGGCCGTTTGGCACATGACATGTGGCGGAGCACCCTGCTACAGAACTCCGCCAGTTCGAACCCCCCACGAACTCACCGCCACGGCCCTGCGCGGGGGGCGGGGAAGCGCACTGGCGTTTCCTTTTTGCCTTTTCCTGCTCCAGCCAAGTCCTCCGCCCGTTCTACATCTCTCTCATTACCTTTTATTAGCCGAAAATCCCAATGAGGCTTACACTCATGCCTTTGCCTTTCACCACTTCCTTCATACGCTCTCTTTGCTTTTGGCCTTCCTCACTACACTAAGTAGGATTTTTTTAACGCTGTGTAGTGACTCTTGCTAAGTACATGTGAAGAGATGTTGAATAAAAAAACCTGAAAACAAAACATACTTTTCTTTTCTGTTTTATTGAAAGCACTTTCCAGAATTGTTTCCAATGAAGAAAGAAATAGGTAGGTTTGCATGTGTAATTAGTGTGTTATTGCAGAAGAAGCTTAATGTGTAGTTTGTAAAAACAATGGGGAAAAAAGGTGTCTGAAGAAGAAATGATAAATGTCCTTTTTTTTAAACATTCACTCGGCCGGCCGTTTGGCACATGACATGTGGCGGAGCACCCTGCTACAGAACTCCGCCAGTTCGAACCCCCCACGAACTCACCGCCATGGCCCTGCGCGGGGGGCGGGGGAAGCGCACTGGCGTTTCCTTTTTGCCTTTTCCTGCTCCAGCCAAGTCCTCCGCCCGTTCTACATCTCTCTCATTACCTTTTATTAGCCGAAAATCCCAATGAGGCTTACACTCATGCCTTTGCCTTTCACCACTTCCTTCATACGCTCTCTTTGCTTTTGGCCTTCCTCACTACACTAAGTAGGATTTTTTTAACGCTGTGTAGTGACTCTTGCTAAGTACATGTGAAGAGATGTTGAATAAAAAAACCTGAAAACAAAACATACTTTTCTTTTCTGTTTTATTGAAAGCACTTTCCAGAATTGTTTCCAATGAAGAAAGAAATAGGTAGGTTTGCATGTGTAATTAGTGTGTTATTGCAGAAGAAGCTTAATGTGTAGTTTGTAAAAACAATGGGGAAAAAAGGTGTCTGAAGAAGAAATGATAAATGTCCTTTTTTTTAAACATTCACTCGGCCGGCCGTTTGGCACATGACATGTGGCGGAGCACCCTGCTACAGAACTCCGCCAGTTCGAACCCCCCACGAACTCACCGCCACGGCCCTGCGCGGGGGGCGGGGGAAGCGCACTGGCGTTTCCTTTTTGCCTTTTCCTGCTCCAGCCAAGTCCTCCGCCCGTTCTACATCTCTCTCATTACCTTTTATTAGCCGAAAATCCCAATGAGGCTTACACTCATGCCTTTGCCTTTCACCACTTCCTTCATACGCTCTCTTTGCTTTTGGCCTTCCTCACTACACTAAGTAGGATTTTTTTAACGCTGTGTAGTGACTCTTGCTAAGTACATGTGAAGAGATGTTGAATAAAAAAACCTGAAAACAAAACATACTTTTCTTTTCTGTTTTATTGAAAGCACTTTCCAGAATTGTTTCCAATGAAGAAAGAAATAGGTAGGTTTGCATGTGTAATTAGTGTGTTATTGCAGAAGAAGCTTAATGTGTAGTTTGTAAAAACAATGGGGAAAAAAGGTGTCTGAAGAAGAAATGATAAATGTCCTTTTTTTTAAACATTCACTCGGCCGGCCGTTTGGCACATGACATGTGGCGGAGCACCCTGCTACAGAACTCCGCCAGTTCGAACCCCCCACGAACTCACCGCCACGGCCCTGCGCGGGGGGCGGGGGAAGCGCACTGGCGTTTCCTTTTTGCCTTTTCCTGCTCCAGCCAAGTCCTCCGCCCGTTCTACATCTCTCTCATTACCTTTTATTAGCCGAAAATCCCAATGAGGCTTACACTCATGCCTTTGCCTTTCACCACTTCCTTCATACGCTCTCTTTGCTTTTGGCCTTCCTCACTACACTAAGTAGGATTTTTTTAACGCTGTGTAGTGACTCTTGCTAAGTACATGTGAAGAGATGTTGAATAAAAAAACCTGAAAACAAAACATACTTTTCTTTTCTGTTTTATTGAAAGCACTTTCCAGAATTGTTTCCAATGAAGAAAGAAATAGGTAGGTTTGCATGTGTAATTAGTGTGTTATTGCAGAAGAAGCTTAATGTGTAGTTTGTAAAAACAATGGGGAAAAAAGGTGTCTGAAGAAGAAATGATAAATGTCCTTTTTTTTAAGCATTCACTCGGCCGGCCGTTTGGCACATGACATGTGGCGGAGCACCCTGCTACAGAACTCCGCCAGTTCGAACCCCCCACGAACTCACCGCCACGGCCCTGCGCGGGGGGCGGGGGAAGCGCACTGGCGTTTCCTTTTTGCCTTTTCCTGCTCCAGCCAAGTCCTCCGCCCGTTCTACATCTCTCTCATTACCTTTTATTAGCCGAAAATCCCAATGAGGCTTACACTCATGCCTTTGCCTTTCACCACTTCCTTCATACGCTCTCTTTGCTTTTGGCCTTCCTCACTACACTAAGTAGGATTTTTTTAACGCTGTGTAGTGACTCTTGCTAAGTACATGTGAAGAGATGTTGAATAAAAAAACCTGAAAACAAAACATACTTTTCTTTTCTGTTTTATTGAAAGCACTTTCCAGAATTGTTTCCAATGAAGAAAGAAATAGGTAGGTTTGCATGTGTAATTAGTGTGTTATTGCAGAAGAAGCTTAATGTGTAGTTTGTAAAAACAATGGGGAAAAAAGGTGTCTGAAGAAGAAATGATAAATGTCCTTTTTTTTAAACATTCACTCGGCCGGTCGTTTGGCACATGACATGTGGCGGAGCACCCTGCTACAGAACTCCGCCAGTTCGAACCCCCCACGAACTCACCGCCACGGCCCTGCGCGGGGGGCGGGGGAAGCGCACTGGCGTTTCCTTTTTGCCTTTTCCTGCTCCAGCCAAGTCCTCCGCCCGTTCTACATCTCTCTCATTACCTTTTATTAGCCGAAAATCCCAATGAGGCTTACACTCATGCCTTTGCCTTTCACCACTTCCTTCATACGCTCTCTTTGCTTTTGGCCTTCCTCACTACACTAAGTAGGATTTTTTTAACGCTGTGTAGTGACTCTTGCTAAGTACATGTGAAGAGATGTTGAATAAAAAAACCTGAAAACAAAACATACTTTTCTTTTCTGTTTTATTGAAAGCACTTTCCAGAATTGTTTCCAATGAAGAAAGAAATAGGTAGGTTTGCATGTGTAATTAGTGTGTTATTGCAGAAGAAGCTTAATGTGTAGTTTGTAAAAACAATGGGGAAAAAAGGTGTCTGAAGAAGAAATGATAAATGTCCTTTTTTTTAAGCATTCACTCGGCCGGCCGTTTGGCACATGACATGTGGCGGAGCACCCTGCTACAGAACTCCGCCAGTTCGAACCCCCCACGAACTCACCGCCACGGCCCTGCGCGGGGGGCGGGGGAAGCGCACTGGCGTTTCCTTTTTGCCTTTTCCTGCTCCAGCCAAGTCCTCCGCCCGTTCTACATCTCTCTCATTACCTTTTATTAGCCGAAAATCCCAATGAGGCTTACACTCATGCCTTTGCCTTTCACCACTTCCTTCATACGCTCTCTTTGCTTTTGGCCTTCCTCACTACACTAAGTAGGATTTTTTTAACGCTGTGTAGTGACTCTTGCTAAGTACATGTGAAGAGATGTTGAATAAAAAAACCTGAAAACAAAACATACTTTTCTTTTCTGTTTTATTGAAAGCACTTTCCAGAATTGTTTCCAATGAAGAAAGAAATAGGTAGGTTTGCATGTGTAATTAGTGTGTTATTGCAGAAGAAGCTTAATGTGTAGTTTGTAAAAACAATGGGGAAAAAAGGTGTCTGAAGAAGAAATGATAAATGTCCTTTTTTTTAAGCATTCACTCGGCCGGCCGTTTGGCACATGACATGTGGCGGAGCACCCTGCTACAGAACTCCGCCAGTTCGAACCCCCCACGAACTCACCGCCACGGCCCTGCGCGGGGGGCGGGGGAAGCGCACTGGCGTTTCCTTTTTGCCTTTTCCTGCTCCAGCCAAGTCCTCCGCCCGTTCTACATCTCTCTCATTACCTTTTATTAGCCGAAAATCCCAATGAGGCTTACACTCATGCCTTTGCCTTTCACCACTTCCTTCATACGCTCTCTTTGCTTTTGGCCTTCCTCACTACACTAAGTAGGATTTTTTTAACGCTGTGTAGTGACTCTTGCTAAGTACATGTGAAGAGATGTTGAATAAAAAAACCTGAAAACAAAACATACTTTTCTTTTCTGTTTTATTGAAAGCACTTTCCAGAATTGTTTCCAATGAAGAAAGAAATAGGTAGGTTTGCATGTGTAATTAGTGTGTTATTGCAGAAGAAGCTTAATGTGTAGTTTGTAAAAACAATGGGGAAAAAAGGTGTCTGAAGAAGAAATGATAAATGTCCTTTTTTTTAAACATTCACTCGGCCGGCCGTTTGGCACATGACATGTGGCGGAGCACCCTGCTACAGAACTCCGCCAGTTCGAACCCCCCACGAACTCACCGCCACGGCCCTGCGCGGGGGGCGGGGGAAGCGCACTGGCGTTTCCTTTTTGCCTTTTCCTGCTCCAGCCAAGTCCTCCGCCCGTTCTACATCTCTCTCATTACCTTTTATTAGCCGAAAATCCCAATGAGGCTTACACTCATGCCTTTGCCTTTCACCACTTCCTTCATACGCTCTCTTTGCTTTTGGCCTTCCTCACTACACTAAGTAGGATTTTTTTAACGCTGTGTAGTGACTCTTGCTAAGTACATGTGAAGAGATGTTGAATAAAAAAACCTGAAAACAAAACATACTTTTCTTTTCTGTTTTATTGAAAGCACTTTCCAGAATTGTTTCCAATGAAGAAAGAAATAGGTAGGTTTGCATGTGTAATTAGTGTGTTATTGCAGAAGAAGCTTAATGTGTAGTTTGTAAAAACAATGGGGAAAAAAGGTGTCTGAAGAAGAAATGATAAATGTCCTTTTTTTTAAACATTCACTCGGCCGGCCGTTTGGCACATGACATGTGGCGGAGCACCCTGCTACAGAACTCCGCCAGTTCGAACCCCCCACGAACTCACCGCCACGGCCCTGCGCGGGGGGCGGGGGAAGCGCACTGGCGTTTCCTTTTTGCCTTTTCCTGCTCCAGCCAAGTCCTCCGCCCGTTCTACATCTCTCTCATTACCTTTTATTAGCCGAAAATCCCAATGAGGCTTACACTCATGCCTTTGCCTTTCACCACTTCCTTCATACGCTCTCTTTGCTTTTGGCCTTCCTCACTACACTAAGTAGGATTTTTTTAACGCTGTGTAGTGACTCTTGCTAAGTACATGTGAAGAGATGTTGAATAAAAAAACCTGAAAACAAAACATACTTTTCTTTTCTGTTTTATTGAAAGCACTTTCCAGAATTGTTTCCAATGAAGAAAGAAATAGGTAGGTTTGCATGTGTAATTAGTGTGTTATTGCAGAAGAAGCTTAATGTGTAGTTTGTAAAAACAATGGGGAAAAAAGGTGTCTGAAGAAGAAATGATAAATGTCCTTTTTTTTAAACATTCACTCGGCCGGTCGTTTGGCACATGACATGTGGCGGAGCACCCTGCTACAGAACTCCGCCAGTTCGAACCCCCCACGAACTCACCGCCACGGCCCTGCGCGGGGGGCGGGGGAAGCGCACTGGCGTTTCCTTTTTGCCTTTTCCTGCTCCAGCCAAGTCCTCCGCCCGTTCTACATCTCTCTCATTACCTTTTATTAGCCGAAAATCCCAATGAGGCTTACACTCATGCCTTTGCCTTTCACCACTTCCTTCATACGCTCTCTTTGCTTTTGGCCTTCCTCACTACACTAAGTAGGATTTTTTTAACGCTGTGTAGTGACTCTTGCTAAGTACATGTGAAGAGATGTTGAATAAAAAAACCTGAAAACAAAACATACTTTTCTTTTCTGTTTTATTGAAAGCACTTTCCAGAATTGTTTCCAATGAAGAAAGAAATAGGTAGGTTTGCATGTGTAATTAGTGTGTTATTGCAGAAGAAGCTTAATGTGTAGTTTGTAAAAACAATGGGGAAAAAAGGTGTCTGAAGAAGAAATGATAAATGTCCTTTTTTTTAAACATTCACTCGGCCGGCCGTTTGGCACATGACATGTGGCGGAGCACCCTGCTACAGAACTCCGCCAGTTCGAACCCCCCACGAACTCACCGCCACGGCCCTGCGCGGGGGGCGGGGGAAGCGCACTGGCGTTTCCTTTTTGCCTTTTCCTGCTCCAGCCAAGTCCTCCGCCCGTTCTACATCTCTCTCATTACCTTTTATTAGCCGAAAATCCCAATGAGGCTTACACTCATGCCTTTGCCTTTCACCACTTCCTTCATACGCTCTCTTTGCTTTTGGCCTTCCTCACTACACTAAGTAGGATTTTTTTAACGCTGTGTAGTGACTCTTGCTAAGTACATGTGAAGAGATGTTGAATAAAAAAACCTGAAAACAAAACATACTTTTCTTTTCTGTTTTATTGAAAGCACTTTCCAGAATTGTTTCCAATGAAGAAAGAAATAGGTAGGTTTGCATGTGTAATTAGTGTGTTATTGCAGAAGAAGCTTAATGTGTAGTTTGTAAAAACAATGGGGAAAAAAGGTGTCTGAAGAAGAAATGATAAATGTCCTTTTTTTTAAACATTCACTCGGCCGGCCGTTTGGCACATGACATGTGGCGGAGCACCCTGCTACAGAACTCCGCCAGTTCGAACCCCCCACGAACTCACCGCCACGGCCCTGCGCGGGGGGCGGGGGAAGCGCACTGGCGTTTCCTTTTTGCCTTTTCCTGCTCCAGCCAAGTCCTCCGCCCGTTCTACATCTCTCTCATTACCTTTTATTAGCCGAAAATCCCAATGAGGCTTACACTCATGCCTTTGCCTTTCACCACTTCCTTCATACGCTCTCTTTGCTTTTGGCCTTCCTCACTACACTAAGTAGGATTTTTTTAACGCTGTGTAGTGACTCTTGCTAAGTACATGTGAAGAGATGTTGAATAAAAAAACCTGAAAACAAAACATACTTTTCTTTTCTGTTTTATTGAAAGCACTTTCCAGAATTGTTTCCAATGAAGAAAGAAATAGGTAGGTTTGCATGTGTAATTAGTGTGTTATTGCAGAAGAAGCTTAATGTGTAGTTTGTAAAAACAATGGGGAAAAAAGGTGTCTGAAGAAGAAATGATAAATGTCCTTTTTTTTAAACATTCACTCGGCCGGCCGTTTGGCACATGACATGTGGCGGAGCACCCTGCTACAGAACTCCGCCAGTTCGAACCCCCCACGAACTCACCGCCACGGCCCTGCGCGGGGGGCGGGGGAAGCGCACTGGCGTTTCCTTTTTGCCTTTTCCTGCTCCAGCCAAGTCCTCCGCCCGTTCTACATCTCTCTCATTACCTTTTATTAGCCGAAAATCCCAATGAGGCTTACACTCATGCCTTTGCCTTTCACCACTTCCTTCATACGCTCTCTTTGCTTTTGGCCTTCCTCACTACACTAAGTAGGATTTTTTTAACGCTGTGTAGTGACTCTTGCTAAGTACATGTGAAGAGATGTTGAATAAAAAAACCTGAAAACAAAACATACTTTTCTTTTCTGTTTTATTGAAAGCACTTTCCAGAATTGTTTCCAATGAAGAAAGAAATAGGTAGGTTTGCATGTGTAATTAGTGTGTTATTGCAGAAGAAGCTTAATGTGTAGTTTGTAAAAACAATGGGGAAAAAAGGTGTCTGAAGAAGAAATGATAAATGTCCTTTTTTTTAAACATTCACTCGGCCGGTCGTTTGGCACATGACATGTGGCGGAGCACCCTGCTACAGAACTCCGCCAGTTCGAACCCCCCACGAACTCACCGCCACGGCCCTGCGCGGGGGGCGGGGGAAGCGCACTGGCGTTTCCTTTTTGCCTTTTCCTGCTCCAGCCAAGTCCTCCGCCCGTTCTACATCTCTCTCATTACCTTTTATTAGCCGAAAATCCCAATGAGGCTTACACTCATGCCTTTGCCTTTCACCACTTCCTTCATACGCTCTCTTTGCTTTTGGCCTTCCTCACTACACTAAGTAGGATTTTTTTAACGCTGTGTAGTGACTCTTGCTAAGTACATGTGAAGAGATGTTGAATAAAAAAACCTGAAAACAAAACATACTTTTCTTTTCTGTTTTATTGAAAGCACTTTCCAGAATTGTTTCCAATGAAGAAAGAAATAGGTAGGTTTGCATGTGTAATTAGTGTGTTATTGCAGAAGAAGCTTAATGTGTAGTTTGTAAAAACAATGGGGAAAAAAGGTGTCTGAAGAAGAAATGATAAATGTCCTTTTTTTTAAACATTCACTCGGCCGGCCGTTTGGCACATGACATGTGGCGGAGCACCCTGCTACAGAACTCCGCCAGTTCGAACCCCCCACGAACTCACCGCCACGGCCCTGCGCGGGGGGCGGGGGAAGCGCACTGGCGTTTCCTTTTTGCCTTTTCCTGCTCCAGCCAAGTCCTCCGCCCGTTCTACATCTCTCTCATTACCTTTTATTAGCCGAAAATCCCAATGAGGCTTACACTCATGCCTTTGCCTTTCACCACTTCCTTCATACGCTCTCTTTGCTTTTGGCCTTCCTCACTACACTAAGTAGGATTTTTTTAACGCTGTGTAGTGACTCTTGCTAAGTACATGTGAAGAGATGTTGAATAAAAAAACCTGAAAACAAAACATACTTTTCTTTTCTGTTTTATTGAAAGCACTTTCCAGAATTGTTTCCAATGAAGAAAGAAATAGGTAGGTTTGCATGTGTAATTAGTGTGTTATTGCAGAAGAAGCTTAATGTGTAGTTTGTAAAAACAATGGGGAAAAAAGGTGTCTGAAGAAGAAATGATAAATGTCCTTTTTTTTAAACATTCACTCGGCCGGCCGTTTGGCACATGACATGTGGCGGAGCACCCTGCTACAGAACTCCGCCAGTTCGAACCCCCCACGAACTCACCGCCACGGCCCTGCGCGGGGGGCGGGGGAAGCGCACTGGCGTTTCCTTTTTGCCTTTTCCTGCTCCAGCCAAGTCCTCCGCCCGTTCTACATCTCTCTCATTACCTTTTATTAGCCGAAAATCCCAATGAGGCTTACACTCATGCCTTTGCCTTTCACCACTTCCTTCATACGCTCTCTTTGCTTTTGGCCTTCCTCACTACACTAAGTAGGATTTTTTTAACGCTGTGTAGTGACTCTTGCTAAGTACATGTGAAGAGATGTTGAATAAAAAAACCTGAAAACAAAACATACTTTTCTTTTCTGTTTTATTGAAAGCACTTTCCAGAATTGTTTCCAATGAAGAAAGAAATAGGTAGGTTTGCATGTGTAATTAGTGTGTTATTGCAGAAGAAGCTTAATGTGTAGTTTGTAAAAACAATGGGGAAAAAAGGTGTCTGAAGAAGAAATGATAAATGTCCTTTTTTTTAAACATTCACTCGGCCGGTCGTTTGGCACATGACATGTGGCGGAGCACCCTGCTACAGAACTCCGCCAGTTCGAACCCCCCACGAACTCACCGCCACGGCCCTGCGCGGGGGGCGGGGGAAGCGCACTGGCGTTTCCTTTTTGCCTTTTCCTGCTCCAGCCAAGTCCTCCGCCCGTTCTACATCTCTCTCATTACCTTTTATTAGCCGAAAATCCCAATGAGGCTTACACTCATGCCTTTGCCTTTCACCACTTCCTTCATACGCTCTCTTTGCTTTTGGCCTTCCTCACTACACTAAGTAGGATTTTTTTAACGCTGTGTAGTGACTCTTGCTAAGTACATGTGAAGAGATGTTGAATAAAAAAACCTGAAAACAAAACATACTTTTCTTTTCTGTTTTATTGAAAGCACTTTCCAGAATTGTTTCCAATGAAGAAAGAAATAGGTAGGTTTGCATGTGTAATTAGTGTGTTATTGCAGAAGAAGCTTAATGTGTAGTTTGTAAAAACAATGGGGAAAAAAGGTGTCTGAAGAAGAAATGATAAATGTCCTTTTTTTTAAACATTCACTCGGCCGGCCGTTTGGCACATGACATGTGGCGGAGCACCCTGCTACAGAACTCCGCCAGTTCGAACCCCCCACGAACTCACCGCCACGGCCCTGCGCGGGGGGCGGGGGAAGCGCACTGGCGTTTCCTTTTTGCCTTTTCCTGCTCCAGCCAAGTCCTCCGCCCGTTCTACATCTCTCTCATTACCTTTTATTAGCCGAAAATCCCAATGAGGCTTACACTCATGCCTTTGCCTTTCACCACTTCCTTCATACGCTCTCTTTGCTTTTGGCCTTCCTCACTACACTAAGTAGGATTTTTTTAACGCTGTGTAGTGACTCTTGCTAAGTACATGTGAAGAGATGTTGAATAAAAAAACCTGAAAACAAAACATACTTTTCTTTTCTGTTTTATTGAAAGCACTTTCCAGAATTGTTTCCAATGAAGAAAGAAATAGGTAGGTTTGCATGTGTAATTAGTGTGTTATTGCAGAAGAAGCTTAATGTGTAGTTTGTAAAAACAATGGGGAAAAAAGGTGTCTGAAGAAGAAATGATAAATGTCCTTTTTTTTAAGCATTCACTCGGCCGGCCGTTTGGCACATGACATGTGGCGGAGCACCCTGCTACAGAACTCCGCCAGTTCGAACCCCCCACGAACTCACCGCCACGGCCCTGCGCGGGGGGCGGGGGAAGCGCACTGGCGTTTCCTTTTTGCCTTTTCCTGCTCCAGCCAAGTCCTCCGCCCGTTCTACATCTCTCTCATTACCTTTTATTAGCCGAAAATCCCAATGAGGCTTACACTCATGCCTTTGCCTTTCACCACTTCCTTCATACGCTCTCTTTGCTTTTGGCCTTCCTCACTACACTAAGTAGGATTTTTTTAACGCTGTGTAGTGACTCTTGCTAAGTACATGTGAAGAGATGTTGAATAAAAAAACCTGAAAACAAAACATACTTTTCTTTTCTGTTTTATTGAAAGCACTTTCCAGAATTGTTTCCAATGAAGAAAGAAATAGGTAGGTTTGCATGTGTAATTAGTGTGTTATTGCAGAAGAAGCTTAATGTGTAGTTTGTAAAAACAATGGGGAAAAAAGGTGTCTGAAGAAGAAATGATAAATGTCCTTTTTTTTAAACATTCACTCGGCCGGTCGTTTGGCACATGACATGTGGCGGAGCACCCTGCTACAGAACTCCGCCAGTTCGAACCCCCCACGAACTCACCGCCACGGCCCTGCGCGGGGGGCGGGGGAAGCGCACTGGCGTTTCCTTTTTGCCTTTTCCTGCTCCAGCCAAGTCCTCCGCCCGTTCTACATCTCTCTCATTACCTTTTATTAGCCGAAAATCCCAATGAGGCTTACACTCATGCCTTTGCCTTTCACCACTTCCTTCATACGCTCTCTTTGCTTTTGGCCTTCCTCACTACACTAAGTAGGATTTTTTTAACGCTGTGTAGTGACTCTTGCTAAGTACATGTGAAGAGATGTTGAATAAAAAAACCTGAAAACAAAACATACTTTTCTTTTCTGTTTTATTGAAAGCACTTTCCAGAATTGTTTCCAATGAAGAAAGAAATAGGTAGGTTTGCATGTGTAATTAGTGTGTTATTGCAGAAGAAGCTTAATGTGTAGTTTGTAAAAACAATGGGGAAAAAAGGTGTCTGAAGAAGAAATGATAAATGTCCTTTTTTTTAAGCATTCACTCGGCCGGCCGTTTGGCACATGACATGTGGCGGAGCACCCTGCTACAGAACTCCGCCAGTTCGAACCCCCCACGAACTCACCGCCACGGCCCTGCGCGGGGGGCGGGGGAAGCGCACTGGCGTTTCCTTTTTGCCTTTTCCTGCTCCAGCCAAGTCCTCCGCCCGTTCTACATCTCTCTCATTACCTTTTATTAGCCGAAAATCCCAATGAGGCTTACACTCATGCCTTTGCCTTTCACCACTTCCTTCATACGCTCTCTTTGCTTTTGGCCTTCCTCACTACACTAAGTAGGATTTTTTTAACGCTGTGTAGTGACTCTTGCTAAGTACATGTGAAGAGATGTTGAATAAAAAAACCTGAAAACAAAACATACTTTTCTTTTCTGTTTTATTGAAAGCACTTTCCAGAATTGTTTCCAATGAAGAAAGAAATAGGTAGGTTTGCATGTGTAATTAGTGTGTTATTGCAGAAGAAGCTTAATGTGTAGTTTGTAAAAACAATGGGGAAAAAAGGTGTCTGAAGAAGAAATGATAAATGTCCTTTTTTTTTAAGCATTCACTCGGCCGGCCGTTTGGCACATGACATGTGGCGGAGCACCCTGCTACAGAACTCCGCCAGTTCGAACCCCCCACGAACTCACCGCCACGGCCCTGCGCGGGGGGCGGGGAAGCGCACTGGCGTTTCCTTTTTGCCTTTTCCTGCTCCAGCCAAGTCCTCCGCCCGTTCTACATCTCTCTCATTACCTTTTATTAGCCGAAAATCCCAATGAGGCTTACACTCATGCCTTTGCCTTTCACCACTTCCTTCATACGCTCTCTTTGCTTTTGGCCTTCCTCACTACACTAAGTAGGATTTTTTTAACGCTGTGTAGTGACTCTTGCTAAGTACATGTGAAGAGATGTTGAATAAAAAAACCTGAAAACAAAACATACTTTTCTTTTCTGTTTTATTGAAAGCACTTTCCAGAATTGTTTCCAATGAAGAAAGAAATAGGTAGGTTTGCATGTGTAATTAGTGTGTTATTGCAGAAGAAGCTTAATGTGTAGTTTGTAAAAACAATGGGGAAAAAAGGTGTCTGAAGAAGAAATGATAAATGTCCTTTTTTTTAAACATTCACTCGGCCGGCCGTTTGGCACATGACATGTGGCGGAGCACCCTGCTACAGAACTCCGCCAGTTCGAACCCCCCACGAACTCACCGCCACGGCCCTGCGCGGGGGGCGGGGGAAGCGCACTGGCGTTTCCTTTTTGCCTTTTCCTGCTCCAGCCAAGTCCTCCGCCCGTTCTACATCTCTCTCATTACCTTTTATTAGCCGAAAATCCCAATGAGGCTTACACTCATGCCTTTGCCTTTCACCACTTCCTTCATACGCTCTCTTTGCTTTTGGCCTTCCTCACTACACTAAGTAGGATTTTTTTAACGCTGTGTAGTGACTCTTGCTAAGTACATGTGAAGAGATGTTGAATAAAAAAACCTGAAAACAAAACATACTTTTCTTTTCTGTTTTATTGAAAGCACTTTCCAGAATTGTTTCCAATGAAGAAAGAAATAGGTAGGTTTGCATGTGTAATTAGTGTGTTATTGCAGAAGAAGCTTAATGTGTAGTTTGTAAAAACAATGGGGAAAAAAGGTGTCTGAAGAAGAAATGATAAATGTCCTTTTTTTTAAACATTCACTCGGCCGGCCGTTTGGCACATGACATGTGGCGGAGCACCCTGCTACAGAACTCCGCCAGTTCGAACCCCCCACGAACTCACCGCCACGGCCCTGCGCGGGGGGCGGGGGAAGCGCACTGGCGTTTCCTTTTTGCCTTTTCCTGCTCCAGCCAAGTCCTCCGCCCGTTCTACATCTCTCTCATTACCTTTTATTAGCCGAAAATCCCAATGAGGCTTACACTCATGCCTTTGCCTTTCACCACTTCCTTCATACGCTCTCTTTGCTTTTGGCCTTCCTCACTACACTAAGTAGGATTTTTTTAACGCTGTGTAGTGACTCTTGCTAAGTACATGTGAAGAGATGTTGAATAAAAAAACCTGAAAACAAAACATACTTTTCTTTTCTGTTTTATTGAAAGCACTTTCCAGAATTGTTTCCAATGAAGAAAGAAATAGGTAGGTTTGCATGTGTAATTAGTGTGTTATTGCAGAAGAAGCTTAATGTGTAGTTTGTAAAAACAATGGGGAAAAAAGGTGTCTGAAGAAGAAATGATAAATGTCCTTTTTTTTAAACATTCACTCGGCCGGCCGTTTGGCACATGACATGTGGCGGAGCACCCTGCTACAGAACTCCGCCAGTTCGAACCCCCCACGAACTCACCGCCACGGCCCTGCGCGGGGGGCGGGGGAAGCGCACTGGCGTTTCCTTTTTGCCTTTTCCTGCTCCAGCCAAGTCCTCCGCCCGTTCTACATCTCTCTCATTACCTTTTATTAGCCGAAAATCCCAATGAGGCTTACACTCATGCCTTTGCCTTTCACCACTTCCTTCATACGCTCTCTTTGCTTTTGGCCTTCCTCACTACACTAAGTAGGATTTTTTTAACGCTGTGTAGTGACTCTTGCTAAGTACATGTGAAGAGATGTTGAATAAAAAAACCTGAAAACAAAACATACTTTTCTTTTCTGTTTTATTGAAAGCACTTTCCAGAATTGTTTCCAATGAAGAAAGAAATAGGTAGGTTTGCATGTGTAATTAGTGTGTTATTGCAGAAGAAGCTTAATGTGTAGTTTGTAAAAACAATGGGGAAAAAAGGTGTCTGAAGAAGAAATGATAAATGTCCTTTTTTTTAAACATTCACTCGGCCGGTCGTTTGGCACATGACATGTGGCGGAGCACCCTGCTACAGAACTCCGCCAGTTCGAACCCCCCACGAACTCACCGCCACGGCCCTGCGCGGGGGGCGGGGGAAGCGCACTGGCGTTTCCTTTTTGCCTTTTCCTGCTCCAGCCAAGTCCTCCGCCCGTTCTACATCTCTCTCATTACCTTTTATTAGCCGAAAATCCCAATGAGGCTTACACTCATGCCTTTGCCTTTCACCACTTCCTTCATACGCTCTCTTTGCTTTTGGCCTTCCTCACTACACTAAGTAGGATTTTTTTAACGCTGTGTAGTGACTCTTGCTAAGTACATGTGAAGAGATGTTGAATAAAAAAACCTGAAAACAAAACATACTTTTCTTTTCTGTTTTATTGAAAGCACTTTCCAGAATTGTTTCCAATGAAGAAAGAAATAGGTAGGTTTGCATGTGTAATTAGTGTGTTATTGCAGAAGAAGCTTAATGTGTAGTTTGTAAAAACAATGGGGAAAAAAGGTGTCTGAAGAAGAAATGATAAATGTCCTTTTTTTTAAGCATTCACTCGGCCGGCCGTTTGGCACATGACATGTGGCGGAGCACCCTGCTACAGAACTCCGCCAGTTCGAACCCCCCACGAACTCACCGCCACGGCCCTGCGCGGGGGGCGGGGGAAGCGCACTGGCGTTTCCTTTTTGCCTTTTCCTGCTCCAGCCAAGTCCTCCGCCCGTTCTACATCTCTCTCATTACCTTTTATTAGCCGAAAATCCCAATGAGGCTTACACTCATGCCTTTGCCTTTCACCACTTCCTTCATACGCTCTCTTTGCTTTTGGCCTTCCTCACTACACTAAGTAGGATTTTTTTAACGCTGTGTAGTGACTCTTGCTAAGTACATGTGAAGAGATGTTGAATAAAAAAACCTGAAAACAAAACATACTTTTCTTTTCTGTTTTATTGAAAGCACTTTCCAGAATTGTTTCCAATGAAGAAAGAAATAGGTAGGTTTGCATGTGTAATTAGTGTGTTATTGCAGAAGAAGCTTAATGTGTAGTTTGTAAAAACAATGGGGAAAAAAGGTGTCTGAAGAAGAAATGATAAATGTCCTTTTTTTTTAAGCATTCACTCGGCCGGCCGTTTGGCACATGACATGTGGCGGAGCACCCTGCTACAGAACTCCGCCAGTTCGAACCCCCCACGAACTCACCGCCACGGCCCTGCGCGGGGGGCGGGGAAGCGCACTGGCGTTTCCTTTTTGCCTTTTCCTGCTCCAGCCAAGTCCTCCGCCCGTTCTACATCTCTCTCATTACCTTTTATTAGCCGAAAATCCCAATGAGGCTTACACTCATGCCTTTGCCTTTCACCACTTCCTTCATACGCTCTCTTTGCTTTTGGCCTTCCTCACTACACTAAGTAGGATTTTTTTAACGCTGTGTAGTGACTCTTGCTAAGTACATGTGAAGAGATGTTGAATAAAAAAACCTGAAAACAAAACATACTTTTCTTTTCTGTTTTATTGAAAGCACTTTCCAGAATTGTTTCCAATGAAGAAAGAAATAGGTAGGTTTGCATGTGTAATTAGTGTGTTATTGCAGAAGAAGCTTAATGTGTAGTTTGTAAAAACAATGGGGAAAAAAGGTGTCTGAAGAAGAAATGATAAATCTCCTTTTTTTTAAGCATTCACTCGGCCGGTCGTTTGGCACATGACATGTGGCGGAGCACCCTGCTACAGAACTCCGCCAGTTCGAACCCCCCACGAACTCACCGCCACGGCCCTGCGCGGGGGGCGGGGGAAGCGCACTGGCGTTTCCTTTTTGCCTTTTCCTGCTCCAGCCAAGTCCTCCGCCCGTTCTACATCTCTCTCATTACCTTTTATTAGCCGAAAATCCCAATGAGGCTTACACTCATGCCTTTGCCTTTCACCACTTCCTTCATACGCTCTCTTTGCTTTTGGCCTTCCTCACTACACTAAGTAGGATTTTTTTAACGCTGTGTAGTGACTCTTGCTAAGTACATGTGAAGAGATGTTGAATAAAAAAACCTGAAAACAAAACATACTTTTCTTTTCTGTTTTATTGAAAGCACTTTCCAGAATTGTTTCCAATGAAGAAAGAAATAGGTAGGTTTGCATGTGTAATTAGTGTGTTATTGCAGAAGAAGCTTAATGTGTAGTTTGTAAAAACAATGGGGAAAAAAGGTGTCTGAAGAAGAAATGATAAATGTCCTTTTTTTTTAAGCATTCACTCGGCCGGCCGTTTGGCACATGACATGTGGCGGAGCACCCTGCTACAGAACTCCGCCAGTTCGAACCCCCCACGAACTCACCGCCACGGCCCTGCGCGGGGGGCGGGGAAGCGCACTGGCGTTTCCTTTTTGCCTTTTCCTGCTCCAGCCAAGTCCTCCGCCCGTTCTACATCTCTCTCATTACCTTTTATTAGCCGAAAATCCCAATGAGGCTTACACTCATGCCTTTGCCTTTCACCACTTCCTTCATACGCTCTCTTTGCTTTTGGCCTTCCTCACTACACTAAGTAGGATTTTTTTAACGCTGTGTAGTGACTCTTGCTAAGTACATGTGAAGAGATGTTGAATAAAAAAACCTGAAAACAAAACATACTTTTCTTTTCTGTTTTATTGAAAGCACTTTCCAGAATTGTTTCCAATGAAGAAAGAAATAGGTAGGTTTGCATGTGTAATTAGTGTGTTATTGCAGAAGAAGCTTAATGTGTAGTTTGTAAAAACAATGGGGAAAAAAGGTGTCTGAAGAAGAAATGATAAATGTCCTTTTTTTTAAACATTCACTCGGCCGGTCGTTTGGCACATGACATGTGGCGGAGCACCCTGCTACAGAACTCCGCCAGTTCGAACCCCCCACGAACTCACCGCCACGGCCCTGCGCGGGGGGCGGGGGAAGCGCACTGGCGTTTCCTTTTTGCCTTTTCCTGCTCCAGCCAAGTCCTCCGCCCGTTCTACATCTCTCTCATTACCTTTTATTAGCCGAAAATCCCAATGAGGCTTACACTCATGCCTTTGCCTTTCACCACTTCCTTCATACGCTCTCTTTGCTTTTGGCCTTCCTCACTACACTAAGTAGGATTTTTTTAACGCTGTGTAGTGACTCTTGCTAAGTACATGTGAAGAGATGTTGAATAAAAAAACCTGAAAACAAAACATACTTTTCTTTTCTGTTTTATTGAAAGCACTTTCCAGAATTGTTTCCAATGAAGAAAGAAATAGGTAGGTTTGCATGTGTAATTAGTGTGTTATTGCAGAAGAAGCTTAATGTGTAGTTTGTAAAAACAATGGGGAAAAAAGGTGTCTGAAGAAGAAATGATAAATGTCCTTTTTTTTTAAGCATTCACTCGGCCGGCCGTTTGGCACATGACATGTGGCGGAGCACCCTGCTACAGAACTCCGCCAGTTCGAACCCCCCACGAACTCACCGCCACGGCCCTGCGCGGGGGGCGGGGAAGCGCACTGGCGTTTCCTTTTTGCCTTTTCCTGCTCCAGCCAAGTCCTCCGCCCGTTCTACATCTCTCTCATTACCTTTTATTAGCCGAAAATCCCAATGAGGCTTACACTCATGCCTTTGCCTTTCACCACTTCCTTCATACGCTCTCTTTGCTTTTGGCCTTCCTCACTACACTAAGTAGGATTTTTTTAACGCTGTGTAGTGACTCTTGCTAAGTACATGTGAAGAGATGTTGAATAAAAAAACCTGAAAACAAAACATACTTTTCTTTTCTGTTTTATTGAAAGCACTTTCCAGAATTGTTTCCAATGAAGAAAGAAATAGGTAGGTTTGCATGTGTAATTAGTGTGTTATTGCAGAAGAAGCTTAATGTGTAGTTTGTAAAAACAATGGGGAAAAAAGGTGTCTGAAGAAGAAATGATAAATCTCCTTTTTTTTAAGCATTCACTCGGCCGGTCGTTTGGCACATGACATGTGGCGGAGCACCCTGCTACAGAACTCCGCCAGTTCGAACCCCCCACGAACTCACCGCCACGGCCCTGCGCGGGGGGCGGGGGAAGCGCACTGGCGTTTCCTTTTTGCCTTTTCCTGCTCCAGCCAAGTCCTCCGCCCGTTCTACATCTCTCTCATTACCTTTTATTAGCCGAAAATCCCAATGAGGCTTACACTCATGCCTTTGCCTTTCACCACTTCCTTCATACGCTCTCTTTGCTTTTGGCCTTCCTCACTACACTAAGTAGGATTTTTTTAACGCTGTGTAGTGACTCTTGCTAAGTACATGTGAAGAGATGTTGAATAAAAAAACCTGAAAACAAAACATACTTTTCTTTTCTGTTTTATTGAAAGCACTTTCCAGAATTGTTTCCAATGAAGAAAGAAATAGGTAGGTTTGCATGTGTAATTAGTGTGTTATTGCAGAAGAAGCTTAATGTGTAGTTTGTAAAAACAATGGGGAAAAAAGGTGTCTGAAGAAGAAATGATAAATGTCCTTTTTTTTTAAGCATTCACTCGGCCGGCCGTTTGGCACATGACATGTGGCGGAGCACCCTGCTACAGAACTCCGCCAGTTCGAACCCCCCACGAACTCACCGCCACGGCCCTGCGCGGGGGGCGGGGAAGCGCACTGGCGTTTCCTTTTTGCCTTTTCCTGCTCCAGCCAAGTCCTCCGCCCGTTCTACATCTCTCTCATTACCTTTTATTAGCCGAAAATCCCAATGAGGCTTACACTCATGCCTTTGCCTTTCACCACTTCCTTCATACGCTCTCTTTGCTTTTGGCCTTCCTCACTACACTAAGTAGGATTTTTTTAACGCTGTGTAGTGACTCTTGCTAAGTACATGTGAAGAGATGTTGAATAAAAAAACCTGAAAACAAAACATACTTTTCTTTTCTGTTTTATTGAAAGCACTTTCCAGAATTGTTTCCAATGAAGAAAGAAATAGGTAGGTTTGCATGTGTAATTAGTGTGTTATTGCAGAAGAAGCTTAATGTGTAGTTTGTAAAAACAATGGGGAAAAAAGGTGTCTGAAGAAGAAATGATAAATCTCCTTTTTTTTAAGCATTCACTCGGCCGGTCGTTTGGCACATGACATGTGGCGGAGCACCCTGCTACAGAACTCCGCCAGTTCGAACCCCCCACGAACTCACCGCCACGGCCCTGCGCGGGGGGCGGGGAAGCGCACTGGCGTTTCCTTTTTGCCTTTTCCTGCTCCAGCCAAGTCCTCCGCCCGTTCTACATCTCTCTCATTACCTTTTATTAGCCGAAAATCCCAATGAGGCTTACACTCATGCCTTTGCCTTTCACCACTTCCTTCATACGCTCTCTTTGCTTTTGGCCTTCCTCACTACACTAAGTAGGATTTTTTTAACGCTGTGTAGTGACTCTTGCTAAGTACATGTGAAGAGATGTTGAATAAAAAAACCTGAAAACAAAACATACTTTTCTTTTCTGTTTTATTGAAAGCACTTTCCAGAATTGTTTCCAATGAAGAAAGAAATAGGTAGGTTTGCATGTGTAATTAGTGTGTTATTGCAGAAGAAGCTTAATGTGTAGTTTGTAAAAACAATGGGGAAAAAAGGTGTCTGAAGAAGAAATGATAAATCTCCTTTTTTTTAAGCATTCACTCGGCCGGTCGTTTGGCACATGACATGTGGCGGAGCACCCTGCTACAGAACTCCGCCAGTTCGAACCCCCCACGAACTCACCGCCACGGCCCTGCGCGGGGGGCGGGGGAAGCGCACTGGCGTTTCCTTTTTGCCTTTTCCTGCTCCAGCCAAGTCCTCCGCCCGTTCTACATCTCTCTCATTACCTTTTATTAGCCGAAAATCCCAATGAGGCTTACACTCATGCCTTTGCCTTTCACCACTTCCTTCATACGCTCTCTTTGCTTTTGGCCTTCCTCACTACACTAAGTAGGATTTTTTTAACGCTGTGTAGTGACTCTTGCTAAGTACATGTGAAGAGATGTTGAATAAAAAAACCTGAAAACAAAACATACTTTTCTTTTCTGTTTTATTGAAAGCACTTTCCAGAATTGTTTCCAATGAAGAAAGAAATAGGTAGGTTTGCATGTGTAATTAGTGTGTTATTGCAGAAGAAGCTTAATGTGTAGTTTGTAAAAACAATGGGGAAAAAAGGTGTCTGAAGAAGAAATGATAAATGTCCTTTTTTTTTAAGCATTCACTCGGCCGGCCGTTTGGCACATGACATGTGGCGGAGCACCCTGCTACAGAACTCCGCCAGTTCGAACCCCCCACGAACTCACCGCCACGGCCCTGCGCGGGGGGCGGGGAAGCGCACTGGCGTTTCCTTTTTGCCTTTTCCTGCTCCAGCCAAGTCCTCCGCCCGTTCTACATCTCTCTCATTACCTTTTATTAGCCGAAAATCCCAATGAGGCTTACACTCATGCCTTTGCCTTTCACCACTTCCTTCATACGCTCTCTTTGCTTTTGGCCTTCCTCACTACACTAAGTAGGATTTTTTTAACGCTGTGTAGTGACTCTTGCTAAGTACATGTGAAGAGATGTTGAATAAAAAAACCTGAAAACAAAACATACTTTTCTTTTCTGTTTTATTGAAAGCACTTTCCAGAATTGTTTCCAATGAAGAAAGAAATAGGTAGGTTTGCATGTGTAATTAGTGTGTTATTGCAGAAGAAGCTTAATGTGTAGTTTGTAAAAACAATGGGGAAAAAAGGTGTCTGAAGAAGAAATGATAAATCTCCTTTTTTTTAAGCATTCACTCGGCCGGTCGTTTGGCACATGACATGTGGCGGAGCACCCTGCTACAGAACTCCGCCAGTTCGAACCCCCCACGAACTCACCGCCACGGCCCTGCGCGGGGGGCGGGGGAAGCGCACTGGCGTTTCCTTTTTGCCTTTTCCTGCTCCAGCCAAGTCCTCCGCCCGTTCTACATCTCTCTCATTACCTTTTATTAGCCGAAAATCCCAATGAGGCTTACACTCATGCCTTTGCCTTTCACCACTTCCTTCATACGCTCTCTTTGCTTTTGGCCTTCCTCACTACACTAAGTAGGATTTTTTTAACGCTGTGTAGTGACTCTTGCTAAGTACATGTGAAGAGATGTTGAATAAAAAAACCTGAAAACAAAACATACTTTTCTTTTCTGTTTTATTGAAAGCACTTTCCAGAATTGTTTCCAATGAAGAAAGAAATAGGTAGGTTTGCATGTGTAATTAGTGTGTTATTGCAGAAGAAGCTTAATGTGTAGTTTGTAAAAACAATGGGGAAAAAAGGTGTCTGAAGAAGAAATGATAAATGTCCTTTTTTTTTAAGCATTCACTCGGCCGGCCGTTTGGCACATGACATGTGGCGGAGCACCCTGCTACAGAACTCCGCCAGTTCGAACCCCCCACGAACTCACCGCCACGGCCCTGCGCGGGGGGCGGGGAAGCGCACTGGCGTTTCCTTTTTGCCTTTTCCTGCTCCAGCCAAGTCCTCCGCCCGTTCTACATCTCTCTCATTACCTTTTATTAGCCGAAAATCCCAATGAGGCTTACACTCATGCCTTTGCCTTTCACCACTTCCTTCATACGCTCTCTTTGCTTTTGGCCTTCCTCACTACACTAAGTAGGATTTTTTTAACGCTGTGTAGTGACTCTTGCTAAGTACATGTGAAGAGATGTTGAATAAAAAAACCTGAAAACAAAACATACTTTTCTTTTCTGTTTTATTGAAAGCACTTTCCAGAATTGTTTCCAATGAAGAAAGAAATAGGTAGGTTTGCATGTGTAATTAGTGTGTTATTGCAGAAGAAGCTTAATGTGTAGTTTGTAAAAACAATGGGGAAAAAAGGTGTCTGAAGAAGAAATGATAAATGTCCTTTTTTTTAAACATTCACTCGGCCGGTCGTTTGGCACATGACATGTGGCGGAGCACCCTGCTACAGAACTCCGCCAGTTCGAACCCCCCACGAACTCACCGCCACGGCCCTGCGCGGGGGGCGGGGGAAGCGCACTGGCGTTTCCTTTTTGCCTTTTCCTGCTCCAGCCAAGTCCTCCGCCCGTTCTACATCTCTCTCATTACCTTTTATTAGCCGAAAATCCCAATGAGGCTTACACTCATGCCTTTGCCTTTCACCACTTCCTTCATACGCTCTCTTTGCTTTTGGCCTTCCTCACTACACTAAG
Source organism: Rhamphochromis sp. 'chilingali' (assembly GCF_963969265.1). Classification (NCBI taxonomy): domain Eukaryota; kingdom Metazoa; phylum Chordata; class Actinopteri; order Cichliformes; family Cichlidae; genus Rhamphochromis; species Rhamphochromis sp. 'chilingali'. The sequence goes on from NC_137933.1 coordinate 2,957,100, forward strand.
TAGGATTTTTTTAACGCTGTGTAGTGACTCTTGCTAAGTACATGTGAAGAGATGTTGAATAAAAAAACCTGAAAACAAAACATACTTTTCTTTTCTGTTTTATTGAAAGCACTTTCCAGAATTGTTTCCAATGAAGAAAGAAATAGGTAGGTTTGCATGTGTAATTAGTGTGTTATTGCAGAAGAAGCTTAATGTGTAGTTTGTAAAAACAATGGGGAAAAAAGGTGTCTGAAGAAGAAATGATAAATGTCCTTTTTTTTTAAGCATTCACTCGGCCGGCCGTTTGGCACATGACATGTGGCGGAGCACCCTGCTACAGAACTCCGCCAGTTCGAACCCCCCACGAACTCACCGCCACGGCCCTGCGCGGGGGGCGGGGAAGCGCACTGGCGTTTCCTTTTTGCCTTTTCCTGCTCCAGCCAAGTCCTCCGCCCGTTCTACATCTCTCTCATTACCTTTTATTAGCCGAAAATCCCAATGAGGCTTACACTCATGCCTTTGCCTTTCACCACTTCCTTCATACGCTCTCTTTGCTTTTGGCCTTCCTCACTACACTAAGTAGGATTTTTTTAACGCTGTGTAGTGACTCTTGCTAAGTACATGTGAAGAGATGTTGAATAAAAAAACCTGAAAACAAAACATACTTTTCTTTTCTGTTTTATTGAAAGCACTTTCCAGAATTGTTTCCAATGAAGAAAGAAATAGGTAGGTTTGCATGTGTAATTAGTGTGTTATTGCAGAAGAAGCTTAATGTGTAGTTTGTAAAAACAATGGGGAAAAAAGGTGTCTGAAGAAGAAATGATAAATGTCCTTTTTTTTAAGCATTCACTCGGCCGGCCGTTTGGCACATGACATGTGGCGGAGCACCCTGCTACAGAACTCCGCCAGTTCGAACCCCCCACGAACTCACCGCCACGGCCCTGCGCGGGGGGCGGGGGAAGCGCACTGGCGTTTCCTTTTTGCCTTTTCCTGCTCCAGCCAAGTCCTCCGCCCGTTCTACATCTCTCTCATTACCTTTTATTAGCCGAAAATCCCAATGAGGCTTACACTCATGCCTTTGCCTTTCACCACTTCCTTCATACGCTCTCTTTGCTTTTGGCCTTCCTCACTACACTAAGTAGGATTTTTTTAACGCTGTGTAGTGACTCTTGCTAAGTACATGTGAAGAGATGTTGAATAAAAAAACCTGAAAACAAAACATACTTTTCTTTTCTGTTTTATTGAAAGCACTTTCCAGAATTGTTTCCAATGAAGAAAGAAATAGGTAGGTTTGCATGTGTAATTAGTGTGTTATTGCAGAAGAAGCTTAATGTGTAGTTTGTAAAAACAATGGGGAAAAAAGGTGTCTGAAGAAGAAATGATAAATCTCCTTTTTTTTAAGCATTCACTCGGCCGGTCGTTTGGCACATGACATGTGGCGGAGCACCCTGCTACAGAACTCCGCCAGTTCGAACCCCCCACGAACTCACCGCCACGGCCCTGCGCGGGGGGCGGGGGAAGCGCACTGGCGTTTCCTTTTTGCCTTTTCCTGCTCCAGCCAAGTCCTCCGCCCGTTCTACATCTCTCTCATTACCTTTTATTAGCCGAAAATCCCAATGAGGCTTACACTCATGCCTTTGCCTTTCACCACTTCCTTCATACGCTCTCTTTGCTTTTGGCCTTCCTCACTACACTAAGTAGGATTTTTTTAACGCTGTGTAGTGACTCTTGCTAAGTACATGTGAAGAGATGTTGAATAAAAAAACCTGAAAACAAAACATACTTTTCTTTTCTGTTTTATTGAAAGCACTTTCCAGAATTGTTTCCAATGAAGAAAGAAATAGGTAGGTTTGCATGTGTAATTAGTGTGTTATTGCAGAAGAAGCTTAATGTGTAGTTTGTAAAAACAATGGGGAAAAAAGGTGTCTGAAGAAGAAATGATAAATCTCCTTTTTTTTAAGCATTCACTCGGCCGGCCGTTTGGCACATGACATGTGGCGGAGCACCCTGCTACAGAACTCCGCCAGTTCGAACCCCCCACGAACTCACCGCCACGGCCCTGCGCGGGGGGCGGGGGAAGCGCACTGGCGTTTCCTTTTTGCCTTTTCCTGCTCCAGCCAAGTCCTCCGCCCGTTCTACATCTCTCTCATTACCTTTTATTAGCCGAAAATCCCAATGAGGCTTACACTCATGCCTTTGCCTTTCACCACTTCCTTCATACGCTCTCTTTGCTTTTGGCCTTCCTCACTACACTAAGTAGGATTTTTTTAACGCTGTGTAGTGACTCTTGCTAAGTACATGTGAAGAGATGTTGAATAAAAAAACCTGAAAACAAAACATACTTTTCTTTTCTGTTTTATTGAAAGCACTTTCCAGAATTGTTTCCAATGAAGAAAGAAATAGGTAGGTTTGCATGTGTAATTAGTGTGTTATTGCAGAAGAAGCTTAATGTGTAGTTTGTAAAAACAATGGGGAAAAAAGGTGTCTGAAGAAGAAATGATAAATCTCCTTTTTTTTAAGCATTCACTCGGCCGGTCGTTTGGCACATGACATGTGGCGGAGCACCCTGCTACAGAACTCCGCCAGTTCGAACCCCCCACGAACTCACCGCCACGGCCCTGCGCGGGGGGCGGGGGAAGCGCACTGGCGTTTCCTTTTTGCCTTTTCCTGCTCCAGCCAAGTCCTCCGCCCGTTCTACATCTCTCTCATTACCTTTTATTAGCCGAAAATCCCAATGAGGCTTACACTCATGCCTTTGCCTTTCACCACTTCCTTCATACGCTCTCTTTGCTTTTGGCCTTCCTCACTACACTAAGTAGGATTTTTTTAACGCTGTGTAGTGACTCTTGCTAAGTACATGTGAAGAGATGTTGAATAAAAAAACCTGAAAACAAAACATACTTTTCTTTTCTGTTTTATTGAAAGCACTTTCCAGAATTGTTTCCAATGAAGAAAGAAATAGGTAGGTTTGCATGTGTAATTAGTGTGTTATTGCAGAAGAAGCTTAATGTGTAGTTTGTAAAAACAATGGGGAAAAAAGGTGTCTGAAGAAGAAATGATAAATGTCCTTTTTTTTAAGCATTCACTCGGCCGGCCGTTTGGCACATGACATGTGGCGGAGCACCCTGCTACAGAACTCCGCCAGTTCGAACCCCCCACGAACTCACCGCCACGGCCCTGCGCGGGGGGCGGGGGAAGCGCACTGGCGTTTCCTTTTTGCCTTTTCCTGCTCCAGCCAAGTCCTCCGCCCGTTCTACATCTCTCTCATTACCTTTTATTAGCCGAAAATCCCAATGAGGCTTACACTCATGCCTTTGCCTTTCACCACTTCCTTCATACGCTCTCTTTGCTTTTGGCCTTCCTCACTACACTAAGTAGGATTTTTTTAACGCTGTGTAGTGACTCTTGCTAAGTACATGTGAAGAGATGTTGAATAAAAAAACCTGAAAACAAAACATACTTTTCTTTTCTGTTTTATTGAAAGCACTTTCCAGAATTGTTTCCAATGAAGAAAGAAATAGGTAGGTTTGCATGTGTAATTAGTGTGTTATTGCAGAAGAAGCTTAATGTGTAGTTTGTAAAAACAATGGGGAAAAAAGGTGTCTGAAGAAGAAATGATAAATCTCCTTTTTTTTAAGCATTCACTCGGCCGGTCGTTTGGCACATGACATGTGGCGGAGCACCCTGCTACAGAACTCCGCCAGTTCGAACCCCCCACGAACTCACCGCCACGGCCCTGCGCGGGGGGCGGGGGAAGCGCACTGGCGTTTCCTTTTTGCCTTTTCCTGCTCCAGCCAAGTCCTCCGCCCGTTCTACATCTCTCTCATTACCTTTTATTAGCCGAAAATCCCAATGAGGCTTACACTCATGCCTTTGCCTTTCACCACTTCCTTCATACGCTCTCTTTGCTTTTGGCCTTCCTCACTACACTAAGTAGGATTTTTTTAACGCTGTGTAGTGACTCTTGCTAAGTACATGTGAAGAGATGTTGAATAAAAAAACCTGAAAACAAAACATACTTTTCTTTTCTGTTTTATTGAAAGCACTTTCCAGAATTGTTTCCAATGAAGAAAGAAATAGGTAGGTTTGCATGTGTAATTAGTGTGTTATTGCAGAAGAAGCTTAATGTGTAGTTTGTAAAAACAATGGGGAAAAAAGGTGTCTGAAGAAGAAATGATAAATGTCCTTTTTTTTAAGCATTCACTCGGCCGGCCGTTTGGCACATGACATGTGGCGGAGCACCCTGCTACAGAACTCCGCCAGTTCGAACCCCCCACGAACTCACCGCCACGGCCCTGCGCGGGGGGCGGGGGAAGCGCACTGGCGTTTCCTTTTTGCCTTTTCCTGCTCCAGCCAAGTCCTCCGCCCGTTCTACATCTCTCTCATTACCTTTTATTAGCCGAAAATCCCAATGAGGCTTACACTCATGCCTTTGCCTTTCACCACTTCCTTCATACGCTCTCTTTGCTTTTGGCCTTCCTCACTACACTAAGTAGGATTTTTTTAACGCTGTGTAGTGACTCTTGCTAAGTACATGTGAAGAGATGTTGAATAAAAAAACCTGAAAACAAAACATACTTTTCTTTTCTGTTTTATTGAAAGCACTTTCCAGAATTGTTTCCAATGAAGAAAGAAATAGGTAGGTTTGCATGTGTAATTAGTGTGTTATTGCAGAAGAAGCTTAATGTGTAGTTTGTAAAAACAATGGGGAAAAAAGGTGTCTGAAGAAGAAATGATAAATCTCCTTTTTTTTAAGCATTCACTCGGCCGGTCGTTTGGCACATGACATGTGGCGGAGCACCCTGCTACAGAACTCCGCCAGTTCGAACCCCCCACGAACTCACCGCCACGGCCCTGCGCGGGGGGCGGGGGAAGCGCACTGGCGTTTCCTTTTTGCCTTTTCCTGCTCCAGCCAAGTCCTCCGCCCGTTCTACATCTCTCTCATTACCTTTTATTAGCCGAAAATCCCAATGAGGCTTACACTCATGCCTTTGCCTTTCACCACTTCCTTCATACGCTCTCTTTGCTTTTGGCCTTCCTCACTACACTAAGTAGGATTTTTTTAACGCTGTGTAGTGACTCTTGCTAAGTACATGTGAAGAGATGTTGAATAAAAAAACCTGAAAACAAAACATACTTTTCTTTTCTGTTTTATTGAAAGCACTTTCCAGAATTGTTTCCAATGAAGAAAGAAATAGGTAGGTTTGCATGTGTAATTAGTGTGTTATTGCAGAAGAAGCTTAATGTGTAGTTTGTAAAAACAATGGGGAAAAAAGGTGTCTGAAGAAGAAATGATAAATCTCCTTTTTTTTAAGCATTCACTCGGCCGGCCGTTTGGCACATGACATGTGGCGGAGCACCCTGCTACAGAACTCCGCCAGTTCGAACCCCCCACGAACTCACCGCCACGGCCCTGCGCGGGGGGCGGGGGAAGCGCACTGGCGTTTCCTTTTTGCCTTTTCCTGCTCCAGCCAAGTCCTCCGCCCGTTCTACATCTCTCTCATTACCTTTTATTAGCCGAAAATCCCAATGAGGCTTACACTCATGCCTTTGCCTTTCACCACTTCCTTCATACGCTCTCTTTGCTTTTGGCCTTCCTCACTACACTAAGTAGGATTTTTTTTAACGCTGTGTAGTGACTCTTGCTAAGTACATGTGAAGAGATGTTGAATAAAAAAACCTGAAAACAAAACATACTTTTCTTTTCTGTTTTATTGAAAGCACTTTCCAGAATTGTTTCCAATGAAGAAAGAAATAGGTAGGTTTGCATGTGTAATTAGTGTGTTATTGCAGAAGAAGCTTAATGTGTAGTTTGTAAAAACAATGGGGAAAAAAGGTGTCTGAAGAAGAAATGATAAATCTCCTTTTTTTTAAGCATTCACTCGGCCGGTCGTTTGGCACATGACATGTGGCGGAGCACCCTGCTACAGAACTCCGCCAGTTCGAACCCCCCACGAACTCACCGCCACGGCCCTGCGCGGGGGGCGGGGGAAGCGCACTGGCGTTTCCTTTTTGCCTTTTCCTGCTCCAGCCAAGTCCTCCGCCCGTTCTACATCTCTCTCATTACCTTTTATTAGCCGAAAATCCCAATGAGGCTTACACTCATGCCTTTGCCTTTCACCACTTCCTTCATACGCTCTCTTTGCTTTTGGCCTTCCTCACTACACTAAGTAGGATTTTTTTAACGCTGTGTAGTGACTCTTGCTAAGTACATGTGAAGAGATGTTGAATAAAAAAACCTGAAAACAAAACATACTTTTCTTTTCTGTTTTATTGAAAGCACTTTCCAGAATTGTTTCCAATGAAGAAAGAAATAGGTAGGTTTGCATGTGTAATTAGTGTGTTATTGCAGAAGAAGCTTAATGTGTAGTTTGTAAAAACAATGGGGAAAAAAGGTGTCTGAAGAAGAAATGATAAATGTCCTTTTTTTTAAGCATTCACTCGGCCGGCCGTTTGGCACATGACATGTGGCGGAGCACCCTGCTACAGAACTCCGCCAGTTCGAACCCCCCACGAACTCACCGCCACGGCCCTGCGCGGGGGGCGGGGGAAGCGCACTGGCGTTTCCTTTTTGCCTTTTCCTGCTCCAGCCAAGTCCTCCGCCCGTTCTACATCTCTCTCATTACCTTTTATTAGCCGAAAATCCCAATGAGGCTTACACTCATGCCTTTGCCTTTCACCACTTCCTTCATACGCTCTCTTTGCTTTTGGCCTTCCTCACTACACTAAGTAGGATTTTTTTAACGCTGTGTAGTGACTCTTGCTAAGTACATGTGAAGAGATGTTGAATAAAAAAACCTGAAAACAAAACATACTTTTCTTTTCTGTTTTATTGAAAGCACTTTCCAGAATTGTTTCCAATGAAGAAAGAAATAGGTAGGTTTGCATGTGTAATTAGTGTGTTATTGCAGAAGAAGCTTAATGTGTAGTTTGTAAAAACAATGGGGAAAAAAGGTGTCTGAAGAAGAAATGATAAATCTCCTTTTTTTTAAGCATTCACTCGGCCGGCCGTTTGGCACATGACATGTGGCGGAGCACCCTGCTACAGAACTCCGCCAGTTCGAACCCCCCACGAACTCACCGCCACGGCCCTGCGCGGGGGGCGGGGGAAGCGCACTGGCGTTTCCTTTTTGCCTTTTCCTGCTCCAGCCAAGTCCTCCGCCCGTTCTACATCTCTCTCATTACCTTTTATTAGCCGAAAATCCCAATGAGGCTTACACTCATGCCTTTGCCTTTCACCACTTCCTTCATACGCTCTCTTTGCTTTTGGCCTTCCTCACTACACTAAGTAGGATTTTTTTAACGCTGTGTAGTGACTCTTGCTAAGTACATGTGAAGAGATGTTGAATAAAAAAACCTGAAAACAAAACATACTTTTCTTTTCTGTTTTATTGAAAGCACTTTCCAGAATTGTTTCCAATGAAGAAAGAAATAGGTAGGTTTGCATGTGTAATTAGTGTGTTATTGCAGAAGAAGCTTAATGTGTAGTTTGTAAAAACAATGGGGAAAAAAGGTGTCTGAAGAAGAAATGATAAATCTCCTTTTTTTTAAGCATTCACTCGGCCGGCCGTTTGGCACATGACATGTGGCGGAGCACCCTGCTACAGAACTCCGCCAGTTCGAACCCCCCACGAACTCACCGCCACGGCCCTGCGCGGGGGGCGGGGGAAGCGCACTGGCGTTTCCTTTTTGCCTTTTCCTGCTCCAGCCAAGTCCTCCGCCCGTTCTACATCTCTCTCATTACCTTTTATTAGCCGAAAATCCCAATGAGGCTTACACTCATGCCTTTGCCTTTCACCACTTCCTTCATACGCTCTCTTTGCTTTTGGCCTTCCTCACTACACTAAGTAGGATTTTTTTAACGCTGTGTAGTGACTCTTGCTAAGTACATGTGAAGAGATGTTGAATAAAAAAACCTGAAAACAAAACATACTTTTCTTTTCTGTTTTATTGAAAGCACTTTCCAGAATTGTTTCCAATGAAGAAAGAAATAGGTAGGTTTGCATGTGTAATTAGTGTGTTATTGCAGAAGAAGCTTAATGTGTAGTTTGTAAAAACAATGGGGAAAAAAGGTGTCTGAAGAAGAAATGATAAATGTCCTTTTTTTTAAGCATTCACTCGGCCGGTCGTTTGGCACATGACATGTGGCGGAGCACCCTGCTACAGAACTCCGCCAGTTCGAACCCCCCACGAACTCACCGCCACGGCCCTGCGCGGGGGGCGGGGGAAGCGCACTGGCGTTTCCTTTTTGCCTTTTCCTGCTCCAGCCAAGTCCTCCGCCCGTTCTACATCTCTCTCATTACCTTTTATTAGCCGAAAATCCCAATGAGGCTTACACTCATGCCTTTGCCTTTCACCACTTCCTTCATACGCTCTCTTTGCTTTTGGCCTTCCTCACTACACTAAGTAGGATTTTTTTAACGCTGTGTAGTGACTCTTGCTAAGTACATGTGAAGAGATGTTGAATAAAAAAACCTGAAAACAAAACATACTTTTCTTTTCTGTTTTATTGAAAGCACTTTCCAGAATTGTTTCCAATGAAGAAAGAAATAGGTAGGTTTGCATGTGTAATTAGTGTGTTATTGCAGAAGAAGCTTAATGTGTAGTTTGTAAAAACAATGGGGAAAAAAGGTGTCTGAAGAAGAAATGATAAATCTCCTTTTTTTTAAGCATTCACTCGGCCGGCCGTTTGGCACATGACATGTGGCGGAGCACCCTGCTACAGAACTCCGCCAGTTCGAACCCCCCACGAACTCACCGCCACGGCCCTGCGCGGGGGGCGGGGGAAGCGCACTGGCGTTTCCTTTTTGCCTTTTCCTGCTCCAGCCAAGTCCTCCGCCCGTTCTACATCTCTCTCATTACCTTTTATTAGCCGAAAATCCCAATGAGGCTTACACTCATGCCTTTGCCTTTCACCACTTCCTTCATACGCTCTCTTTGCTTTTGGCCTTCCTCACTACACTAAGTAGGATTTTTTTAACGCTGTGTAGTGACTCTTGCTAAGTACATGTGAAGAGATGTTGAATAAAAAAACCTGAAAACAAAACATACTTTTCTTTTCTGTTTTATTGAAAGCACTTTCCAGAATTGTTTCCAATGAAGAAAGAAATAGGTAGGTTTGCATGTGTAATTAGTGTGTTATTGCAGAAGAAGCTTAATGTGTAGTTTGTAAAAACAATGGGGAAAAAAGGTGTCTGAAGAAGAAATGATAAATCTCCTTTTTTTTAAGCATTCACTCGGCCGGCCGTTTGGCACATGACATGTGGCGGAGCACCCTGCTACAGAACTCCGCCAGTTCGAACCCCCCACGAACTCACCGCCACGGCCCTGCGCGGGGGGCGGGGGAAGCGCACTGGCGTTTCCTTTTTGCCTTTTCCTGCTCCAGCCAAGTCCTCCGCCCGTTCTACATCTCTCTCATTACCTTTTATTAGCCGAAAATCCCAATGAGGCTTACACTCATGCCTTTGCCTTTCACCACTTCCTTCATACGCTCTCTTTGCTTTTGGCCTTCCTCACTACACTAAGTAGGATTTTTTTAACGCTGTGTAGTGACTCTTGCTAAGTACATGTGAAGAGATGTTGAATAAAAAAACCTGAAAACAAAACATACTTTTCTTTTCTGTTTTATTGAAAGCACTTTCCAGAATTGTTTCCAATGAAGAAAGAAATAGGTAGGTTTGCATGTGTAATTAGTGTGTTATTGCAGAAGAAGCTTAATGTGTAGTTTGTAAAAACAATGGGGAAAAAAGGTGTCTGAAGAAGAAATGATAAATCTCCTTTTTTTTAAGCATTCACTCGGCCGGCCGTTTGGCACATGACATGTGGCGGAGCACCCTGCTACAGAACTCCGCCAGTTCGAACCCCCCACGAACTCACCGCCACGGCCCTGCGCGGGGGGCGGGGGAAGCGCACTGGCGTTTCCTTTTTGCCTTTTCCTGCTCCAGCCAAGTCCTCCGCCCGTTCTACATCTCTCTCATTACCTTTTATTAGCCGAAAATCCCAATGAGGCTTACACTCATGCCTTTGCCTTTCACCACTTCCTTCATACGCTCTCTTTGCTTTTGGCCTTCCTCACTACACTAAGTAGGATTTTTTTAACGCTGTGTAGTGACTCTTGCTAAGTACATGTGAAGAGATGTTGAATAAAAAAACCTGAAAACAAAACATACTTTTCTTTTCTGTTTTATTGAAAGCACTTTCCAGAATTGTTTCCAATGAAGAAAGAAATAGGTAGGTTTGCATGTGTAATTAGTGTGTTATTGCAGAAGAAGCTTAATGTGTAGTTTGTAAAAACAATGGGGAAAAAAGGTGTCTGAAGAAGAAATGATAAATCTCCTTTTTTTTAAGCATTCACTCGGCCGGCCGTTTGGCACATGACATGTGGCGGAGCACCCTGCTACAGAACTCCGCCAGTTCGAACCCCCCACGAACTCACCGCCACGGCCCTGCGCGGGGGGCGGGGGAAGCGCACTGGCGTTTCCTTTTTGCCTTTTCCTGCTCCAGCCAAGTCCTCCGCCCGTTCTACATCTCTCTCATTACCTTTTATTAGCCGAAAATCCCAATGAGGCTTACACTCATGCCTTTGCCTTTCACCACTTCCTTCATACGCTCTCTTTGCTTTTGGCCTTCCTCACTACACTAAGTAGGATTTTTTTAACGCTGTGTAGTGACTCTTGCTAAGTACATGTGAAGAGATGTTGAATAAAAAAACCTGAAAACAAAACATACTTTTCTTTTCTGTTTTATTGAAAGCACTTTCCAGAATTGTTTCCAATGAAGAAAGAAATAGGTAGGTTTGCATGTGTAATTAGTGTGTTATTGCAGAAGAAGCTTAATGTGTAGTTTGTAAAAACAATGGGGAAAAAAGGTGTCTGAAGAAGAAATGATAAATGTCCTTTTTTTTAAGCATTCACTCGGCCGGTCGTTTGGCACATGACATGTGGCGGAGCACCCTGCTACAGAACTCCGCCAGTTCGAACCCCCCACGAACTCACCGCCACGGCCCTGCGCGGGGGGCGGGGGAAGCGCACTGGCGTTTCCTTTTTGCCTTTTCCTGCTCCAGCCAAGTCCTCCGCCCGTTCTACATCTCTCTCATTACCTTTTATTAGCCGAAAATCCCAATGAGGCTTACACTCATGCCTTTGCCTTTCACCACTTCCTTCATACGCTCTCTTTGCTTTTGGCCTTCCTCACTACACTAAGTAGGATTTTTTTAACGCTGTGTAGTGACTCTTGCTAAGTACATGTGAAGAGATGTTGAATAAAAAAACCTGAAAACAAAACATACTTTTCTTTTCTGTTTTATTGAAAGCACTTTCCAGAATTGTTTCCAATGAAGAAAGAAATAGGTAGGTTTGCATGTGTAATTAGTGTGTTATTGCAGAAGAAGCTTAATGTGTAGTTTGTAAAAACAATGGGGAAAAAAGGTGTCTGAAGAAGAAATGATAAATCTCCTTTTTTTTAAGCATTCACTCGGCCGGCCGTTTGGCACATGACATGTGGCGGAGCACCCTGCTACAGAACTCCGCCAGTTCGAACCCCCCACGAACTCACCGCCACGGCCCTGCGCGGGGGGCGGGGGAAGCGCACTGGCGTTTCCTTTTTGCCTTTTCCTGCTCCAGCCAAGTCCTCCGCCCGTTCTACATCTCTCTCATTACCTTTTATTAGCCGAAAATCCCAATGAGGCTTACACTCATGCCTTTGCCTTTCACCACTTCCTTCATACGCTCTCTTTGCTTTTGGCCTTCCTCACTACACTAAGTAGGATTTTTTTAACGCTGTGTAGTGACTCTTGCTAAGTACATGTGAAGAGATGTTGAATAAAAAAACCTGAAAACAAAACATACTTTTCTTTTCTGTTTTATTGAAAGCACTTTCCAGAATTGTTTCCAATGAAGAAAGAAATAGGTAGGTTTGCATGTGTAATTAGTGTGTTATTGCAGAAGAAGCTTAATGTGTAGTTTGTAAAAACAATGGGGAAAAAAGGTGTCTGAAGAAGAAATGATAAATCTCCTTTTTTTTAAGCATTCACTCGGCCGGCCGTTTGGCACATGACATGTGGCGGAGCACCCTGCTACAGAACTCCGCCAGTTCGAACCCCCCACGAACTCACCGCCACGGCCCTGCGCGGGGGGCGGGGGAAGCGCACTGGCGTTTCCTTTTTGCCTTTTCCTGCTCCAGCCAAGTCCTCCGCCCGTTCTACATCTCTCTCATTACCTTTTATTAGCCGAAAATCCCAATGAGGCTTACACTCATGCCTTTGCCTTTCACCACTTCCTTCATACGCTCTCTTTGCTTTTGGCCTTCCTCACTACACTAAGTAGGATTTTTTTAACGCTGTGTAGTGACTCTTGCTAAGTACATGTGAAGAGATGTTGAATAAAAAAACCTGAAAACAAAACATACTTTTCTTTTCTGTTTTATTGAAAGCACTTTCCAGAATTGTTTCCAATGAAGAAAGAAATAGGTAGGTTTGCATGTGTAATTAGTGTGTTATTGCAGAAGAAGCTTAATGTGTAGTTTGTAAAAACAATGGGGAAAAAAGGTGTCTGAAGAAGAAATGATAAATCTCCTTTTTTTTAAGCATTCACTCGGCCGGCCGTTTGGCACATGACATGTGGCGGAGCACCCTGCTACAGAACTCCGCCAGTTCGAACCCCCCACGAACTCACCACCACGGCCCTGCGCGGGGGGCGGGGAAGCGCACTGGCGTTTCCTTTTTGCCTTTTCCTGCTCCAGCCAAGTCCTCCGCCCGTTCTACATCTCTCTCATTACCTTTTATTAGCCGAAAATCCCAATGAGGCTTACACTCATGCCTTTGCCTTTCACCACTTCCTTCATACGCTCTCTTTGCTTTTGGCCTTCCTCACTACACTAAGTAGGATTTTTTTAACGCTGTGTAGTGACTCTTGCTAAGTACATGTGAAGAGATGTTGAATAAAAAAACCTGAAAACAAAACATACTTTTCTTTTCTGTTTTATTGAAAGCACTTTCCAGAATTGTTTCCAATGAAGAAAGAAATAGGTAGGTTTGCATGTGTAATTAGTGTGTTATTGCAGAAGAAGCTTAATGTGTAGTTTGTAAAAACAATGGGGAAAAAAGGTGTCTGAAGAAGAAATGATAAATGTCCTTTTTTTTAAGCATTCACTCGGCCGGCCGTTTGGCACATGACATGTGGCGGAGCACCCTGCTACAGAACTCCGCCAGTTCGAACCCCCCACGAACTCACCGCCACGGCCCTGCGCGGGGGGCGGGGGAAGCGCACTGGCGTTTCCTTTTTGCCTTTTCCTGCTCCAGCCAAGTCCTCCGCCCGTTCTACATCTCTCTCATTACCTTTTATTAGCCGAAAATCCCAATGAGGCTTACACTCATGCCTTTGCCTTTCACCACTTCCTTCATACGCTCTCTTTGCTTTTGGCCTTCCTCACTACACTAAGTAGGATTTTTTTAACGCTGTGTAGTGACTCTTGCTAAGTACATGTGAAGAGATGTTGAATAAAAAAACCTGAAAACAAAACATACTTTTCTTTTCTGTTTTATTGAAAGCACTTTCCAGAATTGTTTCCAATGAAGAAAGAAATAGGTAGGTTTGCATGTGTAATTAGTGTGTTATTGCAGAAGAAGCTTAATGTGTAGTTTGTAAAAACAATGGGGAAAAAAGGTGTCTGAAGAAGAAATGATAAATGTCCTTTTTTTTAAACATTCACTCGGCCGGCCGTTTGGCACATGACATGTGGCGGAGCACCCTGCTACAGAACTCCGCCAGTTCGAACCCCCCACGAACTCACCGCCACGGCCCTGCGCGGGGGGCGGGGGAAGCGCACTGGCGTTTCCTTTTTGCCTTTTCCTGCTCCAGCCAAGTCCTCCGCCCGTTCTACATCTCTCTCATTACCTTTTATTAGCCGAAAATCCCAATGAGGCTTACACTCATGCCTTTGCCTTTCACCACTTCCTTCATACGCTCTCTTTGCTTTTGGCCTTCCTCACTACACTAAGTAGGATTTTTTTAACGCTGTGTAGTGACTCTTGCTAAGTACATGTGAAGAGATGTTGAATAAAAAAACCTGAAAACAAAACATACTTTTCTTTTCTGTTTTATTGAAAGCACTTTCCAGAATTGTTTCCAATGAAGAAAGAAATAGGTAGGTTTGCATGTGTAATTAGTGTGTTATTGCAGAAGAAGCTTAATGTGTAGTTTGTAAAAACAATGGGGAAAAAAGGTGTCTGAAGAAGAAATGATAAATGTCCTTTTTTTTAAACATTCACTCGGCCGGCCGTTTGGCACATGACATGTGGCGGAGCACCCTGCTACAGAACTCCGCCAGTTCGAACCCCCCACGAACTCACCGCCACGGCCCTGCGCGGGGGGCGGGGGAAGCGCACTGGCGTTTCCTTTTTGCCTTTTCCTGCTCCAGCCAAGTCCTCCGCCCGTTCTACATCTCTCTCATTACCTTTTATTAGCCGAAAATCCCAATGAGGCTTACACTCATGCCTTTGCCTTTCACCACTTCCTTCATACGCTCTCTTTGCTTTTGGCCTTCCTCACTACACTAAGTAGGATTTTTTTAACGCTGTGTAGTGACTCTTGCTAAGTACATGTGAAGAGATGTTGAATAAAAAAACCTGAAAACAAAACATACTTTTCTTTTCTGTTTTATTGAAAGCACTTTCCAGAATTGTTTCCAATGAAGAAAGAAATAGGTAGGTTTGCATGTGTAATTAGTGTGTTATTGCAGAAGAAGCTTAATGTGTAGTTTGTAAAAACAATGGGGAAAAAAGGTGTCTGAAGAAGAAATGATAAATGTCCTTTTTTTTAAACATTCACTCGGCCGGTCGTTTGGCACATGACATGTGGCGGAGCACCCTGCTACAGAACTCCGCCAGTTCGAACCCCCCACGAACTCACCGCCACGGCCCTGCGCGGGGGGCGGGGGAAGCGCACTGGCGTTTCCTTTTTGCCTTTTCCTGCTCCAGCCAAGTCCTCCGCCCGTTCTACATCTCTCTCATTACCTTTTATTAGCCGAAAATCCCAATGAGGCTTACACTCATGCCTTTGCCTTTCACCACTTCCTTCATACGCTCTCTTTGCTTTTGGCCTTCCTCACTACACTAAGTAGGATTTTTTTAACGCTGTGTAGTGACTCTTGCTAAGTACATGTGAAGAGATGTTGAATAAAAAAACCTGAAAACAAAACATACTTTTCTTTTCTGTTTTATTGAAAGCACTTTCCAGAATTGTTTCCAATGAAGAAAGAAATAGGTAGGTTTGCATGTGTAATTAGTGTGTTATTGCAGAAGAAGCTTAATGTGTAGTTTGTAAAAACAATGGGGAAAAAAGGTGTCTGAAGAAGAAATGATAAATGTCCTTTTTTTTAAACATTCACTCGGCCGGCCGTTTGGCACATGACATGTGGCGGAGCACCCTGCTACAGAACTCCGCCAGTTCGAACCCCCCACGAACTCACCGCCACGGCCCTGCGCGGGGGGCGGGGGAAGCGCACTGGCGTTTCCTTTTTGCCTTTTCCTGCTCCAGCCAAGTCCTCCGCCCGTTCTACATCTCTCTCATTACCTTTTATTAGCCGAAAATCCCAATGAGGCTTACACTCATGCCTTTGCCTTTCACCACTTCCTTCATACGCTCTCTTTGCTTTTGGCCTTCCTCACTACACTAAGTAGGATTTTTTTAACGCTGTGTAGTGACTCTTGCTAAGTACATGTGAAGAGATGTTGAATAAAAAAACCTGAAAACAAAACATACTTTTCTTTTCTGTTTTATTGAAAGCACTTTCCAGAATTGTTTCCAATGAAGAAAGAAATAGGTAGGTTTGCATGTGTAATTAGTGTGTTATTGCAGAAGAAGCTTAATGTGTAGTTTGTAAAAACAATGGGGAAAAAAGGTGTCTGAAGAAGAAATGATAAATGTCCTTTTTTTTAAACATTCACTCGGCCGGTCGTTTGGCACATGACATGTGGCGGAGCACCCTGCTACAGAACTCCGCCAGTTCGAACCCCCCACGAACTCACCGCCACGGCCCTGCGCGGGGGGCGGGGGAAGCGCACTGGCGTTTCCTTTTTGCCTTTTCCTGCTCCAGCCAAGTCCTCCGCCCGTTCTACATCTCTCTCATTACCTTTTATTAGCCGAAAATCCCAATGAGGCTTACACTCATGCCTTTGCCTTTCACCACTTCCTTCATACGCTCTCTTTGCTTTTGGCCTTCCTCACTACACTAAGTAGGATTTTTTTAACGCTGTGTAGTGACTCTTGCTAAGTACATGTGAAGAGATGTTGAATAAAAAAACCTGAAAACAAAACATACTTTTCTTTTCTGTTTTATTGAAAGCACTTTCCAGAATTGTTTCCAATGAAGAAAGAAATAGGTAGGTTTGCATGTGTAATTAGTGTGTTATTGCAGAAGAAGCTTAATGTGTAGTTTGTAAAAACAATGGGGAAAAAAGGTGTCTGAAGAAGAAATGATAAATGTCCTTTTTTTTAAACATTCACTCGGCCGGTCGTTTGGCACATGACATGTGGCGGAGCACCCTGCTACAGAACTCCGCCAGTTCGAACCCCCCACGAACTCACCGCCACGGCCCTGCGCGGGGGGCGGGGGAAGCGCACTGGCGTTTCCTTTTTGCCTTTTCCTGCTCCAGCCAAGTCCTCCGCCCGTTCTACATCTCTCTCATTACCTTTTATTAGCCGAAAATCCCAATGAGGCTTACACTCATGCCTTTGCCTTTCACCACTTCCTTCATACGCTCTCTTTGCTTTTGGCCTTCCTCACTACACTAAGTAGGATTTTTTTAACGCTGTGTAGTGACTCTTGCTAAGTACATGTGAAGAGATGTTGAATAAAAAAACCTGAAAACAAAACATACTTTTCTTTTCTGTTTTATTGAAAGCACTTTCCAGAATTGTTTCCAATGAAGAAAGAAATAGGTAGGTTTGCATGTGTAATTAGTGTGTTATTGCAGAAGAAGCTTAATGTGTAGTTTGTAAAAACAATGGGGAAAAAAGGTGTCTGAAGAAGAAATGATAAATGTCCTTTTTTTTAAGCATTCACTCGGCCGGCCGTTTGGCACATGACATGTGGCGGAGCACCCTGCTACAGAACTCCGCCAGTTCGAACCCCCCACGAACTCACCGCCACGGCCCTGCGCGGGGGGCGGGGGAAGCGCACTGGCGTTTCCTTTTTGCCTTTTCCTGCTCCAGCCAAGTCCTCCGCCCGTTCTACATCTCTCTCATTACCTTTTATTAGCCGAAAATCCCAATGAGGCTTACACTCATGCCTTTGCCTTTCACCACTTCCTTCATACGCTCTCTTTGCTTTTGGCCTTCCTCACTACACTAAGTAGGATTTTTTTAACGCTGTGTAGTGACTCTTGCTAAGTACATGTGAAGAGATGTTGAATAAAAAAACCTGAAAACAAAACATACTTTTCTTTTCTGTTTTATTGAAAGCACTTTCCAGAATTGTTTCCAATGAAGAAAGAAATAGGTAGGTTTGCATGTGTAATTAGTGTGTTATTGCAGAAGAAGCTTAATGTGTAGTTTGTAAAAACAATGGGGAAAAAAGGTGTCTGAAGAAGAAATGATAAATGTCCTTTTTTTTAAGCATTCACTCGCCCGGTCGTTTGGCACATGACATGTGGCGGAGCACCCTGCTACAGAACTCCGCCAGTTCGAACCCCCCACGAACTCACCGCCACGGCCCTGCGCGGGGGGCGGGGGAAGCGCACTGGCGTTTCCTTCTTGCCTTTTCCTGCTCCAGCCAAGTCCTCCGCCCGTTCTACATCTCTCTTATTACCCTTTATTACCTTACACTCATGCCACACAAAGTACAATTGTTTACAATGAACTGTACATGCAACACAGCAGTTTTATGAATATTCAACAAGAGCAAGTTACATTTGGCCCTGGGTTGACAACCACACTGGGGCACATATTCACCAAAACACAGCACACCTTGACAATCTTATCAAGCAGTGCTGTCTTCATCCTCACATGATATGAGTAATCGGATTGGCATTGTAGAAAAATGACACGCGAAGCTGTCAAACACTCTATTTAAAAACTATTAAAATAAGATATTTCTGCTGATGAATACACTGAGCTGGGTTATAGTGCTGTGGCTTATGTTGAAATCTGCTGTGCTGTAGGGGAACAGGCTGTGTTGTCTTGTTGTGTGCATGTTTGAGTTGTGTTTCTTTTGAGATGGTATATTTTTTTCTTAACAGAAACAGACTGTGTCCAGGGTGAGAAGGGTCAGCTGTGATCTGAGCTGCACGCCCCAGTGTCCTGGAGGTGTACAGGTCCTGCAGAGATGGGAGTTTGCAGCCAATCACCTTCTCAGCAGAGCGCACAACGGTTGCCCGGGGCGGCATCGTGGTGGGGGGGCGGCATCACGGGCATCGGCGAAAAAAAAAAAAAAAAAAAAAAATTGCTCGTACTCATGCTGCCCCGACATCAGCCGGCGCATATTGGGAATGGTACAGGCACCGATCGGTTTTCTATCGCCCATTTGCTGGGAGTAAGGGCGCCCTCCGTTTGCGAGGTGCGCCTGCTGCTTCGCAAAATAAACACTGAAGCAGTTTCACAAAACTTAGCGAGCAGTTTGCTGACTGTAGCATGGGAGATGGGTGGTCTCGTAGGGTGTCTTGCATTGAAATCTGCTGCAATGACCCGGTTACTGCGTTCACCAGATATCAACACAATTTCGATCCGCTCCTAACATGTTAACCTCTTCGACATATCAATGGCTGTGAACAAAGAGAAACTTGTAAATAACTCATGAAAGGATAACCAAGCACACCATTGGGCAGAGAGAGTGTTCGCCCGTGGCGCCAAACAGGCTAGGACCGCCACTGTCCCTGATAGTGGCTCCAGCGTACCACACGGTGATGGAGTTGAGGATGGACTCGATGATTGCAGTGTAGAATTGCATCATCGCCCGTGTTGGCAGGTTGAATTTCTTCAGCTCCCTCAGGAAGCACATCCTCTGCTATGGCATCATGGCCTTGGACTCATTTTTACAACTTTTTAATAGGAAAAAAAGATTAATTTTAATTAAAAAATGTTTTGACATTTGTGAAAATGGAATTTTTCCTGTATTCATTTTTTTACATTTGTTTTGGTTTTTATTGCCTTTTGAGTCAAAAGTCTCCAGAGGCAGATGCTTGGTTTCCTGGTATTTCAAGACATTAATGCAATGGAAAGGGATTTAAAAAAAAGAAAGAAAGAAAGGAAACAGTGGAAAGTGAATCTCACATGAAGCGGAGGAGCTCAGAGTTCTCTCACTAGTCTAAATATCTTCAGAAGTGAGTGCAGATAGTAGTGGGAACATTTACTCAAGTACTTAAAATACATAAAGTCTGTGTTTCAGGTAGGTGTTTCCATGTTATACTAGATTCTGCTATTGTCATGGTTGGCTGTGTGGCAGGCGAGCAGAAGCGGTGGACGCAAAAATGCAGGACTCTTGGAGACGGGAATAAACTGAAAACGCAGCTTTATTGCTGGAAGAATGACTGACAAAATAAAACTTACAAAAGGAAAACAAGACTCTAAAGCGAGGTGCTGGAGGACTGGACATTACAAACACACAGCAGGTTGAAGGTACGACGCGACAGGGAGCCCAGGAAAACACAGGGCTTAAATACACAGGGGAGTAATTAGGGAATGGGCGGGCGGGCGGGAGGGAGGGAGACACAGCTGGGAGAAATCAGGCTAACGAGACAGGGGAGAGGTAAAACTGAACACACTGACATAAGACATGAACTTTCAAAGTAAAACAGGAAATAAGAAACAAATCACAAAACCGCAAACATATCCACAGTCATCCAGGACACACATACACACACATATACATATATATACACTCTGCACAGTTATGTGTTAAAAATACAGTAGATCAGGTCCATCAGTCAGAAACGGAGCCTGGAGACGTCTGAGACAAAGCTTTTGTAGCTCTTTGTCGACGTTCCTCATAATATTTCTAAAAAAAGGGAAAAGTGAGAAAACAAACATCGTTAGGCCAACAGTGTGATTTTGTGTGCTGAATCGTGTATATGTATGTGCGTGCGTACCTGCAGGTTGTCGTAGTGTTTCTGGCTGCAGCAGTGGAGTTCCTTGGCGGTCTTCTCATTCAGGCAGAAAACAGAGCAGATGTTACAGAAAAATCCTGATTTAGGGACCACAAACTCCTGACCTGCAGAGAAGCAGAAACAGGAAGATTAGACAAGTATTAACAACACATTTGAATTTAGAGTGTGTGTGTCTGACCGATGGGGCTGTTAGGGTTGAACTGAGGCAGTCTGAACTGTGCTACAACACACGGAGACTGAGAGCGAGATCGCTTTGCCTCAGCTCCGACAAGCTCCCTCCTGCGTTTAGCCACAACTGAAAATGAAAAGAGCGACACGTTAATCATCAACGAATCTGCTACAGGAGCCACTGGGTTTATAACATATTTAAACATTCAATTATAACTCAATAATAATTGAACAAATGATTTCGATTTACTTGAAAAGCTGAAACGTTCATCGGCCACTTTATTAGGTACACCTGTTTGACTGCTCATTAATGCGACTCTCTAATCAGCCAATCACATGGCAGCAACTTAGTGATTTAGGTATGTAGACATGGTCAGGTGACCTGCTGAAATTCAAACTGAGCATCAGAATGAAGAAGAAAAATAATTTAAGTCACTTAAACGTGGCATGTTTGCTGAGCTTAGCATTTCAAAAACTGCTGATGTGCTGGGATTTTCCCACAGAAGCATCTCTAGGGTTTACATAAAACCGTCTGAAACAGAAAATATCCAGTGAGTGGCAGTTCCCTGGAGGAAATGCATTTTTGAGTTTAGAGGAGAATGAAATAACTGCTTCACGCTGACCGGAAGGCCAGAGCAAGCCAAACAACCACTTATTACAATGCACAAGAGCATCTCTGAACGCACAGCACATCCAACACTGAAGCAGATGAGCTACAGCAGCAGAAGACCACACTGGGTTCGACTTCTCTAAGCTAAGAACGCAAAACTGAGGGTACAATTCACACAGGCTCAGCAACGCTGTAAAATAAAAACGCTGCCTGGTCTGTTGAATCTCAGTTTCTGCTGTGACATTAGGATGGTAGGGTCAGAAATCTTGGATCCATCCTGCCTTGTATCAAAATCTCAGGCTGGTGATGGTGTGGGACATAGTCATCGCACCAACGGAGCATTTCTTAAACACCACATATATAAAATATATTACTACCACCAGGCTGAATGTCTGTAGCACAGTGAGGAGCACAAATATGAGATCAGAGCCACAAAATATCACAACTTGTCTTTTTATATTCACTTTACTGTGTTTTGGCTGTCAGAGCGGTGTATTTTGCTGATTTAAAGCAGCTCTTTGTACCTTTAATGTCGGCCATGCTCCATCCATCATTCTCCTCTCCCTCCTGTGTCTCGTCATCAGGACACTTGGGCTCTGGCTGCTGTCCAGCAGGGGCGGCTGCAGCATCGGGCTGGGTCCCTGCTTCCTCCTCGGTCCTCTGGCTCTCCGCCTGGCAGTCACCTTTGGTCACTGCATCAGTCGATTCTGCGGTCTTCTTGGTTTTCATTTTGAGGTTGTCACCAGAGTCTTGCAGACGCTGTTTCAGGCTCTTCAAACTGAATTTGAAAGCAAAGATGCCAGTAGGTTACCACGAAAAGAGGTTTGTTGTCACAAAATGTTCATGTGAAATAAGAAATTCCATTTCAAATTCCTAATCTAGAGTTGCTTATATCTAAATCACATGCTGCTCTTTTTGCATCTTTGGGAACTGTTTACTACAGACGACCTTGAGGAGCGTATGGTATATTTGACTCTGCCACTAAAGCTGAAAAAGAAAGATACTCACGACTCAATACGTCCAGCTTTACTGCTATGAAGAGGAGAGAAAGAAGCACAAGGTCAGACAGACATGAAGACACTTTAAAGAAAATGAAGAAACACAGTGTAAAATAAATTTCCTCTTTTTCTCACTTCTGATCGTGGGACACACTTACCAAGCAGATAAATAGTCCTTGGTGACTTTGCTCTCCATCACCTGTGTTAATCCACCAGGTTCGGCCATCTCAATGCATATCTGAGAGAACAGAACGGATATTTGAGCAACACAGTGGTACTCAATGGGTGTGCTACAGGCACGATTTGTATTGTACAGGGCGATAAAGAATTTGTCCTGGCGAGTTTCTTTACTGCCCTGTACGATAGTACAAGGCAAAGAAAAAAAAATCTTGGAGTTTTAAACTTGCAAATGGGAAATAAGTGCAAACATATTTCTATACTTTTGCAAAGTTTTGATTGAACAATAAAACCACTGAGCAAGAAACACTAAAAGAATAACTTAGCGCTGCCTCAAACTGCAGGGATCTCCCCTGCTCGATGGGCCAGGACAAAAGGCTGAACAGGTCATAAGATTACTACTTGGTTGAGAACTTGGTGCATTTCAGGCAGTCCTTCTTCACCAGTGTTTGCAAAGGCATGTGTAATTCAGATTGCCTGCCGCAGGGACTGTCTGTACATGGAATATTTAAACTTGCTCAACTCGTGTTAAAAAACCACAAAGTCTCCTTCAGACTCATTTAAAATGTTTCTCAATATGAAAAGAACAGCAGACACCATGACAAGCCTTGCAGCCTTCTGTAAAACATAAAACAGTTGCACGTGTTTATGAAATCGTACCCTGTTGGCAAGCGGCAAGAATCTGACAAAAGCAGCGATGGACGCCACCACTTCCATGATCATCATGACAAGGTCCACATTCACCTCGGAGACCTCCACACTCAGCAGCCGGTCCTCCAGAGACTCCGACTCTGGAACATGCTGAAAAACAACCAGCGTTAAGATCAGGGAGACCCGAGCCTGCTGCTTTTACAAGACAGATTTATGTGACTGCTGCCTTACAGTGGTGCTCCATTTCATCATGCTTCTATACATGCTCTCCTGTGAAAAGAGCAGAAGATGAAAGGGGATTACATCAATCGCTGATCCTCTGTTTGTACAATAAATATTGAATAACTCTCCTCCTGGTTAGAGTGTTTTTAATCTTCTATTGAGCACATTTAATAAGATAAATATTGGACTCCACTGTAAGTGAGAAGTGACTCGATCCTGGTTTGCATCTTTGTGGCAAAGGATTCATACTTCAGGACAGTAACGACACAACATATAACAAGGTTTTGCAGGAACTATTTGATGCTATTTGAGTCTCAGTGTCAGGTCTGACGGTGCCCCGACCGGCGCCCTGTGTGTATGTGTGTGTTTGTTCTCCTCTCTCTCGCTCTGTTTCTTCCTCTCCTGCTCCGCTGCGATTGGTACGCGGTCGCGTAGCAATGGGAGATCTCCGACCCGGAAGTGCTGCCGCTCTGAGCTGCTGTCCCACCTGCGACTGATTCCTCGCCAGCTGCTGCCAATCATCCACCGTCGTTGGCAGAGCTATTTAATGGTGTGGCTGAGTGACAGACAGCGCTGGAGTATTGCACCAAGCCTGGTAGTGACTCGAGCTCAGCAAGGGTAAAGCAAGTGTTTGATAGCGGAGGGAGGCTAATCGTGGCTGTTTTGCCTTTTGCCAGGAAGCGAACGAGGCGGAGAGACGGAAGGAGAGACGTCACTGATGCACGGGAGTTGTGTGGACACACGAGGAGAGACGGGGAGAGGAGCACTGAAGGGACTTGCACTATGGATAACTGTGGATTGGCTTCACTGTAAATAAAGACACTGTTCAACTTTAACGAGAGGTCCGCGTCTGGGTTCACTAATTCACCATCCTTAACACTCAGTGACTTTCCGCAACAGTTGTCAGACCTCAATTCCTCTTAACATGTAGCTGTGGAGAGAGCTCTCAGAAAGCTCCTGAATAGCTAGCCCACAAGGAAACTTGAGAGGGGAAACGCTGACGCTAGAAGGTTAGCAGCGACTGAAGTTTCAAAATAAGTAAGGGCATTACTTAATAGTCAGTAAAACACTCTGGAACCTATGTCTGGGTCTTTAAAGTTTACACGGGGCTGACTTCACAAGGAGCTCTGTGGAAATTTAAAGTGGTGGCGGAATGACGTGGGTTGTCGCCTACGAACAGAAAAGTGGATAAAGTTCATGCAGCTTTTGTGCTGCTGTTGCAAAAAGGAAGGAACAAATACAGACGAAGTAACAATAAATAGTTGATTTGAAATTCATGCATATTTTTAGTTTTTCCATTTCTTATTCAGATATTTATCAATGAGTGACTTATATGTATGTATATATTGTATATATTGTGCTATTCCTTACTTCTTGTATCTGTCTGTGTTACTGTTTGTACTGTAACCAATATATTTCCCCCAGGGATCAATAAAGTACTCTGAGTATTCTCATTCTAGTAATATTAGCCCAGAGAAGGATGATGCTGTGCTCACTCCTTAGAGGAGAAATCTGTTTTGATTGGGATCTGAATAGTTTGAGTGAAACAGGAGCATGCCCCCGATTTAACAGCCCCCGATTGCTCCATTTTCATACCTCACTTGTACCAGGAAGCATGTCTTGTAAAACAATGTGGATTCTGAGCGTCCACTCTCCAACAGTAACTGGATTTTTGAGGTAATCCCTGGCGAAATCGCAGCACGCATCCCAGCTGTTAAAAAACACAAAGGCCTGGAGGGGAAAAATGATGCAGAGGAAACATTCAATATCAATCATTAAATTGAATTCAATTTGCAAATGCAAATTTCTCTGTATCAGCCTGCTGGGTCTACTCCTCACCCTCCTCTGCAGTGATAAAACGATTATTTTGTAGTACAGAGTCTGAACAGTCTGATCAGGGACGTAACGCCACACCAGCTTGGTGACATCCTCCTGTCTGTAGTTTCCTTCTGGCAAACCGGTCAACATGATGGTGGAGAACGTAGAACCTTGAGATTGGGCTTTCTGCAAGACACAAGGTTCAAGAACCAAAGTTTATTCGAAGAGAAACTTTGCGGTACTTTTTAAAAAATATATTATTATTACTGAGCACATAGAGAAGACAAAATGAAACCAAGTTTAGCAGAAAAAAAGAAATGTGGTTTTTGAGGTGAGTATTTGGAAAAATGGACACCTCTTGGTATTTACTCAAGGATTCCTGTTTAACACATGAAACCTGGGTTTATAAGATGCACTCACCTCAATGTCATCAGGTTCACTGACAGTTAAATACTCTAGAAGTGTAAAACAGACACAGTTAGTAACAGTCAACACTTTATATCTGGAGGTTAATTTTAGTTTCCAGCTGTTTCTCTCACCTGGGATTGTGAACCAAGGAGAGACAGTGGGGAACACAAAGGGACTAGTTGTCATTGTGATCCAATATGGTGAAGTGCTGCGTTGTGGGATGGTAATATCTTCTGTTGGGACAGTTGCACCATCAACAGCAACCTCGCTGTCTGGCAAAGCTTTGTCTGGCAATCTTGGTGCTGCACAAGCAAAAATAAGTTTTGTTAAAAGTTTTGTGGGGGAAAGAAAAGGAAAAACGAGTGGTGCAAAACAGGTTTTTAATGTTTACAATGATCCAGTAATATCAATGTTTTGACTTTTATTTGAACTTTAAGCACCTTTACAGATACCCAAGGTATCATAGACATCAGAAAAACAACGATTAGTGGGTTAGATCAAATGCCAGACTGAAAAAGTGCAGTTTAAGTAATGGCTCTGGCTCATGTGTCTGGGGCAGAGACAAGCAGAAGGAAATTGACCACTGATGGAGCAAAGATTTCTGGAGGGGCCAGAAAAGAGGTCAGAGAGATAATAAGGCAAATGAGCATCAAAGGATTTGTGGGAACCAGAATCACAGTGTTAGTGGATAAAAGTTGAGGGAATGTGTCACAATGATTGATTGTGAACAACAATAAATCAGCAGTTTTGTCTGCACTTTATCCACAGCCCAGGGGAGACCTGAAAAATCTATTCATGAGTGTTTCACAAACAGAAAGCGAAAGAAAGGTCTTACCAGATGACCTTCCATTAACTTAACCCATCTTTTTGTTTCCGTTTAAATCATATTTGTTTAAAATCCCATTTAAAAAACACTTACGCAGTGAGGTACATCCACACTGTGGTATTTTCAGCCTTGACAATTTGTGGCCGGTGGGCCGTTTTAGAAGGCTGTACCAAACGCCAAGGCGATCAGCATCACGAAGAGACTGAAATTCGATAAACACCTGAAACACAAGAAAGAAAATGTATTCTGAACATTTTACCTTCACATTGTAAATGTTAGAAAACAAGTGCTAAGCACACGTGGAAAGAGTGAACTAAGTACAGCTTTATTGTGGAGTTCACTGGATTCAAGAGTCAGAAATCCTGGCTCAATGATGCACTGGAGCCATGCTCAACATGACCCCTGCACTAATGCTGTAATGTGATAAATACTAGTGCGCATGAGCATATGAAGAATTGCTCAGCGAGCAGCTTATCGGCAGTCTCTCTTTACTATCGCTATAGTTTTGCAGTTGTGCTTTCCTCAAGATAAGTAGCATCCAAATCTAGACACATTATCTCTTTTGAAGGATGGATTTATGAAGGTTGGTGCACGTCCTTTAGTTTGGTGTGCAAGCGGTTAATCTGTCAATTTTTCTGTATGGTTAAGATTACACTTACACAAGCACATATCTCACACAGCCTTTCACAGACTTCTAACACATGCACTTGTTGGCATTTATGAGTGTGTTTATACCTTGTTGAGAAGAGGCAGGTAGTTTCTTACACAATCCATTTTTTTCAAAGCTTCTCTGAGATGCCGGGACTCGCCTGGCGAGATGTTCCTGATGTAGATTAATCGTGCTCCATTGTCAGTCACTTGCTGCATCGAGAAAACCGGGTTAACGTGAAAAAACAACAACCCCACAAACAGTATGACATTCCAAACATTCTTATACTACAGCTCCAAGATCAAGGCCATAAGTTTGCACTTATATTCACACAGCAGGTATGCACCCTGGCAGCTATCTTCATTTTCCAAACAATTTATAATTGCAGCTCTCGCTGTTTTTGATAACACTGGTTGAAAAAGTATTTAAACTAATGTACACACAGTGCCGTGGAAAACGCATTTGGCTCGTTCCCAATTTCCTAATTTTTTGCACAAGTTTCAAATCGTTAAACAAATGTTTAAAAAAAATACAAAATGCATTTTTAAATGAGGATTTCATTTATTCCAGGAAAAGAGTTCTCCAAACCTTTCCTAGCCCTGTGTGAATATCTGAAAAAACGGGTATGTCCCCATTTTTCAAGGTGTTTTGACTTGGATGTGAGTGCTTCCAGTTATGACTTTATACTCTGACCAATAAATCTAAAGGTATTCGAGTGCAGTCTTTGTTTCTGAGATATGTGCGTTACTTACATAGCATAGCCGTTTCATCAGAGACTTATAAAACTCAAGCTGAAAGAAAAAAAACAGTTCAAAATCATTACATCACTTCGGATTCGGTTCGATTTATTTCAGCTTAAAGGTATTTTTTTCTACAAAAAGAAATATTTTTTACATTTATAATCACACTTTAAATAAACAAGCAGAAACAAATATTTTCAAATAATTGTAATAACATCTGTCACAACAGTAGATTGCATTATCTACACACAGTGCTTACCGGCGTCATTAAAATGTTGCCCTTCTCAACCTGCAGTCGAAGTTTAGACCCACTGAGAATAAAATCGTGATTTTCTGATGCTAGCACGATGTTTTTAGCTGCCACTGCTGTCGGCATGAGGGCAAAAGCCTGAAGGAAAAACAAACAACCAAACACTGATTTTTACTGAATAACCATGAAGACAGGCACTCACAAAATATGTATTAACTAACTAAATGTTAGTTAGGTCGTCTTAGAAAAGAGATTTAGAGCGCCATTAAAATGAAGGTCATAACCCAGCCCAATGCAAACTGGTGCTTACCATGCGTGCCTGTGGTATAACGTAGATCGTGTCGTCGTAATACTCAAATCGGTGTCGAGTGAGCAGACCGGCGATGTCCTCCTCTGCGTAACAGCCATCGTGATACTCTGGCAGGTTGCTTATTAACAGCACCTTGTAATCAAGCGAAACAAGCTGTGCAAACGAAAAGAATTTCAGGATCAGTTCACAATTGCAATGGAAGAAATTCCAGACAGAAATCTGAAAAATGCAAACATTAACTTATAAACCTCACTTTGAGCACTGTCTACAACTATGAACACAATCAGGTACCTATTACAAAATGTTTCTGATGCTAATTTTCCTTTACTTCTTTTTTTCTTTCTTTGTTTCACGTAGTGCAGCTCTACCTTGACTCACTGACAAAAAAGGCAGTAAGAGTCAGCTATGAAAGTACTTTTCATTTAAGGTGGATCCATAAACAGTGATAACTGATTCCCAAAAGGCAATGTGTAAACAGCACTATTGCACATGTCAAACTTGGGAAGGAAAAACCTTTTTAAGCACTCAAAACCACCATGTCCTGGATGACTGTGCATACAATTTGAACATGTTAAACTAGCTTTTCAATAAAGGAGTTTTAGTATGTGTTAGTACATGAGATAATTGTTTTATTACAATACTAAATTGGTAACCAAGAATGGTGCAATTCTATTGGTGTCTATACTGACTACAAAATCTCTGGTATTGCGACATCCCTAGTGAATTTTTAACATTTTTCTACATTTACACCTACTTGAGCGTCACCTGACAATGAGATATAACCCAACTACAAACTTGTAAAACAAACTGAACTATTTCAGATCAAAACTTAACCACTTTGATAAAGCATGTTTTTCTTACAGGTATAATTGAAGTGTTTTTTTAATGTTACCTTTGAATTGGGAAGTTTGACTGTCTTGAGACAACCTGTGAAGTGCAGAGCAAAAGAAAAACCAAAAAATAATTATGAAATAGAAAATATCTTCACATTGAGAAATCTTTCATACAGATCTTTGGGGATTTCTTACGGATTCTTTCTGGACGCAGTTGCTCTTGTATCCGCTCCCAAAATGTTGGGTGGGTAACAGCGACCGGCTGATCCTTTGAGATCTTCTCTGCAGTCACAGAGTCTTGGAATAAAGGAAATGTAGTTGATGATGATGTTGATGGGGACGACTTCATCTTGACTAGCTCAGCCAGCAGGGCAGGAGCCAAAGTTTTGACGACAGTCTCCAGGTCAGACTGGTTTGATAAGGACTGGAGAGCTAAAAGACCACAGGTGCAAAAGAGATTCACACTTTGGTGGGTGCCAAGTCTCGAAAATCATCTACCGTTTCTGAAAGTTTTATAATAGTAGAAAAAACTATGCTGACATTTCTGGTGGCACTGGTCTTTATTTATCCTTTACATTAGTAAAGTTAAGGTTGTGAGGGGGGAGGAGAACTTTGATCTTAGAAAAACTAATGAGTACATACAAAAAAATAAAACATGAAGCAATTTTCAAACCTGATGTTTCCAGCAGTTTCTTTGCCAAGATCTTTGAGCTGCTTGACTTCTTTCGCCTCGGAGATGACCTCTCAGTCGACGATCGCCTCTCCCAGCTTTTCCTCGGTGATGAACGTTTCTCATCTCTTCTTCTCAGTGAGGATCGTCTCTCGCGGCACCTTGAGCGTGATCGATATCGTGAAGAGGAAGGACGGTCATACCACGAGGAGTCAGAATGAGACCGGGACCTGAAAAAAGTATGGATCAAAGAACTTAATAACTCAGAAACATCTCAAAGCACACACCCAGCATGGATACAAAAGGTAAATGCTGTCCACCAATTAAGTTTTTTCAAGTTGATATTTTTATATATATGTTATATTTCACCCTTTAACAATCCACTGGAGAGCTAAATCTTCTTGATTGATCCTAGTTCTCAAAATGTTTGTTGGACAGACCTGCGATTGCGTCTGGACCTGTACAGAGATCGTGATTGGCTTCTGTGTCTCTCCCTTCGGCGGCTGCGTGATTGAGAACAGGAATGACTGTTCCTCCTATTCTGCAAGTCACGGTGGCGACGTGGGCTGCCGGAGCGGGAATGGCTGCTTCGCCTGTCCCTGCTACGCTCCGAGTCACGATGAGTGCGGGGTCTGCGAGAGCGGGAAAGCCTTCTTCGCCTGTCGCTGCTTTGCTCCGAGTCACGATGACTGCGGGGGCTGCAGGAACGGGAACGACTCTCATGTCTGGTTTTCTTCTGGGAAGTCTCAGCAGACGTTGCGGGAGAGGGCTTGGCACCTGACGCACTAACAAGTGCATTAAAAAGAAAAGCACAGTTAAATGAAAGAAAATGAAAGGCTCCAATGCTGGCATGTTTTTTTATTCGCCAAATGACTTCAAATGAAGATATTTACCCTCGCGGTGATGCTATTTCACCGTTCCACTCTGGGTATCTGTGGAAAAACACAGGTACATTTTTGTCAGATGTTGCCAGGTAGAATGTCCTTAAAAATATATTATTGTTCATTAATTCAAAAACTTAGAAATGTATTCAGCCTTTTAACAATAAATCATCAAGGTGCTTTACAGGAACGCAACAAATATGACAAAGAAAAATGAAAAAATACAAATGAACAGTTCTTAGGAAGCTATCCTAGCATTACAACCCCGACATCATTTCGGCACAACCATGGTTGCGCTGCCCCAAAGATATCGGTTCATAATCACGAAGTACAGAGAAGAAAGACTGACTGCTTTCGCAGAAGTTTGCAGTTCTCGATGTGAAGGCTGGTATTCTGGTGGGAGACCCAATCCTAGTGGTCACAACAAAAAACAAACATTTAGACCAGATTCATTATTATCAGGAGCAATGTTTGTCATTGACATCACTTGCTGATAAAAAGGTCACTAAACTTTGCAGTGGCCTTAAAAAAAATCTTAAAATATTAACAGTTAGTCCTTCACTGAACAGAGAAGCATTATAACATTAGCCAGGAGCCTGGATTGCACTTAGAAACCTTCATGGGCCAAAAACAAAACAGGAACAAATAAGCATGACACATTATACCTCTCCTGGGATACAATTTTAAAGATGAAATTATTTAGTATATATGGAAAACACAAGTCAAACATCTGACTACAAACAACCAAAACAAAAGGGTCATCTTAGGCTCTGGATTCTGGACTCTCAGGCTTAGGGGTGGGTTTTTATAATCGATTCATCGATTAAAATTGATTCTGGCTTGGATAACGTAAAATCGATTCATTAAAATCCTGAATCGATTTTTTAATATAAATTTATTTTGCCCAAAATGCCAGAATCTCAGGTGACATCTCACAAAATTTCAAGAACCACCAAACAGTTAAGACAGTAAATGAGAGCAGGAACACGGCTTCTGCACATAGACTTAAACACACAGCGCGACCCGCGGATCAGAATCAGTGAGATGTCGCCTTTCTCACGGTCGGGGCTGAAAGCCGACAGCTCGCTGATTCTGATCTGTCGGCGGGTCCGCGCTGTGTGTTCACGCCCTTTATGAGCCGATTCTAAAGCTGTTAGTTTGATGTCTCTCCAAACAATATTGACCGAACCAGCAGCAAAAGAAGATCCAAACGCTTCACATAAACATCATCATGAATTCACTCTGACTTTTACTGTTTTGCTTCCACCGCGATGCACAGCTCTCTCTCTCTCTGTGTACTTCAAGAACAGTTTCCCTTTCTTCATTATTCGCTTGCTTGTTACGCACAAGTCTACCGCTGTTTACAGGCTGTCGGCCGCTGTTTTTTTCCCTTTTACATTCTTCCGAAAAGAAAACCTCATTTCTGCTGTTCAATACTGAACAAATTAAAACTTTTTAAAATTATTCAAAATGTAAAACGCTTAACTGTGTCTCTAATAAAACCGCTGTAACGTCAGAGGTGATGTTCATATGTTGATTAATGGTTTTCTTTCATTTTTGATGTACTGCAGAACATTTTTATAAAATCCCAGGCCAGGAAAATCACCTTCATGTTTTTCTGTGTTTTATCTTCAGCTACTTTGACACAAAAGCATCTGCTGTGACGCTTACACCTGTGATAAAGTCTTGCGTGTGTCAGCTTCCTTTTGATTGATACAAAAATATGTAAATGTACTGATCTGAATTATAATATTTCTGACTGTCAAAATTTCCCAGATTTAAATCGAATCGAATTAAATCGAATCGTGGATCGAATCGATTCGGGACCTTGTGAATCGGAATTGAATCGATTCTAGAAATCAGTGACGATACCCAGCCCTACTCAGGCTCTTCTTATGGCATCAAAATTTCCCAAGGTTCCAAGAAGGTCGTCTCAGGAGAGGCCAAGTTTGGATTAGGACAAAATGCACCACCAAACACTAACTTAAAGTATGAGCAAAGAAAATTAGTATAACACAAAAACAAGGTGCCTACTGATATAAAATAAAGGACCAAACACACTATTGTTCACTCTAGTGACAAAAGACAAAAAGGGGAACTTTTACATTCAGCAACAGTTCCAGGAAAAGCAAAGCTGAATGAGCACTGTGGAACAGTAGCCCAAGGACAGAGACAAATGAAAAAACAGCCCTCTTCCAACATTTTCTGATGCACAGGTTCTTCATGCTTGCAGATTCTTCCTCATCACGTCATCTGAGGCCTTGGCTCCATTGTTAGCAAATGCCTTGAATGTCTTCGCATGGGTTTACATCAAGTCAAAAGACATTAAATCTATCAATTGCAAGTACAGACCACTGAAGTTTCTGAAGGTCTCTTTGAAGTAGTTTTTTAAATTACAACATCTGGTAGACATATAGTTAAGTTTAGTCTGGACTGTAATCCTTCAAAAGTTCTGTTACAGAATACTGAATTGCAGAAATATGGGAAAATGTGTCCAAATGTTTGCAGTCCAAGTTGGTAGTCTTCCTACAGTCATCATTATGCAGTAATAGTGAATAAAACAAACCAAATAAACTTTAAAGTAGCATCCATGAAGCTTTTTCAAAACCAAAATCCTATAATCGCATTCAAAGTCAAATAATTAAAAACAATCCCAAAACAAAACAAAAAACATTGCGTTTCAAATAAATAAAAACTGACTGAAAGCAAAAACATCGAACAATCTTCGACTTACCTTCATCTGATTACATTCCTTGTTACACAGAGAGCAGGTATGCGGAAAGACCCTAGGTGAAGTGGCAGTGTAGTCTTGCATCTGGGCCAGCACTGGGATATCCTCTGTCACTTGTAAGGTAAAAGGCAGGTTGTCAGGAGTGATCTGATCTTCAGAGTATGAGATTGGATGTTCCAGGTCCTCTTTTTCAAGTCCAAATTGCATAAGGATGTTCACAGCTGTTTCTGAAGTAGACTCTGCAGAGCCCACAGGTTTGGACTTCTTTATGTCCTCTTCCATTGAAGTCTTACTCCCTTCTGGCCTGCAGCTCATTGGCATAGTTAGCAGTGATGGGATTGTTCCTCCAGATTTTGCAGGAGACGCAGATGAAACTCCAGAAGAGCTAAAGCTGGACCCAGGCCCAAGATGAGGAGGTGTCTTATGAGAGTCTCTCTCTGCCTGCATACTCGACTGTCCATAGCGCCCCTGGGCTGAACTTTGTTTCCCAGAGGCATAGGGGTTATATAAGGGATGGGACATGGTGTTAGCAACCTTCAGAAGGTTTAGTAGACTGATGGCTGCAGCTGTCAGGAAAGGGGGGTGTTGTAGATATAAATGGGGCGCGTGTATTGGTTCGGCCACCAATAGCAATGGCGTTATTTATCTGTGTCAACGCAAGGCGGGCTTTCAGCTGAGCCAGCCGCAAGCATGCAGCTTGCTGTCCGATCAGTAAAGAGCTCCCTGGGAGCCTACCATGTAGGGGGCTCTGTTTGTACCCTGGTGCAGGAGAAGGGGTGTAACGCTTCGATGGCAATGGAAAGCTGGAAAGTTAAAAATAAAGAAAACAAAGAAAACAGGTTAATGAGTTGTACTGGGCCTCAGAATCTTGGAAAGATGAAATCCACACAGATGGACCTGGACTGGTGCAAACTGCCATAAGTCATGAACACATCCTCCTACCCCCTAAACATGATCGCAACAAGCAGGATTCACTGCACTGTTAATGTTAGCTATGTTATATTGCTGCCTCTGTTCGGTGGTGTCGAGCCAAACGGACTTTAACGTGTGTTTGAACGAGCTGACGGTTCACTCGTTAAGCTGAAAGAAAGATGCTTTAATCACAGCAGTCACACATGTGTCCACTGTACCATCTGGGAACTCTTCTTGTGTAGCACTCGTAATAACACAAACACTAAATCCTCCTTCTCTGGTGCTGTTGTGTAGCAGTGTGTACACCTGAGACTGTCACCTGTCTGTCTGTCCTGCACTCTCTCTGTTTCTTTCTCTCTGATTGTGGAATAAAAGTATGAACGTGTGTTTATAAGTTACACTTGTGTCTGAATCCTGCAGCTTATCGCACATTTCATTTCCATGTGTGACAACTGCAAGTGTCCAGAGTGAGGACAGACTGAGGGACCCACTGCTGCACATCATCTGTGAGGCTTTGCACCGCTGATGATCCACCAGGACAAACTCAGCAGTGTGTGAGGAAGAGGAGGAGGAAGAGCCAGCAGCAGCTGACAGATGGAGAGAATAGACAGACTGTTCCCTGTTTGTGAAGGACTGCTAGGAAAGTTTAACATAACTGTCTGTGCTGAATCAGTCTTATTAGGTAATGTTCAAATAATGTTATCATCCCAGTGTTTTCAGTGTGAGAGAAAGTACTCAGGGCCTTCAAGTTACACACTATGAAAGGCAGCAACAAGTTCAATGTTCAGAAACCTAAAGTATGTATCAGCAGCAGAATGGAGCTAAAAATAAATGTTTGTTTCAGTTCTATGAAGCTTTGAGGATTTTGGATCAGTAGCACTGCTGTGTTTGTTGCATCATATTGCTGTAATTGTTTATATGCTTTATATATTCTGAGCTAAGTTGATCTATAGTGTTACATCATATTCTATAAGGATGTTATGTGTTTGTAGACTTTCTGCCCAGTTTGACCCATTTAGCAGAAGTCAGCCTGTTTAAGGCTCTGATATCTATTCTGTATGACTTAAAGCAGTTATGACATGGTCTGATTTTCTCACC
Source organism: Rhamphochromis sp. 'chilingali' (assembly GCF_963969265.1). Lineage (NCBI taxonomy): Eukaryota > Metazoa > Chordata > Actinopteri > Cichliformes > Cichlidae > Rhamphochromis > Rhamphochromis sp. 'chilingali'. The sequence goes on from NC_137933.1 coordinate 2,992,129, forward strand.
CAATAAAGGAATATTTCATGTATCAGTCTACTCTTCATTCTATCAGACACAGTTACCACAGCTCGCACATTTTCTTTTTACACATATATGTAAGCATTGAGCCAAATTTAGTAATGCCAGCATATTAAACGAACAATATTTGTCTTTTCTATATGATACATCTATATACACACTGTCAAACATACTTGTCTTTGAGTGAAGATTTAAGGAGATAGGAAATATAAATAATTGTAACTTGAATCTTATGGCGTTATTTTTGTGCCACTATTCTGAGCGCAAGTAAAAAGAATTTGAGCATAGTGGCACTAAAATAACGCCATAGAATCTTTACTGAAGCTCAGTATTTGACACAGAGTTCGAACTCACTGCTGTGATAACTAATAATGATTAAGATAATAACTATCATATTGGCCATATTATATTTACATTACCAAAGTAAGATGACTTTAGTCTCATGAACAACATGAGCTAATTGTTATTTACTAGCTAATCTTAAAATGACTGTTCAGTACAAAAATGAAGCCCAACAATCATGTTTTACACTCGTGTGGTCTCAGCCTCAGATACTTATCACATCACACAAAGCTCATGTAGAAACAAATGAACAAAATATGTTCTACTCCGTTTCTGTCAAACAAAGCTGTATGAAACGTTTCCCGCTTTTAGTATAACGGTTGATAGGCAACCTGGGCAGCGCGAGGGAGGCTAGACCGTCCCATTTCACAAGCCTACAAGCCTGTTTTTGTTTTCTTTACAACAACTCGGTGTACATACCGTGCTTTATATGTGTGTAATCCCTTTCTTCTGGTGTGCTCAAATGTATACTCGCAAAAAACTTCTTGCAATCTACAACTTTGCTAACGGAAAGTAAACGCTAAACGGTAGCCAGGTGACCCAGCGCAACGATTTCCGTTTCAATGGGCTGCCTTCAAAATAAAAGCACGAACGGAAACGGCAAATTTCAAGATACTGTAGTAATTCCACTAAAGCATATTATTAATGTTTTTGCTTTTATTCCACTTGTTTTGTAGTGTATTGCATTTATAAAATGAGGTTGCTGTTGTAAAATGTGTGACTTTGGGATATCCTTTAAGTGTGTGAGCTCTCAAGATTATGTTGCTGTCATTAGAAGGACCACATTGTGTGATTATTTCACCAAGTGTCTGAATAAAATTTGACCAACTAATTTAGTTTGTGTGGCTATTTCTGTGTGTATAGGTTAATAAAATGATTAGGTTCCATTCAGTAATCCAAATCAAGTGAGTAAACTTTGGAAATAAATCAGGAGAGGATACATACACATAATTCGGTAGTAGAACGACTTTTAGCAGCTATATCTTGAAGTAATCATTTTCTGTATGGCTTTATCATCTCACATAACTGTGGAGGACATTAGGCCCCTCTTTTAACAAAAGAAACTGTTTATTGGGCTTGATTGCTATTTAAAAGTCGGTGCTATAGTTCGGATATTTTTTCTTTTCTTGTTGCATTACACAGTTTTACTAAAGTAAATGACTCATTGTCTTGATACATGCTCAATCATCCAGGTAAGTACACTGAAAAAAAGGGATTGGCCAGCTCTTGGATTTACGTAAGCATCTTGCGTGTATTTAACACAATTGCCTCATGCTTTAAAGTTAAGTGTAACTACATAGTGTAGAAACTACATGATATGCAGAGAGGCTAGATTAAATTGTTTATATCATGTTCAAGTGAAGTAAGTCAATAATATATCAATGTTAAATCCCACGACACTGCACGGGTTTCAGACTCGCGCTCTTTAGATCGTGGTTTCAGGAAGGCATCCATCTCAGTCAAGTCGAGCAGCCACCTCTACTGTTTTTTACCAAAAAAAGTAAGTTGGGTGGTTGTTACATTAAAAAAGTCTAACTTGTAATTTGAACACAATAATTTCATGTTTCTATGAACGTAATTAAATCATGAAGAATCTGTACGAAATTCAACAACTTAATTTGTTCTTGTTGAGATGAGCTGATACAATCTAGTGAGAGTGGTTAGTTGCTGAACTCATGAAATTCACAAGATCGCACAAGATTTCAAACTGCAGGAGTTATAAGAGGCACTACACACGCACCACGTGCATGCTATTGCTATTGCTATTTATTGTGTATTATTACAAAACAAAACAATTCTGCATCAAATACAGGAAATCATAGCTTTCCTACATTTCCTAGATTGTTGGCATGGTGGTTAGTGCTGTTGCAAATGGTTGTTTGTTTCTATGTGATAGACTGGTCAGCTGTCCAGGGTGTACCGTGCCTTGTAACCTATCACTTCAGGGTTATTTCCCAGCCCTCCTGCAACCAGGATAAAGATAGAAGGATGGTAGTTGTTGAAGACCCATTCAATTTTTATGGTAACCAGGATCTAGACTTTGTTGAACATTATGTAATATGAAGACAGCATGTAGTATTTAAGTGACCAAGTAGTATTGGGGTAAAAGTTATTGAATACTGTTGAAATAAAATGACAAAATTGTGAAGGATTAAAATATTCCAAGAGCTCAACTTACTTCATCTGAACATGTTTCAATCGCATTTTATGAACACAAAATGCACAGGTTTATTGAATATGAAAAAGTTGTGTTGATTTAACTCAGTTGTTTAAGTTTCTGCCAAAGCAAAACATTTGTGTGCAACCAATGTCCATTATTGAATCAAATAAATCCAACATGGCCTTTTTTTCAGTGTACATCCCCAAAAGTGGATTTTGTTCATCTGGACATAGCGTTTTCAGTGGGAAGAACCTTTTTGTCACTCAGCCAAGTGACTCCTGCAGTGCAAAAAACCGACTCATTAAAACATACTAATTACAACAGCTAATATTCATGCTTTAACATTCCCACATCTTAACATATCTTAAAATATAAGTAAAGTTATTTTTATTTATAGCATTAAACATAACTGACATTTTGGTGCATAGCAAAACTGTCAGTCATACAGTCATAGAGCATGGTTAGCACCCTCATGACTTACCATATTTGCAATGGGCAATTAAAAATGGTACACTCATACTTTTTTGAGGTATAGTAAATATGCTTCAATTGATAGTCATTAATTAAGAGCTGTTAGTGACACTGAGTTAGTCATGACTATGCTTTCTGTGTTTTTTCCCTCCCCTTTTGGTATCCTGTTCCTGCTGGATGAGCCACTTCATGATAATCCTCATCTGATGACTCCGCTGCCTGGTAGATTCTCCTTGCTGCAGGTGTATGCTTCTGCCAGCTGGATGCTGTTACTGGATAGTACACCGTTCCAATGGAGCGGTAGGAACAAATTGAAACACACTAAAAGAAAAGGGTTATTGTTTAAAATTGTGTTTTAATAAATGTGTTAATGTTAATTAAGTGTTCATTGTGTGCTGGAGGTCCTACTGGTCCTATGGTGGAGCAGCTACTACCTCTCCTTTAAGAAACTAGCCTCTGATGGGATACAGATATTTGGGACACATTTCAATTCTTGTAAGGGTTTAAAAAATACACAAACTTGGAAGAGTTGGCTGGATTTGTACAAAATGAGATGGCTGGCAATGGAAAGATGCAATTCGATTGTTACATGTTTAACCCTTTAAAGCCGGTCGGAGCAGGCACGCTCTGTTTTGCGTAACTATTTTTAAATCCCTGTAGAACCGGGAACCGCATAAGCTAGCGCAATAATATTTTTTGCATATGAAACCAGAGGAGTTGTACTTACATCTTATGCCATCAGCTTGTCCTAGGTCACGGTTTCCTTCCACATATAGCTTTGCAAAAATTGCATAAAAAGCGCTTGCAGTAAACATAATATTCCAGAAACACGCTTTGCCGATCCGATCAGCTGTTCGTATTCCAGATGTATTTCATTTTCAATCAAGATGGCAGAGCTGTAATCTTGCTCTAAAATTATATATTGTAATATGAAAATTGTAAAGTTACTTAACCTGTGAGTCCTTGGTAAAGACATTCTCTTCAAAGTGAACGCTGCAAAGATGAGATGCAAGTTTCAAGTACAGTACAAAACATGTAGTTAAGATGATGGTTTTTAATTAGCTGCTGTAAAACAATGTAATAATAAATAAATGCAACATGACATTAACTGCTTTTTAGGTAAGTACTTTATGTACTTTTGGAGAACTGTTAGATCATCCATGTTTTCTACAGTCATTGGTTTGCTGGACAAAGTGGCCCACCCGAGGGGTCCCCTGCCATTGACCAGCAAGCCACCCTGGCTGAGGATCATCTGGTTGCCAGGGCAGAAGGAGCAGAGCATGCCAGGCAGTCATGGAGGTACAGCACTCTAATAAGGTGTCAAGGGGGTATACACCAGGCCTTGGTGGACACGGGCTGCACACAGCTCCTGGTTCACCAAACCCCGCTTTGCCCCGGGACATTATTGGTGTTGCAGTGGGTGGAGGTTACATGTGTACATGGGGGCATTCACAGACAAAACACATGGAATAAAGGCTGCAGTCACTGCCAAAAAGTCAGTGGCTGAACAGAAACGTAAGTAGCAAGCAGCTTAGCTTTTATATTCAGGTGAAGAGCAAAATGAACATTTAGGGTACAGCAGAGAGTAATTTGTGTGACAGCTGTAGTAAAACCCAATTTGTGTTTGTCTGTTTAGGAGACTTCCAAGCGAGATACGTGGAGGAGCACCGGCTTGGAGAAGGAGGATGCGGAGCAGTGTTTGCTGGCTACCGCATAAAGGATCATTTACCAGTAAGTGTTCAGATGGTGGTAGTGAGACAGGCAGTAATGCAGATAAGGGATAATATCGTAAGCTGAGACGTGTGCTGTTTTACACCTTTAATTATGTCATACTGAGGAAATGCTCATCAATGCCCTGTGTCTTTTAGGTGGCCATCAAACACATCCCAAAGGGGAAAGTGTACTGCAAAGTGAAGGTAAATGTGCAAGACTTGCATTGTTTTTACATTAGTGGATTGCATGCAGCGTTCACCTGTGGAACGTCTGTGCCTCATCATCCACTTTGTTAAAATATTTCAGGATGACAACGGGAAGAATCTGTCGGTGGAAGTTGCCATCATGCTGAAGCTTGCAGCTGAAGCAGATGGATCAGTGGAAACATCAGCCCCAGTGTCTCTGTTGGAGTGGTTTGACTTTGGCAGAGAGCTGATCCTGGTGATGGAGAGACCTGTCCCCGCTGTGGACCTGGATAAATACATAGAAGAAAATGGAGGATTTTTGCCAGAGGACAAGGCCAAGGCAAGTTGACTTGCCTTGGAAGAGTCTTAGACTGTACATCATTCAATCAAAGCACAGAGTATTAGAGAAACATTAACCCATTGATTGATTATTGTCTTTTTCATCGTTTCCAGGTAGGGCTGGGCTATATCACACCGTTCACGGTAATACCGGTGTAATTTTGGGCAACGATAGGAAAATGAAATATGGCGATAGAATATGGGTAAAACGCGCATGTGCAGTGCCTTTGTTTACATATGCACATGGCGGTGACGCAGAAAGAGAAGAGCAAAAGTGGATCGTTGAATGAAACGGATGAACCAGAACTGGTTTGTAAAATGCTGCAGCTTCAGTGGTGTGGAACTGGTTTAGCTTTCGTCCGTCAGATACACAACAAAGCACAATTTTTGGTAGCGCATGCTAGCAGGCCGTCGTTATTACCGTGTTGTATGGAAAATACGGCACACTTAAAATCAATCCTTTGATTTTTCTGAAAGTCGACAGAGCCCCTTATAATCCCGTGCGCCTTATGTATGAACTCTGGTTGTGTTTACTGACCTCGAAACGGTTTTATGTGCACGGCGACTTTGCTAAGCTACAAAGCCGCACCGCTCGATGGATTGTCGGAGCATTACGGCTATCGTAGGCAGGCGCCTCGCGGAGTGATACGTACTGCACCTCAACATGATATTACCGTATTGTGTGTGTATAACCTCTTTTTAAGTTTTGTGGATATTATACATGGTTATGCTGAGGATATGTCGGCCAGTTTCCACTGGAAATGCCTTTTGGTTAAACTGTCAGCGAGGAATTTGCACTGTTACATTTTTATATAACTTTAATGGACATAAAAAAAACAGCTGCTTGTTTAAGTGAAAATACATTGATGGGGTTTTTTGCACTAATAAAGTTGTGGAGTTGTAAAGTATTTTGTCTAGTGTCAGTTATATCGTCAGTTATATCGTTATCACAACTTTTCAAATGTATATCGTGATGAATATTTTTGGTCATATCGCCCTGCTCTATTTCCAGGTCATTCTGAAGCAGCTGGTTGATGCTGCGAAGCACCTGGAGGATAAACACATCTTTCACCGGGACATCAAGAGTGAGAACATTCTAATTGAGACCGGCTCAGATGTACCGCGTGTTCGTATCATCGACTTTGGACTCAGCTGCTTTTTTAAGGAGCGGTCGCAGTACCGCCTCTTCTATGGTAACATATTCTGCTCTTGCTCTTCACAGATGTCACAGTTTTCGCCTTTTGTTTTAGAAGAAATTGCAATTGTGTCTGTTTATTAGGTACAGAAATGTACTCCCCTCCCGAGTGGTACGGGCGCAGTTGCTACAGGTGTGGACCCACCACGGTATGGCAAATGGGAGTGGTTCTGTACGAAGCGCTTCATGCGGGGGACTTTGACACCACGAGCTTCCTCAAAAAGCGCCTGAAATTCAAAAGACATCTGTCCAAAAGTAAGAAAACGTCACACTTCAAGACTGACTGATGGCTTGGACCACTGGAACTATCATCTTCATGTTTTTTCTCTTTCCTTTCTTTCCAGACTGCCGGGATTTCTTGGACGCGTGTTTAACCAAAGTCCCGGAGACGCGGCCGACGCTGGAGGACCTACAGCATCACACTTGGCTGAGATAAGCCTATCACACACACACACAAACACACACAATTCAGACGTTATCATTTATGTGTGATGTATGAATTACCTTTCTTTTTTTCAGGAAATAATTTTTTTAATTGGCCCACTTTAAATTTCAGTGTTTTGGAATTCCTGTAACCCCCCCAGCCATCCCAGGAAAGGGGATCTCTCTTTGAATGGGCTTTCCCGAGGTTTCTTCCCGTCAATCTGGCCCCCCCAGGGGAGTTTTTCCTCGTCTTCATAGAGAGCTTGGGCTGGCTCAGGAGCTCCATCAAAACTGTCTTTATTTAATTACTCAAATGTAATCATATACTTTAAAGTAATCAAATAAAAAACAGTAAAAATCTAAGACTTGAAGTAAACTTCCATTAAAATAAAACTTGTTTAATTCATCTTTGCTGAGGATACTGTGTTATTACTATTTCAAGGATTATGACACTGGTACCCATCCCTACCCATCACTAGGGAACAGAACAAACCAGACATCAATTACAACAAAAATGACACTGACCCAGCCAGCATGACTCGTCTGCCTTCAGAAATGTTTAGCAATATTACAAACTGGGTGATATGCCTTAAAGTAGCTTGTCATGTGTTCAGCATTGTCACAGGCTACATTTTAATTAAAACCACAATCTAGTAATGTTCTGTCTTTAACCTTCCTAATTTGTTTTTTGTCCTAACCTAACACTAAACTGCCAGTGAAAACAAAAGTTACATAAATAAAGAAAATTACGGTCTCACACAGGAGTCAAACCCTAGTTTCTAAATGATGTCAGTAATAGGAAATTCTATCTTTAAAAGAACCCAAATTGTTACACCACTTTGTCAGCCTCGCTGGCGTCAAGAATCATTAGTATGATGCTAAAGCTTTAGTAGAAGTTGCACATCAGTTGGTGTCCCCGCCCCTTATCCCCCTTAAAATCCTAACTTGAAGATGCAGAATTTGCTTCCTAGTAATATGGATGTCATTCATGAAGGTAATACCCAAGCAAATAGCAATTTTATTATGATCTGTGCTGCAGTTGTAAGACCGGGCACTCGAATCTTTCCTAAAACCCTCTCCCCACTCCCTACTGACATTGTCGTGATGTTACTGCTTTCTCACTGCAGTCATGCAATTTATTCTATAAAAAGCTCTTACGGTGTGTTCACACCGAACGCGATAGACGCGAACAGAGCGTCAGGTTTACATGTAAAGTCAATGGAAAAGCGCGATGACCCGCGATTGCGGCTCCCGCGAAAATTCGGAAGCAGATTTGTGTCGCCAAAACGCCAAAACGCCTGAAACGCGCGTCAGTCTAGCGCGTTTGGAGCGTTTGACTCGCGAATAAAACCACGTGCGTGACTTTTTGTGTTGCATTTTGTGCATACGTGCGTTACGCGTCTACCTGGAGTTGGAAAAATCTGAACTCCAGCGTCAAATCGTGCCGCGACAACCAATCAGGAGCCTGGTGACGTGGCTGTGACCTAGGTCAAAGGGGCAGATCCAGCCAAAGCCCTTCATTCTTCAATGGAAGGAAGGCTAATCAACGCCGTAGCAAACAACCTGGAGCTGTACGACACCAGCTGCTTTCTGGACCGAGACAGGAATATAAAGGACCGAGCTTGGAGGAAGATATGTGAAGGGCAACCTGGTTCATTCATTTCTCTTAAGTTTTCTCTTAAGTTTTCGCTGACCCGGGGAAGCCGCACAAAAGCTAGCAAGCCACCGCTATTTTCCCACTGACGTACAAATACCGTTCTGCTTTCATGCATGTTGTCATATAGGAATATATTTTCTTTATTAATAAGCAGCACACAGTGGTCCCGCTGTCACTGCTTCGCTTTTCCGCTGATTTTCTTTTTCTTTTCTTTTTTTTGCACCGTACAGCATTGCATTCTGCAGCCTGATTGACAAATCTGCTCCGTGTCGTGTCTCCTGCGCTTGCCAAATTTATCATGTTTGGTTTTGATAACCATCACGTCCAATAGAAAAAACAGCACAAAAACACCCATAACTATGAGCCTCATTCGGAAATAGACACCTGCACCGCGAGGGAAAAGGGCGCACGAAAGTGGCGGGCAGATGAAGACAAAACGCGGCATAATAATACTTTTACGTTTTGCAATCTACAAAGGTTTGCACTTTGAGAATCAATTGTGAGAACTGTGACCAATGTTCATGTGTGTGGGGAAAACAGTGTATAAAGTGCGTGGCCAGGGGCTAGTTATTCTGAGAACCCCTGCTGCAATAAAGGAGGGACCACTGTATATACTTTCTCTGATTATATTCAACCTGTTAGCATTTAATACTGTATTGATAGAGCCAACTGGTTCTGCAGCAGAGCATCCCCTGTTGCTTCTCCTGGCTCCCCAGTCCCTGAGCTCCTGCTGCTGCACCCACAGGTATGTACAGCAAGCACTGATACCTTTTTAGTCGGTGGGATTGCCTTGTGATCACCTTTACTAAATATCTACAACCAATCTGATTATATCCTGTTTTTGTTTTTTTTCACTGTTGAAATTAAAATCTAGTAGCAGCCTTCTCATTTCTTTGTGTTTTGTGCTGTTTTACAGGCCCACAGAGGAGGACGGCTCCGAGGCAGATGAGGGACGGGTCCCAGGACGGTCCATCGGCGGTGGAGCTGGCCACCCTGGAGTCCCTGAAGAGACCACACCAGTCTCCAATGGAGCATTTCCTCCTCAGCCTTGTTCCTGCTCTGGAGAGCAGCTGGTCCTTTTTATTCCTGTCTCTCTGTAAATACTTATATTTTATATATTTATGTTTAATGTTTTTCTGTTTGAGAATTTTAATATTATTTCAAATAAATTTTTATAATGACTGATGTCTCAGTTCTACTACACAGCAAATGTTGGCACACGACTTGACACATGTAGAAGTTATTTCATATTATACTAATGACAAAATATACTGATACAGTGGGATGCAAAAGTTTGGGCAACCTTGTTAATAGACATTATTTTCCTGTATAAATCGTTGGTTGTTACAATAAAAAATGTCAGTTAAATATCATACAGGAGACTCACACAGTGATATTTGAGAAGTGAAAAGAAGTTTACTGGATTTACAGAAAGTGTGCAATAATTGTTTAAACAAAATCAAGCAGGTGCATAAATTTGGGCACCACAAAAAAGAAATGCAATAAATATTTAGTGTATATCAAAGTGTGTGTCTCCTATATGATATATGGGGTGCCTTTGTCTGGACGTGCTTCCCATCCAGAGCTGCACAGCACAGAGGGAAGTTCCAGCGCTCCTGGAATCCCTCTGTGATGGAGCGCCAGTCTCCAGGTGAAGGCGCAGCCATGAAGTCGTCCACTAGAAAGTCCCAGATGGCCGTCGCTATTTTCGACGTCGCAAACATTTTCTTAAAACCCTACCTCTGTCTGGAACTTTATACCATATTTTCTCTCGTTTTGGTGGCTTTAATTTTACTTTAAATTGTAATTACAATGTTGAGAAACTCCCTGTAAAGCTTTCATCCTTCCATAAGCAGGTCCTCTTAGCGTGGACCCTCATTTATAAACACAACTTCTCACCTCACAAATACCTCATCTGGAACAACAGAGAGATTTTATAGAAAAATAAATCACTTTTCCTGGAAACTTGGCTCCAAAATGGGATCCTATTGGTGGCTCAGCTGGTTAGTAAAGAGGGACAACTACTTACTTACAACGACTTTATTGCACTATATAATTTTCCAATCAGTGTTCAGGAATTCTCAATGGTGCTTGGTGCCATACCCTCAGGGACTTTAATGTTATATAAAAACACTGACAGCTCGATCTCTACCTCAGTCACTCTCCCTGATCCAGCTGAGTCACCAATAGGAAAAATCTGCTTTTCACAGGAACTTGGTAACAGCAATAAGAGAATACGTAGTTTATTCCAAGAAGATATCGTCTCTCTCCCATATATAATATCTTATTGGAACCGATATGTTCCAGATATCAAGTGGAAGATAGTCTGGATGGTCCCCCATAAATATTTGATTGTAAATAAGGTGAAAGAAGTCTCTTTTAAAATTCGACATAAATGTTATCCAGCCAGTCACTACATGGTAAAATTTAAAAGGGACATAAATACTAATTGTACTTTCTGTGGGGATCATCCAGAAACTGTGACACATCTTTTTTGGTACTGTTCTTTTACACAGAGATTCTGGAAGGAATTTAGCAGCTTTGTTATTGTCCATATTTTAAGGGAGTTTTCTTTACGATGGGAAAATGTTTTATTCTGTTTCTTTAAGTTCCCCAAGAAGTATGAGAAATGTTTTTTTATGATAAATTTCTTAATACTTTTAGCTAAATTTTTGATCCATAAATGTAAGTTTACTAACAAAACACCATATTTCTGTCATTATTTTAAGGATGTGCACATGCACATACAATCAATATCAGACTGCACCAACAAAAAGGCTCAAAACAATATATGTATGTGAATTTTTGCGTGTATTCTTATAATTGTTACCTTTTTCTTTTACCCTTGGCTTTTATATTTATTTACGTATTTAAATATGATTTTTTTTTAAAGTAATGCTGCGAGATGGACAGTTAAATAAAGGTTTCATTGAATAAAAAAAAGATTTAAAGATGACTGGTGGCGGAAGCAGAGCACAGACTGTCTGTGAGAATCTATCGCCATCGTGTGGTGCAGAGATATATTGCCATTGAATTTAGACAACGAAAGCTTGGCTCACAGAGCAGCTGCAACAAAAAACATTAAATAGCAACATGATATATTATATTATATTATATTGTATTATATTATATTATATTATATTATATTATATTATATTATAGTGCAAACAGTGCAGGCTTCAGCTCTGGGGAAGAAGCTGTTCCTCAGTTTGGGTGGATTCCGTCACTCACAGCGTTGTTAGCCCTCTTGTGCGTGCAGACTGCAACCCCCCCACTGTGCTTTGCCCTGATATCTGCAGTGTGAGGTTGGATCGCTCATTTTCATCCTCACACTGATGCCACTTATTTCGGTCTTTGTTTGACATAAAAGGGCATATTTGTCACTTTATTGCAACTATATTTGCACTCTTGAGCTCCTTCATTCACTGACTGATCATAAAGTTATTACTTGCGTTATGTATTCATCCTTTTGAACATAATTAATGAAGCCACATGTAATCACTAAAATTTGTATTTTGGGTACAATAAGAGAGTTTCGGATGTAACGCTGTTTTGTTTTGTTTAAATTTCACCAACTTGCTGATGCCCACGGTTGTGAGTGCGGCTTCTTACTGTACATGAGTGGATGGTTGTAAATCACATCACAGATGCCAAAAACCTCTCAAACCAAGCCCTCTTGCCGGTGATGCTGTGCGCAACCTCGTGACAACCACATCACTGATACTAACTCCTGAGCTGACCGTATGTTAACATGCGCCACAAATAAGGGTCATATTTGGATTTAAAACAGTCACCGAGAAGCTTCCACTGAATGCTGCTTTCCCCTGCATGACACTGAAATCATTAACACATACTAACCCTCCATACCCTGTAGGAAACTCACTTCCTTGGAATAACATTTCAACAGGGAAAGAGTTGAGAGCAAATGTCCTTCTCTTGAACCTTCTGTCAGTCAGACAAGTGTAGCTTGAGCTTTTGTTTGCACAGGACAGGATTAACAATGGCGACATAAACGAGCTAAGGAAGCATAGAAACTGCAGAAAGGGCGTATGGCTCCTGTGTCAGTGAATCCAAACTACCTCTATGTTTGAACAATCCAGTTACACAGCTCAAGAAAATATTACTCTGACAGAAGGAAAAGGCAGTATGTGTCTCAGTAGTACTAAAAAGCTATTATATCAAAACGTAAAGGGAAAACAGTTTGATGAGCTGTATAGTGAACTGAAACTGAAACAAAACGAAGCCTATCATTAGGAATACTGACTTTTTACAGCTTCAGTTCTTTTTTCACTCAGTAGGTGGCAGCAAACTACAAACAATGGTTGCATTTTACACTCATCCGTTTTCATTAGAGGCAGAAGCCAGAAGCACATCCAGGTTTAGGTCTGCTGCTTGGTGCTACACAGAAACAGGCTGAACAGACTGAAACTCACATGAATTTGGACGAATCGAAGTAAGAATGTCACTTCTGCTCAATTGAATTGATTATCATGACCCTCACTAAGAGCCACTTAATAAGTTAGGAGTAATGTGCCAAAGTAGTATAAATATTTGAACTTTTGGCAAATCCAGCAGGTTAATGAAGTGATTTCACATCATGTGTTCAAACGGCTTGTCAGTTTTTAATATATCCCATGTGTGCATACTTAAGCTTTAAAAAAATACAGTCCAATGACCTGATAGATGTTTGCTGAACATTGTGGTTTACATCAGCACTTAAACTAAAACATAAAGAACCTGTTTTGTGCGGGCTGTTCGATACCATGAAGCAAGACCTCTGAACATCTCAGTTTTTACACACACACACACACACACACACACACACACACACACACACACACACACACACACACACACACACACACACACACACACACACACACACAACAGGAGTTATAAGGTTAATGGGCATCCAGTCAGTTAGCTAGTAAGTACTTTGGGTTTAATATCGGCACATATGGCAAAATAACCAGTTTCTCACATTAAATTTCAAACAGGACAGTGGCAACAACAGCAGGCTGCGGACAATCTGAAGTCTTAGATTTTAAATAGGCTGTATACATTTCAATGGGAGCAACAGGACGCTCAAATATCGCTGATTTTACTACAGAGCAGGACGGATTGTAGGGTAGCAAACATCGTGGGGAAACGCGTTTTCAACACTGCAGGTTACCTGGTGTAATGTTTTTCAGCTAAAAAGAAACATGGCCCGACTCCTACCAACTATATAAAGAGTAACTGAAGGTTAAATGCAGCTAATGTGTCCTGTTTTAAGACAGGCACTTCCACCTCCGCTCCGCTGCGTCTCAGACACCATCGCTCTGGATTTTTGGGGGATAAAATCGCCCCTGCTTTCACCTCATGAGTGTTTTTACAGTAAGTCGATGAGCTTCAGTGTGCTGTTATTCTACTGAGATCATAGGTCAGTCATCTTCTCCTAACCAGTTATTTCTTACAGTGTAACATAACGTGTTTACCAAAGTAATCACATTCCCCTTTTTTGTGGTTCCCTATCATGAATAAATGTACTGTTTAAACCAGTGTGCCCAAATCTAAGCTTGTGTTTGTCATTTCTCCTACTTTAATTTTAGAAACCTTCCTTCCTATTATTTCTACCACATTTCCATCTCTTTTTTCCCCTTACTATGCTCTGTGTGATCCTGTCCATGACCCTGTACTTTTGCTAGAGAGATAAGTTTTGGCAGCTCTTTTCTAATTTCTAATGACATTTTTCTGTGTCTACCAATAATGTTTCTGTTGGAGCTGTTTTAAGTACAACTATCCAGAATCTTGCCTGATATTGAATACAGTTTCATTTCAGGAGAGCTGTGTCTGCTGCTGCATCATATACAACACATCTACAGTATAGCACAGATCTGATGAACCCACTTTCACCTAAACACTGAATTATATTTAATGCCTTCTTGCATTCATTCGTCTACTATTTTCTGAATAGAATAATAAGGAAGGGCACGCTGCTCCTCCACATCGAAAGGAGCCAGCTGAGGTGGTTCAGGCATCTGACAAGGATGCCTCCTGGGCGCCTCCTGGGTGAGGTGTTCCTGGCATGTCCCACCGGGAGGAGGCCCTGGGGCAGACCCAAGACACGCTGGAGAGATTATATCTCTCGGCTGGCCTGGGAACGCCCTGGTGTTCCCCCAGATAAGCTGGAGGAGGTGGCTGGGGGGAGGGAGGTCTGGGCTTCTCTGCTTAGGCTGCTGTCCAAACAAAACAAACAAAACAGTGAAGAAGGCCCAGCAGCGCCTCTTCTTTCTCAGGAGACTGAAAAGATTCGGCATGAGCCCCCGCATCCTCAGGACCTTCTATCACTGTGCCATTGAGAGCATCCTCACTGGATGCATCACCACCTGGTATGGCAACAGCACCGCCTACAACTGCAAAGCTCTCCAGCGAGTAGTGCGGTGCTCTGAACGGATAATTGGAGGTGAGCTTCCCTCCCTCCAAGACATCTACAGGAAGCGCTGCCTGAGGAAAGCGGGGAGGATCATCAAGGACTCCAGTCACCCCAGCCATAAACTGTTCAGACTGCTTCCATCAGGAAGGAGGTTCTGCACCATCCGGTCCCGTACCAGCAGACTGAGAGACAGCTTCTTCCATCAGGCCATCAGACTGCTGAACACGTCATAGACACCTCAGCTTCACTACTGGAACTTTAACATTATGCACTCCACACTGTATATAAATGCCACTTGTTTTGCACATATTCAACTCTGTATATTTTATATATTTTATTATTATTATTATTATTATTATTATTATTTTATTTTATTTTTTTACTATTTAATTTGTAAAAATGTGTATACACACACACACACACACACACACACACACACACACACACACACACACACGTAGGAAAATATTTAGTATACACATCCAGAAATGCATACACTATTATATATTGTACATATATTTATTAGTTTCAGGTTGGCCATTCTTGTATTTTGCTCGTTTGTGTTGTTGTGTTTGCACATCTCTGTTGCTTGTGGGGCTCGCACACAAGAATTTCACTCGCATGTGCTGTGCCAGTGTGCCTGCACATGTGATGTGACAATAAAAAGTGATTTGATTTGATTTGATTTGATTTGTCCTCGTGACCTGGCCCCGGATAAAGCGGATGAAGATGGATGGATGGATGGATGGATGGATGGATGGATGGATGGATGGAAGAGCACACCATATTCCCTGGTGTTCCACTTTCCACCCAAAGTCTTTCAGAGTAACTTGTATTTGACTATACAATAAATAAAATCCTTCATCATCTAAAAATTCAACCATTGATAACAGTTTTCCTCATTTTGTTTACTAGCCCCTCTCTAAACATCATGTCTTATATTTTTCTCATTTCATGTTCTAAACATTATGCTGGAACCACTTTGATATTCTATACAGTGTGATCCTCTTTCATTTATAATTTTCTCCATTATTTTGCAGATCTTGGATGTTAAAGCTCTGATTTGAGTACTCGCATTCAGTTAAAAGGACTAGATGCTACAGTCCCTGATAAAGCATTGCTTTAGATGGAGAGACTCTTGAGGGATGGCTGTTATGAGGAAAGGCAGCCCAGAAACTTTGTCAGCAGCACGCACCATTGTGTGCCTCAACTTTTGGTCTTTTACCCAGGCTAATCTGCCATTTTCCTTCCTTGGTTAGGTTTAGGGATTAGAGATCAATCTAGATTATCATTTTAAATTTGGGACACATCATCAGTAGTGGACCTTGGATTCATCACGTGTTTCGGCCATAATCACTAGACACCTTCATCCAAGGAGGCCCTGCCAGGGTTGATCAGGCCCAGTGTGTCACTGATTTATGTTAAATTGTTATTTCTCTTCTTCTTTTTTCTGTTTAGTTTCCTACAGTTTATTTTCTATCTATTCACTGCAACTGAGAAATAATACTTAACTCTTTAGCATTTAGAGCGGAATATTTCTTTTCTCTCGTGGTTAGCTGACTGCCTTAGCTGCCCAAGTGGTGTCAGCCCTTTTTAACCATAGCCAGTGACTGGTCCTCTAAGCAGTGTTAGCTAGTTCTCTTATAGCCTGCTGTTGCGCCTGTCCTCTGATCCCAATCTTGTTAGGATGCCTGGGTCGTCGACCCAGGGGTTTTGAGTTTATTATATTATTTATACTTTCTAGTCTTTGGTTTCTTTGAGTTCTGTCTTATAGTTTATGTCTCTGTCTTCTCTAGCTGCTCTGTCTCCCCTGTCAGCTGTATCCCCTTGTCTAGTTCGCGTCTCTGTGTGTCCTTAGTGGCTATATCCCCGTGTCCAGTCAGTGTCTGTGTCTGCCCTGGTCCCACGTCTCTGTTCCCTCTGTTGCAGTGCGTGCGAGTCTGTGTCTTTGTTCAGTCTGTGTTATGTTTCCTGTTTTACTTTGAAAGTCCATGTCTGATGTTAATGTGTCTGGTTTTGCTTCCCCTTGTCTCGTTAGGTCTGATTTGCCCCAGCTGTGTTTCCCTCCTGTTACCCATTCCCTAATTGCTCCCTCTGTGTATTTAAGCCCTGTGTTTCTCTGTGTCCGTGTCGTGATCTACCGTTTACTTTGCTGTGTGTTTTGGCAATCTGCTGGTGTTAGTTTATTTTTGAGTTTTCCCAGTTATTTTATGTTTGCGTTCAGCATTAAAGCTGTTTTGGTTTAAGTTCTGTCTCCGGAGTCTGCACCTTGGGTCCTATCCCTGTCCGCACACAGCCGACACCTAACAGATCTCTCTAAGCAGTTTTGCTGTTGTACTGGCAACAAAGCCCCTGCACCCCACTTCCACAGGGCGCACCTTGATCTTCCAGCCTCTGTCCTCTGCCTCAGCTGACAAGTTGGCATTGCGCAGCTTCTTGCGCTCAAATGCTTCCTCAATTGCTTCCTCCCATGGTACCGTCAGCTCAATGACATACGCAAGTTTTTGAGAGTTAGACCAAAGGACGAGGTCTGGTCGCACAGTAGTTGTTACAATCTCTGTGGGGAAAATTAGCCTCTGATCCAAGTCCACTTGCATCTGCCAATCCCTTCAGCGGGCCCAGGTCTGGGGTTGAGGGGCTTGTCCTCGGCTTGTTAACAAGAGACATGTTTGTCTTTCATCCTGTCGTCCTTCTCTCTGCCCAGCCAATCACAGCAGATGGCCCCGCCCCTCCCTGAGCCTGGTTCTGCTGGAGGTTTCTTCCTGTTAAAAGGGAGTTTTTCCTTCCCACTGTCGCCAAAGTGCTTGCTTATAGGGGGTCATATGACTGTTGGGCTTTTCTCTGCATGAATTATTGTAGGGTCTACCTTACAATATAAAGAGCCTTGAGGCGACTGTTGTTGTGATTTGGTGCTGTATAAATAAAATTGAATTGAACTGAACTGATCTATGAATTTTAAAAAACAACCTTTTGCCAATGTTACCTTTTCATAATTTAGACCTAGATATTCATTACCTATAAATTTGCATTATATACAGAACAATTTAAATCTTCAACATCAACATATTTTGCATTTCCTGATCACTACCTAACGTAATTGTTTCCTAATCAGCAGAACTGAAACACCACGTCTGGTGTCACCTCTGTGTCATACTCCTCTACACTCAGCTCTGTCTCTCTTTAAGTACCTGCTATGAACAAAAACTGGCCAGTGAATCTGAAACTAATGTGATTCCACAATTCCAGCTCTAACATTTAAGCTTTTACAGCTTATATCATGCAGATGAATCCATTCATTCTTCAATAACTGCTCCATTCTGGACATTGTAATTCCATCTAACATGCTGCTTGCATCAAGTCCCCCACATCAAATTACTTTTGCTTGTGAATGTCTGCCAAGTTCATCCATTGATTGTGACGATCTGTCGCACGGGCTGTAAAAACGAACTTATCAAGGTTTCAATTATAATGTGTTCTAAGTGTGTTTCTATGGGATCGTTTGCTGCCCACCACAGTTACAACATTTATCTCGTACATTATTTTTAAATTCTTGGTGCGATTAGCACAGTACATTGATGTGTCCATGTTTTTGGCACCTGAGGGGTGAAGGGATATATGGCCTAACCGAAAAGCTTATGCATCCTATTTTAATTCTCTGAAGAAGAACAGCCTATTGACATTCCAACCCGATGTTTCAAAATTCCAGGTATAGATCTGCTAACCTGTTGTTTTTTTTACAAACCTCACCACTGTTAACACTCTGTTACTGTTTTTCTAGATTGAACTGGAAAACCCGTCGTTACTCCCTGCATTACTTTGGTTTCTGCTAGTATCCTCTTCTCTTCTCTGCATATTCTCATCTTCCTTTCATTTCAGGGTAATTTAAAATTCCTCCTTTACCAGCTTTTGCCATATAATACATTTGTCCAAAGTGTTCTCCACTAAACTCTGTTTACTGCTCTGTATAAGCTTTCTACTTTTTCTCCCTGCTTCATGAGTAGGTAGAGAAAACATTTCTTCAGAAAAAAAAGTTACTTCTGTGGCATTTTATTATGAAAGATTTCATGAAGCTTCAAATATTTTTGTGTGGCTGTATCTTAGGAGTTGGAGCAGGTTGTGTATTTGGAGGTCATCTACTATTCGAAAGGTTGGCGGTTCAACAGCTGCTTCAGTCTACATGCCAAACTATCCCTGGCAAGATACTGAACCCCAAGTTGCTCTCTGACGCATTTATCAGGATGTGAATGTTAGATAGAAAAGTCAGATAAAAAGCACTTATGCATAAAAAAGAGTTCATGTGTGAATGAAACATTTTATAAAACACTTTGAGTGCTTCAGTAGGAAAACACAACTGTATCTAAGAACCAGTCTATTTACCATTTTTCCACTAAAAACTGATTCCAGCTGCCTAAATCAATGTTATGCATCATCTGCCTGAGACACCATTATATTTCAGGCTCATCAGCACATATAAAAATCTCTGTCCATCTGTGGTTGACTCAGTGTTTGGGGTTTTCATACAATAAAAATACATGATTACAGTGCAGGAACAGAAGGAAGCCTGAAAGTCTGTTCAGCCAGCAGGAGTCTCTGAAGTACAGCAGGTCGTTTTCTACAGCTTTTCTTTTCCAGTTCAAGTTTTGAAGTAATCAAAAAATGATAAAGAGCTCATATTATTATTTTCAGCCTGTTCCTTTAGGAATTGCCACAGCAGATCATCTACCTCCATCTTACCCTACACCGACAGAGATGTCGTCCTTCGACATCCATGCATCTACATCTATGCGTCTTCTCTGTGGTCTTCCTCTTCCATGGTAGCTTGATCGTTCAACATCCTAAGTCCCGTATATCCACTTTTAAACATGTCCATCTCAGCCTTGCCTGCAAGCCCCTCAACCTGAGTTTGTCCTTCTGATATGCACGTTTCCATCCTGTCGCTGTCCGTAACTGCAAAAACATACATCACAACAGGTCTCGCTACCTTATTGTAACCCTTCCCTTTCACCTTTGCTGCTATTGTCACCCCCTCCACCCCACCTGGCTAGATGTAAGACGCAGTCTGTCTCAAAGCGACTTATATTCCTGTTGTTTCCCATGCGTATCCCTCCAGGCTCTACCTGCTCACTACAATTATTTTTGATTTTTGTTACTCAAAAGGAGCAAAAGAAAACACAATAAACACAACGTGATACAAATGAGCAACAATAAAATTATAAATCAAACTGTTCATCAAGAACCAACAATTTACTGATGCTTAAATTGAAAGCATTTTGATCTATTTATTAGGAACACCTGTGCAGGTAATGCCATTGACACTGGACCGCATCAGAAAGATGATTAAAGTTTACTGGGTGGTAGCGCATTGGGCTCCTTTATTACATTTTTACATTGGTTGTTTTTCATAAGATAAAGTAATAACAAAGGAAATGAACCTAAATATTCACTCACCATTGAATTCTTAAAAATATATTTAATCAAAGTTTCATGACCACAGCATGGACATCACCTTCTCCCCGTCAATCTTATTAGAAACTTATGGACACAAGCCAACACCTCTCTAAAATGAACTTGGGCAGCCAATAGAGAATACAGCTATTTCAAATCACACAGGGTCAACTGATTAATGAAATAATCGAGCACAAATCTGGATTTCAGTCTCACATGGCGACAGACGTTTGCTTTTGGATTTTTCATGATGACCCCCAAACATTTCTTTTTCAAAGCAGCAGCAGGACAGTTAAATCAGCAATAAGCTTGAGACAGGATACACGTTTACAGCATGGAAGCAAAGCTTAGATTATTTTCTTTATCTGTGAGCTCTCAATGATGTGACTGCGTGCACTTTTCAGAGGCGTCGACGCAGCAGGAACATGAAGAAAACCGCACTGATGAGGATGCAGAGTGTACACACAGTGGGAACCACAATCTCTGTTACCATCTCCATGTGGCCTATCAATGGATCTGCAACGCGTACATGGAACCAAGAGTTAGTGTATCGCCATTTATTCAATTCAGCTTTATCTATTCAGCTCAAGGCATTTTATATTGTAAGGTAGACCCTACAATAATACACAATACATTTAGAGCCCCAGCTTACTTAGATTTTTGATTTAGTTGTGTACTATAAAAAATAATTTTTTCCTTAGTGCAAAAGCACAGCACTCTTTTAACAGAATGATAAGATGGGATGCTATGGTGGTGAGGATCAGAAAAACCCTTTATATACTTCAGCATGAACATATTATACCAATTTTACAAAGAAAATGATAAAACTGTAACAAATACCTAGAGTTACAAATACAACTAAATATAAATGTAGAAATACGTGTTGAATATGTTTATGGTGTGAAGCTCTGACTGTATTACTTTTGGCTATTTCTAATATGGGTTCATTCCTGGTGTAAGATGATTCTATTCAGCAGCTTTTCCTTAACTTGTGTGACTCGTTCTATTGTGGAGTTCACCACCATCTGCACTCTAAAATACCTACGAGGATATTCAGCATTGTTGTGACATTATGTTGTGCATGAGCTTGGTGGCTGACTAATCTGAACAAAGAACATACAGTGCAAATGAAATACAAATAAAATAAATATTAATTGTAACATATTAAGTGTTATATAATGTTAGGAGTGATTAATTTAATTAAGTGATTGTCAAATGTGCGAGCAGGGCTTAAACTGAGCTGGAAGGACGTGGAATAGCGTTCCGGCCCCTTTAATTAATTTCAATCTAATAAGCAGATTAGTTCATTTTTTGTGTCCTGCTAGTATGGCAATATTTGCTGAGTAATAAAAAAAATCCTGATATCCTTTTTCCCTTCTCATCCCTGTGATTTGTTTATGGTGCAGATGTAAGTAAAAGTGGCTGCAGTACAGCAGAAGACGAGTGAGCATAAAGGGAGTGAAGCTCAAAATCCCAAACACACAACCAAACGCACAGTTTCTGTGCAGTTTGGTCCAAAATGTGTCTGCTCTCTAAAGGTGCAATCGCTGTGAGAGAAAAAGATGTTATTATGTAACAGTACTGGAGACGGGGAAAGAAAGACAGGATGGAGAAATTATTTTCAAAGTTAAGGACCGCTCACCACGTGAAATGTAAATTTAAAGCTTACATATAACACCCTCGCATATTCTAAGGCTCCTATCTGTACCTGATGTGTTGCTGAAATGTGTTTTGACTCAGTAAAAGCTGGGAGAATCACATTAATCTCACACAGCATCAAAGTATGTACCTAAACTTCATCATGGATTGACCAAGCCTGTTCCATTCCTGCAAGTTCCTGATTTTCCTTTGACTTTCTTCTAGCTGGAGGGGCAAAACAAAGAAAAACCCTGTTAGATGAGACAAAAACAAGCTTCAGACTGAATTTTCCTTTGTTTGGCCCCACCAAGCTTTTTACAGCCCACGCACTACTTCATTATACTAACCTGCAGCCAGCAGCTGGTTACTGGAGGAGCACGTCTCTACAGCTTTCCTCTTCCAACTTTCAACCTGTAAAGCCCAAACAAGCCCTTGTTTAAGCATAGTGTCTTCACCTCCATGGGGGACTTTTAGCATGAAGTGTGTAGCGTTTACCTCTCTCTGATTGGGAAAGCCATTTGAGCTGATAATGCGTTTGTAGTAGTGGACAGAAGCTTTTGGGTAGCGTGGCTTATTTTTGCTCCTGAAGTCCACGTAGTAGAGCCCAAACCTCTCAGAGAAGCCTTCATCCCACTCAAAGCTGTCGAGGAGAGACCAGGCCGTGTACCCCTTCACATTGACCCCATCTTTTATCGCTGTAAGTCGAATCGTGGACACTCGTTTGATTGACATCATATCTAATGTACACAGGTTTGATATTTGATAGGCAGTTTTTGAGACAGTGACGTCTTCCTGGGTTTCACCTTTGAGCATTTCGTTGATGTAGTCTTTGAAGTACTTCATCCTCCAGTCGTCACAAAGGTCGGTGCACAGCATTTTCTCTGACACGCCATTTTCTGTCACATAGATCATGGGGTTTCCATACTGAGTCTGTTAGTGAGATGCCATATCACATATTTTTGTTATTATATTTGCTGAAAAACTATATTTCAAATGAATACAGTATCACCCAGGTTCACAACAGAAAGACATCAACAATTTATATAATGCTGATACATTTGCCATACATGAACTTGTCATGAGTGATCAGTTCATCCAGTCTTCACTGTGAATATGTCCATGATGCAGTGGTTTCACACAAAGCCCCAGTTTCCCCCAAATACAGCTAGAGTTTTAATTTGAATAGCTCAGTAATCAGGATGTGTACCTTAACAAAGTTCAACAAGCGTCGGAAGCCCCAGGGAACGGAGTAGAGCCATTCAGAACCAGGGTCAGGCCATTGTGGGTCAACCAGTTCAGCAAGGTCACGGTCAGAGAAATAGTTGTCTCCAGCTCCTGATGGGTAATTCTTCAGAGTGACATAGCGAGTTGTGAAATGTCCAAGACCCAAGAAGTCACAGGTGCCCTTGATGTAACTTTTCTCCTGAGGAGAGAAGACGGGCAGCCGCGAAGCTCCCAGACCCTGCTGGCCACTCTTCCTGCCTGAAGAAATTTAGTACACTGTGAAACTAAGTGAAGCTATATGCAAGGCATCAATGACAGCAGGGGTGGGGGAACATAAGGAGCATAATATCAGACTGAAGTCACGCTAAAATTACAATGCACTAAATACTGAGTATGCAACTTCCTCTTATGCAAACAAAGAGAAGTGTTACATAGTGGATCTTGATTGATTCAGTATTCTGTTCAAACTAGCATGTGTACAGCTACTACACATGATGACACTGGAATATAGGAATTAATCTACCAGCGGAGGTAATAGTGCATTCACTCAGGTTAAAAGCATTCGTGGTGACTTATTCATGGCTGGTCACACAGAAAGTGAGGTGCATAGTTGTGTGACAAGTGTGTACACAAACCCCCAAGATCACAATAGGTTAGCACTTACTGCAGCGCATGGCTGTTTTCTTCCAGACCACAACATATTTGCTATCAACTACAAGTCAGGCTCTTAATTGCTATGTTTTGCTGTTGTGACAAAATCTGGCGAAAGACAGACATGTAACACTTTGCAAAGTACCCCCGGCCCCCCGTGCTTCTTTCTGCCAATAGAGGTCTTCCATATACCTCCGTATAGCAACAGCTTCTAGCTCAGCTCTTCTTCTCAGTTTAGCAGTTCAGCAGTGTGTGTTGACCACTGAGTTTGAAAAGGCCAGGATCACAGCAGCTGCTTTGGAAAGTATTACTTCCTATTCAGAAATTCATGAAAATAAATGAATGACGTGGTGAGATTTTTCTCTTTGAAAGGGATGTACGTTAAACTTCCCTTGAAAATTCTTGACACATGTAGTTATATCCTTTTTCTTTTTTGGGGTGAGGACATTTTTACATATTGCAAAGGTCTAAATGGTTGCATTTGACATACCAATGTAATCTTTCATAACTTGTGGGTAGTCTCCATGGAAGAGAGGTGTAGCAAACCAGCCCAAGTAGAACTGAATGTATCTCTCTGCTGCTTCGATATCCCTCTGGTTGGAGATGTCCACTGGTTCACCCCAGTCAGCAGTCAGCGAGATCCCAACCAGGCCTGCACACATGCAAGAGCTTTGTTGATAGAAATTATGCATGTGCATATATTATTTACACATAAATACAAACACACACACACACACACACACACACACACACACACACACACACATATATATATATAGATAGATGAATGAATGAAAGTTTTCCCTTTCACCTTTTTGTTTGCTTCTCCACTGCATGTCATACGTGTGCCATACTTTAGCATGTGCCTGTTGCAAAGATAGAGATGCAGGTTTAGCCTTATGTCTGTTCACCATTATTTTTTCAATCAAAGGTCCCAGTGAGATACAGTATCTTTTCTGGGAGTAACAAAAGTAACAAAATAAGATGTGAGGCTTCACGAAGAATAACGTACAAACTGCTACATAAGCAACACAATATATTTGACCAATTTTAATGTAATATTTAACAAAACACAATAAACGAAAAAACATGTAGGAATCATACGGTAAAGAAAAATGTGTAAAATAATAACATAATTGTAAAGAGCATTTTTGTAAACACTGATTACAGTAGTGGTAAATAATTATTTGCTGCTCTGCTGAATTTAAAGTTTGTTCAGTTACAGATTCAGTAAAATATGTACGTGAGCAAACTTATAAATGAGCTCTCGACAGTTTGGTTTTAATGTAGGAGACAGAATATCAACCAAAACATGAAATCGTTGTTGGCAAGTGCAGCGATAAGACATTTTTATAGCTGATCACCAGGTTTGATTACATGTTGGGAGGGATTTGACCTTTGACGACTGGCTCAGCCACTTCATGACATTAATGTGCTTCCTGATGCCAAAGAACTTAATTTTGGTTTCATCTGACCACTGCACTTTCTGGCCTTCTCTTGGTAAAATTGATGGAATTATAATCTTGACAGCAACTGATTTGGAGCACCTTTGTTTTTCAAGTTTGCAATCATAGTATTAAAACTAATAATTGGAAATTATGGTAAATGATCAGATTTATCAGCAAAACTGGGCACAAGTCATTCAGTCCTACCTTGATGATATGGTGGGCGGCTTTGTAAGCTCCTGTTCCCTTCAGTTTCAGTCCAGGTGCATGTTCACCTGTTTCATATCCCTCCACAGCAATGGACTTAATAACGAGACACTGACAATCACTCTCTGACACAGCATACTGTATTACATTACAACTGCAAACTGTGAAGGAACCATTTTTCTTTAACCTGACATACCCAAGGATTGTTGAAAGTAATCCAGTACTTGACTCTGTTTCCAAATCTTTCAAAGCATAAGTTAGCAAAGTCGTTAAAGTAATTCACCATGCTGATATTGTGCCAACCGCCATATTTCTCATGTAACACCTGTGGAGAGTAACATAGATTTTACTGTTGTATCTACAATATAGCTTTGGATAAGAAACTATGTTGAGCAATAATATTAGTGCTTACCTGTGGTAAATCCCAGTGGTATAGAGTGACAATGGGTGTGATCTTGTTATCCAGTAGCATGTTAATCAAGTCACTGTAATATTTAATTCCTTTCTCATTGATTTTTTCACCTGTAAGAATTGAAAGTGACATACACTACATGGAGCAAAGTGCTGGGAAACTATACATTACACCTAATGCAATTGTTGGTTGTGGAAATCCACAGCATGAGGCTCACACATACAGTGTGAGCACAGTTTTTGTGCATCCATGAAAAACTTGCCAACCAGCTCGTTCTGCTACTGACTCTTGCTTGGTGTCAGATTATTGACGTCTGAAGAAGCAAGTTCATACTGGCAATTTCATTAAACAGACCGGGGCCTGAGTAGCATGAAGAACCATACACAGCTACAATACCCAGGCACCTCGTTGTCAGGCTGGACACCAGCTTGGTCACAGACTGGAGGAAGATGGACTTCAGACCTGAACTGTGGAGATGTGGGATTGCCACTGGGTGCCACATCTCATCTCGATATCATTCTGCATTGATATTGTCTCCAGTGATGATAAGCCTTGTTTATTCAGTGAGGGAGATGCCGCCCCAAACCATCACACTTACACCACCTAACGCTGTTACCCTATCAGTGCAACAATCAATCCACACTTTGACCCCACAATCCAACTGCTGCAGGGGGAATCTGGACTCTTCGGTGAACATATTGTTCCTCCACATGTTGAAGTTCCAGTGCTCATGGTGCAGACACCAGCAAAACTGGGCCTGATGGTGAAAGGCAGTCATGGTAGGCTTCCTGGAAGCCCTATTAGACCAGAGCTCTGTTTATGGCTCCTAAATGCCGGTGTCATCTTTTTGGGATGTCCGCTTCACAACCTCTGACATCCTCTGTTCTATGAAACTATAATACTGCTGACACTTGGTTTTGTGCAACACATTCTTTAAGTTGCCCAATGGCTTGGTCCCTATCCGGGTGAGTCTTAGATTATCATAAGCTCACAGTAAGAGTCCATAGCAGAATAAGCTGTTTATACTGGCAAGTTTATCATGGATGCAACCGCCATATTCAGCTCTACTGCTCAACCCACAAATGCATTTTCCTTACACGTGTGGCACAATTTAAGAGGAAATAAATAGATTTTCAAAGGGAACGAAGTATTGTTACAACTAAGAAAAAATCACGCAAATACAAATGTCCTAATTTTTTGTGCAAATTTCAGATATATACATTTTTAAATGATGTCAGATGTCAGATTTATGCTTACTTTTCAGTCCAGTGGGTAAAATCCTTGGCCAGGAAATGGAGAAACGATAATGATTCAGCTTCATGTCCTTCATCAAGGCAATATCGTCCTTAAAGACAGACAGCAGGAAATATTTCTTTAAATAAATCACAAAAGACGATGTCTTTAGATGTGAGTCTTTGTCTGATAACATATGAAACAGGTCTACTTTATATTATCTTCAGATAAAGCTGTAATCAGATTGAATGTTTCCTAAAATTCCTAAAACATATTTTCCATTCTAACTATAACAGTTCTGGATGTTGGTTGGGGTGTAGGAGTCATAAGTCATGTGGCTTATGTTGGAGTCTGTGGTTTGATTTGAATGTAAGACCACTCTTTTATTTTATTTACTTACTTTCATGTTGATTTTTTATTTTTACATCAATTTTTAAATTGATCTTTTACTTAATATTTACTTTTACTTTATTCACTGTCAGGAGTCTGACACCTTTTGAAAATGTTACCTTTAGTGTAAAAGCTATTCCTTCACATTCTGGGCTGCAAATAAACATTAGAAGGAAAGCAAGAAAACGGAAAATATATTTTTATATTACAGTTATATTTGTAATATGCATCCATATGTAATGTAGGCTGTGATAATGAATGTTAGAGGAAGAGAAACGAGTCATTTAGATCGGTTGAGCAATAAAATATTGTGTGTAACAGTTTGGCACTGAAGAAAATTCCATTTTTTCCACGTCACCTTGAATTTGTGGTATCCCTCACATGAAGAGTCTGCTGTGTCATTCAAGAATATTTTCCCCTTTTTATGGGAAAATGCATCCCAGATGCTTATTCCCTTTCCATCGACATTCCAGGCTCCTTCAGTCTGGTAAGCAGAGCTGCCAACTCCCCAGGAGAAACCTGCAGAGGAACAAAAAACAATCAACAAATCTTATTTTATTTTGTATTCACTCCTGAGCTTATAATCATGATCACATTACGGTTTTCCAGGTTAAGGTAGAATTTTATATTTATGTTTAATTATACGATCAACTTTTAAACCAACATGAGCACTTTAAGAACGTTTTATTCTTACTTTGTTCTTTAATAACATTTTGTGCCCAGAAAAAAATTATGGCAACTTAGGAAAGATCCGTCTGTCATGAAGATTGTGTGATATGAACGAACGCTGGAGACATAGGTTTCCTATACAGTGTTGCATAATATGGAATTAAAAGTCATGCCTTCATAAATATTGAAAAAGCAAAAGAGAAAAATGTCATAATATATTTATGTTCTGAAAAATCTTGGTCAGACAATAAGCATTTGTATGTTTTTCACAGCCTTTTGAGCCTTTTGAGCAGACACTCAGTATCAAAACATTTATGTATGCCAGGAAGCAAGTAGTGCATGTTCAAAAAATTACAATATCATGGAAAATATCAGAT
Organism: Rhamphochromis sp. 'chilingali'; assembly: GCF_963969265.1. Lineage (NCBI taxonomy): Eukaryota > Metazoa > Chordata > Actinopteri > Cichliformes > Cichlidae > Rhamphochromis > Rhamphochromis sp. 'chilingali'. The sequence goes on from NC_137933.1 coordinate 3,020,733, forward strand.
TTTTAATAATATGATTTAAAAAAGGGAAACTTTCCTTATTCTGTCTTCACCACACATCAATTAAAATAGTTCAAGGCTTTGTTCCTTTAATTATGAGAGCTTCCTATTTGAGTACATCACTATTCAAACTGTAATACTGTATATATTTCAGTCTAGTTCAGTATATTCAGCCTTAAGGATGGCTGCTGACTTGATATTTGTCCACATGATTATCATCAACACCCCATAATGGATCAATTAGATCAGTTGGAGGTGTTGTTGGCCGACAGGTTGCAGGTGGAATACGTGACTCTGTGGACCAAAGGTGGAGGAAGAGGAGGCCAGGTGGAGGTTGTATTAGGAGGCAGTGAGAGAGAAGGAAAGGCGGAAGTGTGGAAGAGTAGGGACTCTGGGGATTATGACTGGTTCAGGGGTATGTATGATGGAGAGAAGGAAGGTTGATATTATAATGTAGGCAGGAAACTAGGTAGAAGAGAAGCAGGGCCAGGAGCACCGGAGCTGTTCTGTCACGGTGTAGATAATAACAGAAATACAGCAGGGGTGATCTTGATGGAAGAGTATGTGAATAGTGTCGTGGGGTAAGGAGAATATCAGCTAGGATCAAGAGTTTGAAGTTGGAAATTAAAACAGTGATGTGGAAAATGTTAGGGGTGCATGTGCTCCACAAACAAGGAATTCGGGAGTAAGTTGTGTGAAGTGGGAGAGAGAGTCTCCAGGGGGAGATTGGAACAGATATCAGTGGAAAAGGAAGCAGAGGTGATGAGGTGTTCGGCAAGAGACAGAGAAATGCCGAAGGACACATGGTAGCAGATTTTGCATAAAGGATGGAACTGGCTGTTGTAGAAACATATTTGAGAAGAGAGAGGAACACTGAGTGACATACTAGAGTGGAGGATGGTGCACACGGGTGAGCTACGTCTGAGTGATAGCAGAATGTAGCTACACAGCACTGGATGGGTTCTGTAGGATGACTTTGGACTTCAAGAAGAAGAAGCAAGTGAAAGTAGAAACAACTTTTAAATGGTGGAAGATGAGGATGAGGCTTCATGCTGAGAAACAGCTCTGCAGGTGCAATGTTAGCTTTGAGATTCCTAATAAAGAAGTATACAGATGGTCAGAAGGAGTTTCACTCTGTCTTTGTTTCTAGAGAAACTATATGATAAGGTTCCACGAGAGGAACCCTGGCATTGCATAAGGAAGTTAGGGGAGGTATGTGAGGCTGGTGCAGGACAGTAAGATAGTGGTGGGGTAGTAGTGAAAGTCCATAGAAGTATGACAGAGTACATGTGTGTGAGTGAGAGAGAGGCACGTTGAAAGGTTAAAATGCAAGAAGCAGAGGTAGTGAAGGTAGAGGATGGGGTCAACCATCCAAAGCAAGTCAGGTGAAGAAGAGAGTTCAGACAGGGTGGAGTGGGTGTAGATGCGTAGCAGGTGGGATTTGTGGGGAAAAGCCAGAGTGAAAGAAAAATTTACATGAAAGATGGTATACAAAGTTCAGAGATGATATTACTGACAAAACGACAGGAAGCCAAGTCGGAGGTGGTAGAGTTGAAAATATTACGATTTTCATCAGGAGTGACCAGAATGGACACGATTAGAAAGAGGAGGAATGGTGAATATAGTAAACAAAGAATGTTGAAAATGAGCTGCCAGTCCTGAGGAAAAGAGAAACACCTTAGATGTATTATAGCTGTATTGAAGGATGCTGGGGATAGGGTGAGATGGAGGAAGACGATCCGCTGTGGGAACGTCTGAAGGGTGAAGTCAGAAGAAGAACAAGTAGTAGTGGAAGAATCTTACGCTTGATTCATTTATGAATTCTCAGATAACTCCAGTTGCTCAAGTTCAAGTTCAAGTTCAACTTTATTGTCACTTCAACCATATACAGTTTAAAAATACACAGTGAGGCGAAACAACGTTCCTCCAGGAACCAAGGTGCTACAAGACAAGTTAGTGCAAAAAATATATATATATATATAATATATCTAGTAATAATATTGTGCAAAAGAGCATTTACAGGTTGGTGTGTGCGATGGTTTGGTGGTGTAGGTCAGTGTGTTTGCGCTTGTGTTGGTTAGTCAGTCCAGTCTCAATGTTTTGAGGTATTTGAGTTAAGCTGAGTGATAATGTTAGTGTATGTGTGTGTGCGCGTGTTTATCAGTCAGTCCCTTTTTGCTGAGGAGACGGATGGCTTGTGGAAAAAAGCTGTTGCACAGTCTGGATGTGCGTGCCCGAATGCTTTGGTACCTTTTTCCAGATGGCAGGAGTGTAAAGAGTGTGTGAGAGGGGTGTGTCCGATCAGCCACAATGCTGGTGGCTTTGCGAATGCAGCGTGTGGTGTAGATGTCCTCAATAGAGGGTAGAGAGACCCCGATGATCTTCTCTGCTGTTCCCACTATCCGCTGTAGGGTCTTGCGGTCTGATATGGCACAGCTCCCAAACCAGACAGTGATGCAGCCGCTCAGGATGCTCTCAATAGTTCCTCTATAGAAGGTGGTCAGGATCGGTGGTGGAAGCCGGGCCTTTCTCAGTCTTCTCAGAAAGAAGAGACGCTGTTGGGCTTTCTTGTGCAGGGAGCTGGTGTTGAGGGACCAGCCGAGGTCCTTCTCCAGGTGTACGCCCAGGAATTTGGTGCTGTCAACGATCTCCACAGAGGAGCCGTTGATGCTCAGCGGTGAGTGGTCGCCTCGTGTCCTCCTAAAGTCAACAACCATCTCTTTTGTCTTGTCAACATTCAGAGACAGGTTGTTGTCTTTACACCAGTCCGTTAGCCTCTGCACTTCCTCTCTGTACGCTGACTCGTCGTTCTTGCTAATGAGACCCACCACGGTCGTGTCATCAGCGAATTTAATGATGTGATTTGAACTGTGTGTTGCTACACAGTCATGAGTCAGCAGTGTGAACAGCAGAGGACTGAGCACACAGCCTTGTGGGGCCCCAGTGCTCAGTGTGGTGGTGCTGGAGGTGCAGTTCCCGATCCGTACTGACTGAGGCCTTCCGGTCAGAAAGTCCAGGATCCAGTTGCAGAGGGAGGTGTTCAGGCCTAACAGGCTCAGCTTTCCGATCAGTTGTTGGGGGATGATCGTGTTAAATGCTGAGCTGAAATCTATGTACAGCATTCGGACGTGTGAGTCCTTCTGATGACTAAGATATTTGTATTTTCTTGGTTTTGTGACAGATTGTTTAATAAATTGGTTACATAATAAAGATTTAACTCTGAGCACTGAAAAAGAAATGTGAGTGTGAAAAAGTGCGGGATTTGGGATTTGCATGTAGGAACTAGGAATACTCGATTCTACCAACAAAAATGAGCTTAGCTGAATATACCAGAGAGATATTTTATATATACGGACACTATATTGCTCTCCTGTGGAACTGTAAGTCCAGCATGTGGTCTGCTGGTCTCCTGGTTTCCTACCAGTTGGGAAGGTGCCGTAGTAGAAGGACGTTCTCTCGTTCTTTGTCCAGTCAAAGTCCTCAGTGGCTGACACACATAGCACCAAGGCAAGCACATGGTGTGGTCTCAGGATTCCCCACTGCAGCATTGTCATCTTTGGCAAAGAGAGCACTGTCTTTAGTTACAATTGACTAGCCAGATTTTAGCACAGATTTAACATCCTCATAGCTTGCACATTCATTTTTTAAAGTGTAGTGTCTTCATTACACTAATCCTACTCATATTTTGGAACGGCACAAAGGACTTTTTTGGAAAAAATATAAATACCTTTTGATTTTCTTTGTACCCTCGTGAATAATTAAAAAACAAACAAACATATTAGGGTAGGATTAGGTTTGTCACCAGTGATGACATAGACCTCATAGGGTTAATGGCAGTAATGTGTGGGATGGCAGCTGCTGCAAGGCTTCAGTCTGCTCTGAACTATACAGGATGGAATATCACAGAACATGCATAAATGTTTAAGTAAAACAAAGACTCAGAAACTTACACTCAGGTGTCAGGTGTCCACAGGTTTTGAGTAAAATCATCCTAATTCAACCCCAAACCTCAGGATCATTTAAATATCCACTGAAAAAAGTTACATATCCACCGAAACACCCAGTCATTGTCAGAAGAGCCTAGTTTCATTTCAGCCAGCTGTAGGACACACTGACACAAAATGCTATCAGAGACAGAAAATAAGCCAACTTGTCCAACACGGTTAGGATGACTGACATTTCAAGCTGCTAAATCTTTTCAAGGATGTGGAAGATTTTAAAAAGTAAGAGTGGGGAAGAAATACAAAATTGCCCTTAATTCCTGTGCTGTTTCTTTCCCTATACTTTCCCTTTTGCTCAGCCTGTGTCGCCCCAACCACCTCACTCAGAACCACATATAGATGTCTGACCTGCTGCATTTGTCTCAGTTGGAAACTGCTCCAAAATGCAAGAAAAGTCTCCAAGCTTCTCCACCTGATCAGTGTTCGCCAGCGTTACTAGCTGGTTCGCTGCCAATGGTAACAAAAACAAAACCGAGTCGAGTATCCAGGACATTTTCTGCTATTCATCAGCACATGTACAGCAACCCCCACCCCACCAGACGCACACTGAATACCTCTCCATTTGAAAGCAGTGAAGTGTGAGCATAAAGCTTTTGCTGGGGCCAACAGATCTTTTTGAAAAGGAGGGATTTTGACACTGTAAGCAAAGTTTATGGCAGAGAGCATAATTTGTTTGCAAAACACATCAGAAGATATTAAAAAAGTTATCTGCTGGATGTGACTACTGGTTAAACCTCTATTTGGCAGCAGTAATGTTTATTGGGTTAGTTTGTCTCTGGCGTAGCTGAGTACAATACTCAGGTGGGGAAGAATTTCAGTACAATCTTCCTGATAGATGTGCTTCAGCTCGGCCACATGTTTTTTCTTGATGCATCCTCCAGCTTCAGCTGATGTTTCGGCCAACTCAGCGTTATTGTTTTAGCTTCATACGACCACTAGCCCATTACAGCTATGTAAGGGTAGGGTCTGTGGTAGTACCGTCTATATTAGTGTCCCAATGCTGAATTATTATGATCATTATTGCCATTGAAGTCAAACATTCATTAATTTAGAAAATACAGGAAATAATCAGTCAACATTTTCATATGATAACCTTCTATTAGGTAAAACAGCTTGCTAGAGCACATGAGTGATGAAGGTAAAGGTTAGGTACTGGTTCCACTGGGACAGGCCTTTCCATGACCTGCTGTGACTCAAGAACATTACCAAAATCCACCACTTGATTCAGATCCAGTCTGAAATGAATAAGTTCTTAATTTTCCCATGATTCCCACTCTAGCTAGATTCAGGAATACAAAGTGTGGTCATTTTTCTTGGAGTTCTGAAACCAGAAGGTGAAACAATCAGAACAATACCACGTTTTCATTACAGTCGGGTTTGCAGAGGTGACGCTCGTATAGTAGAAGCTCACCAGCCTCAGGGTCATGACCACTTCAGTAAATACAGTGTGGTGGAGCGGGGCCCTGTACTAAGCATGAATACAGCCATTATCATAAGATGCTTTGTTTACAGAGCTTTGTTGAGAAATGCTGAAATGTTCAGAACTAAAACTGTTGGCACTGCACTCTCACTTTATGTTTGGGTGCTGAAGCTGTGCTCTCTGCTTGTTGTGTTTGCGTTCACGCATCTGTTTCACTTGCTCGCTCTATGTGCATTTGTATATTGTTGTTGTTTTTTAGTGCACTGCATGTGGTTGCAGTGTTTGCGCCTGTGGAAAAAGGAGACAACATGGGTTTAGCATATCAAAGGCACAAGGGCCCCAACGACTGTTACAGAAATTTTTGAGATTTCTAGCACTTGTCCGCTCACCTCAGCTGGCCATATTTAAGGGGCTTTATTGTAGCCTCGCAGAGCTGACATGAACATCTTTACTAAGGTCCCAGGATTAGTCCAACAAACCAGGTATGTTGAGAGTGCCCTACTCTGGCCACAGTCCACAGAGCAAGACACCCACCAGTGTTATTGAGGTGGGTGGGCCTGTGGCTTTACAGCCAGTTTCTCCTGATTATCATGCTGTGCTCTCTGTGATGCCTCCAACACCAGTTTCCCAAAATCACCTGGAGAGTGATGAAGGCTGTATGCACACATACTGTCTCGCATTTTAAAGTGCCAGATGATAGCGCTAATCCAAATTAATCTGAAGCATGAAACTAATTTGATGTAAGAGTTGGAAATAGAAATAAACACTGCAGTGATTTTTTTTTTTTAAAGACATTTTCAAAGGCTAAAGTCTTGACTTTTGGTTCCAGACCACAGACTGGGGAGTTTCTTTGATCGCTGTAGTTTATGTCTTGATTATTACATGTGTGTGTATATATAATTCATTCAAAGTTTTCTGTATCTACAGCAAGCTGGGGTCTGTGCTCCAACGTGCCTTCTACGGGTCCAGTGGGAGGGTGAGTCAAATAATTACTTAGTTACTTTGTCAAAGTATAGATGGGTTTCCTAATATAAAGTGACTAGAATTTAAAAAATGAGTCAATCTGTGACACATAATTTGAATTGTCAAGTTAATTAGTAACTATTCTGATAATTGAGAAATCATGTTAGTAATTTTCACACCAAAAGAAAAAAAAATGGTCGACTTAACCTTCACCTAACATATAAACCCACATATTTCAGTTTAAGAGAGCATAATGTTATTTTTATACAAAAATTAGCTTAAAGGCATACCTTTTAAAATTCTTTAAGACATTTAAAATCTTAGCATCACATCTTACATCACTTTATCAAAAATAAACAAATCAACAAAAATCATTTATGATTTGACTTGGTGTTGTTTAAATCAAACAAACTTCATCCATCCCTGCATACGTTTTCTTCTGCTTATCCGGGGCTGGGTTGCAGGGGCAGCAGCCTAAACAGAGAAGCCCAGACATCTCTCTCTCTCCCCGGCCACCTCCTCTAGCTTGTCCGGGTTAACACCAAGGTGTTCCCAGGCCAGCCGAGAGATAAAATCTGTCCAGCGTGTCCTGGGTCTGCCCCGGGCCTCTTCCCACTGGGACATGCCCAGTACACCACACCCAGGAGGCGCCCAGGAGGCATCCTGGAGGCATCCTTTGACATGGCTACCCAGATGGCTGAATTCCTCACCCTGTCTCTAAGGGAGAGGCCAGCCTCCCTGAGGGACATGGTCGAATGCCTTCTCCAAGTCCACAAAACACATGTAGACTTGTTGGGCAAACTCCCATGAACCATCAAGTATCCTCGAGAGGACAAAGAGCTGGTCCAGTATTCCACGACCGAGATGAAAACCGCATTGTTCCTCCATCTGTTAGTCAACCGAGGTTTGGCTAACGGATGGACTCTCCTTTCCAGACTTTGGCTGTAGGAGAGGCTGAAGAGTGTGATCCCCCTCTGGTTGGAGCATGATGGTTCCCTTCACCTCTGCTGTCCACCATCTGGTTTGGGGGTTATCATTAATGGAGTAGCTCCAGCAATCGAGGTGCTGAACATGGTCCATTCAGACTCAATGTCCCCAGTCTCTCTTGGAATAGTGTTGAAGCTCAGCCAAATGTGGGCATTTAAGATCTCGCATTGTCTGCTAGGTGTTCCCAGCGCAGCCTCATTGACAGCGCAGCCTCCCCCGCCACCTGATCAAACCTACTATAAGGTGGTGATCAGTTGACAGCTCACCACCTATCTTCACCCAAGTGTTCAGAACATGCGGCTGCAAATCTGATGATACGACTACAAAATCCAGAATCGACCTGCGGCCTAGAGTGTCCTGGTGCTATGTGCACTTATGGACACCCTTATGTTCGAATATGGTGTTCGTTATGGACAAACTGTGGTTTGCACAGAAATCCAGTAACAAAACACCACTTGGGTTCAGATCTGGCAGGCTGTTCCTCCCAGTCAGGGCCTTCCAGGTCTCTCTGTCACATGAGTGCTGAAGTCTCCGAGTAGGATGACAGAGTTCTCAGGTAGAGCACCCTCAAGCACCCCGGCCAAGGTACTCCAAAAAGACCCGGTACTCTACATGTATATATATATAACACCCAACACGCCCCTGCGGGCGGTTTATCCTTCAAGCTCGGGTCCTCTACCAGAGGCCTGGGAGCTTGAGGGTCCTGCGCAGTATCTTAGCTGTTCCCAGGACTGCGCTCTTCTGGACAGAGATCTCCGATGTTATTCCCGGGATCTGCTGGAGCCACTCGCCTAGCTTGGGAGTCACCGCACCTAGTGCTCCGATTACCACGGGGACCACCGTTACCTTCACCCTCCACATCCTCTCGAGCTCTTCTCTGAGCCCTTGGTATTTCTCCAGCTTCTCGTGTTCCTTCTTCCTGATATTGCTGTCATTCGGAACCGCTACATCGATCACTACGGCCGTCTTCTTCTGTTTGTCTACCACCACTATGTCCGGTTGGTTAGCCACCACCATTTTGTCCGTCTGTATCTGGAAGTCCCACAGGATCTTAGCTCGGTCATTCTCCACCACCCTTGGGGGCATCTCCCATTTTGACCTCGGGACTTCCAGGTTATACTCGGCACAGATGTTCCTGTACACTATGCCGGCCACTTGGTTATGGTGTTCCATGTATGCCTTGCCTGCTAGCATCTTGCACCCTGCTGTTATGTGCTGGATTGTCTCTGGGGCATCTTTACACAGCCTGCACCTGGGGTCTTGCCTGGTGTGATAGACCCCAGCCTCTATGGATCTTGTACTCAGAGCTTGTTCTTGTGCTGCCATGATTAGTGCCTCTGTGCTGTCTTTCAGTCCAGCTTTGTCCAGCCACTGGTAGGATTTCTGGATATCAGCCACCTCCTCTATCTGCCGGTGGTACATACCGTGCAGGGGCCTGTCCTTCCATGATGGTTCCTCGTCTCCCTCCTCTTTCTTGGGTTTCTGCTGCCTGAGGTATTCACTGAGCACTCGGTCAGTTGGGGCCATCTTCCCAATGTATTCTTGGATGTTCGTTGTCTCATCCTGGACTGTGGTGCTGACACTCACCAGTCCCCGGCCCCCTTCCTTCCGCTTACCGTACAGCCTCAGGGTGCTGGACTTGGGGTGAAACCCTCCATGCATGGTAAGGAGCTTTCTTGTCTTTATGTCAGTGGCTTCTATCTCCTCCTTTGGCCAGCCTATTACCCCAGCAGGGTACCTGATCACGGGCAGGGCGTACGTGTTGATGGCCCGGATCTTGTTCTTACCGTTCAGCTGACTCCTCAGGACTTGCCTGACCCTCTGCAGGTACTTGGTGGTTGCAGCCTTTCTAGCGGCCTCTTCATGGTTCCCATTTGCCTGCGGGATCCCCAGGTACTTGTAACTGTCCTCTATGTCTGCAATGTTGCCTTCTGGTAGTTCAATCCCCTCAGTTCTGACTACCTTCCCTCTCTTTGATACCATCCGACTACACTTCTCCAGTCCGAACGACATTCCAATGTCATTGCTGTATAGCCTGGTAGTGTGGATCAGTGAATCGATGTCTCGTTCACTCTTGGCATACAGCTTGATGTCATCCATGTACAGGAGGTGGCTGACAACTGCTCCGTTCCGTAGTCGGTATCCGTAGCCAGTCTTGTTAATGATCTCACTGAGGGGGTTCAGGCCTATGCAGAACAGCAGTGGGGACAGAGCATCTCCTTGGTAGATCCCGCACTTGATGGTGACTTGTGCTATGGGCTTGGAGTTGGCCTCTAGTGTTGTACGCCACATCCCCATTGAGTTCCTGATGAAGGCTCTTAGGGTCCCATTGATCTTGTACAATTCTAGGCATTCCAGTATCCAGCTGTGGGGCATTGAGTCATAGGCCTTCTTGTAATCAATCCAGGCAGTGCACAGGTTGGTCAGTCTGGTCTTGCAGTCTCGGCTGATTGTTCTGTCTACCAGTAGCTGGTGTTTTGCGCCTCTGGTATTCTTGCCAATTCCTTTCTGTGTCCCGCTCATGTATTGACCCATGTGCCTGTTCATCTTAGCCGATATGATGCCCGACAGGAGCTTCCATGTAGTACTGAGGCAGGTTATTGGTCGGTAGTTGGAGGGGACCGGTCCCTTCTTGGGGTCCTTGGGGATCAGGACCGTCCGACCTTCGGTTAGCCATTCCGGGTGTCTCTCGTTAACTAGCAGCTGGTTCATTTGTGCTGCCAGACGCTCGTGGAGTGCAGTCAGCTTCTTCAGCCAGTAGGCGTGAACCATGTCGGGCCCTGGTGCTGTCCAACTCTTCATACTGGAGACCCTTTCTTGGATATCTGCCACTGTGATGGTTACTGGACCCTGTTCAGGGAGGTCGCTGTGGTCTGCCCTCAGATCCTCTAGCCACTGAGCATTGCCGTTATGGGTTGCATCCTTCTCCCATATGCTCTTCCAGTATTGCTCCGTCTCCAGCCTTGGTGGTGCTGTTCTCTTATTGTTCCCTTGCCACTGAGAGTACACCTTTGCTGGTTCTGTGGAGAACAGCTGGTTTATTCTCCTGCCTTCTATCTCTCTGGTGTACCTCCTCAAGCGGCTGGCCAAGGCTGTGAGTCTTTGCTTGGCAGTTTCCAAGGCCTCAGGTATGGACAGCTTGCTGTATTTCTTAGGCACCTTATTTGTCGCACCTTGCTGCAACTCCGTTAGTTGGCTAACCTCCCTCCGTGCTACTTTGATCTTGCCCTCTAGCCTCCTTCTCCATGGAGGGTACTGCCCCTTGTCGCTGTTCAACTTGTAGCCAAGCATCTCACTGATCACTGCTGCCGTATTGTAGATCAGCTTGTTAGTGTCGGTAATCGTGGTTGTAGGTATTGCCCGTAGTGCTGCATTAACATCATCTAGCAGACCTTCTGAGGGTACTTCACGTAATCTTGGTAACCGGCTACGGGGGATCCAGGTTTCAAGCTTGGCCATGATCCTATTTTTCAGGTCAGTTCCTCTCGCACTCAACGATCCTTCTCCTATCGCACTTGGGGCTATGTACCCAATCTCGGGTGGGGGTGATGATATCGCCCCCCTGACCTGGCGTCCTGACTCCTCCTTGCCGTAGCATTTGTGTTGTACCTCGTCAATCTCTAGCTGTGAGAGCAGTCCCTTCTTTCGAATGTTGGAATACTGAGCTACTAGTTGTTTCGCCGTCATTGTGGATGTTGGGTATCGAAGAATCCATATATATATATATATATATATATATATATATATATATATATATATATATATATATATATATATATATATATATATATATATATATATATATATATATATATATATATATATATACATATATATATATATATATATATACATATACATATATATATATATATATATATATATATATATATATATATATATATATATATTACATTTACAGCTGAAGCCTGGGAGATTTTAGCTTGACTTGGCATAAAAACTGGATTCAGGGAGGAATGTCTGTCCTTTGGCTCTATTGGAACTTTGTATCTCTATGTAAAACTGATCAATCGATCTGTTTCATCTTGGTTGTTTAGCATCTTCACTAAAAAAAAACCCACGAAAACCGCAATTTGTTTCTTTAGGAATTAAGTGGTTATAAAAAAAAAGCCAGAAACCTCTATAAAATCAGCTTATTTGAGTCACATATTTTCAGACAGTCTTCTGTGAAAATTTCCATTCCCAGTACAAAAACCTCAGATGGTTCTGACAGCCAGATAATAGCTGCTTGTTTACTGTTAGCTCAATAAAATATTCAAAAATTGAAAGATGTGTTCATGTCAGACTAAAAAGCTACTCACACAGGAGCCTCACAGATAGGTTATGCTGCCACAAAGTCTAAAACTTGGTATACATGTGTAATATTTGTCAAATATCTCCTAATAAGGAATACCTCCATTTCATGCAGGCTTCCTATGTTTGATGCTTTTTGGTTTGGGGTAAACTGTAACCATATTTTTGTGCTGCGGCTGCTCTCAGGTGACCCTTTTTGAACAGCGAAACTTTGCTGGCAGAAAGCTGGACCTGAGCTCCGACTGCACCAGGGTCAGTGACAAGAACTTCCCAGAGAGATGTAACTCTGTCCAGGTGGAGAGTGGAGCGTAAGTCTACTTAAAACAGGCAGCAGGCCACTGATGCACGCTCTGCTGTCTAAGGTTATCCAAAAAGCAGATGAAAGCATCTACAGTGGTGTGAAAAACTACTTTCCTATGTCTTGTATGTTTATCACATTTAAATGTTTCAGAGCAGCAAACAAATTTAAACATTAGACAAAGTAAACACAAAATGCAGTTTCTAAATGAAGGCGTTTATGATTAAGGGGGGGGGAATCCAAACCTAACAGCTCTGTGTGAAAAAGTGATTGCTGTCTAAACCTAATAACTGGTTGGGCCACCCCTAGCAGCAACAACTGCAATCAAGCGTTTGCGATAACTGGCAATGAGTCTTTTACAGCAGTGTGGAGAAATCTTGGCCTACTCGTCCTCACAGAATTATTGTAATTTAGCTAAACTGGAGGGTTTTTGAGCATGAACCTCCTTTTTAATGACATGCCACAGCATCTCAGTTGGATTCAGGTCAGGACTTTGATTAGTCTACTCCTATATGGCCACTCCAAGTCTTCATTTTAATTTTCTTCAGCCATTCAAAGGTGGACTCGCTGGTGTGTTTTGGATCCTGCTGCAGAAACCAAGTGCGCTTCAGCTTGAGGTCCAGACAGATGGCCAGACATTCCCTCTCGGGATGTTGTGATAGCAGAATTCATGGTTCCACATTACCACAGCAATTCTTTTAGTTCCTGAGGCAGCAAACAAGCCCATTTAGCCCACTTTTTCACACCACTGTATATCTGCGGCCTTCAATAAACAGACACTAAAAGCAAATGAAATCAAAATGATGTTTAATCACTGTTTAGAGCCTATTTGAATCTAAAACAACATTTCAAACATATTTTTATTTTAGCTTTGTTGTTGTTTTTGTCTTTGCCACATTGATTTTTGACTCTCTCTCTTCTCATTTAAAGATGGGTGGGTTATGAGCATGAAAACTTCCGGGGACGTCAGTACCTATGGGACATGTCAGACAGGGGCGAGTACAACTGCTACGATAGGTGGTGTGCCCAAGGGGACCACATCTCCTCTGTCCGTGCTGTCAAACAGGTGGAACACAGAAACGCACACTAGTTACAGAACATACAGATCTTCTTCTGTCTCGACCTTTTTAAAGAAGCGCTCTCAACATGCAGTATGCGCTCCATATCTGCTGTACTGCTGACAAGCAACTGAATAAAAGAGATAAAATAGTTTACAGAAATACATCAGAGCTATTTATGGTGGATTCCAGGATTAAAACAGATTGTTTTGGTCTTAATAATTATGCAGACATTTTACTTGTTTTTGTGAAGAATGACTAATGCACAGTGCTAATGTCATAGAAGATGGTATTTTTCTACATCCAAAGACAATGTGTTGGTAAATAATGTATATTGAGCTAACTTTGTGATGAACAAAAAAGCAGCTTAATAGTTACATAATAAGTAATTTAAAGTAATTACATTTTGATTATTCTAATACATAATGTTTTAATATTTTTTGGTTTAGCAAAAGTCATACTAAAAAGATTTTATCTGTGGTTATTTCTAAAGATATACTCCAGTATTCAGCGGCACTTTGTCTCACCATTTTACAAATTTGTATTTAAAAAATTGCAGCATTAGAAGAAAACTTACAAAAGAAGAAATCAGCCTTAACAACAGTGTGCTGGTTCTCTCAGTCCACAGACACCAGCTAACCAGCTTTAGTGGGAATGGTTGTCTGTTAATTCAATTCAATTTCAATTTGTTTTTCTTTTAACCTTATCTGTTATTTCACAATAACAGTGGCCTCACAGCGGTAGATAAAGACCCTAAATTGTTGGAAAGAAATCCCCAGCAATCACATGACACCCATAAGCAAGCAATCGGCAACAGTGGCAAGTGAACACTTCCTTTTAACAGGAAGAAAGCTCCAGCAGAAAATCTGAGCTCGCTGGTTGGGGATGAGGAGGGAAAGAAGAGAACCGAGTGACAAAAGACACACTATGGGAGAGAGAGTCAGTTTTTAATAACTGCTAATTAAATACAGTAAGTTGTGTTGTATAAAGACACAGTGAGTCAAAATAGATGAGCGAACAAGAAACCTTCAGTGTATCATGGAAAGCGCCCCCACAGCCTCTTTGCAGCATAACTAAAGAATGGTTCAGGCTCACTGAGCCCAGTCGTATAGATCAGTGAGCCTTCAGCTTTCAGGCCCCTCTTCAGTTTGGATTCAGCAGACAGACTGTCTCAAAAATGTTCTTTTTTGCTGGATCAGGTGACTCTGCATCCTCCCTTAGGTATGCTGCCATAGGTGTAGGCTGCTGGGGGATTCCCATGATGCATTGAGTTTTTCTTCTTCAGTCCCCTTTCTCTGTATGTATTACTGTAAGGTCTGCCTTACAATATAAAGCACCTTGAGGCGACTGTTGTTGTGATTTATATAAATAGAATAGAATAGAAGTGATCCAGACCTGACTATATGCTGTATCGAAAGGAAAGTTTTGAGCCTAATCCTGAAAGTAGAGAGAATGCATGTCTCTTGAATCCAAACTGGGAGCCAAATCCATAGTAAAGAAGTCGAATAGCTGAAGGCTCTGCTTTCCATTCTACTTTTAAAACTAGAAAGCACCAGTAAGCCTGCAGTCTGACAACAAAGTGCCGTGTTCAGATAGCACAGTCCTATAGCTCTTTAAGATATGACTGGGCTTGATTATTTAGGATTTTGTATGTGAGAAAAAGGATTTGAAATTTAATTCTAAATTTAACAGGAAACCAATGAAGGGAAGCTAAAATTGGCGAAATATGGTCTCTGTAGTTCTTGCTGTAGTGTTCTCAATCACCTGAAGGCTTTTAAGGGAGATTTTAGAGCAATCTGATAATGAAGTACATTATCCAGCCTAGAAGTAATAAATGCATGAAGCAGCTTTTCAGGGTGTTTCTGATTTTAGCAATATTACACAAGTAAATCAAAGCAATTGTAAATATTTTTTAATGTTCTTTCTGAAGGATATGATCAAAATAACTTAGGTTCTTCCTGTTTATAGGTTATAGATGGACAATTGTGAACCACTGGACTGGAGTGCTGTTTTAGCACCTTATCTGCTGATTGAACGTGTATGTTGTAGTGTAATGTAATCCACCTCAGGTCATTAGCCAGTACATAACATTTATCTCAGTCTCCAAAGTTTCATGTTATCTTAAAGTAATTAGTAATCCAATATGATTAAAACTTTCGATTTCAACAGCAGTATAGCTTATTCAAAAATGCAGGAGCCATTAAACAAATACATTCAAAAACACACACACACATACACTCAACAGTTGTGTATTTCTGTGACTTCTAGGACAACAACCCTGCCAGAGCTCAGCTGTTTGAACGAGCTGGTTTCTCTGGTAAGAAGATGGAGCTCCAGGATGACATCCCCAACCTTATGAGCCGCTACAGCCTCAACAGAGTAGCCTCCATTCGTGTGCTCGGAGGAGCGTGAGTGATTAAACGAGTGAAGCCTTTGGACTTTGAGCAGTGTAACTAGTATCCTACCAGAGATCTAACCTTCCTCTGTGTATACAGGTGGGTGGTGTATCAGGAGCCCAACTACAGAGGACCCCACTACATCCTGGAGAAGCGTGATTACAACAACTTCTCTGACTGGGGCAGCCAGAACAGCACCATTGGCTCCATGCGGAGAGTTCGCTTCAACTGAACACCAACTCTGAGCTATTGACATTGCGCCCATGAAATTTGTCAGCTTTATATACAAACATTTACATATTTTTAGTAATAAATTGTTAAAAGGCAAATGTTTTTGGTATTTATTCTTCATAATTTATTACTTTTAATAAAAGACATATGGGTTTTCGAAATGTAAAGAATTTGTAACCGATGGGTAATCGATGGTTGTGCCCTAATACCAGAGACATAATAAGTCAGCAACATGACACTCAATTGAAATCTATAGAATTCCATAACATAAAAGATGGTGGTAGAAGTATAACATCTGTGATCAAAAAACTTCTCTAAGCTTAAATGTTTGAAAAAGCAACCCTAATTATTATGACATGTATTGATGTTTTGCAGACACACAGAGGATAACCATATCATATTAACTTGTTTGGCATTTTGGACATAGGACAGTCATAGTGTGAATGTAGGATCAAGCGAATAAGGCCCCAGTCACACTGGCCTAGAGACTGATGTGCAACTCAGCCACCAGTCATTAGGAAAAAGTGTTGCTTTGAGTGCTTGCAGGACGTTGATGGCACTTGCAGGAAAAATGGCGACTAAAGTC
Source organism: Rhamphochromis sp. 'chilingali' (assembly GCF_963969265.1). NCBI lineage: Eukaryota > Metazoa > Chordata > Actinopteri > Cichliformes > Cichlidae > Rhamphochromis > Rhamphochromis sp. 'chilingali'. The sequence continues at coordinate 3,036,984 of NC_137933.1, forward strand.
CCAGTAACACAGGTCTACAGACCAGTCAGTCATCACCCCCGGCAACCACTGTTTGGCAAAAACGTCCTTGTTATTTTTTGAGTGTCTAACACAGCATATTACTTTGGTCATAAACTGAATGGAAGACATGTGGATTCAGCTACTCTCTAAGCTGTAGCGAAACTGTGATTCAACACATGAATGGCCTGAGGATAAAAACTCCTCTTGAGCCTCTCCGTTTTTGTTCGGATGGTGCGGAACCTTTCAGAAGCTGGAACAGTTCATTGCTGGGATGGGACGGGTCCTTCAAAATCTGAGTTGCTCCAGTCCAGCATCTCCTGATGTAAATCTCCTGTAGGGAAGGGAGAGCAGTCCTGCAGCAGTGTTCTGCCATACAGATCACTCTCTAAAGAGCTTTTTATTTTCAAGACAGCTGTTTCCATACCGGGATGTGATGTTCTGTATGAGGATGCTCTCCACAGCGCCTGTATACAAAGTCCTGAGGATCACTGGAGAGACTCTGAACTTCCTCAGTTGTCAGAGGTGATACAGGCGCTGCCTAGCCTTTTTGGTCTGGACCTGAATGTGGGCAGACCATGTCAGGTCTGAGCAGATGTGGACACTGAGATACTTGAAGGACTGCACCCTCTCCACTGGAGCTCCATTGATGATAATGGGCTTGTAGTCTCTGTGCTGACCCCTTCTGAAGTCCACCACCAGCTCCTTGGTCTTGCCGACGTTCAGCTGGAGGTGGTTGTCCCGGCACAATGATGCCAGATTCTTCACTTCATCCATGTAGGCCGTCTCATCGTTGTTGGAGATTGTGCCCAACACCACTGTGTCGTCAGCGAACTTCACAATGGTGTTGGAGCCGTGGGTGGCCACACAGTCTGAAGTGTAGAGGGAGTAGAGCAGTGGTGAGAGGACACACCCCTGTGGCGCTCCCGTGCTGATGGTGATGCTGTCAGAGATGCACCCACCCTCACCACCTGAGTTCTGCCAGTGAGGAAGTCAAACACCTATGCACACAGACAGCTGTTGAGTCCTAGATCCCTCAGCTTTGTGAACAGTCTACCGGGCACTATTGTGTTGAACGCTGAGCTGTAATCAACAAACAGCATTATCACATAGTTACCCTGTTTCTTGTCCATGTGGCTAAGGGTGGTGTGCAGGACGTGGGCGATGGCGTCCTCCGTGGATCTGTTGGGTCGGTAGGCAAACTGGAGTGGATCTGTGATGTTTGGGATGGAGGAGGAGATGGTTTTCTTCAACAGCCTCTCGAACACCTTCATAACCACCGAGGTCAGCGCAACTGGCCGGTAGTCATTCAGGCATGAGGGCTTGTTGTTCTGGGGACAGGGATGATGGTAGATCCCTTGAAGCATGTGGGGACCACAGACTTCAGAAACAACTTTTACTTCTTTGCTTCGAGTTTGTGTCGTACTTTAAGGTTTACTATTGCTCGGCTAATGATATATGCAGAAAAACATGAAAAATTGCAGGTAACTGTGGCAATTTTTCATCAACTACAGCATTCACTAGGTTTTTGGTACAGTATTATCTTTACAACCAATTCCATCCAGTGATAGCCAGAAACCTCCACTAATCAGGGAATACAATTTTTTTTCCTAACAATCTGTCAATGTATCATGTCTTTAGTGGACATCTCTTGAGTAATGTGTGCATGACATCACATGAGTAACCTCCGAAGCATTGCAAAAACTCCACTGATGTTGGTTGCACTGGCTGACAGAACATCTGATGTGGTTTGCACATTTAAACACAGGATCCAGAAAGCCATTCCAAAAGGTATATGGTGATGGTGAGGATTTAGTACATGAAGAACCGAAGATAATATCAACTTTAAGTAAATACAGACCATTGGTGTAGCACAACCATACGTTTAGGTGAAGAAATATCCATTTACATTGCATGGTAATCAGATATAAGGTTAAACGGAGTCTTCTTAAAGTAGAGGTTCTTTGTTCTCAGTTTGGCAGTAAAGAGTTAAAAGGCCTAACAGGCCAATAGGGTGGAGTTATTTAGACTCCTGGGTGTGTTTAACAAACTGACAAGAAATGTATGCTGATGTATTGAAGTTGGAAAATGGCTTAGAATTTGTGATGTTAAGCTTATTATATTAACATTGTGTCAATTTCCTACTGCTTATCCAGGTCACAGGGCTTAAGAAATGAGGCTCCCTTTGGTCTGCAGAGAAGCCTTCATAAATTGCCACCTTGCTGTAGTGGAGCTGTTTGTGTGCTAGTGATGTCAGGAGCTGCATTGTTGGGGATAAACTGTCACCCAAAAAAAAAAAAAAAACAAAAAAAAAAAAAAAACACCCCACAACATTCTTAAGTTTTAGCATGCAGTCCATTTAGGCTCTAATACCAGTTTCATGTCATCGCTACAGAAATGTGTTTGATAAGGACACACCCCCATTTTAGTTCAGTGCTCCAATGCAAACGTTATTCCACAAGACTTGTTTCACTTCCAGAACCAGCTGTTCTAATAGGCAGCGATATCTCCCCAGCTTCCACAATGAAGTCATTTGTGAGCCCTTTTACTGAGATGCATGCAAAGAACACAGTCAGGCTTTGCCTCATGTTTTCCACCTGTCTATGAAGACAAACCAAAAGTAGGTTATGATTTTTTTATTTTTTTGGGGGGGGGGGGGAACCCACAAACACACTAAGACAAGAGTTAAAGTCTAAGAACCATCTAAAACTTTATTTCGATCTCCAACAAGGTACATTACATGCAGATGCAAAACTGTTTGCTGCCCAACAGGTATGTTTAATCATTCAATAGTTAAAATCTTCCACTGGTGGGAAGAAAAGGAAAAAAAAAAAAAGTTAGATTAGAAAAACTTTACTTCATAGAAGCAGTTTGTAGATCCTCTGGAAGCTGCACAACAACTTCTCAGCTTTTTCTTGGATATGCAGTTCAAGGTGCATTAGAAAAAAGCCAATACAAATGGCTCAAATTCTCAGATCATAAAAAGAAAAAAGTTGAGTCAGAGTACAGCTGCTGCCATGTTCTTGACAATTGAAGATTTGAGCTGAGGAATGAGGCTGATCTTGAGAAGCTTGCTGCTCGAGTACTTTTTCCTCACAGCCTACAGAGACAGATCCTCAAGGTCAGTCTCTACTCACACATGATATGAGCTGGTGTATTTATTCTCAGCCAACTCACCTGGAACTTCGTTTTCCCTTCATTTACCAGCACAACATTTTTGGCAATGTGCTGCATGATGGGCTTCAGGTGGGCCTCGTCATAGGTAGAGTAGTGCTGCTGTGTGGGAGACTGATGGGAGGTCAATTAACAGCCAGCTTGAAGGAGCACGATGTTCATAAAAAGTGACTTTAAACTTACCCAGGGTAGGCCGTCCAGCAGCAGCTGGGAGAGGCAGAGGGAAGCAGCAGCGACCTCAGAGGGCCTGTAGTGCACCATATTGTAGTCAAGCAGGGTCAGCTCCATCAGGTACTTGGCCAGCGTGTGTCTCTCCCCATCAGACTGATAAACATGCACGTCAAGGTTTAAGATTCTTACAGTTTCTCTAACACCTTAGCTGCCATTTTTCTTTAATACAGAGTGATACACATGCAAGTTATGAATTGGAGGCAGCCGATTCCTACACTGTTGAAGTCTTCTCCACATTAAATTCATAATGAAACTCACATTTGCCACCTTAGATGCCCGTCTGAGAAAGTGCAGTGGGAGAGGACGCCCCAGCTGAAATTTCAGGCCCTTCAGAATCTGCTGCTCCATCTCGAGAATCTGAGATTTTGTAAAGGCGTTGTCGGTTATGTAGGCAAAGTCGCCAACCTCTGGGACATACATCTCCTCATACTTGCAGGCCACCAGCATGGCAGTCACACCGACAAGTTGCAGCTTCCTGCGAGACACTGGCTGGACCTGCAGCGTAACCAGAAGAAGCCTTTTAGATCCAGGTCACAAACCCATAGACAAGGCTGTTCAGAAACATCACCTGAAGAAAGCGGTCCAGAATGGCAACTGTGAGGTACAGAGTCTCCTGCAGCAGCTGGAACCTGGAGTGAACCTGGACCAGCCAGTCGATGAGAAGCGCTCGCATACCATCAGTGATTTCGTAGCCCTGCATGTAGTTTGCTCGTACTGTCTGCTGCAACTGAGAAGACAAACTGATGTAAGTCAGAGACGACAGCAGCTGGTGTCAGAAGGCAGGGGAAGAAACTACCTCCAGGTTGTGCAGATACTTGTAGATATCCTTCACATATTCTGAACAGAGCTGTGGCTGGTCTGCATCCTCCTCATCCACGTCCTGCACCGCAAGCAGTGCCTCAGAGAAAGCCAGGCACAACTCAGTCTCCTCCTTCATGGACACATCAGTTGCAGATTCCTCCAAAACCAAAGGAAGAGGCTCTGTAGCTGCTTGGACTGGTCGAACATCGGCAGGTTTAGCCACTTGGACACAAGATGGCTTGGCTGACACTTTTGTCTGTCCTGTTCTCTAAGGAAACACGTTTGGAATCATTACAGTTGGGAAATGCAACACGAGTCACTAATAAGACTTTCAGATTGGACAGGAATAAAATTGTTCAACTATTGCGACCTTCCCTTTTGCAAACCACTAAGGGGATTTCAGTCTGCTGCAAGGTTCTTGCTTTGGCTCAGCTAAACCAGTTGACAAGGTTTGTGTTTATTGCAAAAGACAGACAGATGAAGTCTGGGTTGAAAGTCAGCCAGTAAAACTACTTCTAGTCTAGCAGGCATACCAATAAATCAGACCTCTATAAGACTTTATTGCCTGCTTACCAAGTGACTGCAAAGCAGACAAAATGAGTCAGGAACCAAACCAAGATGCTCTTACCTTTGTGACAGTCACTGCTGCGTTAAAGTTGGTAATCTCTCCGAGAGCTGCTCTCCTCGGACCCGCTGCTGCGGCGGCTTTCCCCGGTTTCTGCCGGTTCTCTGCGGTTAGGAGCTGCTAACGAGACAAACATGCACATTAAAAAGGCTTGACCGACTTTTCTACAGCGTGTTTAACATTACTGAAACGATAGCGTTATTATTGCAGCGCTAGCATCAACTAGCCAACAGCAGCGCTTCTCTAGCAAACAAAAGTCTTTTTACTCACCACAGCACGAACTTCCACAGACATGTTTACCGTGGGCAGCAACGAGGATACAGAGTGACCAAGAACAAGCAAAAGAGCATATAATTCAGACTAACAGAGGACAGTTTCCCAACAAAATCCGTAAACAGTTATTTCCGTAGCTAAACAACACAGCGACGAGCAGCTTTCAAATAGTTGTCCTCTAAATCTGATTGGATGTAGCGATTTCGTTCGGACGCTTGTGATTGGCTAGTGATTTCAGGTGGGAATTAAAGCCATATGAGCTTTTAAAGTGCTCGGTAACCTTATCTCACAGTCATCGCTTCATCTACAGTAATATAGCGCCAGATAGTAGATTTATAGCAAATGCTAAATAATACGTAAGCAAGTCTTATGCCTAAAGGCAACTGTTGTTAAAAACTGTGTATGAAAAGTCCCTGGTTTGGGACCTGACGAAGACACAAACCCCTGTGGGGCAACCCGCTGTAGCAATCCCTTTTACTGCTTTAGATTCCTTTTTTAAAAAATTATATTTTTATTAGTCATTTTGTTTTACATTCAGATAACAAAGAGTGTATTTGGTGGCTTGACAGTGTATACATAATGCAGTATGTTTAACTTATTTACATAAAGTACATCAATACATATTATGAAGTAGAGGGTCGACCTGACATTGTACAATACATGAGAGATACACCAGTTCAGGGCTGGCCTTACATAAATTCAGGGCAGAGGGGGGACACAAAGATAATCCATTCATTCCATATTTTGTAGAATTTGTCTTCGAATTTTTAAGGAAAATGTCAATTTTTCCATTTTAAATATTTCAAAAACCACATTAAAGCAATACTTAGATGTTTGCTTTAGATTCCATTAATTTACCTTCTTACTATACTTTCATTCAATGTGAACATGGAAACACAAACAGCATCCATAGACACTACAAGCTGTCTGTAGGTAACTCTGCATGTCTGATTTGGCAGATATTGCAAAGAATCAGAATACTTTATTAATCCCAGACTATATTATGTGCTCACAGTTGCTCCAAGACAGTAAAAACCTTAAATTAAATAATACAATACTTTACTAATTTGGAAAAAAAAAAAAAGCTCTAATGTATATAATAGCTCAATTATAAATATCTCAGTATATAAGAAAAATTAAATATATAAGGTTGAAATTAAGCTGTACAGGATGTGCAATAGGGCATAACTATTACAGTGTGTACTGTGCATTAGATGGAGGAGTTGTGCAGGGAGATACCTACAGACAGGAATGATCTCCTGTGTCGTTCTGTGGTGCATTTGGGCAACGTAAGTCTCTCACTGAATGTGCTCCTGTGATAGGCCAGCACATCATGGAGCGGGTGGGTGGTCTTGCCCACCTTTGTCCTTGGACAACAGACCTGATAAGCCATGTTATGTGTATGTATGATCTGGCAATGTTCCAAACCGCCCAAACACGTTTATTGTGCACGAGGTGACTGCAGAGGAAAGTCTGTGACAAGCAACCTTTAAAAGTTCTCATTATTTCTGAATTTCCAAGAAAATATGAATGATTTTCAAGATGCCTTCAGACTCCACTGTGTTTTCCATGTGGGCCAGGCCACGTTTGACACAGAAATACATGCATTTTTATTAAATATTAAAGCTGCAACCCAAATTTGTGAACTTCAAATTAGAACCACATTTGAAACCTTACGTGTCATATTTTACGTTCCTTTAAATCAGCAAAATAAGTGACTGATGCAGAAGTATTGAATTACCTTCATGTTTACTTGGGCTGGTATTCTTCTGATCTGTCAACCACTGGCATAATGAAATTATCTCCCTATTAGGAGCTTAAACATGAATCCACAGTCACAGCATGTCACAAAGCTGACCACGTAATCATACAGCACTGCACTCGCTTACTCTTTATTTGAGCATCCCTTAAATCAATTCAAGTCATCTTATAACCACAGATATGGAGAACACGTAGTACAAAAATGCAAACCCCTGAAGGACGGCTGAATAACAAAATGCACTTTGCCATGTGATGTTACTCAAGCCACAAGAACCCATGCAACAGGTTGCAGGGGTTAAATTGTCCCAGTGTGACTTTTAAAAGAAAAACAAAAACCAGCTGCTCGAGAGTTTGGTGGCATTTTCTATTTTCAATTCCACTTCTTGATCTCACAGCGTTTCATTATGCCACAGCTGGAAATGGCCTGTGAAAATGTCCCTTTGTTGAGATGGCACAAAATAAAGAACCCAGATGTTTTAAGGAATTGCTGAATCGATGGGGTCCGAGGTGTGAGGTTCAGGGTAGTGAAAGGACCAACAGATTCTCTTTGTTCAGTTAGTTATAAAAACAAAAAAAAACCAAAAAAAAAAACCCAAAACACATCACTTGTGTTCCCATGTGCTCCAAGCACAGCAGGGTATAATGTACCACTAATTTTCTGCAACCATGAGGCAATTGCTTTTAACTTAAGGGCAGGAGGCATCTAGTTTTCCTCCATATGCTCCTAAATGAGGGTACATCCAATTAAAATAAAAATGTCCACCATACTTTATTAGCTTTTCAAGGTAACTCTTGTATAAGGTGACACAGGTATTGAGAAAGACACAAACCATCTAATGGTTTCTGTTACAAGTCACCTCTACAACTGAAACAATGAATTCAATGGTCGTTTCCCCTGTTAGGGGTGAAAATTTGATCCAGTTCTTAGCAAAGGCAAAAGTCCCTTTGACAAATGCACATTTGCATAAAAATGAACTATATTTGAATGACACAACATAGTTACTTTAACAGACCCGTGAGGTAAAAGGTCAAAAACACAGAGTGATATATCACACACTGCTGATCAGCAGGATAAAGTGTATGAAACAACAAGCTGAACTCAGTTCTACTGCGTATTCATTTGATCTCTTTCTAAGCTGGTGCAGCCCTCCACAACAGTCCTAGTTTCTTAAGTGGCCTCTGAAATTTAAATGTTTTAAATCCTTCCTCCGGGGTATCTTAATGAAGCTGTCCCAAAGATTCATGGTGGAAAAAAAAAACCCACTTAAAGCTGGTGTTTCCCATTAATCCGCTAGCCACCCATTTAGCATCTTTAATTCATGAAAGCACTAACTGTTAAAAAAGGCTTTAATACTTGAACAAATGGCAGTATCACAGAGTTTCAAGAAAAACATACACTGCTAACAGAGGCTGCACCGCCACATCATCAAAATCCCACTTTATTACCTGTTGCTTTGATTTTACTGTTGTGAAAGACGTCCAACCTCCAACAGAGCAAGAACAAAGTCATGTCGGGTGGTGGTTTTCTCTCATATTGCATGGTTATGGAATGTAAATGTAACTGTTACGTAAATGGACAAAACACAATCCACACACACGTCGGTTTCCTGAACCAAAGTAGGATGAAGAGGAGACAGAATGAAGCTCTGGCCTTATTATTTATTCTATAGTTCTTCCCTGCGGTGTGGATGGATTGGCTGAACGGCAGAATCAGTTGCCATTTTGGTTCATCTGTAGATACTCGTTGTGTAACTTTTCTTGGGTCTCGTAGAGCTTGCGGAGCTTCTTGGCTTGACCTTTGCTGAGCTCCTTCCCTTCAACGTCATGAGTGGGGAAACCCTGTTAACGGCGACAAAACCAAACACACCTTTAAAGCTTTTCAGGTTGACACGGTTTGTGAGCTGTCGTTTCCATGGTAACTTTTAAATTACCTTTCTGAATTTTCCTCAAGTTCTGACGCACACACAGTTACACTGGATGCGGATGTCATTTCAAATAAGGACATTCATGTCTGTACAAGCAAATCCCCGTGAGCTAGGTCTTTCCTACTCTTGGATCCGCATCACGTCATTGACCTCAGGCACACGTCTAGCTGTGAGCACCAAATCCCCACTTTTATTGCTGTAACTTCATGATTTCGTGGCGTGGGGTCGTTGGCCCCGTGACCACCTCACGACCTGGAGTACCGGGTGCTAATCTTTGTCTTTGCTTTCCTAGATATCCCAGGTTTTAAGCCCTCAGCAACAGATTCCTGAGGTCATCAGGGCCCACGAGCCTCACCACCAACATGGCACCAGCTTAACAGGTTCTTCTCATGAAAAATTAAGCATGGGAGGTAAAATAAGGACTTACCGTTTCATCGAATTTTGAGTATTTGTCTGTTTCACTGCGAAACATTTCGCTTGCAGGGATCTTCATCTTGGCCAGTTTCGCCATCTGCAACAGTAACAGAAACATGAAGATTTCCCTGATGACACAAACGCAGAAGGTCACTGTCTATATAAACCATCAGACTGACCTCTTGCTCCTGTTTCTTCTTAGCAGCCTCTAGCTTCTTCATTTTCTTCTCTTCTTCCATCTGTGAAAGATGGAATTTTATTGTGTGAAATGTTTTAAAACACATGTTTGCATTTTTAAAAAACAATTTTACATAAAAATGAAGGCTTGCAGTGGACTTCTGTTAAAATTGTAAATCAGCTAAGAATTTCTTTTGTCTGAACAAACTAGCTGTTAGATGTTGAAATGCCCGTCCTTATATCCTTGGAAACTCAGCGTCCTTCAGTTTTGGGAGGGGGCACTTCTTTTTCTGGCTTATCGTTTACTTTAAATTGGGATAAATTATCTCCTGTCAATCTTAGGACCTAAACTGCTCCAGACATGCACTCGATGTGTGATGATGTCTTCTCTTACCCTCTTCTTCTCCTCTCTCTCCTTCAGTAATGTCTCCTTGTCCACTAGCTTCACCACAGTGGGCAGGCCTGCAACACAACCACTTTATTTTCCAACACTCTTCACTTTGTAAGAACGAAACAAGGTCAGAACTTTTTTACATTCTTACGAAGAGAGTAAAGGCTCGGATTTATTGAGCAGGGCATCTTACTGCGCTGCAGTCATAAAGATGTGATGAATGGAGCGGATAATGATTTCGTGACACAGACGTAGCCAGTTTATTCCAGTAATAACTAACCCAGTCCACAGACGGCTGCGCAAAGGAGGCAGACCTGATGAGGAAGATCAAAACCTGAGCCGATTCTTTATCTCTATAACTTCAAACACAGACATCTTACCTTCGTGATCTTCCAGACGTACTCCAAGCTCTGGCAACATGTCGTCACGGACAACATCGCAGAGCTGCAGCAGCTCTGTCACTGAATAAGTAAGAAAAGAAAAAAAAGAAGAAGAATTTCATGTTTCAGTTCTCTCTGATTCAACATGGAGGTGATGTTTTGAGTTATAAAGTAAACAGTTTTGTTTAAAGCGCATGTTCTTACCTTTCTGCTCTCGAGCAATTTTGCGGACGCGCTCTCTAAAATCTGACAGCACTGTGAGGTATGGCATCACTGCGCTCTCCAGCTGTGGACAATTAAGGGGAATTTTTCATATGCAGTACATTTCTCATAATAATAATGCCACAAGAGACACAATTCAATCACAAAAAGTGAAAACCAGTTCACTTACATCAACACTCTGACTCTGTCCACCCATGGGAAAACCTACGGGGTCCGATCCTTCAACTGCACCAAATATCTAGACAACAACAAAAGTTTCATTTGAAGGGTTTGTTAGGCATCTCCACACTGATTTTGCCCAGTAATGGAGTTGTTTCTTAACTTGGAGAAGTAACAAAGTGTATCACATCCACTTTCATGTGTGTGAATGGATGAATGAGGCATGTTGTATAAATGAGATAAGAACAAACAGCATGATTTCTCCTCCATACAGAATCAAGGTGTTCTGTAAAATTCATTATTCTGAGAGCTGTGAAACGATAAACGCAGCAGCAGAAACGTGCTCACCTTCAGCATGTTGGTGAGGTACGCAGCAATACTTTCCATCAGCATGCGGTTGGGCCTGAGTTTGACGCTCTTCTTGCTGGCAATGTAACCGTTGCTTTGGCTGACCAGCGTTCTCATCTCCTCCATGGCAGTGCGGGTGTCCACGTTGTCACACAGAGCCTCGTGGACGGCAGACTTCCTGTCACAGAAACTACACAACACAAGTCACTTTTTAGTTTTAAGTATGAATGTGTTGTGTTTGCACGCACACAACTCTGAAAGTGCAAATTTTGATGAAGAACAACAAACTGGTCTTCTAATCTACCGAGTCGCTCTCTCACCTGTTGTTGAGCTCCACCTCTGCCGTCTCCCACTTCTCAAACTGACCAGTGATGTCAGTAGGCGCACGCAGGATGTCTTTCACATTCAGGAAGAACTCCTTTCAAATAGAATAGAACAGAATTCAACTTTGTTGTCATTGTACATGCACAGGTACAGGGCAACGAAATGCAGTTTGCATCCATCCAGAAGTGCTTTAGTGATATAGATATATTACAATATATATTAGCAATAATATAGATATGTAAGTATATTACAGAAATGGGTCTATTATGGTATGTTATAATGTACACGGTATGAAGTATGTTATGAATATTCTATAGCTATAAGTATGTACAGGCTGTAGTGAGTACAAGCTACAAATAACAAACAAAACAAAAACAGACAAATCTTCCAACACTGTCTTTGTTCTTGCTTTCACCTACATTCATAAACTTCTCGTACTGGACGGCTGACTCCATCGTGTTAGAAGAATAGTCCAGAGTGTCCTTCCAGGAATGCATCAAGAAAGCCAGACGGAGCTGACGTGCTGCGTGGAGACAAACAGTGAGACCGTTAAATAGTTCTACTCTAACTGAAGAACTTAGTGTTCATTATGGATAACGTGTTTCTCTTCAGATATAAAATAAGTAACAACTGCTGTTGGGGTGAGAGAGGGAACCATTGCATTCAATAATAATTAAATGCAAAGTGGTGTATAAACAGATAATAAGTGAAAAAGTATGTCTGAAGAAGAAACGCATCATGGGAACCCCCAGCAGCATTCAGTTTGCTGTTAAAATGATGATTTTGGCTTTGAGCTGTGACAGTTTGTGCAGCCTCATAGCTGGAAAAACTCCCTGACAGTTTATTAATGGTGATGTATGCTCAAGTGATGCAGTCTACAAAGCAGGAACACATGTATCACCTGTGTTCTTCGCCAAGGCGTCCTTGATCGTGATGAAATTCTTCAGAGACTTTGACATCTTGCAGCCTGAGATTGTCAGGTGCCCGGTGTGCAGAAAGTACTGGACCCAGTAATCGTTCTCAAAGAACGCCTGTAAGCGGCACAAGCAACTGTGGTCATAACAGGTTTTACCCTTCATCACTGGAAACGGCTTTAAACACATTCAGGATGTTTCAAAGTGTGTGTTACGTCAGGCATTTACATAGTAAACAGGAACACATTTTCTGCAACAGTTACCTCTGACTGAGCCAGCTCGTTGTCATGATGAGGGAATCGCAGATCAAACCCTCCCCCGTGGATGTCCATCGACTCGCCCAAGATAGAGCCAGCCATGGCTGAACATTCAATGTGCCACCCGGGTCTTCCCTGTCACAACATTCAAAGAAAACACCGATGACTTCCTTTCTCATAAGTACAAATTCTCGTTCCATTTCACAGAGCCTCAAATGACACTTTCACGTTTATATAAAAGAAAAGCTTTAAATGCAAAGGATGATCACACGGTCTTTAAAGTCTCTGAAAATGAAGGCTCACCTTCCCCCATGGAGAGCCCCATGATGGTTCTCCAGGCTTGGAGGCTTTCCACAATGCAAAGTCATTCGGTGACTTTTTCTCACTTAGTCTCTCTGCAGAAATGCTCAGATCTCCTACAGAGCCAGGAAAACAACGACAACAGGTTAAAAACTGAACATTGTACTTATTCTCTACTCAAATATTGGTAGGAGGGAAATCTTGGTGAATCTCTTCTGCTCTCACTGAGTCAAGCACTGAAAATCCCCGACCTGTTGTCTGTTGTCGGGCATGTCTGCACCTGTTGTGTGGTGCTTGTTTTATAAGTGTACCTTCTCCCTCTTGTAAAGCTTTCTGATCGCCGACCGCCTCCGGCACCAGTTTAGCGTACGAGTGCTGCGGACTGGAATCAAACTTCAAGGTGTCAAAGTATACTGAACCGTTTGACTCGTACCTGCAGACACCAGAGAAACAAGTAACTATAGCGACAGCGATGCAAGCAGTTCGTTCGGTACGACACAAATCGTGAACAGCGGCAGCATCTTCCTCACCCATAACCATTTGAAACTATTTTCCTCACAAACTCCACGATCTCAGGCACGTATTCACTGACTCGAGTAAGGACATCAGGGGGAAGAACCTGTGTGCCAAAATGACAACTTAAATCCAGTTACAGCAGGAAAATGCTGATTTCAAAGCACATTTTAACAATGATATTTTAGACATAGTGTCCTTCCAGTAACAGAAGTTTGGACAGAGCAGTTTCAGCCATTGTTATCTCAGAAACGGTAACGTTCAACAACACAAGTAAAACTGAACAATTCATAGAAAAAGTTTCTTTACACATGTTGGATTTTTACAGGGGGCGTTTATTTAATTCCTTTAAGAGATTTTCTCAGAAAATCAAAAAATCATTTGGCTTTTTTATACTTACATTGAGTGCTTTCATATCTTTGTGATAGTCTTCTTCCCAGTATTTAGGGAGAAGGGAGAAGATGGAATTCTCTGTGACGTGACTTCCGAATTGTTTGTCCAACCAGTCTGCCAGCAAGTCCTTGGAATTCTCCAACAACACCTTGGGGAAGAAAAGACAATTCAATTGGACTTGTTGAGCTCATTTCCAGCTCCACACTTTTATTCGTGGTCACTATTAACAGAGTAGTTTTGCAGGATTCTAGTGATAAAACGATCCTTATTAGTTCTTGGTGCAGACCTGGTAAAACTGGGTGGAGTTCCTAGTTGGAACTCAGATCAGTCACACTAACCCTGAGTTACTAATCCCAAATGGTGGCAGTGAATACAAGCAGTAATAAAGCTAATCTGTCCTCCCACTGTTGTAAATGTAGAGCACTGACCATCTATCCATGAATCTGCTGCAGTTATTTTGGAAGCACAAAAAGCAAACAAAATAAAAACAAAAAAAGCATTTTCTGTATTTCTAGTGATATTTCTCTGAAGTTGCCACCACATCAGAACAGACTCACGTGTGCCAGAGGTCGTATGACTTCATCTGCGGCTTTGCTCTCCATTGCTGCTTGCAGCGGTTGCAGACTGGCTGTAACTGCACTGTCCAGCCTTTCCAGCATCTGCTTCTTGTCCGGGTCTGTGGTGGAAGCCAGCTGGGCCTGAAACGGCTGGAATTGGCAGAATAACACACAGAAATCCACAGAAATTAAAAAAACTTTCAGCTTGTCTCTGTTTTTAGATAGAGCTGAAGCTTGGACTTCTACTAGCTACAGTACAGGGTGTACTGATGCTTGTGTCTATAGAGTCTAGTGTTTGTGCATGCTGTGGTTAACCAGCTGCTACTTCACAAACACTGATACAACCCATAGGGAAACCAACAGAGCCTGCCGATGGAGCAGAGTTGTTGTAGGAGGAGGTTTGCAACTAGATCTTCTGATATTATAAACTCAGTGACATAAATGTTTAACATTAACGCAGTATTTATCTGTTTTACTAAGTACTGCACAGTTCTGTTTTGTGTTATTTGAATTATCTGCCTCGCTAAATAATGACCAATAATCTCCAGAGAGATACATGCTGTGCGATCAATGAAAACAAAGAGAGAAGATTTACACCATCACTGTCAGATCAATAAGTACTTCACACAGGTGCAGTGCATCCAGGGCTTAAACCTGTCTCACCGTTCTGGCGCTGAGCACATCCTGCAGTATTTGAGCCGCTTGTGGCTGTTTCTCTTTGTACTGGTCCAGAAGGTAATTCTGCCGGGCTCTTTTAATGATCTGAAAGAAGAATATCCCAATAATAAACCAAAACAGCAGAGTTTGCTTATGCCAAAAGTTCAAAAGCATTCTGCATGTATTGCAACATCAGCTCCATAGTAGGACAGTCTGGGTGCTAAACTGGCCTGTCCTGTAGTCCTGACGCCCGTTTAGCCCATTACAAAACAACAAATACAAATCAGCTCCTAATTTTCTGAGCAGCTGAAAACCTGCATGTGTACATTTATGTTTTCCCCCTGTCTAATTAGGTCATCACAAGACCCTGAATTCCTGCCATAACTTCTCAGAGACATGTCAGCTTACAAGCTGAACCTGTTTTTACCTGCCTATAAACACACAGACAGATGTGTGAACATGTGAATGTTAACAAGGACCTTGCACTTATTTCAACAGGGCTGCATTAATCATTACAGACACAGATGAGCTTGGACAACCCATCTCCCACATTTCATGCAAAAACCTTTATTAAAAAAATTAAAAACATCTAAAACACATCAAAGCAGACTTACTTTGTCATCTATGTCTGTAATGTTCATGCAGTAGATCACATCATACTTGAAGTAGTCCCTCAGTATCCTTCGCAGAATATCAAAGGATATGTAGGATCTGCATAAAGCAAATTATTCATTAAAATGTTGTTGTAATAGAAAAAAATATAACAGTCTCGCTATATGAAGGATCATTTCCAACCCAGAATTTCAGTGCTTAAATTCCTCTGATCTTGCTTACCTGGCATGTCCCATGTGGGAGGCATCGTACACTGTAGGACCACAGCAGTACCATGTTACTTTATTCCCTTTCTGAGGAACAAACAGCTCCTGAAACATGGAGGTTATGAACTTAAATGAGGATAACAAATACTTTAAAATAAAAAAATCTGATAAAAATGTATCTTACTGGTGGCAGCGGTATTTTTAAATGCAGTGTAATAGAAACGAGAGCCACAGCGAGAGATTAGGTTGCATAGATGGTTTTATTTCTACGTTTGTTTTTTCAGTCGAGACTTCTTCCTGATCCAGAACAGTCTGGTTGTGCCAGACTAACGCTCATCTAAGAAATACGGGCATGTTTATCAGCGCCACAAAGAGCCTTAAGCTAAAGACCATCTCGCTACACTTAAAATCATCTGGAAACCAGTTGTGTGTGCATGTGGCAAAATGCAAGCAGACTATGAAAATATGCATTAAATCTACAAATGTGAAGTGAAAGTGCTGCATTCTATACCAAGAATGAGAGCACATCTGTCACAAGATACATCAGTCAAAAGAAATGTGACTATAACTTCTTTAAACCATACCTGGATTGCATACTTTGGAAAACAGTGAGGCTTTAAATCCTGTCACTATTAAAAACTTGAATGAAATAATCTAAATATATATGCATTCTTTCTTTTTATAAGTTGTACAGTAACGATCACAGACTCTTTAGAATTGTGTTTGCTTCAGTGGTTTAGCCCTGCGTCAGGCTGCCCACCTGTCCAATGGATGACGTGCACGGTCATACTTTTATTCCCATGTCTGCTCCTACATACGTTTCTATTGCAGCTCCAATTGTTAGTCACAAATGTGGGCGAAACGCTCACAGTTACATGGCAGAAACCGAGAGCTACAGATGCTTCGTGTAATAAACGAAGCGCCAAAGCACAAAATTTGCATCGATTATTTTTTAAGTTATTCGAGTTACTCGGTGAATTGTTGCAGCCCCTTATTAATCCCTTGTAACTTTAACAGGCCTCATAATCTTAATTTGCCTGCAAATCATAGCTTATCATTTCAATTTCACATCACTGCATGAGTATAAATAAAACTGACTCTGTCCAGCCTGTGGCTATATATACATTGAGGGATGTGGTATCTAATGTAGCGACTTCACGAGGACCTCATTTCCCAGCAACACCAGCACTGATGTGCCCTTTACATTCGTCTCTACCTTTGCTCTTGTCAGGCTGTTGTAGAGTCGCAGCTGAGGAACATCTGTTTCTGCTGGTGGAGACCAAGGAGGCTGGACACGCTTTCCTTTGACTAAAAAAAGAAAGGAACAAGGGACAATTTCAGTTTTCACATCATAAGAAAAGGGGTTCTACCTCTGTCGAAGCTATTCATATGGATGCTTTGGTGACATCATGTTCCATTAGGGCTAATTAATAAGACTAATCAATAAAGGCTACCAATAAGACAGTGACTCAGAGCTCACGTCAGATAACATGAGACAGTGAAAGAGCAAAGAACTGATGCCCAGTGCTGTGATAATGGTTCAAAAACTGTGACACATGTAAATGGATTTATTTTTGCTTGAAATAGTTAAAGTAAAGCAATGACAGAAATCTGTTATAGGTTCTAGTGCAGTGCTGAGGAGTGTGATATTTCAACAGTAGTTAACAATAAATATAAATATTCTCATCATCCCATTCTTATCAAAGACACACAATAAAGTTTCCTCTTCATCAGTGTCAACAAAAGAAAATATTTCCTCTTTAGTCTGAACTTCTGTCACTGTGTCTACCTACTGAGCTTCAATTTCCAGTCAAATATTTGCTCAAAGGCAGGGTTCAACATCCACACAGCGCATCAGAAAAAGAGTTGATGCAGTCTGCACAAAGGGAAAGCACAAGTACTGTTCACAAGCAGTGCAACCCTGCTAGAATATGGAATCTAAAAATAGTTAGATACCCCATATGATTAGTTAAAAAACAACTTCAAGTGGACACATTGTGCTTAAGATTGCTAATGGTCAACACGTTTATTTAACATGGCCAGAGTCACTGGTCATAGCTGGCGAACATATCCTTGATAACCCCGACCAAAAGAAGCAGGTAAGCCCAAGAACTCCCCAGGAAACTCCACTGAGGACACAGAGTGAGGGAGGCTGCTGTCCCCAGAAGTCTACAGAACCAGAAGTCTTTTAACAACCACATGGTAAAAATAAATTTTTTAAAAATATACAGTTTTGAAGCATTTCTGGTTTTGCTTCACCTTTCAGACCCCAAACTTACATCTATCGTGTCTACTGTGTCCTTGTAAAGAAGAATGGAATTTTCCAGTAACACAGCAGAGTTAAATGGAAAGTGAAGGTGAAAGAAATGAAGGAAATCTAGACATCCGAGACTGGCACAGCATCAGATGAGCAAAACAACACACTGGAGTCCCCGGATAAAAATACAGCGATGAAAGTGAGCGTAATAGGTCAAATTTACTATTTACTGGCTTTTTTAATAAGAGTTTCACTCCCACTCACATCAGCCACGTAACCAAGTACGCTCTTACACATCGTTTAGATTAATAAATAAACATTTCTGTGTTCTATCATCAGTTACTCTTTCTTTTCATGATGTTTTACATTTTTTGTAAAGTTGTCCTTATTAATATTAAGCTATTTAGCCAGGTATGGGAACAAAGAGTATTTGCCTGTGGGGTTCTTCACCAGCTGTTGCTGCCGTGTTTACACAGCGATAACGCGAGTCTCCTCAGCGCTTAGCTGCAGGTACCACACACATCAAGTTGCTATGACTGACATCAAAAGTGCAAGCTAAAACAGAGTTCATTCCAGTGCCTGCAAAGGAAGCCTTAGTTCATGCTGAGAGTCAGTTTGTTTAAGAGGGCACGTCACAGCCTCAGAGTGCCTCCACATCCACGGCCAGCAGGCGCAGGACCACATCTAGCCTGTTCATGCCTTCAGCTTTCTACTCACTGCTGCTTTCTGGGTTGAGGTCCTGTTGCAGGGCTGCTATGTGTCTGTACCAGCGCAGAGCGTGGACATGTTGTGGATCTGGGGGTCTGTGGAGGAGCTTAAAGGCTTTCTGGTCGACCTGGGTGGGGCTGAACCCAGCCAGGTAGCTGCGTGAGGTTAGGTAGTCATTCAGGGCCACTGTCAGTGCAGCCTCCTCACTTATCTGTAGCAAGAAGCCATACTCAAAGGCTGCAGAAACAAGAGGGCAAATGTTCGCAAAGAATTACCACCTTACTCCACTGGACAGTGGAATAACCAATGAGACTAATGACTTTGGTCAGAGCCAAGAATTACTCGATCAGTTGGAAAGTCAGCACACGTCCAAAGTAAACTGCACTTATGAGTGAGTTAAATGAAACTACTCGCTACCCAAACATAGCCTAGCAGAACTAATGCTGAATAACACTGGCCTTTAGCCACTCACAGAGAACCTTATATATGTATAAGAAAACAAAAGAGGTGCAAGCACTGAGTGGAAACAGGAGAAAGCAAAAGATGGAGAAAAAAATGTAATTAAGGGTGCAGGTTACATGTCTTATAGAAGCAACCCGTGATTTTCATACTGTGTTACTATTTGAGCTGTAATTCTAACTGCAGGTCAACAAGTATTTGGACAGGAACACATTTTATATCAATCAAGGGGCTGAAAATAAATACAGCAAATATTGGTAAAACTGTTAATGTTACCAATGTTTTAAAGGGTCAGGTTTCACTGATTTAAAGGTAAATTAGGAACGTACTAATAAGCAATTTCTTAGTTATTTTAGGTTCATTTCCTTCTTAACTTGAAGCTGAAAGTCTGCACTTTAATCACACCTCGACTGTTTTATTTCATTGTTGTGCTGTATAAAATTTAAATTACTGACCTGAGAGTAAAAATCACAGTAAGCACTTGAAAACGTTAACAGTGTTTCTCATAACAGGCTAAGTTATACTACTACTACTAGTAGTAGTAGTAATAATAATAACAATAATTTCAATGCTTTCCATAAACCTTTGTAAAAATATCAAACAAAAAGGCGATACTGTCGGATGCTAATAATTTTCTTAAAGATGACACGAAAGAAGATGGAACTTAAACCCGAACATAGACTTAAACAAACCACAGTTCAACAAAAACACCCCACACATCACACAGGAATAGGTTCACTAAAACACTATAAACAAATAAAAGAGAATAAACTGTAGTTACTTCATAACATCCTGTTTGACTGGACAAATGAGCCGAAGATGAGGCTACCTTTTTTAAACGCAGACAAATTGCTAAATAGTATTTGCTGCCCTGTGTTTATGCCGAGGTATTAAGTATTAGTTTAAGCTGTATTTTTTATATGAAATTCGGCTTGTCACTCATTGACAGTGTTTCCTTTAGCTAAGCGGCTCAACTGCAGACTTTGGGACACAGCTCTACATATTAGCTAGCCTGAGCGTTAGCATATTCGCTGTGACACTTCATCAAAATGCGTTAGGTTGTGCTGTCATAGCTTTATGTGGTTTTTCAACTAACGAACCCATAAAGCAAACACCATATATTATTTACTGTACCCGGATCACCCGAAGCCGACATTGTCACAGTAATCAAAGGCTGGATGCTGATGCAACAATAACGTGCCCGGAAGAAGAACCCGTATAAACGACGGTAGGAATAGGAACCAAAGTGTTTGAACCTGAGAGCTGGCGGACATAAATGATGGTACACTCAATGTTTTTTGTTTTTGTTCTGTGTGTGTGTGTGTGTGTGTGTGTGTGTGTGTGTGTGTGTGTGTGTGTGTGTGTGTGTGTGTGTGTGTGTTTGTTTAAGACACTGGAATGCAATGCAATAAAATAAAATACTATATACAATAGAATAAAATAGAAATACAAATGCTATATACAACTGAGTAAGAAAATACAAAAGTACAACTTCGTCAGAAGAAGAATTGTACAAGAATTGCACATATAGCAGTCTTATTGCACATGTGAGGGTTTGATCAGCTGCAAAAGTCTTTGTTGTGGAGTCTGACAGCAGTGGGGAGGAAAGACCTGCGAAATCTCTCCGTCCCACACCGTGGGTGCCGCAGTCTCCCACTGAAGGAGCTGCTCAGTGCTGTCAGAGTCTCTTGCATGGGGTGGGAGATGTTGTCCAACAGGGATGACAGCTTAGCCGCCATTCCCCTGTCACTCACCACCTCCACTGGGTCCAGAGGGCATCCTAGAACAGAGCAGCATCCTAGAACTTTTAAGGAAAAGTTGATGATCAATCAAGCTTAAGTTATATGGGCACGAGCTGGAAAATTTTTTTAAAAATGATTTCTTGGAATGTGGTTTTAAATCTCAGTGGAAAAGTACCGAGATTCTATAGTTAAACAGAATCTGAAAAAAAGAAAGAAAATAAAAAATATATATCTAGTTTTTGTTGCCTACATTGTAGACTCTACATTGTAGAGGGTGACGTTGCCTTTAAACAGGGTACAGTCAGGGGTTAAAGTGGGATTCAGCAGGTGGAGGAACCCTAAAATTGGCTGTAATGGCTCAATGTGGGGAAAAGTATAATAACACAATAACTTCTATTGAGAGCTCCAGTATATTTTCTTAGGCTGTGATCAAATGACCTGCTGCTCTTTGTGGATTTACACAAATTAATTCAACAAGGTGTTAGCAGGTGTTTCATGAGTTGTCCTGGCTGATTTCCATCCTCTACACTGACAGTATCTTGTTTATGCAGTCTTTTTTCTAAATGGTATAAAGTTTTATGAAGGTGGAATTCAGTCAGTGGATCATCAGCTAAAATTCATTTGAATCTCTGCTACACTTGATCCAGGGCGGTCCTGGCCTGTTTGGCGCCCTGGGCGAACACTCCCTTTACCCCTAATCCTAAAGTGTATTTTTATTTTCTTACTTTTCTTATATTTATTGTTTGTTTACTTGCACTGCTGTAACTGGAGCCTCGTCATCTTGTCTCTCTATATACTGGACTGTATGTAGCGGAGATGACAATAAAGTTTATTTTGACTTCAGCAGTGAGCAGGCGCACCGAGGACTCTCGCGCTCACTTTTCGTGTATAGAATTTCGAAAAAAAACATCGGTGCAAATAATAAGTCTGCATCATGATGTCTGGTGTTTTCGTGTTTGTTGGTTTGTTTTTATTTTGTTTTATTTTGCGAGTTGGTTATTAGATGCTGCTCCCCGCCGCCCCGCCCTCTCCTCTCTGCGCCGCAAGCAGCAGGCGCACCTCGCAAACGGTGGGCGCCCTTACTCCCAGCAAATGGGCGATAGAAAACCGCTCGGTGCCTGTACCATTCCCAATATGCGCTGGCTGACGTCGGGGCAGCATGAGTACCAGCAATTTTTTTTTTTTTTTGCTGATGCCCGTGATGCCGCCCCGGGCAACCGCCCGTGTCGCCCGTATCAAAAACCGCTACTGACTTGATCTAACCTAACTCTGACCATGAACCCACGGCTACTGTGCACCAGTCACACACTGTTCTTTAAGCTTCAAATTTCCAGTTCATCAAACATCACTTATCAGTCCTTACCTTTAGATCTGACCTCTCTTCTTCCCGTCTTGTCCTGTCTTTCCTAGCTTTCTCCATCTCTGAGTGAAGTTGGCTCTCTTTTTTCTCTCTCCCTGTGAGATGCAGCAGCTGGACCTGTGAGACAAACGTCACACAAACAGTTTGTGTGTTGGCTGATTTTTGTTGAGCTGATAGAAATGCTATATTTGAAATTACCTGCCACTTAAAAAAATCTCACTCCCTTTATGCTCCTCTTCACTAGAGGTACATGCTGAAGTACCACAACCGCAACTTAGGGACACCTGCAGTCATTCTGGTGTTGTGGCAAAACCCCCCAAAACAAAAAACACAGTCCCACTTTTACCCTCTGACTTTGGCACGCGTCCTAACTTTTTATGCGACATCCACCGATGAGGATTATTAAACGAACAGGACTGCCTTTCATGTGTTCAAAGAAAATCTATGAAAAATGAGAAACAGGAAGGAGCAGGAGAGGATGGTCATATTAGACTCAGACGTGGGCACACTAGTTTAAACAGAACATTATTTATGACATGGAAACGCAGTACAGGAAAAAGTAATTACTGTGGAGACGAAGAAACTGTTGAACATCTTACATTACACTAACAGGAGTGTCAGGTGCTGACAAGTTCAACTCCAAAACCTCCTCCTCGGTACAGTGATGGTTAAATCCTCTGATCTGGATCATATTGAAAGACATTTACTTTTCGGTCCACACTCCGTACCGGTTGGTGGGAGTAATGCGCCGTTTCGCTGTTTGCCAAAAGCAATGGCAGGCGGAAGAAGAAGAAGAAGAAGCGGACGTTTACGATATACTTTTGGAATATAGGAGTAAGAAGTCACACAAGTAGATTAGCTGGTCTGTTGTGAGCACAGCGGTTAAATGCAGAGTGTGTCTTTCAGAGAAAGCTGAAATGTCTCACGTTAAGGAGTATCTGGACAAAGTGACGCGCATTTATGAACGCTACACCGAGTATGTGAGGAGAAACCCAGCTGCCACCGCGCAGCTGGAGAGTACCGTGCGCACTCTCTCTTACCTGCTCGCAGGTCAGTCGCAGCAGCAGGTTTATACAGTGTGTTGGGATTAGGGTTCTCTGTTTAGAAGTAATGCAAAAGCTCAACTGGACTTATGATTGTTTTTTGGGAGGTGAACTCTCCAGATCTCTTGTTAGTTTCACTTTAGCTCGGCAACACTAGCTACAAGTGCTCGTGCAGTGCAAAATGAATGACGGCATGTTTTCTTTGTTTGTATTTTGCAGGGAGATTTACAGATTCCCATGAAATATCTGAACTAGGTAAGTAGATGTTAAGGACCAACACAGAGACTAGTTAGTTCTTTCTTGCATCAACGCCTTATATATTAGTAGGAGTTTGCCATGTGAATGAAGAAATATGAATGAATACATAAATTCTGAAAAGCCAGAAGGCTCAGAGATCTCCGGAGAGACATCATGTTCTCTCAAATCCCAGATTATGTCCTGTTTTACATTGATTGGAGAATGGTGACCCTCTCCCAGCCTGTGCGCCAAAACATTATACGAAACAAAATAAACATCTATTTATTTTTAGCATTATAAAACTTTTTGAAATATTTTTTTCCTCAGTTACATAATGGACATAAATGGTTTGCAGATTAATTATATTACAGGATACTTACTTGAGAATAATAATGGACTATAATTTGATGTTAACATTGAGCGGTGAGGAAACTTTACAGGTTATATTATCACTATGCATTCTGTTCAGTTTTCTAAGCATTGTGTGTCCACAAATGAACATACTGTATATAGGTGTGTACTATTCAAATATTTTCATCGTCATTTTTTACCTTTGTAGTGTACTCTGCCTCCAATCTCCTGGTGCTATTCAATGACCACATTCTGCGCAAAGGGCTGAGATGTACCTTCCCTGTGGTGAGCTCTGCTTTCATTCAAACAAAAACCAGTTCTCACAGTACAGTAGAAAAGAAAAGCATTTACTCTCTTTGCAGAAGAGTGCAGTGAAATTGAAATGGCTGTCCTTTGTGGTGCAGCAATAAAAACTAGAAATTCTAAAGAGATGCTTAAAAAAAACTTATGGTCTTAGTCTATTGTTACCATGATCAGTTTTTATAGTTTTAGTGACCCTATAGGATTTACCAGAGCACAATAGGACAAATACACTGTACTGCTAAAGTATTCACTTACCCATCCAGGCCATTGAATTCTGTGGTTTAAAGCTCGCTGCCACTGGACACTAGAGCGGTGGCAGTCTGATGGACTGTGCCGAGTGTAAAGTTTGGTGGAGCGGGGATTATGGTGTGCGGGTGTTTTTAAGCACTCAGCGCCTTAGTTTCATTAAAAGGAACTCTTAATGCTTCAGCATACCGAGACATTTTGGACATTTTCATGCTCCCAGCTTTGTGGGAACAGTTTGGGGATGGCCCCTTCCTGTTTTAACATGACTGCGCACCGGTGCACAAAGCAAGGTCCATAAAGACATGGATGAGTGAGTTTGGTGTGGAAGAACTTGACTGGCCTGCACAGAGTCCTGACCTCACCTTTGGGATAAATTAGAGCGGAGACTGTGAGCCAGGCCTTCTCATCTAAATATGTGTCTGAATATCCAGCTGTAGCTGCTTAAGGCTGATTCCAAAGGCTCCATAATGCCCGGCATCAAATGATCAGTAAACCAGATTGGTACAAAGTAGTTTTTGGTCTTTATACTTTTGTACTCCCTTCATAAACACTATAGTCGGGTGATTAAATTGTGCTAAAGCTCATCCAAGAAGCTTGGCTTGTGATGAGTAGCAGTGTGCCTGCCTGTTCCTTCTGTACGGCTTTCAGAATGCAGCTTGGTAACCATTGCTAGTGTGAGCCGAGGACGTAGCACTCCACCCTGTTTTCCAAATATGTTAACTTCTGGTTTTTAAAACTAACATTGCAGCAACCAAAACACTAACACTGAGGCTCAAATAGATGGGCTGAGAAACCAATGGCTAACATCACCATGGCTGCATCCATCTTTTACTGTACGGTTTCCTTCAGTAAAGAAACTATACAAAGACTTCAGAAACTGTGCACAGGATGTTGTTCTGGGAAGAAGTGAGGGTTTCATCCTTTTTCATCTAATAAGTCGTCCATCCTTTGTGTTGTGGTGTTTCTAGTCCATCTCTCAACAGAGGCTCCTGACGTGGCTGTCTGTGCTGGAGTATGTGGAGGTCTTCCTGGAGATGGGGGCCTGTAAGCTGTGGGGTGAAGTTGGACGATGGCTTGTCATTGGACTTATTCAGATTTTTAAGTATGGCTTGGAAACTTGACTTTAATTTGAAATTATAAAACACTGATACTGATTTTGCACAGGCTACATTTTAAGTTATTTTTTTGGAAAATGGAAAAGTAAAAATTACTGTACATGTTCAAAAGGAGGACAATAGCTTTCCTTCTGTGCCTATTGCTTTAATGCATAGGCACAAAATATAGTCTGTGTTAGACAAATGGTGTTCCATCTTTGTGGTTGTTTCAACATGACAGTGTAGCTGTCAAAGGACTCCACAAAGACTGGTTTTAAATTTGGCATCATGAATTTAAAAGAACCTTAGCATTCATTGCGTGTCCACATATTTTTGGCCTTGTAGTGAGTAGCTGGGAGTGACTCGGTGGAAGACTACGCTTTTCAAAGTGCTCTTTGAAGTTTTCTCTAGATTTATTTGTGATTTTTGTTTCCAGATTTTGAAGGTTATAATTGTTATTTTTTTAAATCCTTAAGTTGTGAATAGTTTTTAAATGCTTTTTATGTGACTTCTGAGGAGCTCGGAAAGAAAAGCGACTGGACTTCTTAAAGTGAAGACATTTCAAGAAGCTTCTCAGATGAGCGGTGAAAAATCTTCAAGAAACTTTTAATGAGTCCAGTCGCTTTTCTTTCCGAGCTCCTTAGACTACCGTGACCTGGATGACTGAGAACAGACATCTTATGTGACTCCTTCACAGGGCAGTTTTTCGGATTGTGCTTCTTCTGTGGTACAAATCTGGCATCCAGACTTCACCTCCCATAATCCCCCTTGACAGAGGTGGAGACTTTGCTGGTGAAGGTCAGTTGTCTTTTATAAAATGGCCTGCACCTTCAATGACTGTGAGACGTTTTGTTTTGAATTGAAGAATGTAAAATCAGATGTGAATTCATAATGGCTCCAGAATCCTGTCACATTTGACTGTTAGCATTTCTATTGTGAGCTGCAGGGAAGCATTTTAGCCCAGTTGCTGAAACTAACTGAGTAACTTGGGCTAAATAAGTAAATAAAGGCAAGAGCCTGATAAAGTAAACACGTGCTAGCAGCGCTTCTTGTATGCTAAAGCTCAGAGACTCCCTCAAAAGTAATGAATCCTTCCTTAAAGCACACAAACGAATGACATTTCTCACTTCCCGCTCTGTGATTTGTGCGTGAAGGCTAAATTAACGCTTTTCTCCATAGATGAAAGTAACACAGAGCAGCAGGAAGACACCTGCTTTGTGGGCCAGAGGTCAGGACGAGTCATTAGGCCGCTCGGCAGTGGTAAGTTTGGTTTAAACTCTTTAAAACATTTTAACCTCTTAAGATTCAAGCTGCCTGACAATTAAGCCTAAAACCAAATCCTGTGGTACTCAGCTGGTGTGGTATTTGAAAATATCCAGTTTCTGTCTGAACAAAGGCCGGCTTCTGAGAAATCTCTTAATGCCAACTAACACCAGGTTGTCCTTAAGCTTCTTTGTTAGCTCATATCACCTCCTCACTTGATTTAAGAGCAGGGTTCTTAAATTGCACTATGCTTTATCCATTCCATGTTGTTCCCCTCTATCTGTCCCAGATGTTGATGTTTATTTCATTTAGAATTTTCCTTCAACATCTTCACCGTGCATATAAACGACTGTGATTCAGCTTCTTCTGTTGTCTGGCCAGTTTTCTGCTATATATCAATGTGATGTATGGGGTGGTGAAGTCGTGTAGGCAGACTTTAAATTCTTATAAATTCAGACAGAACTTGGGTTATTGTATTTAGCCCCACAAGTCTCCTCGAGAATATGTCCTCAAGATCTGATTGAATTGCTGACTTTCAGCTCTAATTTAAGGGGTTTACAAAACTGGCTGATTGCATTACCTGTTCATAGATAGTCAGCTGTTTTAGCAGTAAACACTTATACAATGCTATGTGAAGTATTCCTGAACTTTTTTGTGGTAAACTGTAAAAAGAAAAAAAGAAACAAAGTTTTTTCTTCTTTTGTTTGCTGCTTGTTTTCAAAAATGTTGATTTGAATTTGTAACTGAAACAAAAAAGTGACCAAATGTCTTCATGTTAAAACCTTTAATGAACTTCATTCTGTCCTGTAGATTAAAGTAATAGACATTGTTCATTTATTTTTTTACTTTGCTGTTAGACAGGAAAATCCGCAAATGTTGTAGAGCGAGTGTCAGGAGGGGGAATAAAGATGCACCTCTAACTCTGTGCTTTTTGTGCGTGATCTGTCCCGTGTTGGTGATGTGGCAGCTCCCTCGCTGCAGACCCGGCTCTGGGGAGCACAGAGTCACAAAAAGCAAAGGAGCAGCTTAAAGGAAACACTCAACAGCCAACCAACACCTCTGGGGCTCCAAGAGACAATTGCTGAGTCTGTGTACATCGGACGACCCCTGGCGCACTGTATCCTTACCTTCCTCTCTCTGTGTTGCCATACCTGTTTAAACAAAAGTTCTGTTATTCCTGATATTTCTTAAACGCGCTCAATCATCCAGGTAAGGAAATCCCAGAAGCTTGATTCTGTTCAGCTGGACTTTGTGCTTTCAGTGGGATCTTTGCTGTTCTTACGTTGAGGCAGGTGAACAGTTAACGAGGTGGGGATGACGTTTACAGCCAAAGCGTGTACCTCAGGACAAACACACCACTGGTGACACTCGAACAAGAAAGTTCAGTGTGAAGTTTACAGTTGGAGTAAGAGCAGATATTTTAACTGCACTGCATTAATAATATTTTTGAGAAGATTAAAAGCAAACATATTTTGTAGCATCCTCTGTGTGGACCAGTGTTATTTATTTAAAATCACAAATGCCATCTTTCCCTCTTAGCCTTTGAACATTTCTGTTTTTTCAACAGTGGAAAACGTTTTTATACATCCTTCATGTCCATTCATATTTGTCATGTCAGTAATAAACAGTTCAAAACATTTTTAAAATGACACTTTGCTGTGAAACCACCACAGCTTTGACAGAAATACACTGTGGATCGGAAAGCTGCAATATCACCGTCACCTCTAGATGGCAGACTGCGAGCCAGAGTGTGCTTCTTATAAGCAGTGAGAATCAGTCTGAAGCAGTTAAGTACTTAGTCCTGGAACAGGTCAAGGTTTTCAGACTTTCTGGCCTCATATAAATATCCATTTACAGATGGCTGCACTTTGCTCTTGTGGGAAGTTATTATAATTTTCCTTAAATCAGTTCTTCCCAACTGCAGTACTCTGCCTTGGACTCTTTGGAAAACAGTCTTGGAAGCCATGGCTTATCTCTGGAGTCCTTGAACTATCCAGGTAAGCGAGTTCCTCTTTTGCAGTCCTCCACTTGGCTACTTCATTATCAAATAAGAACTTATTAATTATTATCTTGGAAGGAAAATGTGTGCGGGTGGAGGATGGAGTTGAGACAGGACAATAACCAAACAAACAATCTGCGTAGTACCCAAATACACATACATCCACCTTTTATATTGTGCCACATACAAGCAGAGATGGGCAGTAACGCGTTACTGTAATCCGATTACTTTCTTCAAGTAACGAGTAAAGTAAGGGATTACTATTGCAAAAACTGTAATTAGATTACCGTTACTTTCCCGTAGGAACGCTGCGTTACTGCGTTACTAAAACCGTGATTTTTTGCGAGAATGTCTCACGACAGTGACGTAAGCGAGTGCGCCGTTAGTGACAACAGCTGTGTGCAGATCAACAATGGATCACATATCGATTGCGGGAGAGAGTATGAGCGTGCAGCGTTTAAAGCGTGGAAGCACTGACCTTACTTTGAGTTTGATTCCATAAAAAGTGACAAAAACATTAGTGTCCGCTGTGTGTGGGAAGAAAACTTCTTTTTACAGCGAAAAAAAACCCTAAACTTCCAAACAAGCACCGAGTAGCTACGACGTAATGGGAAACTCACAGAGAAACTCGCGGATTCTTCCACTGACCGCGGCACACCTGCACCAGGGTAAACCTCCGCCTGCTATACAGGTGAAAATAGAGCAACAGGACCGCTGAGTCTTTGACTTTATTTATTTTCTGCTGTGTTTTACTTGCATCTATTTGAAAGACTGAGTGTAAACACAAAAAATATTTTATTTTATGAGCTGGAATGTGCAGGAAATAGGTTTAAATGTTAAACTAATTTCTTCCAGTCAGAGAATGTTGCATATAATTAAATGTTTGCTTGATGCATAAAGTTAAAAGATTAAAACTAATAAACAAGTTTTAAAAAGAGACGTTTCCATTTGATTACATTTTGTATGATCGATTATGCAGAAAAAGTAGAATTGGGCTGAGAGATCTATCGCTTTATCACCTCTTCAGGTTGTAAATCGTGTTTTTAAAAAGTAACTAAGTAATTAATTACTTTTGAAAATAAGTAATCAGTAAAGTAATGGGATTACTTTTGGGGGAAGTAATCAGTAATTAGTTACTGATTACTTTTTTCAAGTAACTTGACCAACACTGCATACAAGTCACAGCAGGACTGGTCTTAATTAGAATAAATAATTTCATCCATCGGTTTTAATTTGTAATAAATGAGCATTTTACTTGTTTTATAACAAAATCACAGGGAAATGTGAAGAACAGTCTGGATGTCACAGTAGCTGTTGCAGGAGGGACAATCATCCAGACAAGTAAACAATGAGTTACAAACATGAAGCAGCAGCTCAGGATGTGTGCTGTGAGGCATCGAAGTGTTAGAGGAGATCGTGAAGTCGTTTCAGCTGCTTGTCCTGTTTCTTCCAGCTTCGCTGCGCTCAGCGACATCAAATTTCAAAATCGATGGGAGAGGGCCGAGATGAGGAGGAGAGCCTTTCTGTTGTTCTACTACCTTCTGCGTTCCCCCTTCTATGACAAATACTCTGAGTAAGTATCTGTGGTTAAGTGGTGTTTTCAGCGGTTTTATATCGTCTTCTGAAAAGTGTTAAAATTAGGATGACATAAATAATTGTACAATCTGTAGAAAATAGTACTGTGCAAAAGTCTAGACTAATGGTTATTTATGCTTTTTAAAAGTCTTACGAAAAATGTCTTTAGACATGAGCTGTTTTGTTTGTTTGTAAGCAGAATCATTTAACAAAAAGAAGTCCAAAGAAAACCTTTGGAACGTTCATCAAGAAGAACCTAAAAACGAAGAAAGTTGAGGCTGTGTTGAAAAATAAATTTGGTCATACCAAATATTAACCTTCAAGCTCGTTAGAACGGCAGAATCCAGAGGTTATACCGTTTCAGGAAGGTTTCCTAAATGTAAAGAAACCTCCCAATGGTTTCTGCTGCTCTGGGGGACCGTGGGTGGGTCCTCTGGGCCTGTGTGGGCTATGACCTCCTCTTGGTGCTGGTCGTGTAGGCTGGGACGAGAGGGTGCAGGTTAGATGGAATTGAGGCATTGGGGCAAGACTGGCGTGGGGAGATCCTGGTGGTTGGCTCTGTGCTGTCGGCCCTCTCTTTTCCTTTTTCACTCCTACTGTGTCTGTCCTGTCTGGTCCTCTGTGGCATTTAAGGGTGGATTTTGGTGCGTGTACCCCTCCTGGCGTCTTCATTGGGGATGGCATGCAATGAAGGGGTATCGCTTGTATCAAGGCTTTGTATTGGGCGTTACAGGGCGTTGAGGCGGTGATGGATGGTGGGGGTGTTGTAGCTGGGGGATGGGTGGGGCCTGATGGGTCCTGCCGGCCTGGTTTAGTGGGGCTTTGGGCTGGGTGAGCTGCAGTTGGGTGACCTAGTTCATTACAAGGCCCGGATGTATAGGGGCCTCCCTCCCCCTGCACTAAGGATGTATCAGACAAATACAGGTGACAGATGTCCTAAACTGGAGCTGGTGGTACATACTAGACGATGGTTTGCTTCGTGTTTCATCTACAGGAGCAGGAAGCCTGTCAGTACCTTCCTGAAGCCACCCACCTCCCCAAATAAAAGGAGTGGCTGGTGACTTTTGCACAGTATTGTAATTCTTGTTCCTTCACTCTTAACAGTGTTACTTTTTACTCCTTCATGTGCAGGGAAAAGATTCTGTTCCTGCTCAGACTTTTGGCTGATCATGTTCCAGGAGTCGGGCTTGTGGCACGTAAGTAGAACCGTGTGCTCATTCTTCATGCACGGTGTTGCCTTGCGTTGCTGTAACGGTCGAGAATTTAGACGTCTTAAAGCTGTTTGTAGAACAACTTAAATTGTGACTTTAAAAAATAGCAGCTTTTGAAAATTGAATGCATTTCAGAGTTCTACTTCGTAATGCGTACTGTAAACATTTGTGCGTGTGAGAGAGAAATGAGACATTGTCACCTGAAATTGCCTAAAATAATCAGGTGAAATGATTTCTTTCATTTGAAACAGACGAAATGAGTTTAGAGGGTTCGTACGGGTGCTTGAAATCCTTGAAAATGCTTAGATTTTATTAACTTGGTGTCTTTGGCAACAGCTTAGGGGGAATAATAGCAATATGACAGACTGATCCATATGGGCAGTTCCTCGGCTTTCATTCAAAGTCTGTTTATCGTGAGCACCGACACATTAAACAACTTAAACATTATGAATGGCTTCAAGCTCACACTGAGGCCTGTGGGGCTCTATCAGCTACGGAGACGACAGACACATGTATATGTGTTTTTTGTATATGAATATTTCATATTTCAAGGCTGCCTGTTTATTTAAGGGAGATGAACAATACATTATTATTTGACATAATTCTATGACAGGTGATGGACTGAATAAATAGATTTTAGGTCGATGTTTGTGCGTTTTTAAAGTCTTATATGTTGAATTGAACTGAGTGTGTCATCTGTTCAAAGCCTCCCGTCAGTGCTGTTCTCCATGCCTGTCTTACTGTACATGGTGTTATTAGCACAAACACTTTAAAGCTGATCATTTAGGACTGTAACAATAATCCAGAGAGCAATGTAGTCAAACATCTCACAGTTAGTTTTGAATGAATGAACTTCACATTTGCACATATTAATTTTTAAGTGAAATGTGTGTTTTAAGTTTATATGAAGTGTGCTGGAAAAGCTTGAAAATGGACCTTGAAAGTGCTTAAACAGTGCTTGAATTTGACCCTGAAAAAGGTGTATGAACCTTGAGTTAACATGTGGGAGAATCCACTTCATTTGAAAGTCACGTGAATGTGCATCGACACTAAAAATCCAGTAACATCCACTGAAACTGCATTATCATATCTATCTTATTCTCTCGGCTTCTCCATTTAGAGGTTGCCACAGATGATCCATCTGACTTTATCTCTAATACCATCTTCTCTCAAAAACCACTGTAATCACATTATCATATATATATGTTTTCTTCTTTCAGCTGCTTTCTTTAGAGGTTGTCCTCAGTTTTGTTTCTAATACTGTAAAGTTTTATGAGATGTTACTTTTCACAGGTAGGCCAATCACAGGTGATACCTGCGATACATTATTACAGTGTTATACATATGATATGATAATTCACTTTTATTTGTTTTTTTTCTTTTTCTAAAACGTACCGTCACATTACTTATCACAGGCAGAGTTTATTATTAAGAAAGAGTCCAGAGGAGCGCAGTCCCTCGCGCTCCCAGGCCTGTTTTTAAATGTATTTTTTTTAATTATATTGCTGCAACTCGTCCTGTCAAACCTGCAGCTCAAAGTCTTCTCTTCACAGTTGAGACTGAGCCTTTCTTACTACGACCTCTGTTAAGCTGCGATGAAGCTGTTGTGCTGTGAGCCGCCGATCACACAGAAACGTGTCCTCTGATCCAGTCGTGTCTTTGGGTCTGCACTTCCTGTCACAGTTTGTTTCTGAGTGCAGGAGGAGGAAACTGGACTCACTGACACCTTGACTTTCTTTGCAGTTTCTCTGTCGGACAGACCTACAGACCTAAGAATTATGATGGTCTGTCTCTCTTCCATTGTTAATTGTCCTTTTCTCTGCATTTTTGTAGCAACACACTCATTCCTGCATATATACATGTACACATATATGGATACATGGAGAGAGATCTTTTTCTTTTCTTGTTTTTTTGGCACTGTTGTTCCACCATATGATACATGATTTCATGAACTATTAGTGCTGGGTTTGATTGTGTTGTCTCTGTGTTCAGGTCCTCTGATGGGTTATCTCCCCACCTGGCAGAAGATCTACTTCTACAACTGGGGCTAAAACCTGCACTCGGATCTTTGACGTTTGCTAATCAGCTGGAGAAACTGCACAAAGGACCCATCAGTTGCCAGGATGGAACAGAGACACAGACTCTTGCAATAATTCCTCAGAAATCAGATAAAATGATTGGAAATGACTGGCCTGCAGTGAGGGACAAAAATGAAATCATTACAGTTATAATTAAAATCCCAGCGCTCAGCAAGTTTTTTGGTACACAAAATATGTCCTAAATCTTTGCAGTGTAGACACACTATGAGCCTGATTTATAGCAGAATCTCTTTGTGAACTCCGCCCATCATTGCACTGCTTTATCTGTCAATAACAGATGATGTATTTCAGCAGCTCGCTGCAGAGAGGAAGGTGGACCCATGTAAATACAGTGAGCCTACACGTTATACAGGTTAAAGCAAAGCATGTCTTCATAATACATGAACTCAACACAATTGCTCTCATTTGCTGACAGTCTGCATGCACAAATATAATTTGTTATTATTGTTCTTGCTTTTTGGTAATTTATAGATTTCCAAATGCTCAAAATTACAGTTGAATAACCGACTGGCAGGTTAGTCTGAGGTTAGCTGCATTTTTTCCTGTTTCTTGTGGTCTTTTTCTTTTTTTCTAATCAACATTAAAATCCCAAATCTGAATTATTCCAGCTTTTTTTTTTTTTACCTTTTAGATTTAAAAACAAACACTGAAGCAACACTTTGGAAGAAAACCACAGATGATAAATTCAGCAGGTTTTTCTTTTTGTGGAAAGCAAAAAAAAGTCAACCCCGTTGTAATTAGGTGAAATGTGGATGATAAATTACATGGATAGATATCAGTTGAACAGTGATGAAATTTGATTATTTATAACATTTGAATCAAACTGTGATTAATAGTAACAGTCGGCTAACAAACACTTACGTACGCTAAGGATGAGCTGAAGCAACAGTAGTTTAGAAACTATTATAAGGCTTAGAGCTTGTAATACAACAGCATAAACCTTGCATTGAACAACAGACGTCTGTTCTGGTCATTCTTCAGATTTTCCACAAACAGAATGGATTCATATCCACAGTAATCATGTTCCCACCAAACAACCTCCAGGGCTGGAAGATGGGAGCTAAATCACTTGTACCAGAACCAGTTCACTTTAATTCAGGTTTATTTATATAGCACCAACTCACCTGAGAGTGTTTGATACTGAAGCACCTACAATGTTAGACAGTTCAATCACACAGCTCCCTATGAGAAAGTGTTGGGTGAGGAAGGAAGTACTCAGTTTTAACTGGAAGACACCAACAGCAGAACCAGGCTGTCCAGTCCAAACTGCATGTTTACAGCCTGCAGCACAGTTTGAGTTGCTGGACTGAAATAGGCTGACTTCAATTTCTTTGCATTAAAATCTGTGGGGCGTCCCCACTTTTGGATCATTTTCATTTCAAGTCTGCTTTTATATAAAAATGTGTGAATGTTGCACAGAGTAAAATCTAGTACGGCAGCAACCACAGGTTTAGCTTTGGGTGTTTGTGAGAAAGTTGACGTCAGTGAAAACAAAGCAGAGGTTTTTGATCTTTATTAACTGTTTCTTTTTGTAACCTACAAATAAATAGCTTTGAATGTTTCATCCTATCGCCCCACGTTTTTACCATGGGAAGGGCGCACACACGGGGTGATCAAAATTACACTTTGATGCATGACAGAGGGGGAAAAAAAAAAAAAAAAAAAACTACTTTCGAATTTTATCCAATTTCCAAAACTTGTTGAACGTAAAGTCTGCCCTGAACACACGAGACAAGATGGGATACGAACAAGCGCGGTGAATCTTCACGGTTCAAGTTCACTGTATTTAACTGCATTGTACATGGCAGTGAAATTTAGAGAGAATTCCTCGCCTCGAGTTAAATACTCGAGGATCATTTTTCTATTTAAAACTGAATATGTGAACTTAAAAGATACAAGCTTTCCAAAAATCAAAGCACTGAGGGTAAATCAAGGCAGACTCCAGGTTCAACAAGCAAAAACAAGTGAAACACAGCTGAAGGTGGCAGAGTGGAGATGCATAGTCAATACAGTATTATAGTTTTGAGCTGGGACAGCATATTCTGTCTGCAGTGCCTATTGGAGTTGGATTTAACCCTCCCTAATTCCCAGTATTGCACGCTGGAAGTTTGTTATAGGGAATGATGGATTTACTGCTGCACAATCTAATTCAAACACAGCATGTAACCATAGCAACTTGCACATCAAAAATGTGATGCTTCCATGTTTCACGCAGACAGAAACGCATAATTCCTCTCAAAGAGTTGAAAATCAGTCAGTGCTTTACGAAGAAAACAAACTGTGGACAAGTGCCACAGTAAGTGAGCAGCACTGTTTGCGATTGTTGTTCAAATAACACTAAAATATATACTGCCTCTTTTTTAAATCTCACAATAAAACAAAAACTAGCATGACATATTTGATTATATGAATGGAAATAAACAACTTCTGCAAAGGAATAAAATAAAGCAGAATGAACTCTGGCATCATTTTGAAAATCTAAGACCAAAGTATTCCAAACAGTAAATTACAACAAAACTCTGGTTTAGAAAAGAATACAACCTGTGACGCTCGGCTTTGCTCATGGAAACTTAAAGAGTCTGCTAATGAGAATGAGAGAAGAAAACACTGTCTCAAACTGTCAATAATGGAGGACGGACGTGACGGACATTTCTTTTCCCATGCAATACTTTCTGTTGTCCATGTCTCGTCCCATCTTCTCCGTCCAAATGCACGTGTCAGTCAAGAGGCTGTCTGGCTCCACACAGGTGTTAGTCCACCGGTCGATGCTGCTCAGTAGGAGCCGTAGCGGTCCTGAGGAGGGAATAAACACAAAAACAAGGAGAAGTATGAGCAAACTTAAGGATTCAAGTGAAATAAAGCAGCTGTCTCGTGGACCAGTCTCACCTGGATCGTGTTCATGACACCATTGGCGAGGACAGCCATCTTTCCCGCAACGGTCTTGACTCCCTGTTTGAACTGAGCGATGTCCGAGCCAGAGGGAAGCACGCTGTCAAAGCCTGAGGCTCTTCCTGAGAGGAGCAGAGAAGTCTAATCAGACGGGACTTTTTCACACATCCAAATCAGTTAGGCTGGTTTCACACGGCAGTGATTCTGCTGAAAACACCGTAGGCCACGTCAGCTCTACATGCAGCAATCCGTGGCTCAAGTTAGAAATCCCACTCTTGTTATTCACTAACTTTTTGGAGGTCATCATATATCATTTTTACCACTCAGCCTGAGGCAGCATCACAGTAACTTGAAAATGAGGTGAGCCAAGACTTTTGAATTCACACCACAGGTGCATCCACCGAAAATCAGTGACCTTGACGTCAGAGGTCAAGCTTTCTGAAGAACGAATTTGTACCAAATGTGCATCTACGAGGAGGCTGAGGGGATAGAATGAAGGTTTAACATCTTCAGTGAGAATCAGCTGTCTATTTGGGACTAAAGCAGAATAGCACAGCTTTCATCCACGCTGACATTGTCTGCATTTGTACTCGTGCACTCATGTGCGAAGCCTCTTCTTTAAGCATAAAGGATAATATCTCATACCAAGGTATCAGCCTTGATCTAATCAACATTACTGCCAAACACACGTATCGCATTTGCCAATGAGGTAGTTGTACCTTCCCCAAAGGTGTAGGATACAGACCCTGTCTGCAGATTTAACACAATAATCCAGTGTCAGTGGGGTTTGAGACTGTCGAGTCCATATGTGATATTTTGATTTGATTTCTCCCATATAGTGGCTCCCTGTTAAATCCAGATTAAAATCTGAATCCCATAAATAATAAATAAATAATTACATAGTACCATATCACCCTATTAGAGCACCCCGCTCTCGCTCTGCAGGCCTACTTGTTGTTCCTAGAGTATTTAAAAGTAGAATGGGAGGCAGAGCCTTCAGTTTTCAGGCCCCTCTTCTGTGGAACCAGCTTCCAGTTTGGATTCAGGAGACAGACACTATCTCTACTTTCAAGATTAGGCTTCAAACTTTCCTTTTTGCTGAAGCATATAGTTAGGGCTGGACCAGGTGACCCTGAATCCTCCCTTAGTTATGCTGCAGTAGGTGCAGGCTGCTGAGGGATTCCCATGAACCACTAAGTGTTTCTTTGCTTTCTATGAGAGTACACACCACTCTGCATTGAATCATTAGTTATTTCCCCTATTTTCACGTAGAGTAATATATAGTTTTGTAAACACAAGTTAGAAGAGGAAGCTCAAAAGTGCAGATGAGCGCTGAGGAGTAAATGAACCTTGACATTATAAGAACTGCTGGTTAACGTTTACCTTTGTGGTCACTGCCATCTCCAAACAGGTCAGCTGAACTGATGGAAGTGCTTCCAGACATGCTCTCCAGCCTCGTCTTTGCATCATACTGAGAGAAAGATGAAACAAAGGTCAACCATGAGGTAAGAACAGAACATAGTAAACAGATGACAGGTGACATGTTAATTACAAGCCTACAGAGGCCCTAGATTTGAACTGTTTTATAGTGAAATGAAGACGAGAAGGTTCTCACCTCAGCACTACTCTCCCGACCAAAGAACATGTCTGAGGAGATGGCCTTTGCATTGGCAAACTTCTGCCTGGCCTCACTTGACTCGGAAACTGAAGCTGAGACGTCGGCTTTTCTTCTGCTGGGGAGTCTGAGTTTAAGCATTGAGAACGTGCGTCAGAGCTGAGAGCTTTAGACAGAAGCTAAAGGACATGTATGTATTTGGCAAGTGAATATGTGTGTACCGCTCTCCAGTTGGTTGGATACTAGAGATGGTGACCTCCTCCTTGGGGTCATCTTTCTCCAGTGCCCAGGAGGTGGTGAAAGAGGCAGTTCCTCCTTCAGTATCCCAACGGGATCCAAAACTGTCTCCCACTGTAAATGGGTTGTCTTTGTATCTAAGATGCAAAACACAGTGGGTTATTAAGGGAGTGCACTCAGTTCTCTCTATGTTCTGTGGTAGATAATGAATCCATGATACATAAGTGGGTTCTGTGCGTACTTTGGAGGTCCAGAGGTGAAACCAGGCTCATCAAACATTTCCAGTTTGGAGCGAGAAGAGGACTTTGCTCCCACGGGCGTTTCCTGCTCGATGACCTGCATCTCTGACATCACTGAATGTGACACGGCACTGCAACAGGAAATAAATGCTCACATTTACAGACCTAACAAACAATTGGCATTCCTCTATTCTGCATTAGCTTCCTGTGTTATGAGCAAAAACTATTATCAAGGTTCAAATTCAATTCAAGAACTTTCAAGGTCCATTTTCAAGCTTTTCCAGCACATTACCAAAAAAAAAGGCTGCCTTATGTGCATATACTGTATAATCTTAAACACACATTTCACTTAAACATTAAGATGTGCAAATATGAACTAATCAACTTGTTAGCGATATTCAAATCCTGCTGAAAAAAAAGCCCCAAAAAAACAAGAAAACTGCACCAAACATCACAAAAGAATCCACATTAAGGCCAAATTAATAAGTCTCAGGGCACATAGTTGTTTCAAATAACGTTCAGATTTTTCACATAACAAGCAGCGAGGATTTTGTCCCTCATCATTTCCTCTGGAAGCACTTTATAAGGTGGTCTTTCACATGAACATTTTCAAGTGGTAATCCTTCTTTCCCAGATGGACTCTTATCTGCTGCTATAAGCTACACTATATTGCATTTTTCTTGCATCCTATATGTCGAGAATCTTCAGCTAAATTCTGAAACTGAAATGAAAAATGTGTTTACCTCCTGTTGCCGAAACCCATGCCCAGTCTCTCAGCCTGCTCTTTTTTCTTGCCTTGCAGATTCTGGAGCTTCTTTTCCTCCATCTTTCTGTCAATTTCCAGCTCTTTGTAGGCCAAACGCATCGAGGCAACACTGCAGCCGTCAGAACAGAATTTTAAACATTAGATTTTTTTTTTTTTTTATTGGGAAAAACGTACAAAAGATCCATCTTAAACATTCATTCATTTGACTTAATTTTTATTACATGCTTTTCTTATTTTGCCTTTTACTGTGGTGGATGTTCATAAAACAAGGCCAAAGTTTTAAATAACGAGTATGCAGCGTGCTGTGAACACTGATTCAGCTTGTTTTTCCATTTACTGCTGGCTGTGTGTGACTCAAGCAAAGCTACTTTATTAAGGTAAAACATAGAGGTGTGTGGCTGGAAAGAATAAAACGGCTTAGCATTAAAAAAAACTAGATGAATGAAAATAAGGGAGAGTATTCTTTCTCTTATTCTTACATGGATTCCTCGGCTTGTTTCTGAGCCTCCACGGCCTGCTCCTCTCTCAGCTTCTCAGCCACTTGTGCCTGCTTCTCCACCTCTGAGAAACTCTTATTGCTCACCTTCTGGGCACCGAGACCTTTCTTTGCACCGAGCTGCATCAGTAGGAAAACGTGGTTAAAGTGCGTCCTCAGCTTTAAGCTGATAACTCACAGAAGAGGGAATGTGAAGGAAAATTCATGATACTAACTTTTTGTCATGTTAGGAAATAAATAATCCTGAGCTTTTTTCAGCAGCTTCATGTGGTAGAGAAACAATGAAATATTTGTGGTTTGACTCACCCCTTTTTTAGCTGCCATGGGCTTCTTTTTCCCAATGATAGAAGGTTTCAGATCTGTAACACATGGGACAATGTCTTTTTAAAACACATTTACAACATCATTTTATCTCTCGAGATATTTTCACTCATGACTTCCGAACAATGTTGGAATAATCAGGGCAGGACACTGTCCGAGTTCCCCTGGAAAAATTCCTTTGTTTAGTTTTAGAACGGCGTTTCCCACACAAACATTACTCAGGAGGAACATCCAGTTATATTTTGAGTTCATTTTTTATTTTATCCTTCTGCGTCTCAGACATTAACAACAATAATTTACTCAGTGGACAATCCCCTCAGCTGTTTCAAAGTCCAGCTAGCTCTGATCCTTCCCACTGGAGACAGTCGCTCTTGTACTCCTCTACAGGTCGGATGCAAACTGCCACTGACTAGAACTCACAGCAGGTCACAGAGAACTGGTGCCAGTACTCTGAGCTCACCAATGCTTCAAACTGAATGGAGACTACAATCACCAGCTGCAGTCCAACATGGTGCAGCTGGAGCTGTGAGCTTCTCTCACCCCAACCGGTCGCAGCAGATGGCCCCGCCCCTCCCTGAGCCTGGTTCTGCTGGAGGTTTCTTCCTGTTAAAAGGGAGTTTTTCCTTCCCACTGTCGCCAAAGTGCTGCTCATAGGGGGTCATATGATTGTTGGGTTTTTTTCTTTGCATGTATTATTGTAGGGTCTACCTTACAATACAAAGCGCCTTGAGGCGACTGTTGTTGTGATTCATAGCTGTATAAATAAAACACAAATTGAAACTGACTTCTCACATTTAGCTCCATCAGACAATCTGCAGAGTTCAGGGCTCATTATGCACGAAAACAGCTTCATCTGGCGCCAAAGCAGAGGTTAAAAAAAGCTCATTAGCTCTGGAAAAACAACCTACATTTGGTGAAAGATGCTTCTGCAGTGAAACAGCATTCACAAGGTTTTTAATTGCTAAATCACAAATTAAAGAAATCAGTGCAGCAAAAGCGTTCTGCTCAGTTAAAGGCACCGCACCACAGCACTTAGACCTCAGGTTCACAAAACCAGCTTTTTTTGCATTCCAGCAAGAACATCGTGTTCAGTAATGCCAATGTTAGTCAGCCACTTTGCCCTCAGCAGAGTTACACATCCTGGTAACAATTTCAGAGTGACAGGCAGCAACTATCATTACAGACATTTAGGAAACTCTTTACTTTTCAGTCACATTACGGTGGTGACACAGACGATCTCAACAGCTTGGCAAAGTACGTAGTCGTTTTGCACAGTGTAGTAACTTTGAATTAAGTTTCACTCAACGACAATAAAGAGCTTTATGCTTGTCAAAGAGTATCTTGTTGAACAGCTGTACAAATAAGACCAGTGAGCTGATACTGTTTACATGACAGAGTAGGAGAAACAGGAGGTGACTGAGGAGATGTTAATAAAAGCAACAAAACCATGCGTCTGAGCTAGAAAGCAGCTGGTGCAAACTACACCCACACGTATCACCTTGAGGTGTCCATCCTTCACGTGATGACAAACGCATGGAGTCCTCTAAAGAGCAGGACAAACCAGTCAGCACAGTCATAATGCTCATGTTCCAGATTAGATTACACTACCCGTGGTGGATATGCACACTCGATAGAAGCATTACAGAAGTGATAAGTCAAATCAGGAGAAAAATGAATTCATTAAAATTCAGGAACTCTTAATATGCAGTTCAACAAAAGCAAGATTCCCATAAGAGCCACATACTGTTTCTGACATACGCTACTTAATATAAATTAGGGCTGAACGATTATGGAAAATAATCTAATTGCGATTTTTTTGCCCCAATATTGCGATTGCGATGCGATATGCGATTATTTTTTAAGGTCTTTGTCTTCTGTATTATTAAACAAAGACAAGCAATACATCATATAGTATGGCCAATACTATATTACATTAATTTTAAACTGTTCTTTCCTGGAAGACAGACCTCTGTTATGATGACATGAGGTGATGCATGAATTGATGACTGACATTTTTATTTAACTTCTTCAATCACAACAGTATATTTGAACATACACAATAGTTTATTTTTAGCTTACAAACATCTGAGCATAAAGTGCTGACAAGGAACCCTGGTGTAAACATTAAAATGAAAGTCAGTACAATGTGCAGATTGCAGAAATATACATAAAAAAAATCAGTGGCTTTACCACACTCAGTTTTTCGACATCTGTGAACTACTAGACAGTCATTCAATTAAAAAATAATATTAAATAAATAAAACTAATAAATAAAAAATACACACATCTTACTGATCTCTGCAGTCAGTAACATTACACATAAAGTGCAAACATAATAGCAATTGTATAAATACACACACAAACACGCCTTTAAAATTTAAAGGCGTGAAATTGGACGGTCTAGTTCTGATTAGCGTCACCGCTGTCTCGGTGGAGTTTAATAAACTCGGCCGTCTGCTTCTTGCTATCTAAAATATAACCAGACACTGGTGTAAATTCTCGACTGTCTCATACTTCTGTTTAATAAGTTTCTGTTTGACGTTTAGTCAGCTGTGTGAAAACCAAGGAGGAACCCACCCGGGGGATTAATAAAGTTTTATTTTATCTAATCTAATAACTTTAATCTCAGCCAAACCGATTTACTCACGAACAAACAAAACACTGAAAAAAGCCCAACAATAACATTTTTAGGTTGTCTAAGTGACTTATATATTACGTTTAACCCGAGCAGCGAAACTCCGCGGTGATCTGAAAATGATGTGCCGGGAGTTGTGCCGTTCTCGGCCGCATCAGTAATCCTCGAGCTCCCGGCTAGCTGTCGAGCTGGTGGGTAGCAGACGCCTCTGAAAACGTCGAAGCACTTTTGCAAATATGGGATATCTTGATAAACCGAGCAGATATTTGATGTTTACACAACTACTTTCTCGCCTGAAAATATGTTAAAAGTTTATTTTGTGACCCAGAAAGATTAGTATGAGTAATTTTAAAACTTAGTAGCGGCCGCCATTGCTGGAAACTGGAGTTTGGCTGGGCCGCGCTATGAATTCTGGGATATGGTAGTAATTTGGACAGCCTTATAATCGCAGTATAATCGCAGCCTTTGCGGTTAGAAAATTGCACTTGATCATGTCGCGATATTATCGCAAATGCGATATATCGTTCAGCCCTAATATAAATACTAGTTTGTACTCGCAAACAATTCAATTATGAGATCATGATTCTTGGTAACAAGAGTACTAATTAATATATTAGATAAAATGTTTCATGTTCTCAATGATTTTAAAGACTTCACAACATCACTTTACTAGAGCAGGAGACTCAGCTTTCACGTGGAACCTGCTCCATGTTTGGAGGCCCACAGCCTCTCTGCTTATAAAACTTGCTTTCTGATAAAGCTCATAGTAAGTGTTGCCCCTGGTGACCCTCAACCTTCCCCACATTATGCAGCTGTAGGCTCAGGCGGTTTTGTACCTTACATAAGGCACATTAATGATGGTTTTGTTGTCAAAAGAAATAAAACTGAGTTGAACTGAAGTGGAGAATTACCCACTATGTAAATGTGCATGTACTTCTATTACACGATTCTACTTTGAGGAACACTGATTCATCCATTCAGACCTAATGATACTGTGCTTTATTAAAGGTGAACTACCACACACACACTAATACTCTGACAGATGCATCAGGAGGTATTTAAAGTTGAGTATCTCGCCCGGGGACACTTGTGCATGTCGACTAGAAGAACCTGGGATTCCTCCCACTGTAGCTCCCAACCAGCCTCACAGTACGACAGAAATATTCTAATCATTATGAATGAATGTGAATAATATGACTCGAAACTGGGACAGTCTTCACAGGAACACACAGACAAAAGGATGTATGGATACAAAAGTATAAACACAGTCGAAGCAGAGTAAGGGAAGTATCTATACACAGAAACATAAATGGCAACACAAAGAAAAACTACAGATAACAGCTGTGCAGTTACAGAAGGACAGAGGCTCTGTGAAGCTAATGCACTCACCAATGGCAGCTTTGGGTGATGTGCTCAAACCATCAATGCTGGGTCCTTCCTCTGGCTCTAAAAAGATAAAAGCAAAACAAGGTTGAAGCAACAAAAGAATTTTTCAGACATACTTACTGCATTTTTCTTAGTATTTATTTGCTGCATTCAAAACAGGATCAATGTGAAAATAAACAGTCATGTGAAAAAGGACGTTTACCCCCTTTCCATTTTAAGGCTTTAATATCAGGACATCAATAAAAAGTATACTGTGTATAATGTGGTGTTGTTCATGTGAGGTTGTGTTGACTTCATTTTATAACTTTTTCTTTATTTTATTAACAAAAACTAAGCCAAAATGCAGAAGCACTGTGATTCCCACTGGTTTCAAAGGCATCAGCAGTTCCAGGTAAGATGACTAATCACTATGGGCACGTTCCAACCAAACTAACCAGGACGTGTCTTTTAATGAAGTAATAGCTCTTTGAAATAAACAAAGTAA
This sequence comes from Rhamphochromis sp. 'chilingali', assembly GCF_963969265.1. Classification (NCBI taxonomy): domain Eukaryota; kingdom Metazoa; phylum Chordata; class Actinopteri; order Cichliformes; family Cichlidae; genus Rhamphochromis; species Rhamphochromis sp. 'chilingali'. The sequence goes on from NC_137933.1 coordinate 3,081,610, forward strand.
AGACCTGTAACGACTCATTCATCCCATCACCTTTTCACACATTAGATTTAGTCACAGCTATTAGAGCTGCAAGTCTGCGTGTCTGCATGGTAGCAAGCACACCAAACACAATGAACCTGGCAATGCAACGCTGACAACTAAGATTCATTTTACTTACGGGTGTCATCCTGGCCTTTAGCAGCTGTGTTCGTCAGCTGCTGGGTGAGAGTGGCTCCGTTCTGCTCTGGCTCAGAGGATGGTGCAACGTTCCAGTCATTAATAGGCTGAAAAATAAATGTCATTAAATTTAAAGAACGGATGCAACTTAAGCCTGTAACTTTAAATCTATACGTCTTTCACTCAGGAGATTTAAACTATACACAAATCATTTGTGGCTCACTGTTTAATCAGAAACACTTAAAATCTGACCAACAACAACAACATATATTTTATAAGCTCACTGTAATGATGAACTGTAATAATCCCACGTGGCAGTTATAAACCAGTCTTGAGAAGACTAGTCTTATTAACTAGTCTTGAAACTAGTGAAACTCAACACTTTAGTTACTCAAATGCTGTTGTTTGAACTTTAACAATGTGTTTGACACACACACACACACACACACACACACACACACACACACACACACACACACACACACACACACACACACACACTTTTAATCAGCCTTGTATACCTAAAGCAGCATTTCCTATAGATTCATAATGGGGAAGGAGATGATATGCTCATCTGTACATATACATACACACACGAGGTTTTTCTCCAAATGAGGCACAAAATCTTATAAGAATTTTAATCATTATAATAATAATTTCAATAACTAAATTTCAAAAACAATTCTGTCACAGATACAAAGCTTGGTGACTCTTAAGTTTTGTACGTTTGACATACGCTGAACACGACACGTGAAACAAACGCAAACGGAGAATAAGTCTCTAAACTAGCGGGGCTTGTGGAAACACAGACCCAAGTGGAATTGTATAGTAAGTATTATTTCAGTAGGAGACGGGGTGAATACAGACACAGCAAGTTTCTCTTCTGTAACAAATAACTAAACACTAACTAAACGTCTAGACTAACTAGAAAAGTCTCGGAAAGCAGCTGCAGATGGAAGTTCTTTCTCTGATCTGCAGTTTTCCACCTGATGCACGTTCAGACTTTAAATAAGCACCAGAGCAGAAAAAGAACTGCAGGCCAGTGGAGCTGCAGCACTCTGCTGCAGAAGCAGATAACGAGCACCACCACAACAGTGACATGGCCAGTGAGCCAGAGAGTAGTGAAACACTGCAAGATGGAAAGGGCCATGGTTAGCTGGTTAGAAATGACTTAACTACAACTAAGAGAGGAATGGAGGCCACTGTTCTGTGCACTGTAAAAGAAATGCTAAAATGAGTTGCTAATTAAACCTGGAATGTCTGCGTGAGGAACACTATAATATTGTAGACGTGATTAAACAACATGCTGTGACATTAAAAGCACCAGAAACAAAAACAAACCTGGGTGTGTTCATCAAAAAAGTCTGTTTCTTTCTTGTCAGAAGCTGCAGGCGTGCCTCCTGCAGACGAGTCAATCCAAAGCTGCAACAGCAAAAAGGAAAACTTGTGTTGTAAATTCAAAAGCTTTTCATATTTTTTGAAGTAGAGTAGATCCTGAATTAATGATGGTTTTGTTTATAAAACAAAAGGATGGTCATTGGTTCGATCCATGGCTACTTGAGTCTGCATGTCAGAGTACTTGGGAAAGCCACTGAATCAAATGTTAGACAAGGTATATTAATGATCTGGTGAATGAAGCTTGTAGTACTTTCAGTGCTCGGTTACAGTAAAAGTCCATTTACCATGTACTTTGAACTAGAACTGCCACATGGCTCAAACACTAATAATCCTTTTATCACTCTTATCACTGAGCCTCAATGTACCAACAACTCATTAAACTAGGAGCACGCAAGCCTACGCAGAAATAATAACATCTGCAGTGACGTAAACATTTCCTAAACGTTTTCCCTTCATTGATACTCACGTCTGTGCCATATTTAGACAATGCAGCATTTGCTAGCTGTCGGATCTTCTCTCTGTACATCTGGGCAGCACGACTGTTATACTTGGCATTGGTGTCGTTTGTGGAGCAGCCATGCTGGCGGAAGAATGCCGTCTTCAGATTTAAAAAACAGAAATGACATTTCAGAAGAATTAGAAACCACAGACGTGTCGTACCAGAAAGCCACACTTCACAAAACATGGCTCATTTAGGTAAAAGACAACAATCGTTTTGTTTTTTTATTTGAGAAAAACCTCATTACACTTGGTACTCAGGTTCAGACTTACCGCATTGGCGTTACCTCCAACCTGCATACACCTAAGTTGAAACCAGTTCCAGTTGGAGTCTAACTCAGTGGATCTGCGGAGGAAAGGGGGACAATGTGGAAAGTCAACATGGACAGATTTACTAACAGTCTTTCCCAGAACAAAACCCTCCTTCTGTGTTAAAATATCATAAACCGACACATTTTTAGATCAGCTACAAAGCTGAGGTACAATGAAGTTTACCTGATGAAACTGAGATGCACTCCCAGTGAGCGGTGGATGCCAGAGCAGTCGATGCACAAGAAGACACCATATGGAATACTTGCCCAACTGGGGTTTTTGGCAGCACAGTCAAAACATACCTATGCAGACAGAACATCAGCATTTTAATGAAACATTTCTGCCTCGACCAACCCAAGTGGTCACAGTCCATTACATTTTCCTGCTGCTAATCATGCAATATGAGCAAGAGAAGCAACATCATCACCAGATAATAATGTTGCCAGTCAGTTATATTTAAACAGCTCGTTTCAACATTCCTGAAGACTTTCTCATTGAATTTACTGTCACAGAAAAGCAGCAATGACATAGTTTAACATGGAGCTGCTGAGTGTTTACACACCGTGAAGAGCCAAGAGGTGGAGCATTTTTCAGACTGAAAGTGAAATAATGTTAAATATTGTATTAATTACTATTAATCGATTATTAATATTAATTAATGTCTCTACACCATCATATTGTCTGTTTTCAGCAGCACAAAACTTTGCCTCCTATTAATGTCAGAATAGCTTCCAACAACACAGAATAAAGGTAACATTTTCATGCCATAGTTTAGATCGCGCATGTCTAATTTTATTTATTATTTTGTTGTTTGTAATGTTGCATGCACTTCCTTAGAGATGTAACTATAAATTGCATTTATCAGCCCAAAATGCCTGTGATTGGCCTGTTCAGTATAGTCAAGTCCAGCAGTGCATTTCCAATTTTTCAAATTGACTATAAAAGAATGGATCAACTCCAAAAGAGCTGAAAATCACCAAACCTGCAGACCTCTTTTAGGGTTGGGAGATGGAACCTAGAATTTCTAATAATGACTTCTTCAAATGTTGATGGCATTTAATCACAATATTACTGAACTAAAAGGGTTCTCCACCCAAAAAACACAACAACTCCTGTGTTCATTACGTCCCTGCATGTCATTCTTTCTTGTCTATAGCTTAAAAGGTTTTGAATGAATTCTAATAATATTTTGTAGGTGTGTACTTTGAGCTTCAGATCGATTTATTGACTTTCAAGGAGATGTCAGAGTTCTAAAATGACATGATATTCTTGCTGGTAATGTGAAGTAACATGTATTCATAAAGAATTACATAAAAACTATTACTACATTACTACTGCAGTAAGGGCATTACTGCAAAACTCCTGTGGTGACTAAAATCTTAACTAAAATTAAAAAAGCAAAAAATAAATAACTTCAAAACTCGACTTTGTGCTTTGCATTGAAAAAACATACAATATATACAGTTGTTAAAATGAGAGAGAACTTCAGGTTGGCTTCATTTACTACGTCCAGCTTTTATAATGGGATAAAATGCTGATGCTTGGACTTTCCAACACCACGTTTCATAATACTTCTGTGAAGTGCGTTTCAAAACATCCACGTCACGCACATGGCTGCCTGAGGTGTGTTTCACCCATTTCGACAGAGCTTTTGTGTTGCTTCTAGGCAGGCAACGTGCCAGGAAGCACAATTTCTACAAAGCACAGTAATTAATGAATGAATGTTTTTGACATTACTGCTTCCATTTCTACTACTACTATAAGCACATGTATACAAGAAAACGATACCCGATCTCTCATTACTATCTTTGCTGTGGATTGTAAAGACCGATATAGATGATCAATTTACTTAGAAAATTGTACTGCACAGTATAATTGAAGAAATGATATTCAAATGATTACTGTCATATATAGAGAGTCGCAGTGTACTGTTCATTCATTAAATGATGTCAATAAAAAAACACATGCTTTCAATGAAAAAATAAAAACGCAGACATTTACAGCTCTGACTGTAATCCATTATACATTTTTTTCTGCCTTTAAAGAAAACGTTATTATCAAGTGACTTCATCTTCACTCTAACCTGTTACACACTTGCTGCACACACTGTTACATACCTGTTCATACTGCACTGCTAATATGAAAACTAACAGAGTAGTTAAAAGAAATCAAACGAAATCTCATAAACAGCAGGACAAAGGCTTGCAGGGTCATATAGCCCAAACGCCTGACTCGGAGTAAGTAAAACATCATTCCTGTGTAAAAATAAATAAACAAAAATAATATTGCTTATGTATTTCCGTCACTTACTTTGAACGCTTAATGACTTTACAGTACCATCGTCTTTTATAATCTAATTTTAAACTATACTGTCACTTTGTAAACCGTTAGCTAGAACACCTACCGAACAAATGACTGTAAAACCGAAGTTCTGACTGACAAACGTTATGGAGCGCCAACACATCAGACTCTGCTAGCACTAACAGATACTTATCAATGAAATGAGTCAAATTTCACGGCTTTCAAAGCAAACCTAACGACCACTACTAAATGAGTCCCCAATATCGGACATATCAAAAGTTTAGTCTATTTAGTTCACGATTCTCCCATAATTTTCCCGACGTGGCACAGCGGAACAAGTTAGCTTCCTTAGCTTACACATACGTGGCCTTTATGTTAGACTACTTTACCGGTAGGCTAGTAGTCATTAGCTTTTGCTAGCTGTCTTACCGTGTAGCCGGGCCTTGCTAGGTGCTAGAACACGACTAGCTTCCCAGGTAATTTCTCCTGTCCAAAGCTAATCATGGACTGCCAGTATAAAAAAGCCTCACAAAGTAATACACAAGCAATGATGGTGAGTATTCGGTTACCTTGTTGGTAGGAACAGATCTTAATCTTTTGAAAATGGTAAGGATTTCGGTCTTATTTGGTTCCGTAGCCATCTTGACACTGACGATTTCTATAAGCTGACGTCACTACGGCAACTAGTGTGGCCCAAAACCCAAAAAGGTAAAAAGTCATCCGTGGTTCACCGACTTTAAAATAAAACAAGTCGATTAATTATCACATTTTTAAAAAACATTTTCATTCGCACAGCATAATCAGCATTATGTTCATAATAGAATCAGTACATACCCTTGGAAAAAATGCATACAGTCAAACATGTCATTTAATGTAAACAAAACAAAACAAAACAAAAAAGTTAGAAGAAAAGGCTTCTATAAACATCCTCAAGGAACAAAATAAACATCAGAAGAAACTGTCATATGTAATGATGACTGACAAAGTAGATAGACCTGTATATATCCAATCCTATCTTTTACTATCTATCTATGCATATGTATATAGATAGATTGGTCATCATCACATCACACAATATGCAATCATAAAAATCAGCACAGTGCAAAATAAATGACTTGACTTGATCATTTTGACCAGTGGGTCAAATACAGATTGTGTCTTCATCATTCTAGCATATAAAATCATTTTCACATAATACAACCACATAAAACATTTCTGATGGTCTGATGAGATCAGGTTATTCTTGTTAGTTCATTCCCCGCCTCTTCTGTCCCAGGGATTGAAACTGGCTGAACAAGATTTTGCACATACAGATTCTTTCAGACATCATGGAGGCAGGTGTATTTCTCCTGCTGCTGTTCCCATTGTTGGGGATTGGGTCGACTCTCAGCTTTTATGGAGACAGCATTAGTTTCATGGCTCCAGAGAAGGAAATGGATGGGACATTTAAGGTAATACAACATAAGTATATATGCTGAAACTTTCACTATATTCTTTTAATATTGAGATTTATCATGATAGTGAAAGATGGGCAATATGGATCACAACACAGATTAGTTTACACTCAGTGTAATAATGCATATTTTTAAAGTAGTGGCATTTGCAAAAAGATCCTTTTTAAAAAAAAAAAAATTAAGTAACCATACAGCCACGTCGCTAGTTCTGAAGAAACCTAATTGGAATGCAAAACACTTGCATACAATCCAAACTCTTGTGATGAAGAAAATAGTTAACACTTTCATGCATGTTGTACAGTAATTTCAAAGCTTTTCAATATTTTTGTGAGTAAAAAACTTCAGAAATCCCAAATGGTGGATAGTAATGAAAATGTGCCATCTCTGTATCTGTTAAAAGAAATATACAAGAAATGTGGGTTCATTTGTCTTTGTTTTCTGTCAGTTCTTGTGTTTGGACACATTCATTTTTGTAGTTAGGGTTCTGTGATGTCACCATGTCTAATTAAACGCAATCTAAGACAGGACAGGAGGAAGACCAACATATAGAGTGTGAAACAGTTAAAAACAGAAGAAATGAGGTTTTACATTTTTGTTTTTAATTAGGAATTTGATTAATTAGTTTATCAAGCATCACAGAGCTGAAAACATGGAGGAAATGCATTTACTTTCCTTCTCCTTTTTGTTTATTAAGAAGTGATAAAACGAGATATCTAAAATCCCCTGACTAAAACCTTTGACTCTGAAATGAAGCAACAGTTTTAAACCTGGTTTTATCTGATGTTTACATTTCTGTTCTGAAAACTACAGAAATCTGGTCCTTTCAAAATACAACTATAGAATAGCTTTCACAGATGTTATAGTTTCTACATTTATAAGCATGCAAGAAACAACAACGACTTGGGGAACAGGGGTTAGGGAGTTGTTGTTATTTATGATTTCAGCCCCACAAAAGTTGGTTTGAAATCATGAAGGAAATTGTTCAAAAACTTGGGGGGAAACTGTATTGACTTGAATATGCAAACAATGCAGATTTTTACAATGTGCACAGAAAATGTATTATTTTTTTTAAACCCTCTAGGTGACCTTTTATCACCGGCAGAATGGCAAAAGTAACTGTCAGGATCAGTCATCTTTCTCATGTGATAGTGGCGTATGTACAGGCTTTAACGAGTCGAGCGTCCTGCAAACAGACCAGGACAGCACAGGCCAAGGCCGCTGGTGCCAGTCTGAAGGACACACAACAGCAACCATCCTGACTAATAATGCCTCCTTGTCTCTGAGGTAAGTCCAGGGCACAATAACACAGCTTATCTGATTTATCGTTTGCTAGTTACTCTGGCGTATCTCACAGACTGAATTGAAGATTGTATTTAACAAGCATGATCTAGTACAACTTAAAAATGAAGAAGTTGAGAAAAGTCAGCCCACTTGCAGTGGGATCCGTAGTAAGTGGACTCGTACTGAGGACTGGCCGATACATTCTGAATTGTTACCCTATTATTTATTCTATAGGCTGATCAGAATTGATCTTTACTTTGAAAAACGATCTCTAATAACAAAGGCTTAAAATGAAAGTACACATCACACCCTGCATTTCCCACAGCACAGTATCTGTCAGTGTTGATTTGAGAAGTGATATTCATCTTCTCATTCCACCACGCTGGCTGACTGCCACGCTTGCTGGGACACTTGAATAGAACACAAGTTTGGCATTTGGAATATTTTTGTTGGTATGACAGCCCAGCCTTTTATGAGAAACGTCTGTGTGTGAACAAATAAAAGAACAAAAAGGGAGTTAACTGTAGGATCAGAATGGTAAAGGGATTAGTATAGTGCCTTTCTATTCTCACACACACACATTTAGATGTTGCTTTTAACGATACTTAAGCACATTTACACTCACTCACACTACGACGAATGCATCGAGGGCAGCTTCGGGTTCAGAATCCTGCCCAAGGACACTTCAACACATGGACAGAAGCAGCTGGGGATCAAGCCACTGACCTTCTGATTGGTAGACGACCTGCTCTGCTACCTGATACACAGCTGCTCCATATCAGCTCCTCATATTTTGGAAACACCAACAAATCACGAATAAATGCAAGTTTGTCTTGTAGTGATATCTTCACCAAAATACTCTCTTATCAAAGATGCATATAAAATCCAGACCAGAGTTTTTTCACTTCTCAGATGGCAGCCATTGTTGGTTCAAGTGACGCGTATAATTACGAGCAATGAAATGTTTCACCTCCTTTTCAGGAACTCTGGCTGCTGCTGGGTGTCTAATGTTGAAGGGAAAACCCAGTGGACAACATATGCTGAGCTGGACCTGGGAACTCGATCTGATACGCACACTGTCAACAGCTGTCCCGTAACAACAACAGTGTCTTCTTTGCGGTACATGCCATTTTTCTTATTTGATTCAACATAAAATCGTGAATCTGGAAATCTTACGTAAACATCACTCGATGATTAGTTGTTAAATTACTGTAATATGTACTAATATGATGCCTGTTCTTGCAGGGTGCCTCAAAACTGTTTTTCGAGGATTCGTATTCTGGCACATGATCCAGATGGAGATGAAGTGAAATGTCGCTTTGCTACACCTGGTCCCACAAACTTCGCTCTAGACGAGGTAATCCAGACCAAACGGGGGCTCTAATGACCTTCAATGTGGTCATCTGATGTAGCAATCATTATAGCATTGTAATCCACTAATTTTAGGCACAGCATTTTGATATATTAATCAAAATGTTGGTTTCATCAGGCCCAAACACATATTTTCTCCTGTTGCATCCATTGTTGCGTATGGATGTGAGAATGATCAAATTCTCGCAAAGAATAAAGTGAATGCCTGAGTGTATATGGCTCGAACTGTGGAAGACCTTTTTAAATGGCCAGTAAGACGAGATGAGTGCTATTATGAAAAACAGACAATTACCATCAAATGTTATGCAGCTGTTAACCCTTCTGGGTGTCAATTAGTGTCTGGCACCAGGACTCTGGCACCAGGACACTGGCAGCAGAGTCTCTGGGTCCTGTTGTATTATCACCGTTTGTTCTTTGTCACAGTGCAAAATGTACAAAAATGTACTTGTACATAGTGCATTTCTAATCAGTGAGCTACAGTGATTAGGTCAGGGGTATTTATAAAGGTAACATACTTAATGGACGCAAGGTTTCCCATTGCATTCATCAAGATGAGCAATAATTTATCTTTCAGTGGTTTTAATGCTTTGATTGATCAGTATGTTCTGCATGTTGACAATATAGTTGATGTAATAGATACAAATTTATAATAAACCCATTAAAAAAATCTAATAATTTAACCAACTATCTCCGTTAAGCTCATCTTGTAATCTCATTACAATCATTTGCATTTGCTTACTTGCAAAGAGAGAGAATGAAATCTTTTTTTTTAGACTTTAAAAATGTGTAAAAGAAGATTATTGTTATGCTTTAAGCATAAGATCAGCTCTAATAGTATGCCTTTGGATTTATTAGAAGCATGTGTTTATGCACTGATAATCTGAAGGACCTAAGGGGTGAATCACATATAAGTTAGCAGAAGTAGAATAGAACTTGTGCCGACTAGGCAAGTGATAAAAGAAAAGAAACAAAACTGACCAAATACAAAACAGATGACTACTTTGAAGTACTCGAATGATGGTAGGACAAGGGCACACAGGAGATCAGGTGATGCAGCAAACAGGAGTGACTAGTTGGACCAGATGAAACAGAAGAAATGAAACCAAAAGCAAAACGGTGACATAGTAACTATGTTTGGAATCCCGTCTGTTCCAAACTGATGTGTTTAATAAGCTCTGAGAAAACAGCACCTCTGTCATGTCCATTTGTTATTCGTGTCCCTTTAGACTACATGCATACTGACAAGTACAGGTGACATTGAGACTGGAATCCACGTGTTTGAGTTGATGTTAGAGGACTTCTCCACCAACAACATCACTTTGACCTACTCAGATGGAACATCGGTGTTTCGTGAGGCCTCTGGCATGAACTCACCTCCTCTCTGCAAAGTAAAGCTGCAGTTCTCAATTGAGGGTAAGTGATTCATAAAAGTACATGGTCAGTGCGACACAAACATAATACACGTCTCACCCCAAAAATACTGAATATATATAAACACAAGAGGAATATCATAAACAAAGTCATAAATATCACAAAAACTCCACAAGGTCATGTGAAAAAGGTATTTTAAAACATTACCATTAAAACTTTATGTGGTTTGGCGATTATAAAAACCAAAAAAATAATGACTCAATACAATGAGTCCCAGCCTCCCCTCGAATCATCTTTTATTTGTGTTATAAGAGTTTCTCACATGGTGTAACTTGTATATTGTATTCTGATCTTTCAGTTGAAAACAGCAACAAGTCTACCTATCATTTAACCCTGTTTATTAAATGTACTAAATAGTCTAAGAATATAAGAGTATACAGTTTAATATAAAATAGTATAATAGTATAATAAATATTCAAGACAAGTGAAATTTAAGTACAGTATTTGGATACATTTGTTTACTTTAGCTTCCAAAGTTGCTTCTAATGAACCTATCGCTTTAAAACCTGAACCATGAAATAACTGCCAGAAATCTTTAAGTTTTTGATAATGAAGTGTTTGTTGAATCTTTAGACAAAATATATAAAATTTTAATCTCCACATATGTGAGTTTTAATTTGTATCACATTTGCTACATAAGCCATATTTTTGCAATTTAGTGCTTAAAAACGTGTCATGCAATTTAAAGTAGAAGTAAAAAAAACAAATCACGCTGATGATGTAAAAGTCTCAAAAACACGTATCAAATATGACACGCTGGGCTTTAAAGGGTTACATTTAAATAAACAAAGAAATTACCTTTTTTTTTCTTAAGTTACACTTTGTCTCTGAAAAACTCAAATATGTTTCCTTTACGTTGGTGCTGACACAAGCAAGAGTCATTAATATCAGCAAAGCAAGGTTAACTGACTGGATAATTTATGACTTAACTGGCAGCTTGAGGACTGTCTCACGTTTTATTCTGATGTGGTGACTGACCAACCAACTCTAACTCAGAGAGGCCATTGTATGGCTGCACAATACCAGAAACTGTCAAGTCTCATAGAAACAGAACTTACATTCTTTCTGCCTTGTTTGTGTTTTAGTTCTCCTGCCAATACCAAACTGTGAAGCCGGTCATGTGCAGCCCATATTCTTGTACAGAACCCCTTCACACGGTGATATTCTTCATGCCACTGTGGGCCAGACATTCCAGCTTAATGCTGAAGCTGAAGCTCGCCATGCCAGGTGTTTACTTACTGAAATTATTAATTATGGCACTAGCTTTCCCTAAACAAACACCCTGTAATGTTGATATAATACTCAGAGAATTTCTGTGGATTTTGTGTGTGTGTGTGTGTGTGTGTAATGTTTATTCCTTTCCCTAAAGCATCCACGACTTCCAGGTCAGTGGCCCCCAGAACATGACCAAAGTGTTCAAAGACGATCTGCTCGGAAAAGCAGAAGTCACTCTCAGCTGGACACCACAGCTCAGTGACCTGTACAGATATGTCCCAGTCTGCTTCACTGCAGAGACAAATGACACGTGAGTGCCTTTATATAAAATCAAGCATTTTAAAACAATAAAGATTATTCACAAATGGAAAAAAAAAAGGTAGACAGATGCCAATCTTCTCAGGAATGCAGTGGGGCAAAAAAGTATTTAGTCAGCCACCGATTGTGCAAGTTCCCCCACCTAAAATGATGACAGAGGTCAGTAATTTGCACCAGAGGTACACTTCAACTGTGAGAGACAGAATGTGAAAAAAAAAATCCATGAATCCACATGGTAGGATTTGTAAAGAATTTATTCGTAAATCAGGGTGGAAAATAAGTATTTGGTCAATAACAAAAATACAACTCAATACTTTGTAACATAACCTTTGTTGGCAATAACAGAGGTCAAACGTTTACTATAGGTCTTTACCAGGTTTGCACACACAGTAGCTGGTATTTTGGCTCATTCCTCCATGCAGATCTTCTCGAGAGCAGTGATGTTTTGGGGCTGTCGCCGAGCAACACAGACTTTCAACTCCCGCCACAGATTTTCTATGGGGTTGAGGTCTGGAGACTGGCTAGGCCACTCCAGGACTTTCAAATGCTTCTTACGGAGCCACTCCTTTGTTGCCCGGGCGGTGTGTTTTGGATCATTGTCATGTTGGAAGACCCAGCCTCGTTTCATCTTCAAAGTTCTCACTGATGGAAGGAGGTTTTGGCTCAAAATCTCACGATACATGGCCCCATTCATTCTGTCCTTAACACGGATCAGTCGTCCTGTCCCCTTGGCAGAAAAACAGCCCCATAGCATGATGTTTCCACCCCCATGCTTCACAGTAGGTATGGTGTTCTTGGGATGCAACTCAGTATTCTTCCTCCTCCAAACACGACGAGTTGAGTTTATACCAAAAAGTTCTACTTTGGTTTCATCTGACCACATGACATTCTCCCAATCCTCTGCTGTATCATCCATGTGCTCTCTGGCAAACTTCAGACGGGCCTGGACATGCACTGGCTTCAGCAGCGGAACACGTCTGGCACTGCGGGATTTGATTCCCTGCCGTTGTAGTGTGTTACTGATGGTGACCTTTGTTACTTTGGTCCCAGCTCTCTGCAGGTCATTCACCAGGTCCCCCCGTGTGGTTCTGGGATCTTTGCTCACCGTTCTCATCATCATTTTGACCCCACGGGATGAGATCTTGCGTGGAGCCCCAGATCGAGGGAGATTATCAGTGGTCTTGTATGTCTTCCATTTTCTGGTGATTGCTCCCACAGTTGATTTTTTCACACCAAGCTGCTTGCCTATTGTAGATTCACTCTTCCCAGTCTGGTGCAGGTCTACAATACTTTTCCTGGTGTCCTTCCAAAGCTCTTTGGTCTTGGCCATGGCGGAGTTTGGAGTCTGACTGTTTGAGGCTGTGGACAGGTGTCTTTTATACAGATGATGAGTTCAAACAGGTGCCATTCATACAGGTAACGAGTGGGGGACAGAAAAGCTTCTTACAGAAGACGTTACAGGTCTGTGAGAGCCAGAGATTTTCCTTGTTTGAGGTGACCAAATACTTATTTTCCACCCTAATTTACGAATAAATTCTTTACAAATCCTACCATGTGAATTCATGGATTTTTTTTTCACATTCTGTCTCTCACAGTTGAAGTGTACCTCTGGTGCAAATTACTGACCTCTGTCATCTTTTTAAGTGGGGGAACTTGCACAATCGGTGGCTGACTAAATACTTTTTTGCTCCACTGTAAATGTCCAAGGAAAATCATCCCAAAGCCAGACAATTCTCAGAGTGAAAAATTATAGCTTGCTTGGAAGGACTGGCAACATAGCTGCAAAGTTGTATGTGAATAAGCCATACAACTTCTGGAGCAGTGTTGTAAATGGTAAATGGTAAATGGCCTGCATTTGTATAGCGCTTTTCTAGTCCATAGGACCCCAAAGCGCTTTACACTACATTCAGTCATTCACCCATCCACACACACACATTCACACACTGGCGATGGCAAGCTACATTGTAGCCACAGCTGCCCTGGGGCGCACTGACAGTTGTTTAGACAGATGACACTAAAGTGGAGATTTGCTGAAACCCAAACACAGCATATTAGCAAAAGTGCCTCAGAACCATCAAGCACAGTGGGGAGAGCTGATGATTGAAGATGGTTTTGTAGCCACAGGACCTGGGCACCTTGCTGTCTTAGTCAACCATGAACTCCTTTGTATGTTAAAGTGTCCCAGAGTCAAATCTGACAATCAAAGCTTGGTGAAAACTGAGTGAAACAACACAATGATCCCAAGCACAGTGACAAAACTACAGCAGAATGGCTGAAAAAGAAAGAATCGTAGCTCGGACCACTACTCCATTGAAGTGCTGTGGTGGGACCTTACGGTTTTTCTTGATTGCTTTGACACACTCACAGCAGGAAAGTCCTTGTCACCACTTTGATGCAGCACATTTCCTCGTACACATTACACATTGTCACACACTGCTGTTGTTTCCACACATATTTTACTACCATGTTGATGCCCTTCTCACTTGAATCTACAACTCATCAAAACAGTCACAACTCTAGATCGATCACTACTTCCCTGAAAGAGTAGTAATCTGGCCATTCTGCTGCTCACTGGATATTTTCTCATTTCAGACCTATAAACCCTAGAGATTGTTGTGCGTTAGCACATCGTACATCAACAATGTCTGAAAACTCACACCGGTCCGTCTGTTATCAGCAGCCATGCCATGTTCAGTCATCCTTCAGCAGACTGTCTTCACCACGTCTACATGTATAAACGCTTTGAGTTCGTGTTGATGTGAAAAGTTGATTAGATATTTGGATCACTATAATGAGCAGTCTTCAAGTCAACATTACATTTAAGCTTGCTCTTTCCATATTTTCACTTAAATATCTTCTTTCTTTTTTTGTCATTAAGCCAATCAGAGATGAGGTGTGTTGTTGTCTTGGTGACCCAAGCATCTACCACACAAGGTTAGTAAACACCTGCTCTCTCTCTTGACAAATGAGCAGTGCGTGTAATAACTAAGTGCCATGGCAACAGCACAAACACTGCTGGCCATTTGTTCACTTGTGGTTCTATTTTGCTTCCCATGAAACCTCTTAAAGTGACAGTACTCCCTCTTAAAAAAATACATAAAAACAAAACCTAAACAACTTTTAAAACAGTGTTTTTCTTCTGTTTATGTCCATTACATAAGTAAATGAATTGTTTGTTTGCATTTTCTTATTCAACCTGATTTCCAAAAGATTTGGCATACTGTAAAATAAGATCATTTTGAGTGAATAAAGTTGGGACAGGGCAATATTTACGTCTGTGTAGAATTTCCTCCTTTTTTAACAGTCCCAAAGATCAGTTGTTGGGAGTGTTGTCCCAGTCTTCTCTGATACATGATTCTAACTGCACGACAGACCCAAGTCTCATTTGTTGTGTGTTTCACTTCCTGTTATAACAAATGTATTTAGTTGGTAACTGCAGGCAGGCCAGTTCAGCACACAAACTCTTCTGCTATGAAAGCATTGCCGTTGTAATATATACAGGATGCATCATAACCTCTGTGTTGTTCAAATATATATGACCTTACCTGGAAAACATGTAATCTGTGTGGGAGCGTGTGCTGGTCTAAAACCTGTTTTTAATGTAATATTACCCCGAGGGCTTAGAGATCACAATCTTCCAATATCTCAGCAAGAATCTGAGTTTTCTCCAGATCCTTTTCATCTTTTAATATTATGTACTGTAAATAATAACAAATTTGGCCTGCAGCCTAATTACATTTGGCCCGCGAAGCCATACCAAATTCCTATTAGAGCTGGCCTACTGGTATTATACAGCTAATATATATATATTGTTTAGTATTAAGCTTTGCTTGTTACATATTCAGTTTTTCAGCAAAACGTGTTTGAGTCCATAAGAAAAGATTCATTCTTATATCTGGAGGAATAAATATATTTCAATAAATATTAATGTTAGCCCGCGACTTTGTTCCAGTTTTGAATTTTGGCCCACTGTGTATTTGAGTTTGACACCCCTGCTCTAACAGTTTCAAAATAGTCCTCTAGCTATTATTTTTGTTGCCCTGTCTCTACTTTTTGCTGCCATCAAATTCAGTATCAGCTAATATTTGTCCTAAAATAGTAAAGTGGATCAGTTTAAACATGTAACATATTTTCAATGTGATTTTTATTTTTTTTTTGGATTTGCAAATCACTCCCTTTTGTTTTCAGTTTACAGGTTACACAGCACCTAGGCTTTTTTTAAAATTGTAAATCGAGGTTATAAATATACTGAATAAAATGTTTCATTTCTTAGATTCTTTTAAATAATGTAATTAAATGCGTTTTACAAGTATAAGGTAAACGTTAAACACAGTTTGATTGAGATGTAAATGCATACATGTTGGATATTTTAGATTTTGGTTTCAGTCCAGTATAATTTAGTGGTTTTCTGCTAGTTCTCTTCACAAACTGACATAAATTAACCCAAAGATATTTCCTGTACAAGTTTGTTTTAGTTTGATTTCAATATTATCTTTGTTATGTTTCAGTTTTATTATCTAATTAATATTGTTATTTTGCAGGTTTTTTCACATTTATTTGTAGCTTTTAATTTCATTATAACATTGACTCTTATAACTAAGTAAAATCACATTTGTTTCTTTGCGGTTTTCTTTTTTCCTTTGTTTTCTTCTTTTATAATAGCTTTTTATTTATTTTTTAATGATTTTGAATATGAATATGTAGTAATCGTATGATAAAATACTTTATTCCTAATAGGTAGCTAATATAGATTGTGCTGTTTACAGGCAAGGCCACTGTTCATTGCTCAGCCAATAAGATGACAGTAGCCCTTGATAAAGCTTCCATGCCTGGCATTGACGAGAACTTTCTCAAGCTGAGTGACCCTTCATGCTCGCTCACCTCCAACAGCACTCACATCATGGGTGCAATGTCCTTCAGCACTTGTGGGACAAAAATTGAGGTTTGGAGAAACATTTACATTTCTTTGTAGATAAAAATGTTTTTTTCATTAATGAACAGCAAAATTTGAGTTTGTAAAATAAGCCAGTTACTGTACGTCGCAACGAGAAGAATATTGCGGCTCGATACACTGAACAGAACAACATCACGACCGTTGTTCATTATCCTCACGGCAACTAATTGCTTTTCCTTTGTTTGTCTTAAATACAGGATAAAGGTGATTATATCATTTTCAAGAATGCGATCAACTCCTTTGAGCTGGCTAACGAGGTTATAACTCGAAGGAAGACAGTTAAAATCGGTTTCTCATGCCAGTTTCCCAAAGCCATCAGCATCTCCAATTACTACAATCTCCACAACGCTGACTACATTTTCACCGAGTCCAACTTCGGAAGCTTTGGCTACACTTTTGAAATTTTCCACAACAGCAGCTTTACAAACAGAGTGGAGGCTAGTGCCTATCCAGTACAAGTCAAGCTGCTGGAGACTATTTTTATGGGCATCCAAGCTAGTTCAGAATTACCAAACGTGATGTTGTTTGTTGAGTCATGCAAAGCCACTCCTGATAACAACCCTGAAAACAGCCTCTCGTACTACATCATCAGGAATGGGTAAGTGCTGATGCAAAAAAAGTGCTGTAAAATTTAAAAAATGCTTAAAATTCCTTACAACTAAATTGTCGATAATATTTTCACAGGAGTGTATTTTAGCTACATTAAATAGCAATACTAATTACTACAACTTACAACTATTAAATGTCATCTTCCATTTACATTGCTTCATACGATTGACCTAAACCTTCTTTCAGGTGTGTAGAAGACGAGACAGTAACAATTTACCCATCTAATAAAACTGCATTCAACTTCGGACTTCAAGCCTTTAAATTTACTGGAAACTATGACCAGGTAACTTTAGATAGCACCAAATACAAACCTCTAACCTATACAAAAATATTACTCACACAGTTATATACTGAAGAGTATATGCATAACAAAGAAAATCCTGATATCACTGCTTTCCTGCTGTTTTGTATCCAATTTCCAAGTGTGAAAAAGCTTGAAAAATTATTTTGGTACAGAATCAGCAACATTTTTAAACTTTGACTAATAACTATATACAGATATAACAAAGTTACCACTGACAAGTGAAGTGAACAACACTGGTATCACTTCATGCCATCTGTTCGTAAGGAGGAGACATTTGGGAGCAAATGAACATTTTGCCTTCAAGTGTAAGGATTTGAGCGAGTTAGAGAAGGGCCAAATTGTGATGGCTAGAACATTTCCAAAATTGCAGTAATTATCGGGTTATTGGTTTGATTAAACAGACAAAAGTCAAAAGTGCATGGCAGTTTGTTGAGTATTGGGGATCTGATCAGTCAGGGTGCCCATGCTAAACCCCATCCATCACTGAAAGTGCCAAGAATGGGCACGGAGCAATGGAAGAAGGTGGCCTGGACTGATGGCCGGGTGCCTGTGCGTCACCTACCTGGGGAACACCTGGCACCAGGATGCAGTATGGGAAGAAGGCAAGGCAGAGGCAGTGTGATGCGACAGACAATATTATGCTCGGAAACCTCGGGTTCAGTGAGACTGATTAGACAGTTGGATGAGTGATGAAAACTTTCCGTACAGGTCAGTTCTGCTTTGGCAGCGAAAGGGGGACCAAGACAGTATTAGGGAGGTGGTCATAATATTACGCCTGATCAGTGTACATGTAGTTTTTAAGTTGTGGCAACTACCTGGAAGCATTTCAAGATGGGTAACTGGTGGTTAGACAAGTGCTTGTTATTCCAAAGCCTTTACTCTTCCACATTACAGGTGTACATCACGTGCTCTGTAATCCTGTGTGAGCCTGAGAGTCCCTTTTCCAGATGTGCCCAGGGATGTCTGAAGGATCCATCACGCAGACGTAGGCGAGGCCTGAGCGGGGAGACGGGTAGACACTACATTACCCAGGGCCCTCTGCAGTTTGTTGGGCAGCCTTTTCCTGATACAGCAGAGAACAGTCAGGATGTTCTGATGGAAAGGAGCGGCACGCTTCCAGAAGGTTAATCCAAAATGTATCAATCTACCTGTTTGATTGCCTCTCTGCCTCCTTACTTGCTTGCCAGCTTGTCCAACTATCCATGTATTGATGTCTTTCAGTGAGTCCTCCACCAGCTTCTCCAGGCACAAAATCAAGTGAGGAAGGTTGGGAAATGAGGAAGATCTTCAGCTCCAACATCTCCACCGCAGTCTTTGCCAGCGCCTTCTTAGTGTCAGTGGTGCTGTTGGGCATTATGGCTCGTTACTACAGGAAGAACGGAAGAGCAGAAGACCGCAAAGTTCTCATAGCTTCAGAATGGGAGAACTAAACCCAGTATTTACTCACAATTGTGTTTGTCTCACTTTCACATGATCACTTTCTTCAAAGTCTGTCTTAAAACAAAATTGCATCAAAAGCTGCTAAACAACCCTTAAAAACATCTTTTCATCTGAAGAGATGGCAGACACCAGTCCTGCCAAAATACTCTCAAATACCGATAGCTATTATGAAGCTTTTGAAGTTGTAAGTAGTCAAATATTTAAGTGAGTATCTTCTACTGTTATTCTTTATGTGATCTTTGATGGGATAATAACATGAATGGGTAAAAACGAATTTAGCAGATGCTCGTTTGATTTGAACTGCACTGTTAATATTTTTTGTGTGTGGACAGGTAGTAGAGTCAGAATTCATTTTGGATGAAGGCTTCACTAGGCGGCAGCAGCAGAGCCTTTCTACAATTGGTCCATGATGGTGGGACTTTAAGACAGACTTGCTTAATTATCTCTTTTTTTAAGGTGATTAGTCTATATGTGGTGTCGTGGTCGTCTAGTCCTCTAGACAAAATGATTAGTTCTGATAGGGGTTGCATGTTAACATATCTAATACCTGTGCACTCACCAAAAAGCACAGGCTTTAAAGTAATGTCAAGAACAATTTATGACAATTCACGACCTTCAGTTCAAAGCTCGTCTCAAAAGATTAGTTAGAACTTCAAAGCAACATTGTATTCAAAACTGGTTTTGCCAGATTTTTTCATGCCATTATAGCATCAACTTTCTGGAAATGTTCCGCTTTCTGATTCTCAACAAAAGCTGCCGGCTTCTCGGCCAGAAAGTGTCTTTTAGCAACTAGTTTATGTACTTTATAGGAGCTTTGTTCTGGGGTTTTTTCTTTTGCTTTTACAAAACATTATTGTTTAAGAAAAGATAGTGGTTTAGGCTAATATTTTGTTTAAAATACTAAGAGCTAAAAGCCTGCATGTTGAAAAATTCCCCTAACACTCCACTAGATTTGGTTCTCTTTAATTTAGACATACGTTTTCATAACTTTAAACAAAGAGTGAGATTAGCTGCAGATTCTGTGTTAGTGGCGGCGAGATTGGGGATTGTTTTGGCGTACATAAAAGAAATGGCCATCCTTCAAAGACAACACATTAATGTCTGTAATGTCTGAAAGTGTAATAATATGTAATTCTGTCATTTAATGGGATTTATTGGCAATAAATGGAATGCACTAGATTTAAATTCTACTTGAAATTGAAATCACATAATAAACACAATACTGGGTGTGTATGCATGTGGATTGTTATGTGCTTTCATTTATTTTATATAAAATCTGTTATTAAGTGGGCTTGTTTATTTGGACATGAATGAAAATCCAAGCCAAAGTAAGATTGATGATCTGGACAGATTCTTAGAACATGGCCTTGGCAGCATCTGACCAATCACAGAGGGGCCTTTCATAAGTCATATGACTCTTATTTCACAGAAAATTTTCAGAATTATCCCAATTATACCACATACGTCAGAGATCTTATGATGTGGTGATTTAAAAAAATCCCAAGATCATAAAAATATACCAATAAACAGCAATTTCTTCAGTTAATATGGTGATTTACATATTTTAATTCCAGTTAATATTTTTATCACTGGGTACGCTCTCAGTGAAACACACATTTGTTCTTCGATCAAATAATGAACATTTAGAATCACATATATTATTAATACTAAAAATAGAATTACATTAAACTAATGCAACAAAAGCTGCTCAATAATTATCAAAAACTTCAATCCCCGCAGTTCAGGCACCTACAAGCGATTCCTGAGGAAGTGTTTTAACAAGGAAAATGACACAATGGGTCAAACGGTACTTCATTAACACCAATTTGTTTTTTTGTTTGTTTCTTTTAAAGTTTATGATATATCTGTAAAGAAAACATCCAGCTCTCAAGTTGTCAGTTAATCAGCTATAGTGACTGATCTGGCCTGGAGGTCATTTTGCTTAGCTTTCCCTGTAACACACCAACGCCCACTACAGCAAAACATTCAGGCCTGACCAAACCTCAAAATATCCTTTAACAATAGTACATTTACGGCACATGGCTTAGAGGAATGTCTTGAATTGACCCCATTCATTGAGCAAGATAAAGGCCTACCACACCAGGTGCACGGCCTTTTGTTAACTAAGCAACTCCCACACTTACACTCTCTGTTCTCAGCACTGCAGTTTCCTAGGGACCTGAAAATCCCCATGTAACACATAAACAAACGTCATGTTATGCATTTCGATTTAGCTTTTTTATTAAGAGTAATGTTTAATGTACCCGGCGGCTGCTGGCTGGGCCTGCGGGCTCGTCACTGCATCCCCTGTGGCTTCTGCTCCGTGGCTGCTGACCTCATGTCTGGGGCTCTCCTCAGCTTTTTCCAGGAAGGTGGCGCGGTTGCCTCTCCGGTGGTCCTCCTTGGGCTTTCGCACATTGGGGGGCCTGTGGGTGTCCGGGCCTGGGTCTCCTCCATGTCTGCTTCATGCTCTGAGGGGACCCCCCCCTAGCAGATTGTTAGAAGGATAAACCTTTTGAACTCAAGCGTGCTCACACACACAGGTGTGCACACGGTTGCTCACAGACAAACTAGATCTTCCTTAGCTGCTACCTTAAAGCATATCGTGCGCTGTCGGTCTTGTGTGCTGCTCAATAACATTCAATATTTAGTACTGACTGTTACTTACACTGTCTAGGTCATTGCTTTGATCTCTGTATTGTGTTGTTCTCTTGTTGCTTGTTTTCGTTTTTCTTCTTTTAACCGGTGATCCAACGGATTTCCTCAGTGTCTTCTGTCACTGTCCCCCTCCCTTCCCTCTGTTTTTCTTTCTCTCTTTCTGTCTAATTGTCTGTCCAATTTGTAATAACTTAAAATAAAATAAAATAAATAAACAATAATAATACATATCGATCAAGTGGACCAATATGGCATTGCTATATTTTCGCCACTTGAAAAAATACATCCGTTGGGCATCTTTCCTGGCCTTTAGCAATTCAGAATCGTTGTCTGAAGTACCAAACGGGACAGGCCAAAATAGAAAAAAGAAAAGAAAGTAGTGTTTAAGTTGTTATGTTATATTTTGTAATTTAATTTTACAAAACTGATGAGTGTTGTAGGAACAAGACAGAAATTGTCACCTAACAGGGTGTGTGACAAAGTGGAGGAGCAGTTGCAATGCTCTCCATTTGTCCCATATGTGTTTACCTTTTTTTTTTTTTTTTGCACACTGTACACATTATTCTGTTTCTATGTATTTGCTGTGATTTGCGGTTTGTCGGGTGACATTGCTTCACTCACTATCCCCGGTTTGTTTGTGTAAGCGTTCTGTTGCCGGCAAAGCAAACATTCTGCAAATTAAGACAAATACTCAGTTATGTTTCTTTATATTTTATTATGTTACAGATTAAGTCATTTCTTCATACTTACTTTGTTTCTCTTTTCAGTTTTCATGAGGGTCAGGTGTGGGGAAACGCCTGCCTGGTATTTCCTCATTTTAAAGTGCTGATGATGTCACATATGACATCAGCAGGTCTAACCAAGGTGAGGGGTTTCTTTTTCCACAGAGATGCTTCCTTTTGTTTGTGTTAAGGTTTAAAGGGATTTGTTGAATGTTTTTCCTTTCGTTAATACTGCCATTTAGTTGTGTAAATGTGCATGTTAGAAGTGTGTAGAGGTTTTGTGTTTTTAGATAATCTGTGCAGAGTTTTAGATCCCTCAGTTTGAGTGAGTGGTACTGGCTGGGCAATTGGAGGGAAATTGAAGGCCCTATTTAAAGCCAGTCTCTACCAGATGCAGCGCAGCGCAGCGGTGTTAATAGAGTTGATTTGGGGGGGGAAGTTTTGTTAAGTTACATTAAATTAAGTTCACTGTAAATAAATTGCTCACCTTGGAAACCTGAAATGTCTGCGTAGTCTGCTTCCCTACCACCTTCCTTGACGTTCGAGTCTGACTACTTCAAATCAAATCACTTTTATTGTCACATCACATGTGCAGGTACATTGGTACAGCACATGTGAGTGAAATTCTTGTGTGCGAGCTTCACAAGCAACAGAGTTGTGCAAAATACAATAATGTAAACAAGCAAAATACAAGAATGGCTACATCTGAAACTAATAAATATATGTACAATATATAATAGTATATGCATTTCTGGATGTGTATACTAAATATTTTTCTACGTGTGTGTACACATATTTTACAAATTAAATAGAGTAAACAATAAATAAAATATATAAAATAAAATATACAGAGTTGAGACATGTGCAAAACAGTGGCATTACTGTACAGTATGGAGTGCATAATGTTGAAGTTCCAGTAGTGAAGCTGAGGTGTCTATGACGTGTTCAGCAGTCTGATGGCCTGGTGGAAGAAGCTGTCTCTCAGTCTGCTGGTACGGGACCGGATGCTGCAGAACCTCCTTCCTGATGGAAGCAGTCTGAACAGTTTATGGCTGGGGTGACTGGAGTCCTTGATGATCCTCCCCGCTTTCCTCAGGCAGCGCTTCCTGTAGATGTCTTGGAGGGAGGGAAGCTCACCTCCAATTATCCGTTCAGAGCACCGCACTACTCGCTGGAGAGCTTTGCAGTTGTAGGCGGTGCTGTTGCCATACCAGGTGGTGATGCATCCAGTGAGGATGCTCTCAATGGCACAGTGATAGAAGGTCCTGAGGATGCGGGGGCTCATGCCGAATCTTTTCAGTCTCCTGAGAAAGAAGAGGCGCTGCTGCGCCTTCTTCACTGTTTTGTTTGTGTGTACTGACCACGTAAGATCCTCAGCCAGATGTAAGGAACCGGAAGCTGCTCACTCTCTCCACAGCAGCGCCGTTGATGGTGATGGGGGTGTGTACTTCTCTGCACCTCCGGAAGTCCACTATCAACTCCTTTGTCTTTGCGACGTTGAGGGTGAGATGGTTGTCTTGACACCAGTGGGTCAGGGCGCTGTACACACACTGATACACACAGGGTGTGTATCAGTAAACAACAGAGTGAAAGCAAAATGCAACACAAAAAACTTCCAAATGCTGCGTCCTGATTGACAGTCTTGTGATCCACACCAGTTACTATTCCCTAATTTTTCCCAATTTTACACACACACACAAATTGCACAGTGCACACAAGTCTGAAAACATGGAGCTCATGTATCAGCAACATAACTTCAAACTGCTAAACTCAATCATTCAAATACCATTCTAAATCAGAGTTTTGTAAATCTCTGAACACAAAGTGCATCATTAGGTACACTTTGGTTAGGCCACAGAAGAAGACGAAGAGCGAGAGTAAGATTAGAGGAGGCCTAGCAGGCAAAGGAAGGATTTGTTTTAAAGTAAGGAAAAAAATGTGTATATGTTCACCTGATCAAAAGAGAAACCACTGTGGAGACTGACAGTCATTTGTACTTGAACTACTCTGCATCTCACTTGATTACCATCAGGATCAAACACTATCCCGCTGAGTGATGGTGGGCAGTTATTTCGAACCCTATAACATGAGATTCAACTGCATCAGAAATAATCTCAGGAAAAAAAATCTATTATTCCTACTTCAGTGTTCACTGTTGTGGAAAAATACCTATGGCTAAAAACAATTTGTTAAAATAATTTTTAAAAAGTTCCGTACAAAAGTTTGGTATTTTATAAATGAAATAGACAAATTAAATAGTGTGGTTAAAGAGATCTTCTGAATATTTTTCTCAACAGCCACTGAACTTCCTAAAGTGTGATTTATGGTGCTGTAAATGTCTGTCCGTGTACTTGGTTCCAGTGCCTCCACCTGACAGTGGAGCCCTGCAACAAACTCTCCAACAACCAAAAAGTTTCACGTGAAGACTGTGCGCCGCCGGGTTTTCCTTGCCCGCTCCAATTTTACTGGATGTTAATGCTGTGGCTGATGCCACCTGACTTTTAGTGTTTATGTTTTATTGGTTTTTACTGTGTGTTCTCCCCGGCCACGGCTGTTTTAATTGCTTTTAAACCGTTTTGTGTAATAAATTATATTTTAGAAATACAGTTTTATATTGTTCTATTCCTTTGGCTGCTCCACTGCTCTGTCTGTTTTTTTTTTTGGGGGGGGGGGGGGGGGATTACCCTCCTTAGAGTAACACCTGGTGACCACTTACATATGCAGTACAGCAATTTAACCAGCCTTTCCATCTCAGCATCTAACTCCAAAATGAAAAGGTCTGCGGGGTCCATGTTCCGGTCGCGATCTTCTGTCATGTGAAGGCTGTGTGCAGGCAGGAGTGGTGGACCCAAAGTGCAGACACACGGAGCAAAAAGGTGAACTCAAATGCAACTTTAATGGTGGATGGCAAAAAACAGAAAACTGGCTAAACTGGAAATACGGCTGGCTGGCTGGCTGGCTGGCTGGCTGGCTGGCTGGCTGGCTGGCTGGCTGGCTGGCTGGCTGGCTGGCTGGCTGGCTGGCTGGCTGGCTGGCTGGCTGGCTGGCTGGCTGGCTGGCTGGCTGGCTGGCTGGCCACACAGTGTGGGATGATGGCAATCACGACCCAGACAAAGGAAAACACAGGACTTAAATACACAAAGGGAGCAATCAGGAAATGGGAAACAGGAGGGGAACACGGCTGGGGCAAATCAGGGCTAACGATACAAGGGAAGCAAAACCTGATACAATAATCTGAGACATGGATGTTTTATAAAGTAAAACAGGAAACATAACACAGAGACGCGGACTTGACAAGGGGATACAGCAGACAGGGGAGACAGAGCAACTAAGGAACACAGACAGAAAACAGAACACTAACAAAGAAACTGAAAGACTAGAAATGATAAAAGATATTAAAATCAAAGTTCTTTTTTTTTTGTGTCCCGTTTGGATCTTTAGCCATCAGAATTGTTGTCTTAAGGCCAAGAAAGATGCCAAGCAGATTTATTTTACCAAGTGGATCATCATGGCTGTGCCATATTGGTCCATTTGATTGACCTTTATTATAATTATGAATTTATTTTATTTTCAGTTGCTACAAACGGGACAGACATGACTGGGGGATAGGACAGGGAGAAAGAATGAAAGAAAGAGAGGGAGAGAAAGAAAACCAAAGGGGGGAAGAGACGGTGAGAAGGGGGGGAAGAAAGAAAAAACAAACAAACAAAACACCTGGGTCACCTGTATGGAGGAAAAAAACAGAAGAGAAAGCAAACAACAAAGAGCAACATAATAAAAAAAACAGCACCATCACAATAAACTAGCTAGCAGTAGATATCAGTAGATACTAAATAATAAACGATATTGTGCAGCACGCAAGATAGACAGCGCACAATGTGCTTTGAGGCAGCAGCCAAGAAAGCTGTAGTCCGCGTCTGTGAATACCCGTGTGTACACCTGTGTGCATACCTGTGTGGATCAGCATGCTTGCATTCCAAAGGTTTCTCCATGTAACGATCTGCTAGGGAGTGTGGGGGGGCCACAGCCCCGTCCTCCAGGGTATGAAGCAGGTATGGAGGAGATCAAAACTCCAGACATCCAGAGGCCCCCAGAACACAAGAGACCAAGGAAGACCAACAGAGGGGCAGCCGCGCCACTGTCCCAGAAAGAGCTGAGGAGAGTCCCAGATGAGGGCTCACTCAGCAGCCGCGGAGCAGAAGCCAGGGGGGGTTGCAGTGACGCGCCCGTGAGCTCCGCTGGCAGCCAGCTGTGCCTGAGTGACCGAGCCCCAGGCCGAGAGGCCGGGGGCACCCCACCTCCGAAGTGGCCCGAGTGAGCCCCAGGCTCCAGGCCCCGATAAGCGGCCGCCAAGGAGTGAGCCGGTGTGTACCCGGACGCCCACCCCCAGACACAAAGAACCACCAACACACCGACACCTGAGGGAGTCCGCCACCGGCAGGGGAAGTGGTGGTGGGTGGAGATAGGCCTCCAAACCTTGGAGGGCCTGAGGTGTCCCCAGAGAGCTGGCGTCTGATACCCAACCTGACATATAGACACAGACATACAGGCACACACAGACACAAACATCCATTCCCACCCTCATGCTCTCATATGCACTCACTCCACACTCAACCAACGTGGAGACAGACATAAAGAGACGCTGTACACACGATCACACTCCCCAAGCGTACTCTACGAACCGGGTCTAGGTACCCTTGCCCCTGGAGGGGGGAACTGCACCCAGACCCAGGTGGTGTTACCCTTTTCCCTGCGGTGGGGAGAGGCAGACCGCCCCGACTCCGCAGCAGCAGGGAGGCCCCACACTCCAGACCGCAGTCGGACGGCCAACTCCTCCTAGCCCCCCCGCTCCAGCAGGCCGCAGAGAACGGGGGTGAGAGAAGACTCCAAACCTCCCTCCACCCGCTCATTGTAGTGTTGATGCATGTGTGTTCTAAGGTGCATTTAAAACCCAGGAGGGCATGGAGCTACCTGCCAGAGAGCAGCAGGTAAGCGCATAGTCCCTCCTGCTAGCCCTCAAAGTCTACGTGTATTTAAAATTGAGAAAGTTCAATAATAATGCAAAACTGAAAACTCTGGGTCGACGACCCAGGCACCCTAACAAAAATGAAAACAACAAAATGCTTTTGATACCTGAGAAGAGGTAGCATAGTAGTAATGGGAGATCGGTTTCACTCACCAGTGTCAGATCATATTCCAAGATCCATTTGTGCAGTCATTCTCCAGGACGCCACTGAGCTTCTGATGTTTGATACCCAGCAGCCAATGGCAGTGTATAAACCGGTCTGAGGAGGGTCGCTGTTTGGAGAAACGTTTGAACGACTGAGATTTAAGGAGTAACGTTTTAAACATTACCTTTCATAAATTTTTACAATTGCAAAGATTTATTTATTTTTGTGACCTTTCACCCTCGTTTCAAAAATGTAAAGATGAAAACACAATTTTCAAAACTATATTCACAAAACTTCTGACTCCTATAGCAAAACAGCATGAGCAAGTGAAAATGATTTCTATGTTCAAAACTACACAATGGCCCTCATTTTCACATAGGAACAAAGGAAATAAATACATTGCTTGTAAGCTACTCCTTCTCTCATCTTATATTATCTTGTGTTGAAGTTATCTTTTAGTGATGTGTGTCACTCATAAATATCATCAATTACAGTCTAATTTCTTGGTATTATCTGATGGATGCTGGGAATCTGGATTTTTTGTTTTTGTTTTTTTGCACTGAGTTTAATCTGAGGAGGGCAGATCACGCGCCATCCCAGACTTTGTCTTTTTCTTTTCCTTTTTGTACTTAGAAAGGCCATTCGTACATCACTAACAACACAGCATAATGTTTTTTAATGGGTTATTTTTTCTTTTACGGCTTTGTACGTGCACTGCCGTCATCCTGGATTGGTAGTTTTATTTTGGAGAGTCTCATGTTTCCATGTTTAGTGTGTTTAGTTTTGCCTCCACTGTGGCGTTGTGTTAATTTGTGTCAGCTGTTTTCCCCCAGGTGTTTCCACTTCCCTCATTACCCTTCTGTGTATTTAAATCCTCTGTTTTGAAGGAAGGCTCAGTGGAGGTTGGAGATTGTAAATGAATCGCCTAATCTCCCTCATTGTCGTCAGGAGTTCCCTCATCTTGATTGGTGGGTAAAGGAGCAGGGCGTGTCTCTGCCTGGATTTCTGCCTGTCCGCCAGGATCCTGCAGCCCATGTGTGTCTGTGTCAATATGCTGGCATTCAGTTTGACACCCTGTCTCATATCTAGCACTTCTAGCTCCAGGATACTAAACCTCATACTGTTGTAGGTAGGGCAGGGGGTTGACTGTCACGACCAGTTAATGGCTGCTGTGAATCCATGACAATAACACTACTCAGGGTACATCTCGGGGTCAAGGAGTTCCCCAGATCAACACAAATGGTACGGTTAGTGATAAGATGGCTTTAGTTACGTTCATTGCAGGAGTGATAAACAACACAGCTGATGTGAAACCTAAGCAGGAGCTTATTGTTAAAGCGGCAATTAACCACTTCAGTCGAGTCAGGAAACATGATATTATTTTATGTACTCATGGTACTTATCCTTCAATGGAATGCAAGGAGTCTGTTGGCCAATGGCCAGGAGTTTAAGCATTTCATCACACGACATAATGTTAAACCAGATGTCATTTGTATACAGGAATCTTTGCTTAAATCATCTTTGGATTTTGTGTTGTATGGGTATAATGTAATAAGAAATCACAGGGACCGTGGTGGAGGGGGAGGATGTGCAACATTTGTCACACACGACATCCCATACAGACTCCTGGGTAAAGGCAATGAATTGGAGTATGTTGCTATTGAGGTTTGGGACAGGAATGAACCAAATGTTATTGTGAATTTCTACAATCCTTGCACCAGATTGGAGCCGCGTCTTCGTTCAATTGAAGGCAGTGATTGTCGTAGAGTTATTTGGTGCAGGGATTTTAATGCCCATAGTAGAATGTGGGGAGGTGGACACACAGATCCTAATGGTAATGTAATTGAGGAATTGATGGAAACATACAAATTGGTGTGTCTGAATGATGGTAAGGGAACCAGATGTAATGTTGTTAATGGAACGGAGTCGGTATTGGATTTAACTCTGGTCTCAAATGTCCTTGCAGGAATAAGTCAGTGGACCATCAGAACAGACACTACCATAGGCAGTGACCATTATCCTGTTTTCACTCTGTGAAATAAACTTACCACAGAGCTCTACACCTAGCTCTATATAGCCAAGGTAGGGAATAGACAAACCATTAGCCGCTTTAAGCTGCAACCAATGACAAGCTTGGAGACGCTCTTGACCCCAGGACTCCAAATGCTGGCGGAAAAAGCTTTCAGTTATGGTGGACACCATGGACCCCGTATCAACCAAACAAGGTACTTTTATGCCGCCCATGTCCACATCTATATGCGGACAGGATGAAATTAATTTGAGACTGTCTCTGGACCATTAGAAACAACCCTTGAGCCATTAGACACCCCACCTGAACTGTGGCTCGGCAGTACGGAGGGTGCTAGTTTTCCGAAGCCGTATTTAAAGGAGAGTGCCTGCGATTATGCGGAGGGGCCTGCAAAGGAGGCCGGGAACGAGGAACACATTCCCCATCACACTCCCGAGCAAAATGTCCAGGTTGCTGACAACGTTTGCATATAATGGAATCGCTCTGTCCTGAGTGAGACATTTGATGGGGGCCCTGCAATCGAGCAATGCTCTGAGTGAGCTAATTAAGTTGCTCCTGCTGGTTCAATTCAATTCAATTTTATTTATATAGCGCCAAATCACAACAAAAGTCGCCTCAAGGCGATTCATAGATACAGAGAAAAACCCAACAATCATATGACCCCTTATGAGCAAGCACTTTGGCGACAGTGGGAAGGAAAAACTCCCTTTTAACAGGAAGAAACCTCCGGCAGAACCAGGCTCAGGGAGGGGCGGGGCCATCTGCTGCGACCGGTTGGGGTGAGAGAAGGAAGACAGGATAAAGACATGCTGTGGAAGAGAGACAGAGGTTAATAACAGATATGATTCAATGCAGAGAGGTCTATTAATACATAGTGAGTGAGAAAGGTGACTGGAAAGGAAAAACCCAATGCATCATGGGAATCCCCCGGCAGCCTACGTCCATTGCAGCATAACTAAGGGAGGATTCAGGGTCACCTGGTCCAGCCCTAACTATATGCTTTAGCAAAAAGGAAAGTTTGAAGCCTAATCTTGAAAGTAGAGATAGTGTCTGTCTCCTGAATCCAAACTGGAAGCTGGTTCCACAGAAGAGGGGCCTGAAAACTGAAGGCTCTGCCTCCCATTCTACTTTTAAATACTCTAGGAACAACAAGTAGGCCTGCAGAGCGAGAGCGAAGTGCTCTAATAGGGTGATATGGTACTACAAGGTCATTAAGATAAGATGGGGCCTGATTATTTAAGACCTTGTATGTGAGGAGCAGGATTTTGAATTCAATTCTGGATTTAACAGGAAGCCAATGAAGGGAAGCCAAAACAGGAGAAATCTGCTCTCTCTTTCTAGTCCCTGTCAGGACTCTTGCTGCAGCATTTTGGATTAGCTGAAGGCTTTTCAGTGAGTTTTTAGGACATCCTGATAATAATGAATTACAGTCGTCCAGCCTGGAAGTAATAAATGCATGAACTAGTTTTTCAGCGTCACTCTGAGACAGGATATTTCTAACTTTAGAGATGTTGCACAAATGGAAGAAAGCAGTCTTACATATTTGTTTAATATGTGTGTTGAAGGACATGTCCTGGTCAAAAATGACTCCAAGGTTCCTCACAGTGTTACTGGAGGCCAAGGTAATGCCATCCAGAGTAAGAATCTGGTTAGATACCATATTTCTAAGCTTTTCAGGGCCGAGTACAATAACCTCAGTTTTATCTGAATTAAGAAGCAGAAAGTTAGCGGCCATCCAGGTCTTTATGTCTTTAAGACATTCCTGCAGTTTAACTAATTGGTGTGTGTTATCTGGCTTCATAGATAGATAGAGCTGGGTGTCATCTGTATAGCAGTGAAAATGTATGCTATGTCTTCTAATGATGCTGCCTAAGGGAAGCATGTATAGTGTAAACAGAATTGGTCCTAGCACTGAACCCTGTGGAACTCCATAATTAACCTCAGTGTGTGAAGAGGACTCTCCATTTACATGCACAAACTGGAGTCTATTAGATAGATATGATACAAACCACTGCAGTGCAGTACCTGTAATACCTACAGCATGTTCTAATCGCTCTAATAGGATATTATGGTCGACAGTATCGAACGCTGCACTGAGGTCTAGCAGGACAAGCACAGAGATGAGTCCACTGTCAGAGGCCATAAGAAGATCATTTGTAACCTTCACTAAAGCTGTTTCTGTGCTGTGATGAGCTCTGAAACCTGACTGAAACTCTTCAAATAAGCCTCTGCAGATGATCAGTTCAACTATTTGAATTTAAATGTCCATCCATCCATCCATTTTCTTTGTTTGGGAATAGTATGCTATGGTTTTTGGTGTCCCTGGTATACTTTTTCCCATATATACTTTTAGTACACAAGGAACCAGCAGTCACCCACACTTTGAAAACATCTACAACACCGACAGAAGGAAGATTTGGGAACCAGCTTTACTTATACAGTGTCAGCAGAGACTGGTGGGGTCTCTGAACCATCTTTGTTCTCAGCCTATAAGGGACACAAGTGATCAAATGAACTGCATCACGTTTTTAATTGGGTTTGATTCATTATCTGCCCCCCTCCCAAGTTGCTGCTACTGCTACAGCCACCACTACCCCATCTCCACCTCAGCACGTCTTCACACTCCCAGTTCATTTCCAGTGCCTTTCCCCCTCAGCCATGATCCTCCAATACACAGCCACCCTGTTTCTAACATGTTTCTGACTCTAATGCCCAAGAGGCTCTGCAATACTGCCACCAAAACACTAGGTGGAGGTAGGGAGTATATAGCATTGTTGGCCAATCTTTACTTCTTATTTGTACTTCCTGTGTTTATTTTAAATAATAGTGACGACAAGGCATGTCATACTACGCCAACTGGAGCTAATACATCTTGAAGAAGAGATACTGATAATGAAGCAATTACAACCGGGAAACCGAGGGTCTTGAATTGTCACCTCACCAAGAACACCTTACTGATGTTCTTGTACCCCATTCCAACCTTGTACAGGCCTGGAATGGAACAGATTGATTCTGTGGTGTGCAATGAAAATCTCTACATCTCCAGCTCTGCCAACTCCAATTAAGCCTCATGTCTTTTTGTCAGTTGCACCTGTCTCCCTCTTATTCACACACATATTCTGTCTTGCATTTACCTGCCAAACTATACATCACAAAAGGACTCACTGCCATGTTTTAAACCTCAGACCTGTCAAATTGTCCATTATTTATTAAAATGCATTAAAGTTATACCTCAAACATTTTCTAGTGAACTTCTGTAAAAAAATAAATTCTCAAAATATCACATCAAAATTTACAAAATAAATGAATACAAAACTTGTGTTGATCCGTCACAAGAGGGCGTAAATGTTCTCTTTATTGCGAGAGCTTGGTTTACCAGTGACAACTGAATGTGGGCCAAAGAGTGAACTAAAGAAATTATTTGGAAAAAAAACAAAAACGTTTGGCTCTTCGATACCTTCTTCCACAAGTTACATTATAAATTATAATGGCTGAATTCGGTTAAGATGACCTCGGGCCTTTTAAATCAAACTGTTAAATGTTCCTCTTAATCATAGTTACGTTTTATTATTGTTATTATTGTTATTATTATTGGTTCTACAAGCAAAACATAGACAAAATACAATATAAAATGTTAAATGTAAGTTACATGTGTATTTAAAACATATCAGAATACAAACTATGGTAAAATAGCCTGTTTGATATTAGCCGAACGGTGAGACATCCGAGAACCTTCACAAACATACATCCGAGATATTGTAACCTGTAAATTTAAAGAAATAACGGGTATTGTTGATGGAAAAGTCGTGCTTTCTCTCTGTCTTTTCAATACACAAGTGTAAGCTTATATCCCTACAGGAACTGAACGTACTGCTACTTCTCCACTTCCTCCTGTTGCCAACCTGGGAAGCGCTCTCTTCCCGTAGACTGGCAGTGCAAGCGACACTTAGCCCACCATTGGCTGTCCCGACTGCCGAAGCTGGCAGGCAGTGGCGACAGGGAAGGACCGGACCAACGGACCTTTTTGGTGGAAATACTGACATAACGCCGGGAAATCGGGCGGAAACAAAGGGAATATATGTTTTTATAAATGGTCTGGATTTCCTAAACAGACTGAAACGCTGCTAACGTTGAATGTTAGCTGGAAGTTTCCTAGCTGGTGCCGTGATGTGGTGACGCGACTCCACGGAATCGACGGGAGGCTAACGTTAGCTGATGCTAACGCTACTTGATAAATGAATAATTTTTAACAGAGCTTTTACGACTCATTTCAGGATTTTAGCATTTTAGATAGTGTAAGAAACTTTTATGATAGATTTTATCATGTTGTGTACTTTTATGTTAATGCTTCAATGACTGCCTGACGTATTTAAGCTAAAATAGAGCAGCAAACATTAGCTTCCTAGCTGGCTAGTAGCTAACATTGGCTAGTTGTCGACTTTAAACTGTCTTTAAGCCAAAGAATCCTGTTTCAAATGAGCTAAACCGACTACGGCTGCTTATTATTTTCACGCCACTTAACTGTATCAGTTAATGTTCACTAGTTATATATGAGTCAAACTTTATATCTGAGGATGGTCGTTCGTTTTGAGATGCAAAAATGAACGCTTCGTTCCAGAATCCAGATATGCAATCACCGAATCACCAGCTTACTTAGTGCTTGGTGGCTAGCGCAGAGTTAGCCAGTCAAACTTGGAATACTGCCCCCTGCTCACTTTATGCGAGTGTCGCTTTGAGGCCTTTTCTGAAATGATCTCTTTTTTTTCCACCAAGAGGACCCTTTCACTGCCTTAATGCATCCCTGCCTCTGAATGGAATTTCTGTTTTGAATGACTCTGGATACTTGTAAAGCTTGACAAGGCTCTAATCCACAGTTGGAGTTAGCTGGACTTGTTGACGTTTACTTCGTCATAACATAACCTGGATTTACGAAGGAACTTGGAGTAATAACATTCTTTGAAGGTGAGAAAGAACTTTAACACGAAAATACTTGAGAAAACAATTGTAGGGTTTAACCTAACTCCCAGACGTATCTGATAGCATTACAATGGGCAAGCACTATACTGTCGATGCATTTCGGCTTCCAGCCATCCTCTTGATGGGGACCTAGTTCTTCATTAAAAATAATTTACAAAATGCAAAATACAAAAATACTTTGAATAGATTTGTAATTACTTTGACAATTGGTGGCCCCCTTAATCGTTTGCTATACCTCATTTACTACCCAGCTAGCCCTTATCTTCACCTCTGCAAAAAAGAAAAAGCATCGAGAATCGCTCCTCTGTAAGTCAGCCAAAGTCCTCTACTTCCACTTGTCATCCTGTAGTTTTTGATGCATGGTGCAGTAGGTATCGGTGGTTCTCCCCGCCATCTGTCACTACCTTTACAAAGATCCTCAATGTGACCATCCCCCTCTTAAACATGGTTTATCCAGAGGGGCTTGACCTCAATAAAAAGCCTTAGTTTGGATTTTGCGTTTCGCTTTGCAAGGGTCTAGTAGGTAGATTTGTTCTAAATAATTGGCACGTATCAAGAATGGTTTCCCTCAGTTATAGGAAAGTGCAGTTGACTGTTTTTGAGATTTTGGTGTACCTAGCTGCTACTTGTTCCCTATTGGAAGTTGTTGTTGTTCCTTTTAGGTTGGTTAAATCCAACTCACATGACTCCTGGTTTCCAGGAGCCTGTCTACAGGACTTGAGCCGCTTGATATGGAGAGCGGCCTTATTACCCAGACCTTCTCAGCTTTTTAGTAAATTTAACTAGAATGGGTTAACGTAATTGTTTTTCTATAGACTACTATCAGCACAAACTAGTTAACCATTACAGTAAGTCAACTAGATTCAACTGATTTTGGTCTTTGTTGTCCCTTTTGTTAGTCAAAAAGCTACTGTGAGGGTTAATTTAAACTATGGAGATTAAATTACCCCTCATGAGGACTTTCAGACTTGCCCACTGTCTAATCTTATATCTCAGTTTGTTAATAATTTTGTTAATATAGGATCTGTGTGTGTGTGTGTTTTGTTTGTTTTTTTCTTTGGTGTTCTTCAAAGTGGTTTTGGTATTCTGTTTTAACACAATAAAATGCTTTTTGACTTTTTTGCTTTATTGACGTGACAGTGACGGAGGTCCTTGTTTCTCCTGTTTTCTCCTGTTCTTTATTGTTGCAGATGATGTGCGAGGTGATGCCCACCATCAGTGAGGCCGAAGGCCCTGGTGGTGGAAATGGCGGAGGCCGTCGAGGTTCCGGTTCACCACTTCAATCTGACTCAGAGGGTCACTTTGAGTCGTTGATGGTGTCTATGCTGGAAGAGCGAGATCGTCTTCTTGAGACCCTGAGAGAGACTCAAGAGAATCTGGGCCTGACCCAGAGCAAACTGCATGAAGTTAGCCATGAAAGGGACTCACTACAGAGACAGCTGAACACTGCTTTGCCACAGGTAAGTGAGAGAGACCTTTTTTCTTAAAGGAAAATCCTGTTCTTAGTCCAGGTAGATTAATTCTTAAAGAAATTCAGTGTTTGCCATTCTACAGTTTTTTCCTGAGACTAAGCCTTTACTGGAAGAAATAGTACAGAGAGTGGTTTGGTTTGGGGAATTGTATGGCTTCTGGATTGTATGTTACAATGAGATTTGAACTAGCAATGCACCAATATTTGGATTGGCTTTCTGCCAGATGGTAACTCGAAAAGCTGGATTGGATATCAATAACAATGAGCCTATGGCCAGTTAATTCAGCTCAGGTGTATGCCGCTTACTAAACCACTTTGGCAGCAGAAGGCAGGTTGCTAGAGGAGGAACTTACATTGTGTAGAGGAATCGAATAGTTTTTTTTTTTTTTTCAGTAGTTCATAATGTAACCACAAATAGTCAAGTAAGAAGACACAACTGAAAAGCTGACAAAGTTGCTCTCTTTCTCTCTTGCTCTCACTGTTATGTTCGGTGTATTACTACTTTGGAAGATTTTACTACAGCCTAACATGTTTCAGCATCCACAAGTCTAATAGGGTCCGTGTGGATGTCCATGTGCCTACCTGTATTTTGAGACCAGGTAGTCTTGTTCACAGTGAATTTACATTATAATGCACCAACTACACATGCGCTCCAGACAATAGGTGTCAATTGGACTTCAAAGAAGTATAACAGGAATGATCGTTTGGCTGTGTGGTTTTCAGCTGTCTGTTTGTGACGCCTAGGATTGAGAGGGTAAAAAGGACAAACTAGTGGTCTTACTGCACAGCGTCCTAATAACTCAAACTGAGTGCAAACAAATTGGGCGGACAGCAAGAATATATTTATTTGATTGTAGTTATTATTGTCCTGTTGACCTATACAGCTTTTTTTTTCTCTTCCTTAAAGCGTCACACTGCCTCCAACAGCTTGCCTTCTTTCCTGATGCCAGGTGTATTTTTTTCCACACACGGACAGTAGAGAACAGAGGTCTCAAACTCATTTTACAATTTGGGACACATACAGCCCACTTTGATGTTAAGGGGGCCAGACCAGTGAAACGCCCTTTCTGTCAGTGTAAAGAAGTGACATGTTTAACTGTTCACTACATGATAAAGTAAAAGTTGCTTTGACAAAGAAAGAAATCTGTTAGTATGACTCTTTGGACTGAAATGTGTAAAATTATAGAAAGGTTCTGGAAGCTTATTTTCCACTGTCCAGTTGTGTTTTTTGTTTTGTTTTGTTACTGTAGTTGTAAAAAACAAACAACCCATTGTTATAGTAGAAAGTGAAAAATGGAAACATTTCTATCATTTAATTGTTTATTGCTTAATTACTTTGTAGTATAAATGGTCATAAGGGAGTATTTTAAGCAGTAGGAAAAAACTATAAAACTTATGAAAATACAGTAAAAAGTCCAAGATAAACAAGGTAAGCAAGATAAACAAATGTTAAGAATTATAAATGGGCTCAAGTGCACATTTAGGCCTGTGAGACTCAGACACTGAGCCGTGGCTCTGTGGTGCATGCAGTTCTCATTCCTAACATTCGTTTCGATGTCACTATGGGATACCCCTCCTTGCATGTTCCTCAGAAGCATTTATCTCATTCCGTCAATCCTGATTGAATGATGATCATGACAACCATGTCGTGTAGAGCCGCCCACCCTTGCACTTTTACATAGTCGTTATTCAAAAACCTCTTCTCGCAGCGATATCTCTGCATATCTAAACCTTCGTAGGCTGGCTAGCTTAACTGTCCACAGACAGGAGTGTTAGCTTTTTTCCCCCCAACGGGCGCTAGCTACCTTCGCTCGTCTCTCCTGAACCCAGATCTTCACCGTA
This sequence comes from Rhamphochromis sp. 'chilingali', assembly GCF_963969265.1. Taxonomy (NCBI): domain Eukaryota; kingdom Metazoa; phylum Chordata; class Actinopteri; order Cichliformes; family Cichlidae; genus Rhamphochromis; species Rhamphochromis sp. 'chilingali'. Next base: position 3,119,522 of record NC_137933.1, read on the forward strand.
GATTGGACGTCATACCACTTACCTCCGGTAAGGCGGTCTTGTCTGCACGATTTAGCACACCAGCTAACACCACTCTCCTTCGGCCGAGACTAGCAAACCAACTAACTTGTATCCCTCTCCGTTAGCATCCCAGCTAGCAAAAAATCGTTTTGGTTTTTGGACAAAGTTTGTGTTTTCCATTGTTTAAGCACCGGTTCCAACCAAAGGAGGTATGTTGTATTAACAGAAAAGGCTAACTTGGTTATTATTTTGCAGAAAAAAAGAGTGCTAAAAATAAAAACATAAGAGGTTTTTTGGACAAAGTTTGTGTTCTCCATTCTTTAAGCACTGGTTCGAGCACCGTTTAAGCACTGGCACCGTTTCAAAAGTACCGGTTTGGCACCGGTATCGGATAAAACCTAAACGATACCCATTCTTATTCAGGTCATCAAACAAATTTTAATATCAGTCAACGATGATCCTTTTATATAAAAAATTGAGTCTTTGCCCCTCAGGCAGAAAAGGTTGATGTGGTAGTGTCGTCAATCCGCGGGGCGGAAATTAAGGTTGGGCGACTGGACGAATATATTGACTATCGACGATAGGCTGAGCCTCTCACCGATTGTTTTTACTGAGCGATTTATCTGTTTATTTGCCCATCAGTAAGTTTTGTAATAATGTTGGTTAAAGCTTAAAAAAAAGCAGTCGGCGGGAAAAAACATAATAGCGCTGTTTTATTGCCTATGTTCAGAAAAAAACAAAAACATTTTATTTTAATTAAAAAACCCGCAATGGTAGGGAGGGAAACAAAGAGAAACTGGCTTCTTTTTTCCACTATAACCGTGTTTATAGGCTGTTCCAAACAACAAATGCAAAATTAAACAAGAAGTAAGTTAAACATCAAAATGTTTCTTCCACTGAACATTAAAAAAAATCTCAGACGTAATGTTAAGTCTTTTGTGTGATTTGGCGCATCTCAAATAAATGAATGAGTAATTCAAAAAGTAGCTATATTAATACTGAAACAAACAAGAAAGAGAAGGTAAAATATTCCCTCCAAACAAAACTTATAAAATCAAAATGTGCAAATCAGTCCTTGCATGATTACATTGCTCCACCCTTCAAAAAGTCACCTGCGCAAATATATCGTCTATCGTCGTTTGTTGGACTGACGAATGTCGGTTGAATGTCGGGCAGTGTGGACGTCCAAATTTGTGAACATGAGAACGAGGCGACGTAGGATTGTGATACCACAGGTGCATCTACTAAAAGTCTCAAACAAGTTTGAATCTCAGTGACCTTGACCTCAAGGTCAGAGGTAAAGTTTTCTGAAAATCTTGTGAACACAATTTCAAATGTATACCATAGGTGTGTTTGCTAGGAGGCTGAGGGGTAGCACTGGCATCCACCAGTATTTTGAAATGATGATTTTGTCTATTAAGGGGGAAGAAACCTAGCCAAACGTTTCCAAAAAGATGACCTTAATTTCCCTAACCACACTCGGGCCTGATTACACCCAGACTACAAGCTACTGTTAGTAACAGACTGATGAACCTGCCCAGGGTGTAGCCCAACTCTCGCCCTATGGTAGCTGGAATAAGCTCCAGCCCCAGGCTACTCTGATAAGGATAAGCGGGAGAAAATGGATGGATGGTTAAAAAAATAAATAATATTTTCACTTAGCACATGTCAAATTTTGTCCTTATTGTTAGGCTTCATCCATCTCTTTGAAATCATAACACCCATGGTGATATTGTGCTTCCTGTTTTTAAAAGACCAGTGACCAAATTTTCTTTTCTGGTCAGTGCTACAAAGGCATGAATTGAGAGTGCTCAGTAGTAAGACACAGAGACAAAGGCTGGCTTGTTACACATAGTGACAAGAAAGTGACAGAGTGCAAGTGTTGCTTTTGGCCAAATGTGAGCTGAATTAATAGATTAAAAGGAAACGGACACAAATGGAGAAGAGTGCTTTTTTTTTTTATGTAGTTTAGTTTTAAAGGCCAGTTGCTTTATTCTTAAAGCTTTACCAGCCTATTTATATTAATTATCTAGAATGGTTTTTTGTTGTTGTTGTTTTAAATGGATATTGCTTTACATACATGCATACATTTGGTATGTTTTGTAGGTTTTTGTAGGCAATACTGGTTTCAAATTCCTCTACATTTAAATGGATTCAAATATTTCATTCCATTTTTTCTTTTTCAGCCATTTCTCAGTGTGCTTAAGATCATTTTCCTGTTGAAAGGTCCAACTCTGGTTAATATTCAACTGTTGAATAGATGGCTTCTTTTTTGCTTCACATTCTTAAACTCTCTTGAAACTCTTTCATGCGATTCTTCTGTAGGTTGCAGAGGTGGTTTGTTGTGGTGGTGCCCAGTTTGCAGGATCATTTGGACAGTAGTTTTCTGGTCCATATCAGACTTTGGAGCAAATGCCTCAAGTTGTTTTAGCTGGTCCTTCTGGGTTGCCATGGTGACTACTGCAAATAGCAATGAAAGAGTATTTCAATAAGAAGTGTATTTTGCGCACCACGAAATAAGCAATAGACTACAATATAATTTGATAGACATTTTAATATTGTCATTCCTTATGTTTTGTGATATTGGACAACCCTAAAGGAATTTATTATAAACATTTGGTTTATGCTCCATTTTTAGTGTTTGTTTTTTTTTAAATGTGTTAAGAAGATTTTAAATGAGATGCACTTCTCTACAGCGTCATGTGAGTAAACCTGTTCTTTAGCTCATCTTTTTGTTTAAATCTATTTGCAAACACATGGAATGTGTAAATTTAATAAAATGACTTTTCACCCATGGTGTTCACTAGGGCTGAACTGATTCCTTGAGGAATTCAATTGTAGAAAATTGTTGACACAAATTTTTTTGCTTCGTTTTAAACAAGTCTCTGCAATGCGCCACTGTTACCATGGACACTCAAGAGTTTCACCCTCGTTTACGACACAGAACTGTAATAGAAAGGTACTTTGGTGCGGTGTGTGAATAAAAAATTTTGGGAGCATTAACTGACGCAGCCCCAGTTTTTCAACAAAAAGATTGATAATACATCAGCATCAGTGAAGATAAACGCTGGCTTGGAAACCCTCCAATGTGGCTGAATTACAACAGTTCTGCAAAGATGAGTGGGCCAAAATTCCTCCACAGCACTATAAAAGACCCATTGCCAGTTATCGCAAATGCTTGATTGCTGTTGTTGCTACCAAGGCTTGTTGTTGCTTTTTATTTCAAGGCTTACCTAACATTTTTCAGATTGAAAGTAAAATACAAGCAATCATGGTACACTTAAACTCGCAGAAACAAACACATACAAACGAAAACACATACAAACGAAAACACACCAAACCTTCATCATCCAGGAGATAAAATACTGTCCCAAAGTATTGAGTGTTTGTATATATTTGCATTTAATATGGCACATAAATACATTCAAATGGTTTGGGGTTTTTTTTCTGTTTTGTTTTTTTGTTAAAACGATGAGAAAAAACAGACGTTGTCTGCAGTTAAACTTTAAAGCATTGCCGTTTTGAAAAAGGAAACCAATGAGCAGTTCATTTAGAAAAACCTGGGTGTTTTTCCCTTCTTTTGAATATTTTATTACGGTTTATTAATAAATCACACAAAAAAGAAAGAAATGGATGGTACCTTTATAACTGAGCAGACAGCACTTTATTTTGTTATTAATCATTCCAGCCCCTGTATTTCAAAAAGCCAGAACAACTGCAGTATCTACACCTATTGCACACAAGTATTGTTTAAGTGCTTTTCCAAACTGCTGCTAGCACTTCTATTCTATAGATCTAGTTCATTTTGTAGTTCTCCTGTGAAGAATGTATAGCTGAGTCTTTTCCTATAGACCTGTTGAAGCAACAACTGAGCAATGGCTGACATCAATAATAGGTGCCATAGCAATTTTTAGGAAAAAGCCATAAAATGGTGCAGTGCAGCACCAGTACATGTAATTTTGGCAGTTGGGTGGGCAGTGGAAGCATTTAAAAAAACAGACAAACAAAAAAAATGTTTTCACTTAAAATGCATTAGAAGGAAGCAGGAAAAATATAGCACATTTAAATAATGCATTCACAATTTTATTAATATACCCTTATTAAATAAATCTATAATTGTTCAAGAATCTTTGCATGCACTTGTATCACAAATGTAACATAAAAGAAGAGTAAAAATGAAAAATTTCTCCTCCTTTTAATCAATTGAGTTCTTCTCTATTGATGTGGGGTTTTTTTGTCTGTTTGTTTTGTTTTTTGGTAGCAGGCTTAGCAACTCTGTACAGAGCTATTGTGGTGTCTAATTAGGTTTGATGGTGGGTCCCCGTTTAGGAGAACAGATGCCCGGTGCACAGTGTCACATTTCAGCACCTATAAGCTTTTAAGAGCAGCTAAAGTCATTATGTAGAAGGCAGGCTTGTTCTGATCAGTCTCAAGAGCATCAGTCTGCTGACTGTACAGAAAAAAAATGTAGCAATTATTGTCATGCACTGTGGGCTCTTAAAAAGTGTAAGGTTGTTATGAAAGTTTAAAATGAGTACCCGTGTGTAGCTTAGAATAGCTGCAGTTAGACTGTCTTTTTGTTGTATAAAACAGCCTCTAGGGATGATAGAAGGCTTCACAATTTAGACATGGCCTTGTCTCCATGCTTTGTCCAGTTGAAGAGAGCAATAAAAAAAACATGGGCTGTCTCCAAGTACTAGACAGAGGATAGCGGTTCCTATCATAGTCTAGGGCTGCTCGATTATGGCAAAAATGATAATCACGATTATTTTCACTGAAATTGAGATCACGATTATTTGACGATATTTATTTAACCCTTTAAGACCTACTATAGAACCAAGTCCACCAGAGCTTTTTTTTTTTTTTTACATGCTGTAGTGCCATTTGTGGGAGCATTTCAAGTTGCTATACATCAATACAACTGTTATAGCCCATATTTTAATAATATGTATGCATTAAGTCCATAGTAATTACATAAATTGCAAAAAAGTGCAATAAACTACAAAAAAAAATTGAAAATCGCTTTTGTTTTGTTTACATATATTTCTACTTGGAGAAATTTAAGAGGCTTATCCCTCAAAACTTTAAATACAATAAAGTTGCAAAAAATAGTTTACAACAACAGGAAATTTATTTTGAGTGTCTTCATAGTTTTATTTTGGAGATACAGCAATTTTTATATACTGCAGGAAAAACAAAAAACAATCCTATGATGCAAATTTGCAAAGAAAACAGCATGTGCATCATTTCACTGTGGGAAGTGTTACGAACAGCTGATGGATCGGCAAAGCGTGTTTCTGGAATATTATGTTTTTGTTCCTGCAAGCGCTTTTTATGCAATTTTTGCAAAGCTATATGTGGAACGAAACCGTGACCGAGGACAAGCTGATGGCATCAGATGTAAGTACAACTCCTCCGGTTTCATATGCAAAACAAATTATTTTGCTAGCTTACACGGTTCAGGTTCTACAGGGATTTAAAAATAGTTACGCAAAACGGAGCGTGCTGCTCTGACCGGATTTAAAGGGTTAACAATGACTTTAAAAAAATAATATAAAATAGTGTGCAACACCACTGAAGTTTTTTTTTTTTTTAAACTCTCTTTTCAACCAACGGCAGTCACTCTCCTCTCCAAATAACTTCTGCTTAGCTTTCCGAGCTTCCCTCGGGTCCTCTTAATCAGCGGTCTCCAACCTTTTTTGCGCCACGGACCGGTTTATGCCCGACAATATTTTCACGGACCGGCCTTTAAGGTGTCGCGGATAAATTAGGGAGGGGCTAATAATCGGCTCAGTCATTTTTAATGATCGTTGAAAGCCCAGATCGTAATCGTGATTAAAATTCGATTAATTGAGCAGCCCTATCATAGTCTATACAAGAATACACCACATTTGAAGACACAAATCAAATAGTTTAAGCTAGTTTTTAACAATTCATGTCAGCCTCAAAAGTGTACTGTTATTGTATGAAACATGGCATCGGCGGATGGGAGTAGGTGAAAGGTTGATTTTCTACATGTTAAAGCTAGTTGAACAGGTGGTCTGATAAACTGTTTTTGTCCTTTAATGCAAATGTTTTGATTGTGCTGAAAATAACAGGAGTCATTGTTATTACGTTATCTTTTCACTTTACATTGACTATCTCCAACATGGGGTCTCTTATTTCTTGTGTGGTGTATATATGTTAGCCTTAAAAAGAGCACTGGCTGCAGCTTACCACAGACTGTTAGTTCACTTGCCCCTACAATTTACACAAATCTATTTTATTTGTTTCTAATGGAAGTACTGACCTCTTCCAAGAGCAAAAAGTTAACAAGTGTGAGAGATAACATAATTACATCTTGCTGGTGACTTAAAGGAGTGATGTATTCTAGCTGCATAAACATTTAATGGGTAAATTATATCTAGGAGTGAACTGTTAAATGTATCGGAGGAGCGGACCTATACTGAGATTTAAGTTTGGTGGAGTGATCATCTTTAGATACCTAATGGTAGCAACACTGGTTGTCTAGGTTCCTATTTGTGCTGAACCGTTTGCAACTGGTACCAGTTTAAAACAATCCTCAGTGCCCAGCCCTACTTACAACTTGCATTGTCATTATACTTTAGGTACCCGATGTACTATTTCTTATATAGTACCCTTTTGTTCTACTTGAGCGCTCAAAGCGCTTTATACGGCATGTCTTATTGACCCATTCGTTCATTCACCCCCAGTTTTCATTTCACAAAATGAAGCATGGATGGCTTGATGGATTACGTTATCATCACATTTGCTAACCTGTTGCTCTTGGAACATGACTGCATTTCCTATCGTTTGTCAAAATTATGTGCAAGGTTTAACTTGTCCACTGTCAATGCCTCTCATGTATATGCTAATAAAAATTTTATTAGTGTAGTACTGACTGTAGCTAAAAAATTTTGAAAAGTGACATTTATTTTAAATTTTAAAACATGCTGGTTCTATAGTTGCTAGGGTTATACACTTGCATTGAGAGATGTAAGACAATAACATTTAGTTGACTGCAGTCGTGAATCTATTGACCTCTAGTGGTGAAATTTTACACAAAGTAACATTAAAGACCGGAAATAGCGCTATCCAAATGCTCGATTCTGTACAGTCAGTGTATAAAAACAATTATCTGACACCAAACAGAAAATCCTCATGTCATTGGACAGAAGCAATGCTTCACTAACCAATGTTGGAGCACAAAGTTATACAGCTTCCTTCAGGATTCTTTGCAGCAGCCAACAGCTGAGGTGAACGGCAGTCTGACAGGTCCGGGATACTGCAGTTACTGACTTTTTAAATAAAAATTTAAATTTCCTATTTAGTGTGTTTATTATTTACTTATGTTAACATGTAGTACAAAAATGGTTTCCTACACCGTTGTAGAAACTTGCTGGCTTGCAGTTGCAATGCCCTGACTTTTGGCTATGTTTTATACGCGTGTCTGCTTTGTCAACAAGCTGTGGACGGTCAGCTAGGACACTTGTACTTGACTTGACATGAAGGGCCTTTGCTAACTGGTGGGACTGCCATTATGACAGCTAGGCAGTCTGCCTAAGTGAAGTCTGTGTGTGGGGAAACACTACCAAGGTGTTATGGTACTATTTTCAGTGGCAGGTTATTGCAGTATCATAGTATAGCATGAAACTTAGTGCCCACAAAATTCCTGCTTGCTTTATCATGTGTTCTGTCACATAGTGTGCTGTGCATTCTTGTCTTTGGTATTGACATAACTGTGTCTCACTGTTTCCTGATCTTCTTCCTTTGTGCAGTGATGCCATAGCTACATTCGCAGTTAGAGAGCATGAACACTGAGAAATTAAAAGATTTAATGTTAAAAATATACTTTATATTCTCCAAGTTGACACCTTGGACACATTTTGGTCCGCTATAATGTTTTTTTAGTATCTTAAATTTTATGTCACTAAGCCACACAAAAAGAATATTTACTATATACTGTTGGTGGAATTTTTCTGTGGGAGAGCTTACTAAGAATAATGAAATACTAAATGAAACAGACAATCCAAATAAAAGGGATAAACATAAATGCATAATGTTAATGCTGAAAATTATGTTTTGTTTTTCTTAAGAAAAACATTTGTTTCTCAAATAATTTTTTAAATCTCTGTGTAGGGCTGCTCGATTATGGCAAAAATGATAATCACGATTATTTTCACTGAAATTGAGATCTCGATTATTTGACGATATTTATTTAACAATAACAATGTATTGGATAATGACTTTAAAGACTGTCAAAAAACAATATAAAATAGTGTGCAAATACTGATAACAGTGCAAATGTTTGCAATGTAAAAAATAAATGAAAAATGTAAACATCTGTGTTTAGTGAACTTTGCAGTGTTGCTCTGTGGTGCAGCTACGACACTGTTGCAAAGTTTTCACACTGTGTCTACTTGATCCACGTCTGACTGAACCCATAATGTTTCCACACCACTGAAGTTTTTTTTACCTCTCTTTTCAACCAACGGCAGTCACTCTCCTCTCCAAATAACTTCTTAGCTTTCCGAGCTTCCCTCGGGTCCTCTTAATCAGCGGTCCCCAACCCCCGGGCCTCGTACCGGTCCGTGAGTCGTTTGGTACCGGGCCGCGAGAGTTGAGGCTCAGGTGTGAAATGTCTGGTTTTCAGGGTTTTTATCGGTTTTCAGCGTTATTTTGTTATCGTTTTTATCGTTTACTCTGTTTTTCTGGGTCTGTTCACGTGTGTTATGAATAAATTCTCTTTTTTTCGGTACCGGTACTAGTTTTATTTTGTTGTATTTATCCGCGACACCTTAAAGGCCGGTCCGTGAAAATATTGTCGGGCATAAACCGGTCCGTGGCGCAAAAAAGGTTGGGGACCGCTGCTCTTAATTGTTGTGACACGTGTTCGAAATGCAGAGAGGTGCGCTCGATTTGCCACACGGAGCAGCGCGAGAGTAAAGCACGAGGGAGGGGCTAATAATCGGCTCAAGTCATTTTTAATGATCGTTGAAAGCCCAGATCGTAATCGTGATTAAAATTCGATTTATTGAGCAGCGCTATCTCTGTGTCTGAATCAACCAAATCTTTAATTGTATTATAATCCAAACATGACTCTTTCTCACAATGGCGTTTAAGTGGAGAGTGTGGTGCAGAGCAATGTTTCCTCTAAGCTGAGCGCGTGAGCAATCGCGCACTGCTCACATGGTCTCCCCACACAGAAATTCTGCGCTGCGCACAAAAAAAAAATCCAGTCTGAATTGGAATTAAAGTAAATACATGTATTTATTTTATTTTGCTGATTTTCTGTGCGCGGAGACTGTTAGCAGTGCGCGATTGCTCACGTGCTCAGCTTAGAGGGAACAGTGGTGCAGTGTATGGTTTTCCCTGAAAAGCTTGTTAGGTACACTATTTCTAAATTGAAGAAAATGCACCATGCTTAAACCTGAGTATATTTATATTTATCGTCAAGCCTGTTTGGGGACATCCCTGCCCCTTCAAGCGCATGCATGGAAAGCCTAACACAGCAAGAGCATCAGAGTCAAAGCTGATCTAGGGTGGTGTTGAAATCAACTGATATGCTCAGATTGATGTGCTTGTTGAGAAGCAACATAAAACTTACCCATATACTATTTGTTTTGTTTATTTATTTATTTGTGTGTGTTTTTAAAGGTTCCAGCCTAGGTCAGATTTCAGGGTGTTTGGATATTTTTTGTTTTTCTTTTTTGTTTTGTTGCATGATAGGTTCAGGCTCCCTGTACCTTAGTGAGTTACACTGTGACTCTGTCAGTCTGTCATGTATCAGAGTCAATATGTTGTTTATTTATTTATGTTGTGTATAAATGAGTTAAAGAATGTTATGGGTAAGGGGTAATGCATGATAAATTAAGACATAGGTTATACGCAACCTTGATATTTCTCTAACTTCAGCCTCTGCTGTGGAATGTAGGAAATAAGCAACTCTGTAATTACCCCTGAGCCTGCCTTTCAGTCTCTTATTGGCCAGCAGAAAGTGAAGACCCTGGTTCTAGCCAATAGGAAACTAACCCTTTGAGCAAAATCTGTGCCAAGTGCTGGAAAAGCTCAGAGGCTGGAATGAAGGGAAGGGAGAATAGTTGTGGTAGTGACTGAAAAGAACCATCAGTTCCAGCAGCCCTCCTACCCCCCACCCCCCACCTTCCTACCCTCAGAAGCATTGCAAGAAGGTCTTACTACTCAGGGTGCTTGTGCTACAGGGCAAAAAATCAGGATGGCAAATTCTTTAGTGGTCCAACCATGCATGTAATCCTTACAAGCTCTGTGTGTTTGTGTGTATCTGTGGCTGTGTCTGTGTGAGTGGATATTTGTTGGAAGAGAACCACAGAAAGATGGAAGATTAAAAAAAGCTCCATTCTGCATTCTGCAATTACATATACTGAGGCGTTTGACTGTCCATTCATTTTCTTCTCATACCAGAAAGATCTATAAAGGATAGATACTCTTGTCAGCAGGCAGAGGTTTCTAATAAAACTTTGCCGCAGATTTAAAAAATAAGTGTGAAGCCGTTAAGATAACTTGTGGAAACTAGGGGGTTGCCAACTGTGGCTCTTTTTAAAGCCGTAAACATGGCTGTCTGCTTGTCGGCACCGGCAAGGAAAGAAAGGAATGCGCTTGGTATGCAGTCATGGCGCTGGCTTCAAAACAAACCGTCATCGCAGAAGACAGTGTGTTAAACTGACATCTTAACACTAGCAATGAACAAATACACCAGAGAGGAGCAGTATTAGTTTTAGAGTCTGATAATCTGTTGTGGAACATATACAATGACATATTAATTTGCTGTAAATGGACAGGATTTGATTAGGTATATAGCATAAATAGATATCTATTACTTACATAGGAATAGTAGTGGTAGAATAGCTAAATTTATGTCTTGCATATTTCCACAACCATATCCATAATCACATACTGTGTATGCAACCGTTGTATATAGTGTATTATCTTACTTATTTTCTATGTGTTTATTTGTATTTTTTGTATTTTCCTTCTATCTGTACCTGAGCTGAGGTAATGCAAGAATTTCCCTGCCGTGGGATCATTAAAGTCTTATCTCATCTTATATGTGTGATGTATGGTCCAGGTTGTTACTGGGTCAAATGAACGTGTGTCTGAAATACCGAGGTGATGTCAGTGTTGAAACTAAAAAAAGCTAAGAGATGTTCCGTGCATCTCTTAGAAACTAGCTGCCATTATAAGATGTTGACTATTCTAAACATATGAATGTGTTTGTGTTTATACGTGTGTTTGTATATGTGAAGTACAAACACATACATGGTAATAATTTACCTATATCAACTGCGTTGTACTTTTTGAATATGAAGGTGTTTTTAGTTTGTTTATTTTTAATTATAATATTATTAATCATGCTACTGTGTGTGAACACTTTGATCCAAGTGATGGGGAGAGTGAGAGAGAGCAGGTCATGACAGACTGTGTATTATCAGATTATGATGTGTAGCATAAAAACATGAATAAAAAAGTTGATCTAAAAACCTCCACCTACTTTTAGAAAATGATATGAAATTGCTGCAGCGACACTTTATTTTACCCATGATCAAAGTTTTAACTTTGAATGTGCAATTTCCCTCCTTCCCTGCCACCAATGTTTTTTCCCAAGCCCCCCCCCCCCCCAAAAAAAGGCCTCGTAAGTAGTTGTTACATGTTACTGAATTTATCCATTCCTATTTTAGGAATTTGCTGCACTAACAAAGGAGCTGAACGTGTGCCGAGAGCAGCTTCTGGAAAAGGAGGAGGAGATTGCAGAACTAAAGGCCGAGAGAAACAACACACGGGTTAGTAGATCGTCCTGCACACACATTCACAGAGGATCAGCTGTCAATAAGAAGCATTTAGTTGGGCCTGCACACACTACCTGGAAATACTTGTCAGATTTCCGTCTTTTTCTATTATGAGAAAAGATGGTTGTCATAGCACCGACAGAACAGACAGTGTCTGTTGTCACAGCTTAGGGCATTGCAAATTGCTTAGTCATCACAATATTTCAGCTACAAATGATAAAGCACTTTGCAGCAGCAGTTAGTGCTGACTTTTAGCTTTCTTATTTTGACTGGTTTTGCATTTGTTTACTTAAAAAGTTTTTCAGATGCGAGTCGATGATGAGAAATGATTTGGACTTTTTTTTTTGTAACTCTCTGTGTATCCAGCTCCTGCTAGAACACTTGGAGTGCCTGGTGTCTCGCCATGAGCGCAGTCTGAGGATGACTGTGGTGAAGCGGCAGGCTCAATCTCCAGCAGGCGTCTCAAGTGAAGTGGAGGTCCTCAAAGCCCTGAAGTCACTTTTTGAACACCATAAAGCCCTCGACGAAAAGGTACAATTCTGTTAAACCGTTTTTCTTGCAGTATTGGTGCATGTCGACATGTGAACCATTATTCATCATTTTTGGAGTTACAGTGGGGCAAAAAAGTATTTAGTCAGCCACCGATTGTGCAAGTTCCCCCACTTAAAATGATGACAGAGGTCAGTAATTTGCACCAGAGGTACACTTCAACTGTGAGAGACAGAATGTGAAAAAAAAATCCATGAATCCACATGGTAGGATTTGTAAAGAATTTATTCGTAAATCAGGGTGGAAAATAAGTATTTGGTCAATAACAAAAATACAACTCAATACTTTGTAACATAACCTTTGTTGGCAATAACAGAGGTCAAACGTTTACTATAGGTCTTTACCAGGTTTGCACACACAGTAGCTGGTATTTTGGCCCATTCCTCCATGCAGATCTTCTCGAGAGCAGTGATGTTTTGGGGCTGTCGCCGAGCAACACGGACTTTCAACTCCCGCCACAGATTTTCTATGGGGTTGAGGTCTGGAGACTGGCTAGGCCACTCCAGGACTTTCAAATGCTTCTTACGGAGCCACTCCTTTGTTGCCCGGGCGGTGTGTTTTGGATCATTGTCATGTTGGAAGACCCAGCCTCGTTTCATCTTCAAAGTTCTCACTGATGGAAGGAGGTTTTGGCTCAGAATCTCACGATACATGGCCCCATTCATTCTGTCCTTAACACGGATCAGTCGTCCTGTCCCCTTGGCAGAAAAACAGCCCCATAGCATGATGTTTCCACCCCCATGCTTCACAGTAGGTATGGTGTTCTTGGGATGCAACTCAGTATTCTTCTTCCTCCAAACACGACGAGTTGAGTTTATACCAAAAAGTTCTACTTTGGTTTCATCTGACCACATGACATTCTCCCAATCCTCTGCTGTATCATCCATGTGCTCTCTGGCAAACTTCAGATGGGCCTGGACATGCACTGGCTTCAGCAGCGGAACACGTCTGGCACTGCGGGATTTGATTCCCTGCCGTTGTAGTGTGTTACTGATGGTGACCTTTGTTACTTTGGTCCCAGCTCTCTGCAGGTCATTCACCAGGTCCCCCCGTGTGCTTCTGGGATCTTTGCTCACCGTTCTCATGATCATTTTGACCCCACGGGATGAGATCTTGCGTGGAGCCCCAGATCGAGGGAGATTATCAGTGGTCTTGTATGTCTTCCATTTTCTGATGATTGCTCCCACAGTTGATTTTTTCACACCAAGCTGCTTGCCTATTGTAGATTCACTCTTCCCAGTCTGGTGCAGGTCTACAATACTTTTCCTGGTGTCCTTCCAAAGCTCTTTGGTCTTGGCCATGGCGGAGTTTGGAGTCTGACTGTTTGAGGCTGTGGACAGGTGTCTTTTATACAGATGATGAGTTCAAACAGGTGCCATTCATACAGGTAACGAGTGGGGGACAGAAAAGCTTCTTACAGAAGACGTTACAGGTCTGTGAGAGCCAGAGATTTTCCTTGTTTGAGGTGACCAAATACTTATTTTCCACCCTGATTTACGAATAAATTCTTTACATATCCTACCATGTGGATTCATGGGGGGGTTTTTTTCACATTCTGTCTCTCACAGTTGAAGTGTACCTCTGGTGCAAATTACTGACCTCTGTCATCATTTTAAGTGGGGGAACTTGCACAATCGGTGGCTGACTAAATACTTTTTTGCCCCACTGTACATGTTGCTTTATGTCCATTTCATATTTTCAAGGTTAGGGAGCGACTTCGTGTTGCTTTGGAACGATGCAGCGCATTGGAGGAACAGCTCACCTTTTCACACAAAGAAGTAAGAAAACACAATATATTAAGAATTACTACAGAGAAGTTTACTTAGGTTTGTTTTGTGTGTGCAGTTTGCATGTTCTCCTCCATGGGTTCTCTCCAGATGCTCTGACTTCCTCCCACAGTCCAAAGACGTGCAGTTCCTGGAGTTAGGTTAACTGATAATTCTAAATTGCCCATAGGTGTGAATGGTAGTGGTGAGTTAGAAGGTAAAGTTATGTGTGTTGTATTTAAAATGGAAGTGTTAACTACCCATCTAGTCTACTTTTATCTTTATATTTGGTTTATGCTCTCACTAAACTTGTATTGGGATTCTGCTGCTGCTGCCACCTTAATAGTTTAATAGTTTAATTATTTATATAGCAACGCTCCTGTTGTAGCAATTACAACAGGGGCGTTGACCAAAGTGCTGTACAAGAATACAACATACCTAATAAAATAACTTAGAGTATTGATAGCAAACACCAAATATGAATTAACAAATAACTCTCATGCTGTATTGAAAGCCAGTAAATAAAAATGCGTTTTAAGATAAGATTTAAAAAGATTGACAGTGGGAGCCTGTCTGATGTATAGGGGTAAATTACTCCACAGCTTAGGTGCTACGACTGCAAATGCTCGATCGCCTCTATGAACCAGCCTCGACCTTGGTACAGCTAAAAGCAAAAGATCACTTGATCTAAGAGATCTAAGGGGGGGGGGGTATAAGTCTGCAAGAGGTCAGACAAATACCCGGGAGCCTGTCCATTCAGGGCTTTGTAAGTCAACAATAAAATTTTAAAATTAATTCTGAAGCGGACAGGGAGCCAATGAAGAGAGGCGAGCACCGGGGAAATGTGTTCACATCCTTTAGTACGTGTCAGAAGACGAGCTGCAGCATTCTGGACTAACTGCAGCCTTGCCAGGCTGGTCTGGCTAGGTGCTGGGATAGCCGCTTGGTCCAAAAATTATCACTTCGGTTTTGTTCTCATTGAAGTTAAGGAAGTTAGAGGCCATCCAAGATTTAACTTCACCGAGACACTGAAGTAAGGGTTCTAGTGAGGCAGGACTGTTTCCCTTCAGTTGAAGATAGATCTGAGTGTCATCGGCATATGAATGAAAACAAATGTTATATTTTCTAAAAATTAGACCTAGAGGCAGCATACAAATGGAGAACAATATTGGTCCCAGTATAGATCCCTGGGGAACACCACAAGTAAGGGGAGCTGAGGAAGAAATAAAATCGCCAAAGCTCACAGAGAAGGTCCTGTCAGACAGGTATGACCTGAACCACTCTAATGGGGTGCCCTTTACGCCACAATGCTTCAACCGTGAGATTAAGATGCTGTGGTCAACAGTATCGAAGGCAGCGGTCAGATCTAAAAGCACAGCTGAGTCAGTGGCTAATAAAAGATCATTAAGAACCTTTAAAAGTGCAGTTTCTGTGCTATGAAGAGTTTTAAAACCAGACTGAAACCTCTCAAGAACATTGTGTCCATTTACAAAAGATTGCAGCTGAACAAACACAATATTTCTCAAAATTTTTGACAGGAAGGGGAGCTTTGAAATAGGCCTGAAGTTAGTGAGGACGGAGGAGTCAAGATTAAGTACAGGCTGTACAACAGCATGTTTAAAACATGCTGGCAAAACACCCGAGCTAAGGCTGCTATTAAAAATTGCTAAAATGTCAGAACTGACAACCTTAAAAATCTTTTTTAGAAGATGTGTTGGAATAATGTCATTTGGACACGATGATGTCTTTGTGCCACTACGTACTTCCTCCACCTGATCAAGACACACAGGCTCAAACTGATCAAAAACAGCAGAGCAGGTGGATATTTTAGAAACGTCATGTGAAGGCAGGGCGATCATAGATCGAAGCTGTTTTATCTTAATGATAAAAAACTGTAAGAACCTTTCACAGGTGTCTGAGGAACTATTAATACAAGAAGCTGGGGAAATATTCAGGGCAGAGTCAATAATTGAAAAAAGAACCCGAGAATTATTGGAGCTATTCTCAATAACATTAGAAAAAAACCTAGACTTTTCTAGGTACCTGTACAGACTGTCTCAACTTGAGAAAGGACACCTGCAGCCCATCTTTTTTTAACTTACTGGCTGAACGAGTGGCCTTATTTATCCATGGGTCTGGTCGTTGTTTCGAACTTATAGTTTTAAAAGGAGCGACCTCATCAAGGACAGTTTTGCATTTATCATAGAAATTAACTGTCATTTCCTCGGTACCAAAGCCAAGGGGAGATCTTAAAACTTTTTTAAAAGCAATAGAAAATTGTTCTGTTGCAGATTGGTATAAAAACACGACAACGACGTGTTGAAATAAGAGGTGTAAAATGGCAGAGAGATAAAAGTATATCAAACACAACAGGACAGTGATCAGAAAAAACAGCATCACATATTTCCATGTTTAGGACCGGTAACCCTAAAGACAGCACACGATCCAATGTATGACCCTGTTTCTGGGTTGGCCCAGACACAAGTTGAGCAAGACTAAAGGAGTCTATCAAACTTAAAAAGTCTCTGGTCAGTGAATTGGAGGGACAACACACATGAATATTAAAATCTCCAACGATTAAGATTCGATCGTAGTTTGACACAGTTCCAGCTAAGAAGTTTGAAAAGTCTTGGGTAAAATCCTTGTGGTATTTTGGAGGTCTGTATGCAACGGGTGTCGGGCGGGGATGCCCCAATTCAAACGTCACAAGTTCAAAACTAAAAAAAAAAAAAAAAGTTCAAAACTAGAATACGAGTGAGTTAAGAGTTGTTTGCAAGAGAGCTTCTTCCTAAAAACAGCCGCCACTCTACCACCACGCCCAGTCATCCTCGGCACATTAAGATATTCACAGTCAGGCGGTAAAAGTTCAGTAAAACAGCTGGACTCACCGACTCTGCCAAGTTTCCGTTAAAAGCATTAAATTCAGATCCCGATCAGTAAAGAAGTCCTTAAGAATAAAAGTTTTGTTTGCTAGCGATCGAGCATTAACAAGACTTAATCTTAGTGGTATCGGTGGCTCAGCGGCCGATGTGGGTGCCCGACCTATCGGCCGTAGGTTCTGAGGGTTTACTCCACCTGAGCGAAGACGGGGGAGACGCTGGCGCGGGGTTATTGTCGTAAGCCCGACAACAGGTGTCAGGCAAGTGTAAGCCATGTCCAGAGAGTGCCAGTAGTTGACGCGATCAAATCCAGTCGGGATAGGGTGAGGTATTTTCCGAAATCGTGTGCAGGTAGCCTTCATTCTCACCAATAAGCCACTGTGTTTCCCACGGCGTCTGCGGTGCCCTCTCAGTTGAGGTAGCGCCGGAACACAACGGAGACAAGCTGGAACTCCTGACAGGAGCGGTGGGGAGAAGGTTCCCTGATATCCACGATTGCAATAAAGAGTTTTTAACTGAGAGGATCTTAAAGCCAGCAGCATTTGTGATCATATACAAGCAGAGAGTTAGCATGTTTTAAAACAAAGTAAAAATAAAACACTAGTACAAACAGAGTCAGACGGCAAGATGGTGTCAGACACTGGCGCCATCTTGACACGAGAAGACCATGTTTCAATAGGTTCACACTTCAAATGACAAAGTGTCCTCGGTGACAGCAGATGAAAAGACTCGTTGATTTAGACTTATAAATGCTGCTGCCTGTAAGCTACAAGCATCAGTAAAACATTGCTTAATATTTTTTTTATCAGAATAATAATGTTAATAATTATAGCATCCTGTCTATCTGTGCTGCTGAGTCTGAAAAAGAAATTTATATTCAAAGCTCATGTGTATGAGGTACGAAGAATCCGGAGTCTTCTGTGTACTGAATGGGATTAAAATTGACTAAAGGCCCAGAGGATCTCAGGGAGGTGTCCTAGATTTCCTCTCTGCTTCACGCTACAGTGCTGCAGTCATCTTTTGTTCCTGGAAGTCAAACTGGGACCACACACATGCCTGCATGCCATTGCACATAAAATCAAACACCTGCCTCATTTGATAAGAAACGTAACTTCCTAAAACAAGACCTGTGAGGCGTTTGTGTGAACATTTAAATATGCACTTGCTTAAAATATGTTACAGGATGAAAGGAAGTCTTAAAGAATTGTGCACTTTGTTTATTGGTTAACGTTATAGTTGTTTAGTTCAACAAATCAATGAATGACTTGGCAGGGTGCTAACAAACTGGTCTTTTCCTTAGCTGGCTTACCTCAGGGAACAGAACAGTCAGAAGAGAGGGTTGGCTGATGGAACCAGCGAAGTTAACCACAACTCTGAAAACACACCAAGCACTAATGGCAAGGTGAGCTTACTCAACAGCGTATAAGAAGTGGCATGTTTGTGAGAACCAAAGGGCAACAAAGTTGCTCATGTTTTACAAATGTCTAGAGGATTAAATAGTTTAATTTGCTGTGATATTGTAATGTATTGTAGTGAACATGATCAGGTAGAATTGTTCTGTTCTTATCAGCTTTAAGAATGAGAACAATTACAAGTATACAAATAATCCTGCGTGTTACAGTTTCAAAATACATGTGTGTTATTTTAATTTTAAATTTTCATTCCCTTTAATTGATTAAAATGATGAAATAGAATGTGCTACACTGTGTCATACAAACAAACAAATTACAAAAATTAGAAAGCGGGTATCCTGCAGTTTTCTCTGTACTTCAATTAATAATCTTTATCAGCTTCTCATTGTCTGAGGACAATCAACTCTCAGGAGTTCAAATCCATTCCAAGTCCTGTCTTGCAGGCAGTGATCATTTGAATTTTCAGTGCAAGATGTTTACATTTTTCTCATCACAAGTCTTTAATTTACTCAAACTTCTTGATTATCAAATAGCCAACAATAACAGCACAACGCTCATCCAGGAAAAAAACACAATATTCTGTATATACATCTTAAAGTCGATGTCAATCTGCCCACAGCGGTCATCGGACGGTTCGTCGAGCCAGGAAGACGAGTCTGCACCTGGATTCGGTAAGGTTGGCGAGCTCCAGGAGGTAATGGACCGTCAGATGGCCGATTTGGGCCAAATGAAGGAGCGCATGGCTGCTATGGCATCACGCATCACTGAGCTGGAGGAGGACCTGGACACAGCCCGAAAGGACCTTATTAAGTCTGAAGACATGAACACAAGACTACAGAGAGACCTCAGAGAGGTAAAGAGGACACGATCTGTTTGTAACGAAGAGATGTGTTGAAATATGAGTTTGCGACTTTGTACATGTGTGCATTGTTCACACACATCTGTCAATGTTTTTAGCACAGTTTTTATAGATTTTAACAGCGGAGTGCTTCAAAAGATCCAGTGCTCTATAAACATGATAACATGACATTAAACATTGCACAGCAGGACAGTATAAGCAGCGTTAACATGTTTGCTCATGTTTGAGTACCAGGATTTTTTTAGTGCCTTGTCTTCTTCTCATATTCGTGTAAAGATGCCCAATCAGAAGGATTCCTGTCACAAAGGCTGAGAACTCTAAAGCAATATGTTTATGCATACAGTCTATGGCTCAGAAGGAAGACATGGAGGAGAGGATTACCACTCTAGAGAAGCGCTACCTGGCAGCTCAGCGAGAGGCTACCTCTGTCCACGACCTCAACGACAAGCTGGAGAATGAAGTGGCCAATAAAGACTCCCTCTACAGACAAGTAGGTCCCGTGCTGTTTGTTTAAGACTGTATAAAGCCACCACAACTCAGATAATCAGTTAATTGTGTGTTTGGCATTAGAGAAAATTGGGTCAGTTTGTTTGTAATTTGCAGTCATTTCATCATATTGCTATTGTCTGCAAGCGCCCACACACTTTAATCTGGTATGCAGACAAGTGAGGAATTTATTGTTTGAGTCTCAGAGTTGGCTGCCAGCAGGAATTGCCTGCAGTTGTCAGACTCCTATTGAGGAATTCTTGCTGTATTCACACACTGAGCAGTGCAGCAGGCTCTTAATGGGAAGCCTTGAAGACACTGGCTTGTTTCTTTACAAGTACTCAGTGGAGATGGAGATGTCTTTCTCCTCCTCTCTTGGTTTTTGTTTGTCTCTGTGTCATTTTGATTGTTCTGTCACTCGCTTCCTGCTCTTCCCACCCTCGTGCATCCCTTGACCCCATCTCCCTTTTGTCTTTCTTTTTCTGCCCCTGTGCTGAAGTGTGTTTTCTGGTACTCTCTGCTCCTTGTGGATCTGAAAGCCACCTTTGAGACTGGAATGAAGGGACAAAACAGTCTTAAACGTATTTGCTCATGACTGTTTGGGTTTGATTTGTTTGTCGTAGACTGAAGAGAGAAACCGGCAACTTCAGGAAAAGCTGGAACTGGCTGAGCAGAAGCTGCAGCAGACCATCCGGAAGGCAGAGACACTGCCAGAGGTGGAAGCAGAGTTAGCCCAGAGGGTCGCTGCTCTCACAAAGGTATCAGCATCTGCACCTTTTTAAAACTACTGTTCATTTGTAATTGCATTTCTGTGTATATATGTATTTATTTTAAATGGAGCTGACTCAAAATTGCATCACCTCATAATACCTGAATAAAGGTACAAGTTTGCGTAACGTCACCAGATATGTTAAAGAGGTTCCTTTACAGCAACTCTGCATGGAAGCTGCTGAGGAAGCCATTATTTATGTTCCTCCAAATATTCACAGTGACCTATTTTTAGAAACTCAGCTCCTGTTCTTATCCATTTATAGTTAGAATCTTTATTTTGGACAAAACATCCTGCTGCATAACTGCACTGCAACAGCATCATATCACCTTATTAGTATTTTGTCTGGCTCTCTGTACATTTTTGAATGTAGTGTTTTTCATTGGTCTACTCATCTGAACCTTTTAATGTTTATCAGAAAGTGAGTAGAATCTACAAAGTCATCTTTCTCTAGTCTGTCCGCCCCTTCTGTTTCTTTGTTAATTTAATTAGTGCCATTCATTTCATTTATTTACGCCTGTTTAAAGACTCAGAAACAAACAGAGAAAAGAAGCAGACTGCCGTGTCTCATCCCTGCATTTTTAATTTGCATTTTATTTCCTCTTTGAGTGGTGCTTAAACCGCACACTTAATATACAGAATACAGCAGAGACACAGACACACTTAGAAATGACTGCCCTGGTTTCTTATGTTATTTCATTTGTGCAACTTGCAACACAGGCTTTCTCCCTTCAGCAACTAATTGAAATTGTGCTCAGTCTCTTGAAATGTTTGCATTATTATCCTGTTCTCATTTGTGTCTGTCATGCTGTCTTTGTGTGTTCTTCATGCTGTTCCTACCACCTCCGTCTTTAGTGTGTTCTGTGTGGCTCTAAAGGCACTAAGATATTGAAAAAGGTAGACCAGCTTTATCCAGACGGCTAAACCAATCCTTTTTGCTTACTGGGAGGTTCACTATCCCTTGTTGCTGAATTTAACCAGACCAATAGCAAATCTAGTGTGTTTAGATTTTCAGATGAAATCAAGCCAAAATAATCAAATGTACCTGAAGTCTGTGAAACAAAGAATACATTCCTGGTTAAGTGCAGTTTCAAACTTGATCAAAATACTCCGTCAAACCTGAATCGTAGCTGTGATCTGGCTTTATCTGTACAGCTTCTGTGTTTGTGCTTCATGTGCTAGTAAGCGGTGTTGATAGTTCGTGGTGATACCCTTCGTCTCCTCTCCTCTGAAACACAAGGCACCTAGTTTTTGGTGTCTTGACACAAACAGGAAGTTCCAGCTGATTTTCTCAAAGACTTATGGAGACCCCACCTATAAGAGCTACAAGAAAACTAGATCAGGCTGTGTTGCCTGTTGGCTTTTGCATAAATCTAAATGTTTTAGGAACCGGTAACCCTCATAACCCAGGTGTGTAGTCAGTGGTGAAACTTAGATAAGGCTGCCATACGGTAGATCTGCATTATGGGACGCATGAGCTGCTTTATTATTTTTGGGTTGTGTTACAGTGCATGTTTTTGGCTTTTTGCTCCTTTTAAAATATGTAAATGTTGGTGACTTCATCCTTTCAAAGGACCTGTTCTCATCATGTCAAACACAGGAAAAAAAAGTATGTTGAACCTTGAAGCAGTACAATAAAAAGACTTTTAGCAAGGTCCTTCTCCAGGATGGATGGTAGAGGGTTTGGGATAGTAAGGTCTGGCTTTAGAGATTTTCAGCCCTGCGTGGATTAAATACATGAAATCAGAGAAACATATTTGTACAGATTTGTAGTTTTTTCTCATTAACCTTTGTTTTCAGGCAGAGGAACGCCATGGCAATGTTGAAGAGAGACTGAGGCAGCTGGAGGCCCAGCTCGAGGAAAAAAACCAGGAGCTGCTCAGGGTGAGAACGAGGGGAAATGTTCTTACTGGAAGCTTGATTCTCATTGCATTGCTACAGCTGTGCGTTGTATAAAAATGTTGCTATTTTCGTAGGCACGGCAACGGGAGAAGATGAATGAGGAGCACAACAAGCGTCTGTCTGAGACGGTGGATAAGCTCCTCTCAGAGTCCAATGAAAGACTTCAGCTTCACCTCAAAGAGAGGATGTCTGCCTTGGAGGATAAGGTAGAGCACTTCTCTAGTGCCTAATTCTAAAGTTAGGCTGATGAACAAAGACGTCGGCAAGCTGAGGACACAGTATTCATAGCTAACTAACTAAATAAATATTTGTTGTTCCTGTTAAATCTGTGTCGCATGGCTAGTCATGTGCCATGTTAAGCATTTCTTATCATTCCTGTTTCTCAGAATGCCCTGATTCGAGAACTCGAGCACACCAAAAAATTAATTGAGGAGTCCCACCATGAGAAAGTAAGGAAATAAAAATAAAGAATTCCTCCTGTTTGTGTGTTTTTATATTTTGGGTTGTTTTTTCTAAATTGTTCTATAGCAGTGGTGGTTTTTCCTCTTCATGGCTACAGTAGGTAACAAGAATATCTGTAACATGCTCTCTCTCATAGGAGCAGCTCTTAATCCAAATTGAGACTATGAGGGCAGAGAATGAGCAGGGAAGGAGCAGGAGCAACTCGCTACTGCATGGGTAAGCTAGTGAAATGATTTGACTTTTATATCTCGCTGGGAAACTATGAGGAACTCAGGTGGTTGCTTAACACTTTGTCCAGTGTTATGTCAAAACGTCCGTGGTCAAGATACTGACCCAAAAAAGTTTCACATGTCATTGGTGATGGCAGTATGCTATACATTTAATGGCCACTTTATTGGGCGATATCTAGTGTTAAGGTCAGAAATGTACATACACTTATTCTGGATAACGTGATGAGGTTTCACCCCAGCCAGACACCTTTGGCATCCATCAACAGACTTGTAGCATAACTGTGGATTCATATTTAACCACTAGAGTTGATTTTAATTGTTTGGTTTCCTACCACAGACCTTTTAAGCAGAGTCCATAAATTTTCCGCAGGGTTAAGTGTTTGGGAAGTCTATTCCAGAAGCTTATTGTTTGCCTGCCTTATCCATCCAAAACAAGTTTGACTATGTGTTTGGTATCACTGTCCCAAACACATAGTCATCCTAACTGTGTCCAAATTTCAATTGTCCAGCTGTTGATTTAAAGTAAAGTTGAAGAATTTAGAGGTACTGTGTAGGGCTGCCATGATTAGTCGACTAGTCACGATTACGTCGACTATCAAAATCGTCGACGACTGATTTAATAGTCGACGCGTCGTTTGAAGCTTTGTAAGATCGCAAAAGACGCAGGAATAAGTAGTAGGGTTTAAGAGTGTAATAACGGACTGAAACAGAAGATGGCAGCACTGCATGTACAAGGATACCAGCTGCCGTTAAACCCCGAAGAAGAAGAAGCAGCTGTGTCCCAGAATTCATAGCGCGGCCCAGCTCAGTTTCCAACAATGGCGGCAGCTAGTTAGTTTTAATATTACTCTTATTATTCTTTCTGGGTCACAAAATAAACTTTTAACATATTTTCAGGCGAGAATGTAGCTGTGTAAACCTCAAATATCTGCTCAGTTTATCAGGACACCACATATTTTCAAAAGCGCTCCGACGTTTTTGGAGACGTCTGTTCCCCACTAGCTCGATAGCTAGCCGGGGGCTAGGTCACTAGAGCCGTGAGAACACCGGACTCTGGGCAAATCGTTTTCAAACCCACCGCCGTCTTTCACTACTCAGGTTAAACATGATATATAAGTCACTTAGAAACTTCAAAATGTTATTGTTTTGCTTTTTTAGTATTTTATTTGTTCCTGAGTAAATCGGTTTGGCTGAGATTAAAGTTATAGTTTTTACACAGCTGAATAAATGTCAAGCAGACAGCTGATTATCAGAAGTGTGAGATGCTCCAGAATTTACTCTGGTGTCCTGTTATATTTTAGATAGCAAGGAGTTTATTAAACTTCACCGAAACAATCTGCAAATTTCATTAAAATTTAACAAACTATCATCTTGTCTTTATTTTTAGTTAGCACAGACCTTAAACACTTAAAGCTGTAAGCTAATGATAGTTATATAAGAGCAGATGCTGCTGGTGCAATAAGCTGTACGTTTTACGTCCAATGGATGATGATCTGATTAGTCGACTATCAAAATAATCGTTTGTGGCAGCCCTAGTACTGTGTCGTCTTCACTATTCTATTTAGTTTGTTCAATGTGCCAGTACCACTGACAGTCAACCAGCTTTGAAGCACAATGCTATTGCCACCATGCTTGAGAGTTGGTGCCTTTAATTCTCCACATGTATTTCATGTTATTGTGCACAAATATCAATCTTTCTCATCCGACTAGAGCAGGGCGATATGACCAAAAATATTCATCACGATATACATTTGAAAATTTGCGATAACGATATAACTGACAATATAATTGACTAGACAAAATACTCCTCAACTTTATTAGTGCAAAACGGGATTATAAGGGGCTCTGTCGAGTTTCAGAAAAATCAAAGGATGATTTTAAGTGTGCCGTATTTTCCAAAAAATACGGTAATAACGACGGCCCGCTAGCATGCGCTACCAAAAATAGTGCTTTGCTGTGTATCTGACGGACGAAAGCCAAACCAGTTCCACACCACTGAAGCTGCAGCATTTTACAAACCAGTTCTGGTTCATCCGTTTCATTCAACGATCCACTTTTGCTCTTCTCATTCTGCGTCGCCGCCATGTGCGTATGAAAACAAAGGCACTGCGCATGCGCATTTCACCCATATTCTATCGCGATATTTCATTTTCTTATCGTTGCCCAACATTACACCGGTATTACCGTGAACGGTATGATATGGCCCAGCCCTACATCCGACTATAAAACCTTTCTCCAGAAGACGGCACAGTGACACGGTGGTTAGCACTGTTTTCACAGCAAAGTCTTGGGTTCAAATCCACCTGTTTGGGTTGTCTTTGTGTGAGAAAACCAGAGTATCCAATCTAAAGACATGCTGTTTGAAAATGCCTCATTGAGGTCAGAGGAGAAAGAACAGTTTGCTTTAAAATGATAGAAAGAAAAGAGTAACACAACCAAGTTACAGAGAAGAACATCAAGAATCAGAATCAGAATACTTTATTAATCCCGAAGGAAATTAGGGTTACAGCAGGCAGCACGCTAATGGCGCATGCGCACTTACAAAGGAACCTTCTGACCAACTTTACACAAACATCACATTGGGGAGACATGTCAGAAAGGTCGGCTGATAGGAAAAAAACAACAAAAATACATAACATGAGGTAAGAGGAGGAGAAAAAAAACTCCACTCAGACTGAGCTCCTAGTGGGAGAACAGTTTGATAACAGAAAAAACACCTCAGCACAAAAAGCACATGACTGTCAATACACCATAGAAACACGAGACAAGCAACAAGGGCGGGTAAGGGTAAGAGAGAGCCGGTGTAGACAGCGCATCCGGTCCTGCAGCATGTCTGCGCTGGTCCAGTTGACTGCCATGCCATGTGCTGGGCACAAGCATCGAAGGCGTTTGGAAAGGGAGGGGGGATGAGTGTGTGCATATCAGTGTATGTGTGTGTTCGTGTCCATAGTTCAGCTGAGACAGTGTCCTTCGCCCCGCCAGGCTAAGAATGTTGAACCCTGAAGCAGTGCAGCTAAAAGACCACACATGGTCTGATGACTCTTGATTTCTGCTGCATTCAGATAGTAGGGTCACAAAGTAGCTTAAAAAACATGAAAGCATGGATCCATCCGGCCTTAGAGCTATCCTGTTCAGACTGATGGTGGCCTAATGATGTTGGGAGTATTTTTTGGGCATAGTTTGGACTTCTTAGTACCAGTTGAACATTGTGTAAACAACACAGCCTACCTGAGTATTGTTGGTGACCATATCCCCTTTATAACCACAGTGTAGCCAACTTCAGCACAAAACACATCATGTCACAAAGCTCAAAAACGTCACTGGCCTCCAGTGGCGTTAACGGTCACCAGAGCTCAATCCAGCAGTGTGTAATGCTGTTATGTCAATAAAGTATCAGGGGACAGTTTCCAGCATGCTGTTGTAAAAAGTTCTGGAGGTAAAATGTGCTCCAACCTGGTTCTAGACATGTGTAACTAACAAAGTGGCCAGTAATTGTATTTCTACCATAAAGCTTCATTTTATTTACTTAAATGTTTATTTTTTATGTAGCATAAAATACATGCTTTGCTTATGACGATGGTGTAGCCTCTTGAACTGAACGTCGCATAAAGCAGGTAATTTCTATCGAGGCTAATATAACAACCATAGGCATTTCACGTAATGGCCATTTCGTTCTGCACCAAGTTGCAGCTGCACGACTGCAACCTAATGTTCTCCAAAATCAATACAGTACAGTGTTGATATTAACAGACCGGCCACAGACGCTGCAGGAACTGTTGTTTTCCCGTCCAATTTGTCAAAATGTCAGATGGCCTACAGATGTGACTGAAATCATTCAGTCATTGACTGAAAATATACACCTGATGTAACCTCTTAGTTTTCTATTGATTCATGAATGACTTTCATTGGTGTGACTGTGTTTTTCAAGGCGGTCTCAGCTGGGCAGCACCCCAGATTTCAGATATCCAGTGTCGGCCTCTTCGATGATGGACAGTAACTCGGACCATTATGGCAGCGCTCTCGTCCTGAGACGGCCTCAGAAGGGACGCGTGGCAGCGCTACGGGATGAACCTTCCAAAGTAAGCTCACACCTGCAGACATAAAGCAGTTAAACGACAGATCTGGTCATTCATGTTTAATTAATCCACTATTTGAGAACATCTCTTAGCTGTTTGCCTTGTACGGCTTTTTCTTTCTTTCCTGTTTCAGTCTAATGTTTGAGTTCTCTGATGCTTTTCTTCTTCTCCCCCGCTTCTTTGTTTGCTACTATTACGGACAATCAGCGACATGTAAGTCAGTGTGCCTGAGATAACAGTGACGGTGTCTGTGTGCTGCATCAATGACAAACACCCTAGGATCTAACTATGTATTGCTCTGTTGCCTGACATCCTCTCACATGCCTGCTGCCTGCTTTCTCCAACCTTTTGATTATTTTCTCCATACTGTCTTCTTTCCTGGTATCTTTCTTTCCTTCTCTCCATTCTCATTCCCTGTTTTATACCTATGTGTATAAATGTAGGTGCAGACTTTAAATGAGCAGGAGTGGGAGCGCATGCAACAGGCTAATGTGCTGGCAAATGTGGCACAGGCCTTTGAGAGCGACATGGACGCCTCAGACCTGGAGGAGGATCGAGAGACAGTTTTCAGCTCGGTGGACCTGCTGTCCCCCGCTGGCCAGGCTGATGCACAGACCCTTGCCCTGATGTTGCAGGAGCAGCTGGATGCTATCAACAATGAAATCAGGTACCACTATAACAAGCACACACTTGTCTCATGTAACCCCATTTCCATGTAAATATTGCCATATTTTCACCTTTCTTTCACTTGCAGAATGATCCAAGAGGAGAAGGAGAGCACCGCTATCCGGGCAGAGGAGATAGAGTGCCGGGTAGGCAGTGGTGATAGCCTTGGAGGACATTTCCGCTCCATGAGCTCCATCCCTCCGTCGCTATATGCTGGCTCGTCATTGGGCGGTTCTCCACCCGGCTCTGGCCACTCCACTCCGAGGCGCATTCCCCGCAGCCCCAACAGAGAACTGGATCGAATGGGTGTCATGACCTTGGTAACTTTTCTTTTACCTTCCTGTAATGAGTATCACAATTTCCTAAACATACATTTTTTAGAAAGCCCCTTTGAGATATACATCACTGTAAGACTAATATTAATTTCTCTGATTACAATTCCTGATATTTTAAAGCTGTTGTCTTAATTTGCTGTCTTTGTTTTTTAGGATTATTATATAATTAAAACAAGACCGGCCTTCAATGTTGCTTTTATGTTTTATCAGTGTGATCGTCTGCTTCTATTTGTATGCATGACTTTGTAACAGTTTACATATATAACTGCGCCCTGCCTGTAGCAGTATTGCTATGACCCCTACGTCACCCAGAGCTCCCTCTCCCATCAGACAGTAACTTATCTGCCTTATGGTACAACTGGCTTCAGTGCCCCACTTCAAGCCAATAACTTTGCACCATACTTCCAGGTACCTGCCCATCTCCCCACAGCTCCTTCATTCCCTTCTTGGGTGGGTGCAGTCTGCCACTTCCTGTCTCTTCTGATCCTTTTGCCAACTTCAGTGCAAACAGGAAACTTTTTCTCTGTGTTAAATCCAAATCGTGGCTCTGGGGTTTTGTATTTGTTTTTTTGACTGCTTATAAAAGTCATCAAATGGAGACATGCTTGTAATATTTTGTGAAAGCCAAGGAAAACCTCAGTTAGCCTCTTTTTAGATTATTATTTGGGCATTTTAGTCTTTATTTGACACTAGAGCAGTAAGGGGCGGGGGGCAGGTCGGACTTGAAGCCAGGCTTATTTTTTTCTTTTATTCTCACTTACACATCTGATTCATTGACTTGTGTAAACGCAGAGTAACAAAAGACACAAAGCTGTGAGTGTGGATGTTCAGGCTTGTCCAGGTCTCCTGTCAGCATTCAGTATTCCTCAATAGGAAAATCATAACAAGCACACCTGAAATGCTAAGCTGAATTCCATATATTTAAAACATCACCAGGAACCAGCTAGTACTCTTTTTCAAAGTTTGCTTTATTTTTGGCAAAGCGTCTGTTTAGGCTGCCACTTAATATCTCTTTGGTTATTTTTTAACTTAAGAAACAAGGGCATCCCAAATTCAAGATCCTGATTACATTAAAGACACAGACAACTGACTCTGTGTGCCAGCTGATATGACAAGAGGTGCACATCTGTTTATTTTTGGCTTCTCTCGCTGCATTCAGTTTCGTATTGGTTCTGTGGAACTGTAAAACCACTGGTTACCCTGTTAACCCTGCAGCTGGAGTTACTCTAGCAGTACTTGCATTTGTTTGGTTGTTCCAGATGTTTGAGTTGAGTGTCCCTTTAACGTTTGTTTGTTTGTTCAGTGTGTGTTGAAGTTACTTATACTAATGAAGTTGCTTGATTGCAGAGCAGCAATTTACATCTGCCCTGCTTAAAATCAGGCATTTAAACAATTCAAGCAGTTTATTGAAGTAATGCTGTAATACATTAGACATGAAGGGAGTCTTTGTCTTTGAGTCTGGCAGATCATGTCGTCAGTTTTACATTTATAAATCTTACTTGGGTTAAAAAAATCACAAGATTATCATTAATGCATAAGTAGACACATAAATAGACACTCCAAGGGGAAAGAAAACAATTTGGGTAATTAAATTAATTTTCTGCTCACCCATCAATTTCCTCTTCCCGTTTTCCTTTTATAGCATACGCTCTTCCCTGCTTTGGCCCCTACAGTGTCAGCTGAGCAAAGGAAATGAGTGATTAGATACTTTCTTCCTGGGGCAGGAAAATTCCTGCAGAAATGTGGCACAGTGATGGTTTATTTGCTCTGCTAATGCCAGGTCTATGTGGAATGCAGAGGGGTGGGGTGGGGGGGGATCTGTCCTCCACCACTATTGGTGCAGAGTGGAAAATATGACGAGAACAGCTGTGCTCATAAATTCAGGTGCCGTACAGTTATTGTTACACACACACACACACACACACACACACACTATAGCATCACCTGTGATTTCAAATGCTGTTTAGCATGAGTAGTCAGCTAGCTGCTTGGCATCTTAATTGATTTATCAATGCAAACAAATGTTATAAAAGCTTTTATCCCACTCAAATATTGGTGGTGGTGTAATTGTGAGCTAGACTGCACCCAGCCTACCTTGACCCAACCTTCAGCTTGGTTTTTGCAGTGTCTCCTCCCTTGGGTGTGGTGGTACTCCTGCAGACTTTAATTTCCCAAGAACTACCTTTCTTAATTGCACAATAAAAACAACAGCTTCTCTGAGTCTGCGTGTGTGTCTCTGCCTGTGTGTGCGCACACGGATAACTGTTCTGTGTATCTTCGTGTGATTTTCTGCTCTTGTCTCTTTGTGCATGGCTTGATTCCACCGCTGATCTGTTGTGTATTACTAACTGCTTCTCTCCTCTCTCCCTTTTTGCCACACTTCAGCCTAGTGACCTGCGCAAGCACCGCAGGAAGGTAAACTAGAGACCTGCTTTCCCGAGCTTTGTGAGGGACCTGTTTGCTATGTAACATCTCCCACCCCCAAGTTTAATCCCTAATGTTTACTTTCAGTTTCCCCATCCCATCCTTAAATCCTCCATCCGTTGGAAATATGCAGTCCTGTTTTTGAATGCCTCGATTGTTTTGGGGGGGAGTGTAACAGTGCTGCAAATAATACGTTTCCTTTCTTCATATTGAGTTTTAAGTAATGTATTTTCTATTATCAAATCAAACACACGTCTGTTGCAGGCAATCTCCAGCATAACATTTTTGCATTACTGGGCCTCCAGGCCAGCACCTCAGACTTTTATTGCACTTTAGTGTCATTTCTTTTACTTATTTTAACACTGCTGTGGTGCTTCACCTGTAATAATCAATCATAATTTATTAGTATGTAAGGGACTCATTCTTTAGAATGCGTCTAGTGGAATAAATGCTATCTCTGACTTTAAAATAAAATCACCCCTGCATATTGCAGCCATCACAGCAACAGACAAGGATGGAGGCTCCTGCCAACCTGCAGCAAAGTTTACAAAAAGATGGTGGTGTACAAAGCAAGTTTGTTTGCATCAAAACAGCTAGAGTTTTAACTTGTTCTCCTTTGAGTTTTTCTGTCTGTGTGAAAAACAGTGAAGGGATAATTTTCCAGCAAGTAGTCTCTAATGTGTGTAAATTAGTGTTGCCCTCTAACTTACACACAATATAAAAACTTCTACAAGGGTTTGAGCTGTCACTTGAGAAAGGATCATGACAAAAAACAAAATAAATCAGTTAAATTTGAGAAAAAGAATTGTTGATGCTTACAGAGGATGAAAATACAAAATTATTACAGTATTTTCAAGTTTCAAGAACTGGTGTGAGAAGTATCATCAACAATCAGAGACCTAGAACAACTACCAAGACATTAGTGAGTGACTTAGCCAAGTAGGAAATTGTAGTCTCAAAGCAGACGATGACTAGAACGCCGCATGGGAATGGACAGAGGTTGAAGACTAAGGAAAACTTGATTTTCTACAGAAGAGATACCTTTGAGCCAAATTGAAGGATGCTGAAAACAACCTGGAGAACGATTATGTATGCTGGAAGGGCCTCTTTTGGTCAGATGAGCTCTTTGCTTATGATTTGAGAAAGAAGGGCGAGGCGTGTGACCCAAAGAACACCACCCCAGTAGTGAAACACGATAATGGGAATATTATGCTGTGAGGATGCTTGAGTGTGTCTAGAACTGGGAATCTCGTCAAAGTGGGAGAAATCATTACGGAAAGATGTGACGATTTTGAACAAAAACCTCAAGTAGTCTGGGTTGTGGCTCTGTCTTCCAGTGTCTTCCAATACAACAATGACCCAAAAAATATTTGGCTCCAGGTCAAGACCATCAAATCTGAAGGAACTTCAGACATATAACAGGAGGTCTTGGTTAGCTTTTAGTTTACATTGTACAAAATACACTAAAGAAATATTTACTTACCTGGTGAACTGTTTAAGAAGTGCTAATAGCAGGTTCCAGGTTTAATTTTGAGGCAGGACTTTTCCCACGGATCCCTCCTATATGTTACATCAGTGACTGGTTAATACCATAATTAGAAGCCAGGATCTGTCAATCATTCTTCATTTTTCCCTCCACATTAAAAACACTCGTAGCAACTTTGGTTTCTTTTTTGTTTGTTTTACAGTGTTCATCACTTCGAAGTTCGTTCTCTTTTGGGAGACTGAGTTTCATTCTCCTTTTTGCCTTTGTGAAATTACACTGCACACAGTATTCCCACTAAATAATTGATTGTTCACAGTACTGTATCTGTTACCAATATCCAGTCTGTATGGATTGTTCATAGTCCACATACAGTGTAGCCTCTTGGTGTGTATTATGAACAGTAGGGTTTTTTCATTGTTGTTTTTTTTTTTCCATTAATGTTTCTCTGTCTGTGTCATGCAGTCTACTCAAGATGATAAGGCTACTATTCATTGTGAGACGTCACCCCCCACTACTCCACGTTCCATCCGACTGAATAGGGAGGTGGGCCACGCCGCTAGTCACGAGGACATCCGAGACATCCGAGGGTAAGACGTGCATTTTTATCCAGGAAAAATTGTTTTAGTGTTTCTGGGATTTAAACATTTGTTTCTTCTTTCTCTATCTAATAACTTAACCCTTATTTGTGTAGGCTGAGCAGCCTGCAGGATGGACAGGGCAGTAACCCAAGCAGTAGCAACAGCAGCCAAGACTCTCTCAACAAAGCAGCCAAGAAGAAAAGTATCAAGTCATCCATTGGACGCCTGTTTGGGAAGAAAGAGAAAGGTCGGCCCAGCATTCCTGGCAAGGATCCTGCCAGCCAAGGTCAGACACTAGCAGCAGTGCTAAGCCGATGTTCTGGACATATATGCTACTAATAGTGATGAGTTTATGATCTATGTTAGATCTCTGAGCTCAATGTTATGTTCTAGCTGGCACTCCCGAGGCAGAGAGCTCTCCGAAGGATGGCTTGGGTGTGGGCACCCTTGGTGGTCCTGCAGAGAAAAACAGGAAGCTACAGAAGAAGTAAGTGTCTGTATGACAGTCCCATCCCTTCCAATGTTTATGCAGAGTAAGAAAGCGAATATAGAGGATAAAAGGCTCTTGTAATTGTGCAGATATCAGTCTGTGTTGTTGTGCTGCAGTCCAGGGCTGCCTCACAAGCTCTTTCTGGCTCACGTGCACAGCCTTTCATTCCACCCCACGGCATTTCCATCGCAATCATCTCTCACATCTCCTGTTTTGTTTTGGGGGTTTTTGACACTTTCATTCTTAGTTTTGTTCAAGCAAATTGCAAACACCATAAATGTTTTGCTGTCACATGGCCCTTCAATAATCATCAGTTCATTCTTTCTCTTTATTTTTTTTCCTTCTTTTTCACATTTTGTACCACCCCCACTCTCTCTCATTCCATCTGTAGTCCAAAGACTGGGTAAGTTGGCTCATGTTGCTTTTTGCCTTGCCCGATCTTCTCGCATTTGGCTTCACATTGACCTCACCAGTAACCCTGCAGACCCCGACCAAGTATCTCTTTGAATGTCTGATAGATTTTCCATGCTGCTTTTTATCCTGCTTTCCATAGTGGAGCATAACTAACAGGAATGTGTGTGCACTGATTGTAGTGAGTGCAGGATTTTCCTATCGCAGTTTTCCTTTTGGAGCATGACGTTATGCACTACAGCCATAGGAAAAATGGAAGTTGGCTCTTTGCGTGTGTTCTTGTCCATAAAATAAACATTAGCATAGTTATATTTTTTTGTTCCTACACTCCTTTATTTACGTAAAACTGAATTGTTACTTAATAACGTGCTTTTGGACATTTCTGCCAACTCTTTAAAATGGATCTGCTAAACAGATGGTGAGCTTGTTGATGGTGTGGCACACAGCTACATCTAGTGGAGCACTGAGTCTTTCTTGGGTTCAGGTCCTGTGTTTGTCCCCTCCCCCTTTCCCCTTTCTCTCTCTTTCACTCAGTATGCATGTCAGCTAATGTCTTGGGGTTTGTGTGTGCATAATGGGATTTTGTGACAAACATTTGGATCTGTGGCTGTGAATATTTTGGTCCTTGAGCAAGTGAACCACCAAGTTGGCTTTCACATGTATTGCGTCTTCCAGGCATGAATTACTAGAAGAGGCTCGCAGACAAGGCCTCCCGTTTGCCCAGTGGGATGGACCAACTGTTGTGGTTTGGCTGGAGGTACAAGACCAACACAATTCATTTTAAAAGCAGTAAACTCAGTAGCATGTCTAAATCATTAATCCTGTTTAACTGTTGCTAATCTGTCCCCTTCTGGCCAGCTGTGGGTGGGCATGCCAGCCTGGTACGTGGCTGCATGCCGTGCCAATGTGAAGAGTGGAGCCATCATGTCAGCACTATCAGACACAGAGATCCAGCGGGAGATTGGAATCAGCAACCCACTGCATCGTCTGAAGCTTCGTTTGGCCATCCAGGAAATCATGTCTCTCACCAGCCCTTCAGCCCCACCGACCTCCAGAACGGTACCCGTCAGTGCATTCATACCTGCAGCTGGACCACTGTGCATATTTAACACTGATCACATTGCTTACACTTTCAAAGTCTTGATGATACTTTTAAGCACTGTCACATTCATATCATCTCATTAGCATGACACTTTTGACTGCCTACATACTTAACATGTACTAATGCTTGAATCCAATTTCTACTGGTTTCATCTGAGTTCAGTTGCTAACAATGAATGAAACAAATGCTTCATAGTTTTTTCTCCATTTGGCTCTCTTTCTGGCCTTCACCACTCTTCCCGCTTGGCGCATTTCTGATTGGTTGGTGTCAAATGATCAGACCACAGGAAACGTTTGGGTCACACATGAAGAAATGGAAAGTTTGGCAGCCACGCCTCCCACGGTTAGTCTACCCTGATTGGCTGGGCACTGGTGGCTTCTCACATCTATGGTTGTGGTTGAGCTTTGTTTCAAGTTGTCTTCAGTATTGCCAGACTTCACTTATTACATTGGATACGTCCAGTATGAATTTGGCTGCGTGCACGATCACTGAGTGTCTTGAAACAAAGCCTTTTTCGTTCCCCTAGTGGGCGACTTCTTTGTTGTTCTTGGATTGGGCTCATGCTCTTCTTTAGTCCTTGTACAGTATATGTATGTTTCACCTTTTGTATAGCTTTCACCTTACATGGACATAGATGGAATACACATGAAGAACTACCTCCCACTACCAAAGTTAGATTGGGCTGTTTATGAAACATTGCCACTCATTAGTGGGTGATGTATAGCCAAAAGAATCAGACATTACACACACATTTGTCTGATACCAGAAATGCTTCTCTTTAATAGATCTGGTTGGGTTAAACCTTTTGAGGACAATTTAATGTCCTCAAAAGGTTTATAGGTTAATGTTTTATTCATTTATTTATTTTCATATTTATATATACCTCTGATCACCCAGCATTTGTATTTCCTGTTTGATGCCTCACCATTTGTTTGTCTGTTATTTTCCTGCTATTTTTACTGACTTGTTATTTTGTTTATTGCTTTATACTTTCCACTTGAAGCTTCTCTAACCCCAGCACTGCACACTAACCCCTCACCTTTCTGTTCTTCTCACCATGCTCACTCTAACCATGCTAACACCAGGAGGATGACGAGGGTAGCTGGGCCCAGGTTTGCATACGTTCTCCAAAACCCATCTATTCTCACCTGTGATTGTTTGTTTGTTTGCTTGTTTGTTTTGTTTTTTAAATTCGGTTATGATTGCCTTGTACTCCTTTATTCACAACAAGCACATTCTAGCACAGTTTAATTTGGAGCTTGTCTGCATACAGTTGCTACTATAGAGGTTTGCTCTTAGAGCGAAAGCAAACTGCTCCAAAAAACTCCAGCTGAATTTTTATGTATCCAGTTTAGTTGAGCAAATACATGATAATATAATAATGAAACAGTACACTATCTGCACAACAGCTGCTGAGAGGCGGTGCTGTAGTTCAAAGGAAAATAACAGTAAAATGAAACAGAGTAACCTTACACAATGATTTCTTTTAAATCTGTAGTGAGTTCATCCAATTAAAGTAAAAATATATCTATTTATTTAATTATTTTAAACAACTTTCAAAGATAAATCTATAAACATGAATAAATGGCTTTGATTATCTGCCAAATCAGATCTGATGCGTTAAACTAATAAGCTGTACTTCAACATCAGGCACGACTTAATCGTTACTTTCCTCATGTTCAATGCAAATAAATCATCCAAGAATATGCTTAATTAATATTTAGTATAAACCAAAACTTAGATCCTAATTCATTTTAGTGGTAAGAAACGAAACTTTCAGGGTTTTATGTTATAGTTTTTGAAATATTCATGTTCAGCAGCTGCCTCATGAAAGGTGAAAGAACAAAGCATTTTATTAATTGTAAATTAAATATGAATTTCACGTTTCTTCATTAAATGTTCATTCAGCTGGACAGCTGAGCACAACAATCGATTTGAGATGGAATGATCGGTTTGTTAGTAAAATAAGTAATGACAAGGGGCAAGATTGGTTTTTGTTTAGTTTTTTAAACGTGTCTGAGAGGAGACGGGTCAAGTCAAAAAAATGAAGTCCACTAAAAGTTTACCAACCAATGTGACACGTGACGAAAGAGCCAACAGTCAAAGCAATGTTGGAGCTTTTCAGTTGACCACAGTCTGCAGCCAAGTCAAAAATTAATACGAAGAAAAGCTGTGGGTGTATGTGTTAGCTTCCTTCACACTGTGTCAGCTTTCCTGATAGAAACCGGTGCACTGCCACTGATGTGTGGAGTCTTTTCACAGATAACTTGCTTCATTTTGCTTTGTGAATCAGGATTAGTCGACCTGATTATTTACATCCTCAGTGCATACACACACTTTGGTTTTGTCTTCCTTTGTCTCTACACAATAAAGAAAAAAATGTAAAGCATCCCTTCCTGGACTTATTCACTGTTGCCGGGCGACTCACTGGGTTCATCTAGTTGCTGAGTTGCAGATTTGTCTCCCACCTTTTACGTTCTTAGACTTTCTTAGATATTTTCTATAAACTGGTCATTAAACAGGTGGAAACATTGTTGATTATCATTCGAATATTTTCTTTTTTTTAATATATACATTTTTAATCAGTTTGCTGTTAAAACGGTTAATATACACCTGCTGTAATTAGCCTCTACCACGCCTCCATCTTTTTAGCCCACTCTCTCAAACACCAGCTAAGTCTCATCTTCTCTGACTGTAGACTTTGGCGTACGGAGACATGAACCACGAGTGGATCGGTAACGAGTGGCTGCCCAGCCTGGGTTTGCCACAGTACCGCTCCTACTTCATGGAGTCGCTGGTGGATGCCCGCATGCTTGACCATCTAACCAAGAAGGATCTTAGGGGACAGCTCAAGATGGTGGACAGCTTCCACAGGTGAGACATAGATTCATTTTTATTAGCAGCAGTGAATATCTTGAAGAAACCACAGCCTACTACAATCATGCCACGCATACATGCAACTTTGTCCTTTCTGCCACTAGTCAAAAAGAAATAAAACAGCTTACTTTGGGGAAAAAGACGAGCACATCGTGGCAGATTAACAACTAAGAGGCTCCACAGTGAACGAGTGTGTGTGTTTGTGCTACAGGAACAGCTTTCAGTGCGGTGTGATGTGTCTGCGGAGGCTCAACTATGACAGAAAGGAGCTGGAGAGGAGGAGGGAGGAGTCCATGCTGGAGTTTAAAGGTAATACATGCTTTTTTCTTTCCTCATTAAAACAACTTGGTGTTATCGTGCGTCACTCATCTCTGTTTTGTGCTTTCAGATGTGCTGGTGTGGAGTAATGAGCGTGTCATCAGTTGGGTTCAGGCCATTGGTCTCAAAGAGTACAGCAGCAACCTTTGTGAGAGTGGCGTCCATGGTGCACTGCTCGCCTTGGATGATACCTTTGATCACAACGCCCTGGCCCTGCTGCTGCAGATCCCCACTCAGAACACACAGGTGCACAAAACCAAATGTTTATGATGTTTCACCATCCAGCTGTTGCTTTTCATATTTGAAGGCCCAAACATGGTCACTTTTCTCACATGAGAATCAGTTAGTCCCAACTCTGTCCAAAAAATCCTTTGTTAGAACTGCAAGTGCATTCTCACTACTGTTTATTCGGTTGCCTGTGTGGTCTATTTTCACAGCTGGCATGTTAAAAACAAGTGTAATTAGACTGCATCACACACGTTTGTTCTTGTCTAAATGTTTCCAGATGTGCAATTGTACAGACCAGTTTAAATAAAAGTGCCGATCCATATAAAAATAGAATTTCTGCAACCACCTCCTATAAAATAACTGAGATCCATCAGGTGCTTAAAGATACCTGTTAGTTACTCATTGCTTGCTTGGGCCAATGGGCTCCTCCCAAAGACCTTAAGCTTTGAGTTTGGTGCAGTGCCCGGGCCATACAAAGGAAATTGATGTACATTTATATACATTTAAATTTTACTTACAAGATGGGGTTTTTGGTTTTTTTGGGTTTTTTTGTCAAGCCATTGAGATAAGTGGCACTGTGCTCCATGTGTAACTGCAGTGCTGGTGTCAGCCTGACATGAGTGACCTGAGGTTTACATCTGAAAGCGCATAATTATATAGGAAGTTGCATGAGAACGGGAACTGCACGAAATGGGTTTTGATGACAGAAACGAGAGATTTAGTGAGGACCAAAGTTCATTTCAGATCAGCTGCTCAGCAGACAGGAGGATGAGGACAGTGCAGGTCAGCGCCAAGGTCTTCTGTTAATCTCATTCTTCTTCTTTTCCTTCCTCTATAGGCCCGGGCGACTCTTGAGCGTGAATACAGCAGTCTGCTGGCGATGGGCACAGACAGGAGAATGGAAGAGGTGACAAACACGGACATTTGCTGACTTGTTGACGCCGCTAAGTAACAATAAGAATATCTGTGGACTAAAAACGTCTCCTGTCTTTCCCCCCTTTTTCTTTACCTCATCATATTCTAGGATGATGATAAGAACTTCCGCCGTGCTCCCTCATGGAGAAAGAAGTTCAGGCCCAAAGACATGAGGGGGATGTCCTTGGGTGCATCAGATACCCTGCCTGCCAACTTCCGAGTTACCAGCAGTAGTGCGGCATCTCCCTCGACTCAGCCAAAGAGGAGCCCGATGGATGGTAAGCAGAGAGAGCGGTGTCAGTGTGCGCATGGTGTGTGTGAGACGCTCTGTCGATGCTTAACATCTCCTCACGTGCACTCGCTTCTTTTTGGTTGGCTTTGTGATGATGCTGTGACTAACGGCATGTCTTTGCATGTGATTTCTGCCTACGTGGAAATACAGGAAGTCAGTCTATACAGAGGCTGGACACTGCCACAGTCAGGACCTACTCTTGTTAACACACAACGGTAAGACCGCACATGTCAAAAATGATGAAATCCTCAAATCAGAGACGTGTATGGCTATTTCTTCACTGCTGAACTGCTCCTCTATGCAAGCAGAAGTAGCTTTCTCGTACTGGAGGTCTCTGCTCTAACGCACGTTTTACGCATCTCTTTCCTGTTTCTCCCTCATCTCAACCCATCCACCCACCTCTCGGCTTCTGTCCTGCTTCCCTCTCACGTCCGGTGATCTCTCGCATTCCCTTCTCAGTTTATCCTCATTATTTCTATAGGTAACCGCTGGTCAGACGATGAAGGGGAATTCCCTGCATTCAAGACCAGGATGATGAACTGAAATAACTTGCAAGGACCCTACAAAGATATTTTGCTTCTTGCTGACATCACAGAGAAAGACTTTACTCACTAATTTCAGTATCCCTAGAAGAGCTTTTCTAGATTTACCTACATTTGTTATTATATATTTATGTAAACCAATGGGATTGTTGATTTTAGAATTTCTATGTAACCCCTTTTTGCCTCTCTCCTCTTAATCACCCCCCCACCTTTTTTTAATTTTATTTTAATAAAAGCAACATTTCTCCACTGTGCCCGCATTAAGCTCAACTCTCAGATGTATGTAACTGAATATTTCAACAATCTGGAGTTTGTATATTTCTACCAACAGACATTTCATCTAATCTTTTTTTATAATTCTGATTCAGTTGAACAGATGTATGTTTTTGTCTCTCATATTTGATTTGAATTCTAATCAATGAATTAATTCTCAAGTGACTTGGATACGTGATATAACTTAATTCATATCTTTGCCCTTTTTAACTGTTGTAATATTAGTAGCTTATTACTTGTGATTTAGTGTAAATGCAGCTCTTAGGTCAGTGGATGTGTGAATATCAGAGAAATTGCTGGAGTCGTCAAACCGTTTCACAAACTGCTCAACACTGTGAGTCCTCCATCGGTATTAAAATAACTGCTGGCAAGCCCAGGCGATGGTGACAACACATATCATGTGAAACGCAATATATTTCTCTCTTGTCTGTTTATTTTCCATACCTGTGATACCAAAATGAAACTCTTAAAGAATTAAAGCCATATAATTGTAGCAAGGATAAAAACTACAGAGGGCTACATTTAGATGCAAGTAAAAAACAACAGATTTCCAGGTTCTCTGCAGTTTACCTTGCATGCAGAATCCACTCCGCTTATATGCACGCTTATATGCACCCAATTTATCCCTTTAACAAAATCTTCCTCACCTCTGGAGAAATGCTCACTCGTGCAGAAGATCGTTAAACAAATGTGTGGATGACTCCAAAGTGTGGAAACTCCTTCAACGGACCAACTTCACTGAGGCCTCAGTCGATCCCCACTGTCACCAGAAGCCCCTGATGGTGGTGCAGTCCACCAGCAACCCTTTTTTAAAAACACTCTGTACAAAGATTTTATATCAAGCCTTACTGTTTAACTCCTCTCTGTCGTCTCTTCTTATTTATTATTACTCATTCGTGTTTTGTGGCGTCAGTAATGCTTCCAGAGCTACGTCTGAATGTTGCAGTGCTACTTATGTTTTTCCGTCTACACTCACAACACGGGTTCCAGCATAAGCCTTTGTGGCAAATGAGTCGGAACCGGAGACTTTTCTTTTCACTCTACATGTAGTTGAAGCTGACATTAGAAATGTTTTTTGTTTGTGATTTAGCCATTTATGCACAATGCAAATCATGTTGCTGTTTTTATTCCTGCTCTTCCTGATGAATCTTCTGATCTTGTAACAATGATGTACAGTCTGAGTACTTATAAACTATTTTTATCACAGTATTATTTATTGCTTACTTTCAATAAAATACTGAAACCTATTTTCCACTGCAAATAAAAGCCTGAAGAGTTGTCTTTTCTGCTCCTCCTGCGGTGGACAGACGGTGTCCTTTAACAAAAAGCAGTGCGAGTTTTCCTGGATATTTAAGTATCCACGAGACTTAGTAATGTCTTTTTTATTATTATTATTAGATTGATACATTTCCAAAACCTTTCTGCCATCCATCTTCTTCCACATTTCTGGGGCCCGGCTGCGAGAGCAGCAGCCTTAACAGCCCATAACACTTTCTCCCCGGCCACCACTTCCAGCTTGTCCGGGTGAACACCAAGGCGTTTCCAGGCCAGCTGAGAGATACAATCTCTCCAGCATGTCCTGGATCTGCCCCCGACCCTCCTCCCGGTGGGACATGCCCAGAACACCTCACCCAGAAGGCGCCCAGGAAAACTGCAAATCGCTACCTTATCGTGGTGGAGGGGTTTGTGTGTCCCAGGGATCCCAGGGGCCATGTAGTCCGTCGGGGCTTTTGTCCGCTGGTAGGGCCCTCTATGGCAAATTCATCATGGGTGAGGGACCCCTATGAGTAGAACATCAAGGGAACAGTTCACCCTGCCCAGGATGGGCTTACTGAGGCCCTGCCCTGGAGCGTGCCTGATGGTGAGCGTCTGGTGGCTGGGCCTTAGTCCATGGGCCCTGGCTGGACACAGCCCAAAAAAGGAACATGGGTCCATCCTCCTGGAGGCCCACCACCCGCATTAGGCACTGTAGGGGTCGGGTGCATTGTGTGCCAGGTGGGGGCTAAGAGTGGAAGCCCTGGTGGACTAATCCCTGGCTACCAACACCAAGACCTTTCTGCCCAAAACACAAATTCTAATAAAAATGGAGGTTTACCAAAATAATTTCACCTAACTACAATGGAAGTAGTTGCTGCATCGTATATTACACCACCCTACATCAAAAAATAAAGGTTCTGCTGTTTTCCAGAAAATAGTTATTACCTAATTCAACGGTGAGCAATGTTCCCTCTAATTTTTCATGTGTCTGAGCAAACGCACAAACTCCCTGAGCGATCCCTTGGACCACTGTGAGCAACAGCAGACGTGTGCACTGTGGTGACGCCAGCATCGAATCCATGCAAGTTACATGGTTTATTAAAATAATAAAATTACAGCATTTACATTTATGTTAGACTACTTTTAATTAACTATTTTAGCCCACTTACAATGAAAATTAAAAACAATTCTTGTTCATGACCTGTGTAGTATGTTAACACTATTGGAAGTAAAAATAACTTGAACTCCAATTTTGAAAACACAAGTTTCTTTTGTTTTTTTTCCATAAAGCTCTGACTTGTATTATGAGTCTGTGGTCTGGGAGAGAGTCTGTAACTCTGTCTGCAAAATACAGTAAATAATGACCAATGTTGGGTAATTAATTATATAGTTACTTCTTCAAAAAAGTAACTGAGTTTTGCAAACAACAAAGTTTTTTGCAGCTGTTTACCTAAAAATGCAGCCAAGGCGTTTTTTTAAATAAACATTTCAAACTATTTACAGAACAATCAGCTGTTCTGCATCAAATCTGATGCCACACAAATTATTTGTGCCACTCCAAAAAATAATTTCTGTCAACTATGAGATGAAGGAGAACAACAGCCTGATACCTGCAGGCCTGACAGCAGCAGATGTGTCACTGCTGTAACACCTGTAACACTCAGCAGGCGACTCATTGTTCTGACACACACAACAAAACTATTGACTACACTACACACTAACTACACACTAACTACACAAGATTTGCGCTAAACGTGGCAAATCTCTCACATCTCAAAACACGCCGTCATTCCTAAAACTTCCCACTTCCTAAATAACTAAATGCCATGTTGCCATATCATTTTTTGATTGGTCGACATGGTACATTTTTCGACCAATAGGAAAGGGTGGGGTTTTTTTGGGTTTTGTTTTTGCTCACAGGCTTTCGAGCGTTTTCCTTATAAAACGCCGTTTTTACCGTTTCTTCCCGCAGTAAATATAAACAACGACAGTATTCAGGAAGAAAACCAAACATTACAGATATTTTTATCATAACTCTGGTTTTACGTGGCCGATCAACACAATTTAAAAACTGGTATAAAGTCCACACTTTTTATGTCAATTGTTCCGTCTGTCCTGCTCACATCTCCAATGGTTGTACACGTTGTCATTAACGTGGCTTCACTCCACATCCAGGCCGTACCTGCTGCGGAGACTCAG
The DNA here is from genome assembly GCF_963969265.1 of Rhamphochromis sp. 'chilingali'. Taxonomy (NCBI): domain Eukaryota; kingdom Metazoa; phylum Chordata; class Actinopteri; order Cichliformes; family Cichlidae; genus Rhamphochromis; species Rhamphochromis sp. 'chilingali'. Next base: position 3,163,127 of record NC_137933.1, read on the forward strand.
GTCGTTTGGAGTGGAGGGCCCACTCCTGAAGAAATTCTATGACTCTGTTGTGGCTTCTGCTATCTTTTATGGCGTGGTCTGCTGGGGCGGCAGCATCTCTGCTGGGGACAGGAAGAGACTGAACAGGGTGATCCGAAGGGCCAGCTCTGTTCTAGGATGCCCTCTGGACCCAGTGGAGGTGGTGAGTGACAGGAGAACGGCGGCTAAGCTGTCATCCCTGATGGACAACATCTCCCACCCCATGCAGCAGACTGTGACAGCACTGAGCAGCTCCTTCAGTGGGAGACTGCGGCACCCACGGTGTGGGACGGAGAGATTTCGCAGGTCTTTCCTCCCCACTGCTGTCAGACTCCATAATAAAGACTTTAACTGATCAAGCACACACATCCATACATATGCAATAATACTAAGTGCAATAATCCTTTCTGTCATCGTTGTATTTTTACTCAGTTGTATATAGTATTTGTATTCTATTTTTATCTTATTGTATATTTATTTTATTTTATTCTACTGTATATAGTATTTTATTCTATTCTGTACAGTTGTGTACTGTATTTATTCTTATTGTATTCTAATTTTTGCCTCATAACTTTTGCACTGTCCACTTCCTGCTGTGACAAAACAAATTTCCCACGTGTGGGACTAATAAAGGTTATCTTATCTTATCTTATCAGCCGCGCTGCTTTGCTCGCTAAACACCGGTGTCGGCACATAAGGATGCTGTCATAGCCTGACAAAGAAGCTGATTAGCTGCGTATATGCGAATGTGAATCGCATCATTGGCTGGACTATGGGATAAGGTGCCATCGTTCTGATCCCATACGGGAGCAGCCAGTCACTTACTGACTCACACTGCAAAACAGAATTGTTAAAGTTTTCATTTTAATTTCAATTCAGGTTCGATTTTTTTTGTGCGCAACGCAGATTTTCTGTGCGCAGAGACCGTGCCAGCAGTGCGCAATTGCGCACGCGCGCAGCTTAGAGGAAACGTTGACAGTGAGTTCAAAGTTTATTCAGTTTTATCACAAAATGCAAATTGGTGGGGGTTTTTCACATATGGTGAATTTATGCTCAGTGTATTTCAGCTTCTCCAGCACAGTTAGCATATTTTCACCGGTTTCTTTTAACTGGACAGAATGACCAGTTGTCCCAGATGCCAATTGCTATTACACCATAGGACACATTTTAGGCTCTTGTTTGAGCAGTCAGTCAACAGCTTCCACTCATCTCCATTGCACTAAAACACTTTCAACATGAACACAAAAGAAAGTCCTCATCCATTTCAAGGAATGGAATAAGATCCTCCTCAGATGAATGAACAACTGGGGTCACAAGAGCTACTAGTAGATGTCGAATGCTGTTCATGTGGAGCAGTGGCGGTCCTAGCCTGTTTGGCGCCCTGGGCGAACACTCCCTCTGACCTGCCATTATCCAATGACACATCTGCTTACCTGCATCTTTTGCTCATTTCTCCTCCTCTTCTTTTCTATTTTTTCTAAACTGAGCACCTGATGGCTTTGAACTTTTCTTGTTCATCTTCCATTGGTTTTAATTTTGCACTCCAGTATGAACACAAATCCCCCATATCGAGGATCACCACAACATAACCTAACAGACCTACACCTTAGTTCACAGACTCGCTTTGTCTAGGGTGCATTTCTTGGATTTCGCACAACCCAGGATTCAAATCATGAATACATAATGGGCTTGGATTTACATCATTATGAATGAAATGTGCTCTATTTGGAAGCAGCCTGGTTGTGTGAGAGACTTTAAATCATCAAACTGTAAATTATACATTTTAAATTGTTATTGAGCTTTACTGATGACAATAAAGTTTTACTTTGACTTCAGCAGCGAGCAGGCGCACAGAGAGCTCTCGCGCTCACTTTTCATGTATAGAATTTAGAAAAAACATCGGTGCAAATTATAAGTCTGTATCATGATGTCTGGTGTTTTTGTGTTTGTTGTTTTGTTTTTATTTTGTTTTATTTTGCGAGTTGGTTATTAGACGCTGCTCCAGCCAGCAGAGAATCCCCGCCGTCCCGGGGATTCTCTGGGGTTTTCAAGTTTTCCAAAAAACTTGAAAACCAACATTCTAAAATGAGAAAGTGGAAAACATTCATGCATCAGGAGTGAACATCCCAGCAAATGCACCCCAAAAGTCAGAACATGCAGTGCTCAGAGAAATTCAAAAAAAAAGAAAAAGAAAAATCAAAGGACATAATCAAATTCAAAATTGTTTGGAAGGATTTTTTTCTCTCTAAATAAGATCTATTTATAGATGTGACAAGAATAAAAACGAATAATTTGCACAAATAATTTCAGTAAATTGTTGAGAAAGTTGTGATAACCAAACAGTAGAAAATCAACGTAGTTACTGAAGAAGGGCTAACTTTCGTTTCAAAAAAGTAAACCACGACCAAAGGTTTATGGTTGGGTTCCCTCTAGTCCAAGGGTGTTCAACCTGAGGCTCCTGAGCCCATCTCTGTGCTCGATGTCCATCAGAAAAATCAGTAAACCGTGAAAAGTAACGTGGGAAGACATTTTCTGCACAAACACAGCATCTACTACAGAATATTATAGATGTGTGTGAGAAAATCCATGACAAAGAGAGCAATGAACCAGCAATAATTACTCGGTTGCTATAAGTTTGTTTGTTATCAAAGCACAGTCGTTTTATTAATTTTGGACAAACAGCGGGACTCAAAGCAGGCTTATAGTGTTTTTCCTGACTTAAAATGCGTCTTTGGGGTGACTGTAGGCACAAATGATGAAGGTATAGTTAAAATGTGACTTTAAGTCTAAAGTGCTGTATAAATGTGAGGCAAATCCAGGCAGGCTCTTCGTAATTTCGTATCCTAGCACTGATTTTATTGGATACATTCCCATGTTAACAAAATGAAAACACCAGTTCCCTGCGGCTTTATTAAGCTGCAGCATTAGAAGAAATCTGTTTTTCCACTAAATTCCATTTAGAAAACCACGAACAGGTCGCGCAACGCCCTCTTGTGACGTTGACGCTGTGGCGAACAGGACGGGATACTGGGAGAGCCGGAAGAGTCGCGCGGATAGATAAGAGGGAGCGCGAGCTGATCCACAAACGCTTCTCCGTCGAAGCTACAGCTGCGACAGGACCATATCCTACCGGAGGAGTTTTAACACTCAATTGTTCGGAGCTAGCTTTGTAGCAAACGGTGAGCATGAACTATTATTTCGGTGGAGCACGTTAACGTGTCCGCGCGAGCCGAAGCGCTTCATCATTCCAGAAGGCATGTTAGCTTTAGCCAGCCAGCTAGCTGGAAACTGGAACAGGAAATACCACAGCTAGACTGACACAATTTCCAGTTATTTAAGTAATTTATAGTTTTCTTACCGCTCTTGGACATCTAACTTTGATTCGTCGTGTGTCAGTAAGCATTGATGAGGTGTACATCTTATTCCATAGCCTGTGTCCCGGTTCAAACCGTAATTAAAGCCTGAATCACTGACAGTTGTGTCAGTGTTCCCGTTGAGACCATCAGCAGAAACACGCCACATAATTTCATTACCCGTTTTTATGGCAAAAACGGGTTCATGTTTGAGTCCTGACAAATGAAGTCTGGCCTACTTTACCGAGGCAAGGAAAACCATTAAGGTCAATGTCACAGAGAGCTTCAGGGAAATTTCCTATGTGGACTGGAATAGTCAACTGTGCCAACTGCTCCCTGTTATCTGCATTTTATTTGCACCACAGTCACACCTAAGTGGACTTTCGTGTCTCAGGCCTGGTCAAGGAGAGTAGCAGCTCGATGTGAGCAGCAGATGGGTGTGGTTGTGTTGTGGGACACAAATCACACATTTGGTGTAGGGACTTGCCAGGTTACAGTTTCCTGGTCCCGATGCCTTCCCTCTGTTCTCTGTACTGAGATGAATGGAGCCACGTCTCCCGCAGCCTCTGATTGAACACAGATGCTGATTGCCCACATGGTGCTGAGTCAGGAGTGGGGACTGCCACAGAAAGCGTTTGTTCCTAACAGATGCGCGATCACAGGCCGCATGTCATAAGCGAATTTACAGATTGTTAATCGTCCACTTTATATAAGCGTAGAGGACTTGGTGTAGTCGGGTGTCTTGCTTCGTTGTACCAGCAGTCATTAATTTGTATTCAGTCAATGCTGAAATAGAGAAATGCATTTAAGCTTAACATGGATCTTATGTGCAGCTACTTTTACGTAGTTATAAGTAATCAATGCAGCTTTTGTCAGACTAGTTGATGAGTCGATCGATTTGATCATTTATTAACTCAGAACTTACACAAAACCTCCAAAAAACAGCATCGATTGCATACTTGGGCTTTTCTTTAGTTTGATTTAAATACAAATAATTTTTTTGTCATCATTGGATAAAAACAACATAAATTCCACTGTTATGTCTTTTTGGGTAAACACAGAAAAATTGAATTGCAGAGCAAACATACTGTTCAAGTTCCAAAGAAAAGCAAGTTTATAAGAATTTTTTTTTGTTTGTTTTACTGCTTTTCAGTTGTTGCTTGGTGGTTTGTTTCAGTTACTCCGACAAGAAAATTTGGCACATCCACCCACTTAAATTAAATATCCTTATGGAATTATGGAAAGGGCATTTACCTGAATTTACAGCTAAGTGATAAAAGAATTTGATTGAATCAGATGAAAAGTAATTGTCAAGTAAAATGACAACATGTATGGTAAAGGCCACAGTCCTAATTTATTACTAACATTTATTCACAAGTCCAACTTAAGCTCATGTGAGGATCCAGATTTCTGGATTCGCCACATCAAGCTCTTTTGACGTTAGCGTATTTTCAATGTAAAAGTAAAAAAGCTTAAATCCCAAACCTTTTACTGCAGAAAGGTGTTAGAAAATACTTACAAGTTATAAATTTACTTTCTGCAGAGCATGCAGAGATAAATGTGCATCAGTGATGCCCTGCAGACTGATATCTGCATATCTGATAATAAGGTGGTGTATGCTGGGACTGAGCTTTTGTGGAATAGGTTTTGCGCTCCTTAATAGAACTAATGTTCTCTGGAAGAAAAGTGGGGGAAACAATAATAAAATGGTAATACTGAAATAATACTCTAGTTGTGCCTCAGAATGTCAGTGGGCTCAGATGCGACTGAAATGTTGATCTGTATATTTTTAAGTTTCGTTGTTTCCTGAACTTTAGCCATCAGGTCGCTTCAAATTTGAGCCTGTCCTCAGACGCCTCTACCTCTTCAACTTGTGTAAAATATTTGTCTTTAATTTATTTCAGTGTGTGTGGCATACGGTTCACAAACATGTGGAAGGCAGCAGCTGGACAGTCAGTCAATGTGTCTGTAGACGATGGAGGCGACGACTGGGAGACTGACCCCGACTTTGAGGTACCTGTATTTTCTCCTGTTTCTAGTTCCTCTTGGTTCACTTAAATAAAATCTTATTTTGCTCACTAGTGTTCTTGGCTTTGACATTATTACTCTGTTTTTAAAAAAACTAGAATGATGTGTCTGAGAAGGAGCAGCGCTGGGGAGCCAAGACGGTGGCTGGCTCAGGCCATCAGGAGCACATAGAGTAAGGATGCGAATGTTTTAGGTTTTTTTCCTCCTTTTGGGAATAAATGCACTGTGGGAAATCTACAAATTGTGTGTCCTAACC